>NC_135725.1:74432295-75055798 GCF_964656455.1 Halichoerus grypus | reverse complement strand
GTCCTTTTGGACTCACTGCAATGAGAAGTGACCTTGGAGATGAGACCCGAAAGCACTCATCAGAGTGGGGAACCGAGGCCAGAGGGGGGATTGACTCAAGGTCCCACAGCCTGCTGGTGGCAGAGGCCTCCTGGTTCCCAGTGGAGTCCCTTTTCCCCTTGTTTTGTCGAGTTCTCCACGTAATCCAAATTAGGACGTTGAATGCACCCTCCGTGGGCATTCTCTGGGGTTTGTGCTCGGAAGCTCGGCCTCCCAGCCCTGCCTGATGCGGCTGCTGTAACAGGCTCTGGGTGCTGGTGTCTCCCCGTTGCAGGGAGCTAGAGGAGAAGATATTCCAGCTGGGAATTCGCCTGGAAGAGCTGAAGGACCACATGGACCAGAACCAGCAGGAGCCTGAGCGAGTCGGGTCAGACTGCACTCCGGACAGCCTCCCAGCCTCGCCCTCCCCGCACCAGCCGGCGTGCCTGCCTTCTCCTTCAGGACAAGCCTCCACCCCCGCCATCCAGACCCTCTGCCCTCAGGTACCTCTCTGCCCAGCCACACTGGACCATCCCTTCCTTCTCTTCTCCATTAGTTGGCTTCTTCCCTACATACTTGCGAAGTAGGTGCCAAGTGCCAGTAGCGCTGGCCCATGGTGGAAATTCAGTGGGAAGCAGACAGAAACGGGTGGCCTCTACCCTCATGGTGTTTTCTGTCTAGCTGGACTAATTCTATTTTGCTCAGGGCTCCGAAGGAGAATTATGGGACTCTAGGAGAGTAGGTAACAGGGTAACATGACTGAAGTTAAAGGGCAGGAGAAATTTTCCTTGAGGAAGAAATGTTTTAATGGGATCTGAGGGTGAGTGGGACTTGCTTCATGCAGAAGAAGAGAAGCCATGCGGCAGGGGAAACAGTCTGTGCAAAGGCCCTGTGGTTAGAGTATGGAACATGAGGGGGCAGTTGTCTGAGTGCTGGCTGGAGAGGAGGCAGGGGCCCCATGATGTTGGGGCTTGTGAGTCCTGGCAAGGGTTTGGCCTTAAACTCTGCAGCGTTTTTTAGCAGGGCGTGTTCAAAAAGGTCTGCAAGTAGATGGGGTGGGGCAGGGCAGATGGAGAGGTGTGGGTGGACCTGAGAGAGGTGTAGGAGGCCCGTTTGCCTGGATGTGCCCTGGGGGTGAGAAGAAAGGGGGAAGGGATGGCCTCCAGCATCCCAGGGGACTATTCAGTCCAGGGGACTAGTCACAGATCAGGAGACACTAGACAAGGGCCCTACGCAGAAGGGACTTTGTAGAAGTCTCTCTCCGGCCCACATCACAAGCCCCTGGGAGACGATCACTGTTTACGTGGCATATAGTTGAGCAGAGTGAGGGTACAGCGGTCACACCAGGGACAGCAGGGGAGTCTCTAGACCTTGCTGCCCATGCTGTGTTGGGGACAGAGGAGGAGAAAGGGCCAGCATGGCAGGTGAGGTAGGGGCTGCCGGAGGGCTGGGCGCTGGTGAGATACCCCTGACGGCGGAGCCCTTGGAGGCCTCGGGATGTGGGGGAGGCTCTCGCACTGGGGAAACCTCCCCTGGGTGCTGCCTCATGCACCAGTGGGTGAAAACCCAAGTGCCTCATCTTGAGCGGCTCCCATGCTTCCTCAGGGAAGGTGTTTGGGGGGCTGGGTGTCCATATTTAATGGAGCAAGTGAGGAGAGATGCTTCTGGAAGGAAATCTGGGTTCAAATCTCAGCTCTGGCCCTCGCTTCTGTTGTAAGTTTGGGCAAATCATTTGAGCTTCAGTTTCCTGTCTGTAAGATGGGCTGTAATAGCCATCCCTGCTGGGCTTATCGGGAGGTGCTGTCTGAACCGTGCCTGGCGGGGAGTAGATGCTCAGTTAACGGCAGTCCGTGCTAAAGATCGCACCTTCCACTCCCTACGCTCTGCCTACGCATGAACGCGTGATAGGGTTCGTGAGTCTCACCCATTACTCTTCAGCACCCAGCATGAGCCTCGTATAAGGTAGGTCCCTAAAAAGTGGTGTTTGGTTGTCTGCTGAATCTCTGTCCTTCTGCCTTTCTGGCCCCAGCCTGATGCCGCTAGCAGCGTGGGCCCCTGTGCATCGCTCGTGAACGTGGAGCTTAGCGCTGCCAGCAATGAGGGGGAGGACAGGCCCCTGGGCCTCCCAGCCCCACTCAGGCACAAGGACCTGCAGGTGGAGCAGGATCTCCATGGCCTCCTGGAGCGGTGAGTACCAGGAGGAAGGCCAGGGCATCCGGCCCAGTGACAGGACCTCGGCTGGCCTTCCTGGGCAGAAGTCATGCTCCTCTGCGTTCTGCAGGTACCTCAGCGTGAAGTCCCTCCCGGAAGCCGTGAAGATGGAAGAGGAGGAGGAAGACGGGCAAGGCCATGTAGTGGAAGTGGACGGGCCAGCTCCAGCTCCAGGAAACTCCGAGGCCACCAGGATCCCCATAAGGCAGCTCCCAGCACTGGCCAAAAGAAGTCACAGGGCCCCCCTCAAGTATGTCCATGAGGCCCCCCGATTTGTCCCCGAACCAACTCTGAAACCACAGGGGTGGTAATGGTCCTAGTGAGCGAGATGGCTCTTTGCCACTTAGCAATGGCTTTCGTGACCTGTTGCTCACGTCCCTCCAAGCCGTGGGACAAATACAGCACCGAGAGCACTTGCAGTGATTTGGGTGGGGTGGACATGGTCTTTGGTAGGACAGAGGCAGTGCTTAGGTACTATTATTCTCCTTTTGAGTCTCAGACCTTCCAAGTACATCCAGGAGAAGGTTTCAGTGCCATTACGTCTTCAGTGCCTCTCTTGATCTTCCTTTAAGAACAAAGAGAGAAAGAAAGAGACAGAACACGTGAGCAGGCTTGGGCCCAGAGCCCAGATGACAGGATCTGTCGAGAACAGAATAATACTGTTTTCATGTGTCTTCTGTTTATGTCTAAAGTTAGTGTCTATTTGTCAGACAAAATACTGATCTTCTGTTTCTAATGATGACATAAGGCTTTGAGGAGATTAAAGTTTCTGGAAGGGGCTGAGGTAGGAGGGAGAGGACCCAAGTTCCCGAAGCCTGAGAAATGATACTGTAGCTCATTTGTTTCCACACTGTTGTCGCTGTGTTGTGTTGGGCGGGTTTTGTTGGCCACCCACATTTGACATATGAGGAAAGTAAAGTTCAGAGAGGGATGGTGCCTTGCCCAAGGTCACACAGCTAGAAGATGACAACACCAGGGTGGGCCGCCAGGGGCGTCTGGCTCCCAGGACAGGGCTGGGCAGCCCCTGCCAGGGCTCAGAGTCGGTGTGTCTGTCCTCCTCCCCGCCAGGGAGACTGTGGAGCAGACGGGGTCTGTAAAGCCAGCGGGCGTCCATGCCTCCGCGGCCAGAGATGGGTACCTCCAGGGCCTGCACAAAGCCAAGGCAGCCCCTCCAGGCCCGAGCAGGCCACCCCACCCTCGAGGCACCAGGACTGCGGGATCGCACCAGAGCAGTCTGACCAGCTTAGAGGGAAGTGGCATCTCTGAGCACCTTCCCCAGAAGTCTCTGCACCAAGCTGGGGGGCCCCACCTAGAGGTAAGCATCCACATGGGGTGTGGAGCTCCTGGAGATTTCTGCCCCTGGGCCTTTGCTCATACCCTTCCAGAATTCCTGCTGTTCCCAGTCCCTGCCAGTTCCAGTTCTGCCAAACATTCAGGGCTTATGCCCAGTGCTACCTCTTTGCTGTGGGTCCCCCTACCCCTGTCCCCCGCCAGGGGTTCTTGCTTGTCCTCTGAGAGCTTGGCCCATGTCTGTATTTCTCTGAGCCTGCTGAGCACAGACTGGAGGGGCAGTCCTTGACTGCATGGCGTGTTGGTGACTAGGGCGGCAATTTTTAAACTGTCGCAGGAGTCACAGGTCACCTTGGAAATGTCACTTATGCTATGGATCCTCCCATAGAACAATGCATATAGATGCACGTGGACACACACACACACACACACGCGCGCGCGCACGCGCGCGCGCGCGCCCCCCCTCTGTAGTCCTAATGACACTGTCGTAAGAAATCCGCACCAGACCGTGAACTTGTTGAGGGCAGGCACCTGTGTCGCCTGTTTGTCTTCTTCGTGCCTTTCATGAGGAGGAGGGGTGCACATCGGATGAATTTGATTCTCCCGATTCATTGGCCCGGGGCATTTCTGCGTCTGACAGGACCATGGCATTCCAGGCCCAAGCGGGAAGACGTGTGGAAGTATGAATCCCATCCCCACGAGGAGACGGCTTTCTCCTTCCTCTCCTTCCCCTCTTCCTCAGCTCAGGACATCTGCCACAGGATCTCTCCCGAGGGTCTCAGGGAAGCAGGACTTGCTCAGGCTCTGGGCATGGAGTCCCTGCTGTTGGCCTGGTGCTGGTCCCGAGCGCCTGAGGACCCTCACACCCGGGCCTGGCTGCTGGGAGCCGGGCCAGCCTCCCAGCCTGGGAGCCTCTGGAATGTGAGGCCCAGGCCAGGCCTGGAGAAGGGCTTCCCAGCCTGCCTCAGACACATTCCTCAGCCTTAAAGGGACACCGCCTCTTTCAGGAGCCCTGGATGGCGTCCCCGGAGACAGACAGTGGCTTTGTGGGCTCAGAAACCAGCAGAGTGTCGCCCCTCACCCAAACCCCAGAGCACCGGCTCTCCCACATCAGGTACTCCAGGACCCCCTGCCCCATCAGGGTCGCTCCCATGGAGGGGTAGCCTGGGAATCAGAGTGCCGTGAGCCCAGAGCAGGGGTCGATGGTCTGGGCATTCTCAGAGCCCTCACCTCATCCCCCAACCAGGGTTCCTTGCCTCCATCTTATCGATAGAGGGGCACCAAGGTTCAGAGAGGGAAAGTGACTAGCCCAGCATCACTCAGCCAGTCATCGACAGCCTGGGGAATAAGTATCTGTTGAGCAAATGAATGAGTGAATGGGGAACGAGATGGACAGGAGGGTGGTGCAAGGTGAGCAGAAGACAAGGATAAAGGGCAATCAGGGGGACTAACTGGGAAGAGACAGGGACAGAACCCCAAGGCAAGGTCTGAGGAGGGGATTTGGGTGAAGGGTGGACTGATGAGCCACCATGTAGAGTGACAGCCTCCAAAGCTGGTGCAGCCCCCCCGCCCCCCCCCCCAGGAGGCCTGCCTGGCAACTCAGGGCTGCGTGGGAAGAGAGGATTGGAAATTCTGTTTCTCTGTATATTTTCTTAAAAATGAACTTGAGCTTTATAATCTTGCACCTGTGGGTAGGCAGGTGTACAGCTCAGCAGTTTATACGGAAATGCATGTATAATGGGGGTGCATCCTCAGAAACACTGCATGCAGGGGTGCCCAGTCCCAAAGGTCAGGAGCTCATTGGCTTAGCCTGTGGAAGGGTTCGGAGGCCAGGGTCTGTCTTACGATCTCAACACGTCTCTCCCTCCACGCTCCCCCAGCACTACAGGAACACTGGCCCAGCCATTCACTTCATCTGAGGCCCAGGATGCAGCCTCCCACCCCCAGACCAGGGGTCCTCCAGTCCCCAGAAGAGCCTCGGAGCCCAGCACACCCAGGAGCCGAGCCCAGAGGCAACCCTCGGGCAGGGCCAGTCCCTTGCAGCAAAGGGCACTGAGCCTCCGCGAGGAGCGGGCGCTGGTGGCCGAGATGGGTGAGTGGATGCATCTGGGTTGGCCAGAACCTGGGAGTGGCCGGACGGCGTGGACTGAAAAATCAAACCAACAAAAAAACTTGCGTTACCCTTTAAGATACAAAATATCCTACAGGTTCATGGCGGGAATATTTGAAACTCTAGGGAAAAGAGAAAAAAATATGCTGAAACCATCGCTGCCACATTTGGGTGTTGAACCCGTGGGCTGTCCTCTCTGCCAATGTGTGTGTGTTTATTTAGATACACTTAAAATGGAAATGGGATCAGAATATCTGTGTGTTTAATAACCTCCTTTGTTCACTAAACACTGTGTCATGAACATTCCGTGTCTTTAAATCCTGTGATTTCAGTTTTAAACCTTTAAAAAGATGCACGTTAGCTTTTTAGTGAAATAAAACAAACATACAGGAAAGAGCATAAACTGAATTTTCACAAAATGAACACAGACCAAACAAACAGCATGATCAGAACCCCAGCTCCTCCCAGTCACCCCTCATCCCTCCAAAGGCTCTTTACAAGGCTCATATTGAAAACTTTTAAAATTAAACTTTAATTAAAAGTTGACCAATTATGGATTCACATGTAGTTGTAAGAAATAATCCAAGGAGATCCCATGTGCCCTTCACCCGGTTTCCCCCAGTGGTAACATCTTGCAAAACCATGGTGCAGATTTTGACCAGGACCCCTCATGTTGCCCCTTTATGGACATATCACGTCCACGCCCTCCTTAACTCCTGGTGACCTCCCCTCTGTCCTCTATATCTATAATTTTGTCATTCTAAGAATGTTCTACAAATGGAATGATCGATACGTTTTTGGGTTTGGCTTTTTCACTTAGCCTTTCTCTGGAGATTCATCTAGATGGTTCCCTGTATCAATAGTCTGTTCCTTTCTGTATTGTTGATTAGTGTTCCACGGGCTCCTTGTTTTTAATTCAGGGGCCAGGTGAGTGGTATTTAACCTCTGGTCGCTCATGCCTTTGAGAGCCTAAAGTTTTGAACACTTTCCCCAGAAGCATGCCGCAGGCAAAGGTGTGGCTGTAATTTTAGGGGGGCGTGGGGGCTCTGGAGTCAGACCCAGAACAACACGGTGATGCACGGCAGAGCTTGGGGGGGTCCACATGAAGGAGCAATGAGCTCTTTACAGAGGAATATTCCTGAAGACCCACATCTGGTACTGAAATGGTGGATAGCACAGGAAACATAGGTAGAAACAGCTCTGCAGACCCAGCTTTGCACTCCAAGCTCCCAGGAAAAACCACATCTTTGGGTTCTGAGGTCAGTGGGCCAGTGACCTCATTGGAAAATTCAGTTATGACCTCAGCCAGCACTCTCACTTTGCTCATATCCTTCTACCCTCAGAAATTCGTGCTTCGAGGGTCCTCTCTGGGCAAACTCACCTTGGTGTCTTTCTGCCTCCTTAGCGGTCCCTGGCCCAGAGTTCGAGGGGCGAAAGCGGCTTTCCGAACAGCTCCCCCGCAGAGCGACAATCAGCCCCCCGCCCACCCTGACCCCCGCAGCCGCCACTCTGCCCCATGGAGCAGCAGAGAGCACTGGTACCTTCCTCCTCACCAGGACAGGGCGAGAGTAAGTCGGACCAGCACACAGATGGGCGAGTGATGCCCGGGAGAGGCTGGGGCTTGCTCAGCAGTCACGGCCGGTGGTGGCCATGTGGGGGCCCTCGGACCCAGGTGTCCTGCCTCCCAACTCAGGGCCACTCCGTGGGACCTCACTGATGTGGACTTTGAGGACACTTCCCCGGCCAGTGGGAAATGACCTAGGGGTTCACCTTTCTGGTGCTGAGACCTGGCTCCCTGCCCCCACCCCCCTATTATTTCTCTTCCAAGGCTGGTGTACACTTCCCAGGGATGGATCTTCAGCAGTTGGTGCTGTCATTGTATGAACTGAGAAGGGACTGGTCTTCGATTCTCTTCTTTTTAACAAGCGCAACTGTTCTACTAAGAACGTTGCTCCTTGCTTGGTTGAACAGAAGTGGGAAAATAGGGTGGCCAGCCCTCTTACCTCTCCTTTGAGTTGCTTTTGGCCAATAATCAATCCCATGCCTTTGTTGGATTGGGGGTATCTGTCCCAGGTGTATGGGGAAGGCTGCTCTGCGGGACCCCATCCGAGGCCTCCGGGCCTGTGCCGTCATGGGCTGTCATGTTCCCTATTTGCAAGGGCGGGTGAAGGGCTGGCGTTTCCCTTCTGGGCCAGAGTTTAATGAGGGTACTGCTGCAGTCTCCTGTGACACCAGCGGAGGGATTCGAGCTTAGGGGTCAGCGATACGCTAGCTCCTGAGAATATGATAGTGGACAAGACAGTCGTTGGCCTAGGAAGGCTCACCATCTTGTAGGATGCGCACAGAAACACACGGTCACGCTCCGCAATCTGAATGCAGTGGCAGCAAGAGCCTCCAAAGACTGTGGGAACACAGACAAGGGACATCAGGCCCAGTCAGAGGCTTCAGGGAGGGCTTCCCGGAGGAAGGGGTATCTCAGCTGAGGCCAGAAGGAAGAGAGACAGAAGAGCTCCTGGCAGGGAAAACAGCATGTGCAAAGGCCTATGGGTGAGAGAGTGCCCGTCACCTTTGCAGAACCAAACGTTCATTTTAGCTGGGTCCCCGAGCGTGGGTGCAGCGGTAAGTGCTGAGCAGTGGAGAAGGAGCCCGGGAGACCTGGGGGGGGGGGCCTCGGAGGGCTGTGAACACCATGGTGAGAGGTTTGGATGGTAGCTCAGCTCAGAGAAATGAGTTCACCGAATATTCACGAATGTATACAGATGCAGCTGAGGCCTATGGGGGGGATTCTAAATGGGAGTGGCGAGGTCAGGTTCACGTTTTAGGAGTTCTCTGGCCACTAGCTGGGTGAGAAAGGCAAGGCGGGCAGACTGCCAAGAAAGCCACACCCCCCCGCCCCGCCCAGGACAGACACCGTGGGGCCAGTCGGCGGGAATGGGGTGCGTTTGAAGAGACATTTAGGCATTGGGCCCCTAGGAATTGGGAGTTGGTTAACTTCTGGGGGCGTTCAGGGAGGGAGAAGGGTCTCGAATGAGTCAGACTTCTGGCTGGCCAACCAGCTGGATGCTGATACAGAGATGGGGAACTCAGCAGGGGAAACAGTTTACATCTTTACAGAGATGAACTTGAAATGCCACTTGGCTCTTGGTCACGAAAGAATTAAGTCAGCAAGACTGAGATCCTGACAGAAACACCCAGAGGGGACCAGTGACACCCCGGCGAGTGTTCTGAGTCCCGGGCCCTCAGTCCAGCACCTTCTGCTCCCAGAGGTGCCCTCCAGTCCTGCACGCAGGCGTGAACTGGTGACGTGAGCTCTCGCTCTCCTGCAGACGCCCTGCTGTTTGCCTTGGAAACTCCAACAAATGTCTCCCTGGGGATTGCTAGGAGACCCGGCTGCCCTGGACATACACTGCCCAGGGCCTAGCTAGAGAGCTCCCGGCTCCCCAGACACAGGCTGAGAGCTGCATCACCCTCCAGTCCAGGGCCACCAAGCGAGAAGGAACGCTGAGGGGAGCCCCGCCGCAGAAGCTGGCCCAAGGAGGAGATGGAGCATCTGGGCTCGGCAGCCCAGGCCATGCCGAGCCCAGACGCTGACACTCTGTGTGTAGGGGGTTTTTGTGCAGGGTGTTGGGGGACAATTGTCTTCCGTGACGCCAGCATCCGAATGCCAGGCTCTCAGATGAGACTCTGAGATTCGGGTGCTGGGTGGAGAGAGATGCAAACAGTACTTACCCCATGGAATCTAGCAGCTCATTGAGATACTTGCCAATAGGAGGCTGGGCCAAGTTTGGGGGTCCCCCAAGCATGACAGCAGCCTTGCGGAGAGCGCCCTGCACTTGCAGCCTGCTCACATCCAAGCGTCTTCCGTCACCCGCGGACAGAGAGGCTTAGACAATGTGGGAAATGTTCAGGGGACGCCAGGAGGGACGGGCTGAGTAAGGGTGAGAAGGAACGAGGCCTAGGCTGTTAGTTAGCATTTCTATAGACAGAGGTAAAAGAAGGGAGGACAGGGGGAGCCTGGGTGGCTCAGTCGGTTAAGCATCTGCCTTTGGCTAGGGTCCTGATCCCAGGGTCCTGGGATCAAGCCCCGCGGTGGGCTCCTTGCTTCTCCCTTGACCTGCCACTGTCCCTGCTTGTGCTCTCTCTCTCTCTCTCTCTCTCTCTCTCTCGCTCTGTCAAATAAATAAATAAATATTTAAAAACAAACAAAAAAAAGAATGGAGGGCAGCCCAGGCAGGTCAAAATGCAGATTTTAAAGTGGACCTTCAGCAATACCTTCTTGATTCTGCATCCTCCCCTCGATCTTGACAATGTGCCACTGGTTTTTCAGAGGCCCTGTATGGGGTGGGGGGGGTTGGGTGAACCTCGAAGGACGTACTGCTTTGCCCACTGAATACACAGGGACGTGAACTCAGAGAGGAGTCGAGATAGGTAGCAAGGAAAATGGAGGCACGAGGAAGTTCCAGAACCAGTTGACGGCAGAGCTGGACTCGGGGCCCACTGGAAAGGGACAAGCCCCGGGCATCAGGGCGGCCCTCTGGGGGTGGCTGCCGCCCAGCGCGTTGTATATCCTGTCTTTGTTTCTGTCCCACCCCCACCCCAGCCAGGCCATCCGAGAGCTGCAAGAGGAGGTGTCTCGGCTCCGTCTACAGCTGGAAGACAGCCTGCACCAGCCAGCCCAGGGCAGCCCGACGCGCCCGGCAACCACCCTCAACCGCCCCCCCAGGGCCCGGGCACGGCCAGCGGATGCCTCCACTTCCTGGGGCTCCCACTATGGCAGGTGGGCGACCCCAAAACGCTCGCCCTTGTGCCCTGGTGCCAGTGGCAGAAGGGAGACTGGGCTGCCTCTGGGGCTCTCCACACATGGGAACTCATATCCCTCTCCTGCTGACAGCTTCTTCCTATGTAAGATTTGATGCATAAAATATCTAATGCGTAACCTGAACTCAGCACCCAAGTGAAGAGCTAAACATTCCCACGATGTCCACCTGCTCGCTCCTTAGCTCGTCATTTGTGATGACTTCTAAAATCAGCGGAGTGTTTTTTCCTAAGCGTTTCTGTGGGAGCGTCCAAGTTCAGGTTTTTATGGACATTGTCTCATTAATCCTTCCCGTAACCCTCTGAGGTAGTTGCTGTTATTATCCCCACTTGACAGATGAGGAAACTGAGGCTCACAGAGGCTCAGAGCCACTTTCTGTGAGTCTGACTCAGAGTCTTTGATTTTGACTTCCATGCTTTCCTCCAGGTTGGCTTGCTTGCTGATCATCTTGAATGTCTGCATAAAACCTCATCCACTGACATCATCCCTCTCTGTCTCCTTTTTGCTAGTAAATCCACAGAGAGATTGTCTGGTGAGCCTGGAGGTGGGGAGCGAGCGGAGCCCGCAGGAAGGCGGCGCGCCAGGTCTTCCTCAGTGCCTCGGGCGGTGCCCCAACTGTCCCTGAGTAAGTGACAACGGCCTGGACTGGTTCCTCGAGGCTACAGTCTGGGCCTGTTAGCCCATTGCTCAGGGACCGTAGCTATAGCCCTAGAACCTGGAGAAGGTTCTGTGTGTCTTTAGGCCATCATATTCTCTGAAGTACCGTGCACTTCCAGTGATAGCCACTGTGTGTCATGCGTGCGAGGGTTTCTAGAAGGGCCTTGTATGGGCCTCATCTCCATCTTCACTGCAAAGTGGGGCATATCACCCACGTTCTGCAGATGAGGACACCAGAGCCCGGAAGTGCAGGGAAATTGACTGAAGGAGAAGGGGTGGGGTTCAGCCCACCTCACTCCTTCCTGGCTGGGTGACCTTGACCAGGTGGTTTACCTGCTCTGTGCAGTTAAAGGGACAGCTGACTGTGCAGTGGTAAATAATAGTGTTCCCGGGATTGTCCTGGGATTGCCTTGAGGGTACATGCATGGCATCCACGGCCGGTCCAGCCAAGCGCTTAGCGCAAGGTCAGGGGTCCACATGTGTCGGCTGACGCTACTAAGGGACAGACGTAGGATTAAAACCCGAGCTCTGCCCCAGAGCCTGAACTTAGGATCGGCTAACTCCCTGAGCTCTGCGACACCTCCCCTGTCCCCCTTTGATGCCCCTCTTTTCCCCACCCAGGTTCTGAATCTGAGCCACCCTCCCCCCAGTGGTTCTCTGAGAAGAGCCGGACCACCGAGGACAGTGCACAGTCAGCTCGGGACGGAATGAGGGGAGTCGGCGGCCCCAGGCGGCCAGACAGGGTCACCTTCTGGGGCCAGTACACAGGTGGGCTGTGGGGTGTGGCCCGGCCCCCAGGGAGGACTCCTGTCCCGGAAGCCTTCCCCATTTCCCCAAAGGCAATTGAAATATTAGCATTTTCTGTGACTTCTGTGACACGGGGAGCAGCAAGGAGTGCTGCCTCTGTGAATGCATTCATTCATCCAGCGAACAATCTCTGATGCCTCCCGGCACCGGGGCCCACGCTTGCTTCTGGGGGAGCCGCACCAGCTGGTCCGTCACAAAGAGGGTTATGAAGCACCTGCTGTGAGCGGGGTGGACACCCAATCACTTCCCCCTGGCCTCCCTTCAGGTCTGATTCCCCAGGGCATCAGCCCCTGTGTCTCATGAACTAGGCACCCAGCACATAGTAAGACTTCAGATGACACATAGTAGGATTTCAGAGTGCTTGACATGAAAACAAATATGGACATGGCTCCAACTTTCATGAATCTGACTGCAGAGCAGACAGTAACAAATAAGCAGTTACAGGAGGTGCGTAAATTATAGACGGGGCTCTCACCCATACCAGCCTGGGAGGGAGGGCGCTTCACCTCGGATCCGTAGGGCTGAGTGCAGGAGACAAGGCAGGAAGTGAGAGGTGTGTGCCCAGCCCCATGGAGCAGACAGAGCTGAGGGGTTAGAAGCGGGAACAGGGGGCTGGTCTGGGGGCCCCGAGGTCACGCGCACAGAACAGGAAGTGGGAAGCCTACAAGGCAGGGGGAGAAACAGAGAAGCGATCAGGCCACATCCTGAAGGTCTTACTTGAGACTCAGGGAGGGACGAGGCAGCAGATGACAGGTCTGGGTAAAGAGCCAAGCGTCTGTCCAACTTTCTAACAACCTGGAGCACTTTCCATCTGCCGGGCGCTGGGCAGAGCACCTCACGGACACGGCCTCGCTCCGCCCTTCCAACACGCATATGAGACCCTTACTGTGACGGTCCCCATTTCACAGCTGCTCGGAACACAGGGATGAGACACAGCTGACCCCGTGCCCATTCCAGGGCCCCCCCAGTGAGTGGGGGTCTGGGGGATAGCAGCACTGCTTGTCTTTGCTTATCCTGTTCTCCTGGCCTGCTTCCCGGCTGGCCGGGGCTTGGCTTTGTTGAATGCTTCTGTATGTCAGGGAGGGGAGAGCGAGCCTCCCCGATCCTCCCCAGTTCTCCAAACATGCAAAGAGCTGACTGTCTGGTTTCTTCCCCAGGCCAGGAGTACCGTGTTCTGACCCCCAAGACGGCCCCAAGAGGCAGCGGCTCAGTCTCCTGTCCGCACTGCCGACCTGCCGGGACCCAGGACTCGGGTGAGGGACGGTGCCTGGAGAAGTGGTCAGTGCGCAGAGGCTGCGGCTTCTCCCTTTAGGAAAGGGCGCAGGGGGCGCCTGGGTGGCTCAGTCGTTAAGCGTCTGCCTTCGGCTCAGGTCATGATCCCAGGGTCCTGGGATCGAGCCCCACATTGGGCTCCCTGCTCGGCGGGAAGCCTGCTTCTCCCTCTCCCACTCCCCCTGCTTGTGTTCCCTCTCTCGCTGTGTCTCCCTCTGTCAAATAAATAAATAAAAATCTTCAAAAAAAAAAAAAAAAAGGAAAGGGCGCAGGATGTGGGCCAGCCCTGAGCTCAGTGGAGGGTCAAGGCACAGACAGGGGAGCGGGATTTAGGGGGGCTCCTCAGCCCTCCCAATGTGTCCTGCCTTCACACCTGCTACCTGATGCCACCCTCCTTGACCATGATATGGAGAAACCATGGATATGACTTAAGTCGTGATAAGGAGGTGGGGGGTGGCCAGGCCGTGATGATTATGTCCTGTCTCCCCTCCATCCTCCTTCCACTCTGCACCCTTCCCCCAGACCCAACAGGGAAGAGTGATGGGGAGAGCAGTGGCCAGAGAATATGGGCGCTGGATTCTAGTCCCAGTCCCGCCACTGACTTGCTGCGTGACCTTTGGCAAGTTCCTTAACTTCTCTGAGCCTCCAGCTTCACATCCCTAATGAAAGGATTAGAGATGGTCCTAAGGCCCTTCCAAGCAATGATGATGATGATGGAGCTGTCCCTTCTTAACCCCCCACTGTACACAGGGCCTCAAGCTAAGGGATTTACAAACAGTAATCCTCACCACCCTATGAAATAGGTTTTGTCCATTTTAGTATCATGTCTATTTTACAGGTGAGGAAACTGAGGCTCAGAGAATTTAAGTAACTTGCTCAAGGGCACACAGCTTATTAGTGGTAGAGCCAGGAGGTGAACCCAGGTGGTTGTGACTCCAGAACTCTGGCTCTTCACCATCATGTTGCTTTGCCTTTGCCCCAGTCCCAGCAGGCCTCCCTCTTCATTTGTTCGTTCATTCATGCATTCATTCATTCATTCATTCATTCACTCACTCACTCATTGAGCACCTTCCCATACTGGGCCGTGGGCTAAGCAGACGATGACAAAACAGTGGTCTGAGCTGGGCTAGGAGAGCACAGGTGGGGCTGGGAGCCGGTAACTCAGCCCGGCGGGTGGGAGGCCTCCAGCTGAGTTGAGGCTTGCAGGAGAAGCGGGCCAACCCTGGAATTCCACCCAGGTGAGGTGTTGAAGGTATGCGAGGGAAGAGAACAAGGTGGCCCACCCTCCTCCTGCTCCCTTAGGCCTCCACTGACCCCCTGGTGCCTGAGCGGCCGCTGTGGGCCCCTCCCACCTGGACAATGGGCCTTGCTCAGTGTGGAGGAAGGACTGTAGGTTCAGGGGCCGCATTCGGGACAGCCCGGGCTTGGGCTCAGACAGAGCACTGCCAATTTCCTACTCGGCGGACATTCTGGCAAATCATTCAAGCTCTTGGAGCCTCAGTTCTCCAGTCTGTAAAACGGGGGAATGATGTAGTAGCTAGCCCAGTGGCTTGTTGGATTTGATAAAAAGAATGCATGAAGGCCCTCAGCAGAAGGCCTGGTTCATTATATGCCGATCCTCGCTGTCGGGGTCCCCAGCAGAGGCAGCTTGTCACCTCCACAGTGGCCCCTGAGGGCAGCTCAGTGCTGACGGAGGTCTGCTTGGGGGCTCCAGGCCCAGTGATCCAGACGTAATCCTCTCCTGACATCTATTCCTCCTCTTCTAGGTGGTACTGTCACCAGGGACCCACCAGGACCGTCCCCCACTGATCCCCTGAGATGCGCCCTGTGCGGTCGAGTTGGGCCCCCCCCAGCGATGGATGGCCCAGACTCAGCCACCTCGGGTAGGGACAGACACTCTCTTCTCCCAGACAGACGCCCAGCTCTCCTTTATGGGGGCTCGGGGCCCCGGGGGCTGTTCCGCTGTGGTGGCGGCTCTCCCAGGCTGGGATGCAGCGAGCTGGGCAGAGGATTTGTTTCCCAAAGCCAGGCACCCCCAGCGTGGCCAGCCCAGCATCCAGGGGTCACAGGGCAGGGGCCAGGGGGACCCCCCCGTACTGGGCTAGATTTTCCCGAGTGATCAGACTGTCATCTCTGGTGTCCCTCCCTCCCAGGGCCAGACAAGGCTGCCAGCAAGAGAAACGCACGCACGTCCCCCAGCCCCACGCAGCGGAGCAAGCGTATGGGGTCACCAGCCCGGCCACCCCCTGGACTGTGGTATCTGGCGGCGGCGCCCCCGGCACCAGCCCCTGCTGCCCTCACCTACATCTCCTCGGTTCCCATCATGCCTCATCCGTCAGCCACTGTGTAAGAACCTTCCTTTCCCTCCTTCCCTGCCTGTCTGGCTCGCTTCAGAATTCCCAGTCAGACCCGTGTCGGGCCGCTGAGAACCCGGGCACCTCGTACTCCTCTGTTTCCCCCCATGTGCATGATGTGCAGAACGGGCTGAACACTCGCGTAGTCACTCAACAAACCCCGAATCCTTCCTGCCTACCAGGGAGAGGCCTGGCTCTGGGGGGCCCAGCCATGAAGGAGCTCGCAGAGGGCCCTGTGCTCTAGGAGCTCACAGGGAGAGTGCATGGGAAGCTGCCCGGTTCCTTGTGGGTCTTCCTGGCAAGCAAGTAATTGCACGCTCACTGTATTATAATAGGCTTTATTTTTTAGAACAGTTTTAGATGTACAGAGAAATGGAGCAGATAGTATAGAGAGTTCCATATACCCCCTACACATGCGTGCACACACACAGTTTCCCTCATTCTTACCATCTTACATTAATATGGCACATTTGACAGTGAGCCAATATTAATACATTATTATTAACTAAAGCCCACAGTTTATTCGGGTTTCTTCAGTTTTTACCGGAACTTCTTCTGTTCCGGGGTCCTGTCTAGGAGGTCACATAGATGCCGCTCTGTTGTCATGGGTCCTTAGGCCCCTCTTGGCTGTGACGGACTCCCAGACTTTCCTAGTGTCTGAGGGCCTTGAGCTTAGAGGAGAACTGGTCAGGTCTATGGCAGGAGGAGCACTTCCTTTTTCCGGGGATTTGGATAGAACACCTGCAAGAGAGAAAAGACTTGAGCCGTTGAGGCAGAAGTGGTTCAGGGTGTGGCCTCCGAGTTGCACTGGAATCCCGTCTGCCCTTCCTGCTGCCGCGGCCTCAGTAAAGCTACTGCCTCTCTGAGCCCCAGTTTCCCCATCTGGTAAATGGGGTAATAGTCTTGAGCAGGGCCGGTTCTGCACGGATTAAATGAGGCGCGTGGCCAGACGCACGGGAGATGCGTGAGGAATGCATAGGGCAGTGCCGGCACGTGATCGGGCGGCCTTGTCCTCACAGCCCACAGGTCTATGGGGCAGTGCTGTCCTCAGGAAGAAGATAAATGAGTAAAGGTGGCTTCAACAGGACAGGATGGTGCAGGGGGAAAAAAACCCTGGACGCTGAAATTAGATCTGTCGTCTTGTCCCGACTATCACCAGCTAGTTCAATGCCTCAGTTTCCCTCAGTGGAAAATGAGTGTCGGGAGTTTTCTGGGTCAGAAGCCTGCGTCTGCGGCAGCAAGAGGCCAGAGTCGCTGTGGGGCTGGCGCTCGGTGGGATCAGAGGCCCCAGGTGCCATCCAGTCCCCGTGCCCCGTAAGGACTCTGGCCTGCAGTGTGGGGTCTTGCTGCCTTCAGCTGACTCTGGGAACATTCTGCTCCATCAGCTACGAGAGGCCGTACTGCGTGCTCAGGCCCCAGCAGAGGGGCTGGGGACACCTGCCTATGCTCACACTCACTGGGCAGGAGAGGTTTTGCCTGGAATTTGGTGGCCCCGGGATAAAGCTCTGAGTGCCCACGGTAGGCATGGGTCTCTCTGCTTCTGAGCCTGTTCCATATCCTTCCAGGCTCAGATCTGTGGACTGACCTAACCAGGTTGCTGTCCCCGGGCCTGGCCAGGCCATAGGGAAGGGGGTAAGCCCTGAGCTGTAATGCCCAGCAGACCTGGCTGGTGGGAGCCATATAACCTTGGGCAGGGGGCTCACTTTGTTCCCAGTCTATGCCTCATTTTTTTACTCTGCGAAATGGGTTGTGGTAAGGATTAAATAAACTAATGCATGGAAAGCCCACAATACCTAGAAGCTGGTCAGGAACCATAGTACTTGCAATGCTACTAGAGTTTGGGTTGATGATACCCTCGACTTTCTCCAGCAGCCATCAGCAGGACTGAGCATGCTCAATGGCAGGCCAGGGCGCCCTTGAGAAAGCTTATGGGCCTGTGCTGCCACCTGCTGGCCATCTGCCTTATAGCCCTGCCCCAAAGGCTTTGTAGCTAGAGAGGTTTTCTGGTTTGATTTGGTTTTGGTGGAGAGGGGGATGTTCGTAGCTTCTGCCTTAGGGGGAATTCTGAATCACTTTGCGGCCAAGCTGGTCATCCAATTATTAGAAGGCAGGGGTGTGTGGCAACGCATAGTTAGAC
The DNA here is from genome assembly GCF_964656455.1 of Halichoerus grypus. Lineage (NCBI taxonomy): Eukaryota > Metazoa > Chordata > Mammalia > Carnivora > Phocidae > Halichoerus > Halichoerus grypus. The sequence continues at coordinate 75,038,126 of NC_135725.1, read as the reverse complement.
CAGATAGTCCCCGAAGGAGGGAATTGGATTCAAGAAGCCTATTCATTGGGTTCAGATGGTGTGTATTGGCATCTACTGGGTGCTAATTAATTAGCTCTGGGAGTGAACGCGGTGCCGCCCCTTGCAGATCTCTGACTCTGAGCTGACAGTTACAGATGCACTTCGAGTGGCCAGGCAGCGTACAGAGCTTTTTCCCTGAATGTTCCAATTGGATCTATCCTGGGAGTTGGCTAAGTGTGGCTCTTTTAGGTGGGGGGACAGTCCTTGAAGGGTGAAGTCCCTTGGCCAGGGTCGTTCGGCCGGCCCCACGGAATGGCTAGGATTTGGGGGCAGGCCTCCTGCATCACTTAGCCTCTCTGAGCTTCGCTTGCTCACCCCTAAAATAGGCGTTTACGGTACCCACCGAATAAGCTAAGTGCTGACGGAGAAAACACTTATCTCGGAGCCCGGCGCCCAGGACCCAGGATGCGGTGGCGGCTCTGGGCTAGGCACTGCGTTTAACTGTGTGAGGAGCTGCCGGACTGTTTCCCAAAGTGCTTGCACCATTGCACCTTCCCACCAGCGGTGTAGGAGCCTTCTGATTCTCCAGCTCCTCACCAACATCTGTCTTTGGACTTCAGTCATCCAGTGCTGGCCAAGTGCATGGCGCAGCATCCCACGTGGCTTTGATCTGCGGTTCCCTGATGGCCGATGACGTTGAGCCTCTTTTCATGTGCTTGTGGTCCATTTGTGGATCTTCTTTGGAGAGCCGTGTGTTCTGATCCTAGCAAAGCCTCCTTCCCTCCCCCTCCCCTCCCTCCCCCCCCCCCCTCGCCCACTGTTCACTAATGTGGCTCAGAAGAAAGGGAGGATCAGGAATAAGATCAGAGTTAGAGTTTGCCAAGCAAGACGCCAATGACAGGCTCCGGCTGAGTCCTCCTAACGTTATCCCAGCTTCATTTAGGCCAAACCCTTTATCTCCCTCTCTTCTCCACTCACTTTCTTCCAGGACACAGGGGCCGCACCCTCTTCCTATCCCTTGCCGCTTGGTGACGCTGTAGTCACTCCTTGGAGAAATCCGTGCTTCAGCTCATGGCTCGTTTGCCATGCTCCCCAGCACTTTAAATGACCCCCCACATTCCTGTAGGGCCAGGCCAGGAAGGACACCTTTCCACCTGCCGCCCCGGATGAGTGAAACCAGACCCTCCCAGTCTTACAGAATCCTAATTACTATCCCGTGTCTCCACTGGGCCACACTTGGCCAATGGACCCTTTATTGCCTCTCCGGTGAAGGGGGTTTGCTATAGAGCCTGGGGTGGTCCTGGTCTCCCTGCGATCTGGCTCTCAGGTTAGAAGCTGCAAGAAGACAGCGGGTCAGCAATGTAACCCCAGGACCAGGGACAGGGGCTGGCACATTGTACAGGACAGAAAAATATTTACTGAGTGCACGGGGAGATTGAACTAACCATTTCTGAACACCTGCTCTGGGTCAGGCACTCCTGTTTCTCATCCTTCACCCTTCCACCGCATCCCTCGAAGTAGCTGTTTATTAGTCCCATTTTAGAGGTTGGGACACTAAGCCCCCAAGAGTAGGGGCCAGGGACCCAGCTGGGGCTTAGAACGGGGTGCATTCCAGACCTGGTGCTCTGCTCAGGGCTCTCTGCGGTCCATGAACGCAGCTCCCTCTCTCCTCAGGTATTACGTGCCTCCAGGACCTACCTCCACTTCCTCGGCCCACCCGGCCCCCGCCGAGTGGCCCCCCACGGCCCCCACCCGACCAGCCAGGGGACACCGGCACTCCATCCAGCTGGACCTGGAGGACCTGGAGGAGCTCAACAAGGCCCTGACCCAAGCCGTGCAGGCTGCCGAGAGCATCCGCTCTACCACCAAGCACATGAGCCGCTCCCTGTCTGCCGACCTGCGCCAGGCCCGAGGCCTGCGGGGCTCCTGCCTCTTCTGACTTCACTGGAGACTCAGAGCCAGCTGGTGGGGGCAGGTGGGCAGGCAGCCTGCTGCTGTCCCCCGGGCCAGGAGTCGGCTGGAGCCACTCCTGAAGGCCCCATAGGCCCCTCCTGAGAGGTCTCCTTCTAGCACAGGGCCCACCTGCTCAGCGTCTTCAAAGCGCAAGGGCTGTTGGCCTGGTCATCAAGAGAAGGAACTTCCCAGGGGCCCAGCCTCTCAGGAAGTGCTGGGACCGAGGCCACCTTCTGCCCAGATGCAATCTCTGGGGGCCTCCTGGTCCTGCACTGTCCACCTCTGGCTAATAATATGTATTTCCTATACAGATAGACAGATTTTTGTTTTTTAAACAGAGTTTTCCTGGTTTTAGAGCCAACCTACAAGGCCAAATAAGAAGGGCTAGGGCCAGGGTCTCTGGTGCAAACGTGTCTCCTCACCTGGGACCCACCCCTCTGGAGGCGGCATCTCTGGGAAGGACACGGCTGGGCACTTTCCTCCTAGTCAATGGTGGTCAGTAGGGCACTTTGGGGCCACTGGAATGTCAAGATGTCGGGCCCCCAGTATGACGTGCGCCCAGCTTCTCCATGGTTGGAGAGGCCTTTCCCATGGGCCTGCTGGGAAGGGAGACGCCCCGGGGAGGGCCCAGGCAGCTGTCCACCATGGTCCCTCTCTGTACCTCATCCCGGCGCCCCCAGCTCTGTCCCTGGGATCCCTGTGGAATTTGGCTAGTGGCCAGCTACCTGCCAGGCCCCGCTCTGCAGCCGGGGGGGCCAGCCCATCTCCTGTTCCCCACCTCGTAGCAGCAAGTACCTCAGCTTTTCTGGAATGTGTATGCGTCAGTGATATTTGTATATTTGGTGTGTTTAAAAATCTATTTTCGTTATGAGGGCAAATGAAGAAGAATGAATATTGATCTTTTTAAAAAAGAAGAAAAGAAAAAAAAAAAGAAAACATTCCCAAAAGCTGCCCACATCTGTGGTGTGTGTCATGGACTTACGGTTTCTTAACTCAAGTTCGTGGGGGTGGAAAATTCAATGAGGAGCCGAACCCTGCCCACGGGGAACTTGCCCGTTTCCAGACTCTGCCTGCCTTCCTGTGGTGGCTTCTGTTTCTCCAACCTTCCCCCAGGCCTGTCTCAGGACCCTAGACCTTGTGACAAGCCCCTCCTTACCGAGGTCAGAGTCGTTAGGAGACACACAGCAGATTTGTGTGTGCCAAAGCACGAGCCTGGACTCTTTCCAGGGCTCGGTTTAGTAGCGAACAGCCACGCCAGCCACCCTTTTCTGAGCACCCACTAGACGCCGATCCTTGAGCTCAGTATGCGGGACGGTGGGCTCCACAGGGCGCACACCAGCCCTCCAGGCCCCCTCCACGTGCCCCCTTCGTGGACGAGAGACGGAGGTTCCAGACGGCCATCTGCACCGCCTCACGACGTCTGACTCCCAAGTCTGTTTTCTTTGTTACTGTGCTTTCCTTCCCGAGCTTTCCCCCCGCCGCCCTCTGGCCTGCCCTGGGCTTTTTCTCCAGCCCCCTCCCCGCGCCTCACGCTCGCTGCTCCCTGCCCACCAGGCCCCGTGGCGATTTCATTTTCCCGCGGGTCCTTCTCTGCGGAGTTGGAAATGGCAGTTCGCTGAGAAGCGGAGATTTCTTGTAGGCTCTGAGCGTCCGGGTCCACCCCGCCCTGGGTGCCAGGATGAGGGCGGGAAGGGGGAGCCAAGGGCGCGGCGGTGGGGGCCCAGCGCCGTGTCCCCAGCCTCAGCGCCCCGGGCGCCGCGTGGCTCCCGCTGTGAGCCGAGGATGCTGCAGTCTGGGCTCCGTGCCGCCCGGCTCCTGGGGGGGTGGTGGCGCGGGAGCCGCGGGAGCCGCGCCAGGGGCCAGGGTTACGGCCCTGTCACTCTGGACGGCTAGGCCGCTCACGCACCGAATTGCCTGGACAACGTGGCCCCGACTCTTCTGGCACCTAAGTGGTGCCGCTTCCCTCCCGAGCCGGTGACTCTCGGAGCCGGCGGGCGTGTAAGGAAGCCGGCCTTCCCTGCTGGACTCCCGGGTTCGGGGGCTCGGTTGTCTTCGTGCCTCTACGTGGGCCTGCCTCCGACATGGCCCCATCTCCGGGGCCCCAAGCATATTTGCAAGGTGGCTGGTGTCTAGGGGCCAACCTCACCCCTCGGTTTATCCTTGTGGGCGTCAGATGGGCACCCCGAGGACACTCTGGAGACACACAGCCCCTCCGCCTCTCCCCGGCCTGCCCCTGCCCAGGCTCCCCCCACTTGCCAGGATGCTCACAGCTGCCTCTGCCAGACTCTTTCTGCCCCCGGGCCGGCCCCCTCCCACCTCGCCTCCCCAGAGAGCCACGGTGATGTCTGAGGTGAGGGCCCTCATGCTTGGCACCACACGCCGGAGTCCTGCCCCCTCCCCCCGCCCCATTCACCGGAAGTCCTCCCAGGGCTCTCTGCCTCAGTGTTTCTCAAACACATCCTCTCAGATCCTTGGCTTGCAGCTGGAACAGCAGGTGTTATCAGCTCCAAATCTTTCTAGACTGGTTCAGATGCCCCTTCCAGGAAGCCTTCCCAGACTTGCACTGCAGAAGGAACCTCCCCCGTGCTGGGCTCCCACAGCACTGTGTGCCTACCATCATCCCAGCTGGGCTGGGTCTGACAGCGGGGGCTCTTCCCACCAGGGGCAGGGGCTTGGCCAGTGATCAGCCAGGGCTCCGCTCAGGGCAAGCTTCAACATGCACGAATGGGCGAGCGACGGAAGGAGCAAACGACCACCTGACTGCTGTTTCAAATGCAGAAGCTTTATTGATGGACCTGAGACAAAAACCTGATGTCCAAAGGGTGGGCGCAGGGCTGACGATGGGCCCCAAAGTCCCCAAGGTCCTAACCCAGTGCTGTGTCTCCCTCCTTCTCCTTCGGCCTTCCTTCCTTGTGCTCCTTCTCCAGTGGCCCACACAGATCCTAGAGGATGGGAGAGGAGAGCACGGTGATGGGAGGCGCTCTTGTGGGGGGCAGGGGGGGTGAGCTGCGGACTGTGGCGCCAGCTCAGGGACCTTGGGCCAGGCGTTTTCCCTCTCTGACCTCACTTCTCCACCTCCAGATGGGGGCTCGAGCCTTTACCAACAACTGGCGTTTACTGAGGACTTGCCAAGCCCCTAGGTCGATCTGATTCCTCACAGCCATTGTGCGGATGATGTAACTGAGGTTCGGGGCGGCCATGTGGCCTGTCCGCCATCCCCCAGCTACTAGATGGGGGGCCATCGGTGCTGTGTGCCCAGTCCTTGCCCGCGGCTCCTGGGACCGGGGCCGGGAGGGGGTTTAGGCTACTGGTAGTCACGGGACATGACCTCGAGTGGCCAACAGAGACCTTTTTATTTTAATAATAATAAAGTAATAAAAATAAAGCATTTCATGTATATCCAAAAAAGTGTAGCCCGCTCATCAGCCCTGTGATTTTAGATATTATTGCATAGGACACAGCCCTGAACAGGGGTTGAATGGAAAGCACTGGGGAGGTTATTATATAGGTAATTCCCAGGTATACAAAAATCGGGGTGGTGGTCCTGGACTTGGGGCAGTTTGGGTGATGCTAAAAAGCACAATAGCGACTCCTCATCCACGGGTGTCAGACGTCTGGGCGGTGGCCAGCAGGTGTCCACGGTAATTACTCTCGTGTGTTTCTCTGTCAAGTTCCCGCTGCCACCCTTTTTCCCCGCTGTTCCTCCTCCCTTCCAGTCCTCCCTGTTTCACAGGGACTTCTCCCTCTGGGGCCTCATCACCTGGGCCTCTAGGGAGCTCAGCTGTCCCTGCAGTGAGGCAGGTGCTTAAAAGTAGGACGTCCTGCCTCGCTGTGCAGCCATGGCCGGCAGCTCTCCCTCTCTGGGCCTCTGGGGCTGCCCCGGGCAGGATGGCCCTGACAGTGGCCACTGCCTAGTCCTCCCTGCCTTCACCTTTTTTGCATCGGTGTAACTGATCTCCGACTTCTGCATGCCTATGCACCCGATGGCTTCATGGAAAACTCTCATTTGCTCCTCGGTCACTTCCGGCTTGTCAGCTGCAGGACGGAGCAAGGGGGCTGGGTGAGCAGGCCCGGGGGCCTAGCTGGGACGCCGGGGAGGACAGGGGCTCTGGGGGCCCAGCCGCAGGGGCAGGTGGTCTGCTGGGTGAGGCCTGGGTGGGCTGTATGTTGGAGGGGTGCTTACCGTAGAAGGACAGACCCTTGTTCTGCTTGTCTTTCAGGTAGAAGCCAAACATGAAGATCTTGGGATCCTTGGTGAGCAGGAGATCGGCAAATACCTCTTTGCCGGACTCTGGAGAAGACAACCTCTGGGTGAGACCACACAGCACAGTGGTCCCGATCTCAGGCGAGGAGATCGTGTGCCCATGGCCCCACAGCGGTCAGTGAAGGCCAGGAGGTCACCTGGGCCACACGACCCTCGCTCCTACTGTGTGCCAGGCCCTGCGCTGAGATGTGGAATCGGGGGAGCCTCACGTGGACTGTGGCTGTCAGGGCCTTTGTCCCCATTTTCCAGATGAGGAAAGTGAGGCCCAGACAGGAGCCTTAGGGCTGCCCAGGGCTATTGGTGTAATCCCACCATGCTCCTACCATGTGCCCTCTCCAGGGTGATGGTGGGGACAGCAGGGGACTCGTTGCCTACCTGACACAGACAGCCACCCTCAGATCCCAAAGGAGAAAGAGCAGTTGAGAGAGGCAGGACCGCTGCCAGCCATGGGCTTGATTCTAGTGCTAATTACAGGCTGTGTGACTTCAGGGAAACTACTTGACATCTCTGTTTCTCTGTTTCCTCAGCCGATCACCGTCATGTCCTCCTAAGGTTGTTTATGAGTCTTAAGTGAGTTAATTCTAGTGCTTCAAACAGTGCCTGGCACATAGAGCTCAAATCTGTGGGCAGTTATTACTCAGTACTGCAGTGTGCAGGCCCTGGGACCTCGGACACGTAGGAAGAGGGTCTGTCCTGAGTTCTCTGTGTCTTTGCCCCAGCACTGCCCCTTTCGGCTGGCCTACCCACATGTCCCCATGACACACCCCAGTCCTCCTGCCTGAGGGCTGGTCCTCACCCTCTTTGGATACGGTCCCATTCTTCCGCTGGACCTTCAGATAGCTGGAGTTATAGATGCACCGGTTCCCACTAAAGCCAGACAGAAGAGGGGAGAAAAAGAGGAAGATCATCGAGAAGAAGTGGACAATCATTGGTCACTATCATCGAGGGGTAAGAGTTGGCGGCGACTAGTCTGCCCTTCCCATTCCATGGATGAAAAGGCTGAAGCCAGGAGGAAGGAGGGACTTGCTCAAGGTTTTCTAGAAGCTAGGAGCAGAAGCCTGGGGCTGGGGCTGAGCTAGCATGTGAGGGTCTTACATGCTTAGGTACTCTGCGAGCAGTATTGTGTCATCTGTATGGTTGAGAGCAAAGTAAAAGAAGGCCGAATGGATCGTTCTAGATGACTGGTTGAACTCCGGGTTGCGGAAGGCCGAGGCGATATAAAACCACTTGCCAGAGATCTGGGGAGAAGCCAAGAGCTGATGATAGAGGCCGGGAGCCGAATCCTCCTGCTAGCCAGCCAGGTAGATGCTCCCCTCCTTTTTGCACACAGGGAGACTGGGGCCCCAGGCGAGGAAGGGACATGCAGGAGCTCACTCTGAGGATCAGGCACCTCCCCCAGCCATTGGGTGGCCCCTTCTTGTCCAGGACAGAATGTCCCCTCTGAGGGACCTTGCGATGAGGCTTCTGAGTTTGGAAGTAGAAAAAAATGCCTCCAGAGGCTGGTCAGAATGTCACCCCAGGACCCAGGAGAGAAAAGGGCAGAATCAGGCAGAATCAGGCAAGGGGGCTGACCGCAAGCCAGCGGGAGAAAGGGAAGCCCAGGGAAGGAGGCCACCGTCCGTGGTGCTCAGGGGCCCAGGGACGCACCTGCTCCAGGGTGGCGTTGGTGATGGGCGTCGCTGTGAGGTTGGCACAGACTGGGCTCTGGGCGTCCAGCAGAGGAAGGAGGCTCAGGGCAGCGAGGGCCCAGGACAGCGCCATGCCTAGATGGAGGGCACGTGGAGTCAGGCCGAACTGTGGCTGGAGGGTAGAGTGACCTTTATAAGGAGATGTGGGCGGATCCCTGGAGCCCCCTTGTGACACAATCCGGCCAGCGCTTGCGAAATGCCAGCACAAATCCTTCCCTCCTTCCCCCAAAGCCGGCTGTAGCTAAAGCCTCCAAGCCTGGGTCTAATTCAGAACCCTGAGCTGAAGGGTTACTAGGGCCCCAAGGTCTCGCTGTCCAAAGCCAAGGTGGGTGTGCGCTGGAGCGGTGTTATTAAACATGTGTAGATTTCAACAGAGGGGCCTCTAAGCAAGCTCTGAGGGGTTTTTTTGTTTTGTTTTGTTTTGGAGGGTTTTTTTGTTTTGTTTTATTTTAAAGATTATTTATTTATTTGAGATAGAGCAAGAGAGAGCGAGAGCGGGTGGGAGGGGCAGAGGGAGAGGGAGAAGCAGGCTCTCCACTGAGCAGGGAGCCCCATGTGGGGCTCGATCCCGGGACGCTGAGACCATGACCTGAACCCAAGGCAGACACTTAACTGACTGAGCCACCCAGGCGCCCCTGTTTTGTTTTGTTTTATTTTAAAAGCTTTCATGTTTTTTTACACAATTCCTGTCCCACTGAGCACCCAGACTTGGGTGAGAGCCAACCATAAATCAAATGCTGAGGGCAATTTAGACGGTTCCCAGTCTAGGTGTAGTGGGGGTCGGGGATGTAGTGGAGGAGGGCTCCGGGGTCGGGGGGGGATGGCAAAATGTGGATTCTATTCCAACTGAGTGTGGTAACAACCGTGGGAGAACAGAAGTCCACTGGGGGAGGGGGTGCCAACCCAGCCTCGGAGGCAGGGATGCTTCCAAACGGAAGAGGCGTCATCTATTTCCAGTAAATGCGGTATTACCTGAACTAGCTCCCAATGTCTAAAACAAGAAATTACGCACGTGTGGTCTCCAGCCCCTGCCAGGGGAACAGGAAGGTGGCCTCTCCTGTCACCAGGAGGTGCCCAGCCCTGGACAGCACCCAGCACCGCAGATGAGGCTTCCACAGCCCGCCAGCATTTCTGCCAGACCGGGGCAGATCTTTAGCCCTATGAAGAAATACTTCCAAAAAGTCTTCTTACGTTACGCTTACAGTTTTATATCTTTATTCATTTCATAGATTTTGAGTCATTTTTCACGTTTCCGTGTAGTTACGGTTGTAATTTTAATATGCGCATACCCCTATCGTGCTCTTCCTAGATTCCAGCATACTTAATGATGTCTTCTCTTTATACCCATAGCATTTTATTTTATTTTTCCAGCTTTCTAGAGATACAATTGCCTATAGCATTTCATATTGTGATGTCTCCTTGGAATGCTAAGTTTCAGAAAGTGAACAAATCACTTTCTAAAATTACCCTACCATTCAAGAGAAAGAAAAATACGTCATGGACAAGACTACAGTATTATTCAAAATAGTCAAAAACTAGAAACAGTTCAAATGCCCGGCATCAGGAAAATGGAAAAACACATCGTAACGTTTTCATAAAGGGAATATTACTTAGCAATAAAAATGAACCAACTACTGGTATATGAGACAACATGAATGAATCTCCAAAACATTCTGCTGAGCAAAAGAAGCCAGACTAATCAAGCGCGTACTGTATGGTTCCATTTATAGAAAGTTCTAGAACGGCCAAAATGAATCTGGAATGGCAGAAATCAGACCAGTGGTTGCCTAGGGCAAGCAGGCAGTCTGACTGCCAGAGGTTGTAAGAGCACTTTCTGAAGTCCATGGCAGTCCTCCACATTTCTGCTGCAGGGGTGGTTATGCGCATAATGTACATTTGTGAAAACTCATTGAACCGCAAACCTAAAATGTGTGCATTTTATTGTATGCCAATTATACCTCAATTAAGTCGATTTAAAAAAAGAAAAAACTCTCTCCCCAAACAAAGAAGACAAAACACGTGACAAATCAAAAAACACGAACGCTGTTTAATGTGGTGCCAATTTGGCGAGGTACAGATGAGTCTCCTTCTCCACATCCTTGTCAGACATGGAATTCCCTTTCTCTTTCTTTTTTTTGCCAGCTCACTTAGTGTTTTGGATTGGCATTGCTCTAATTTGAGTCTTGAGAAAAGAAGCGGAGCTCGTCAGCAGGGAAGAGTGGAGGGGAGAGAGTGCATGGCGCATGAAGGACCTGGGGTCCCTGGGGCTGGGAGTGGGATGGCGTGGGAGTGACGGGGGACTGACGCTGGAGAGGTTGGCGGGAACTGAGCCTGCAGGGCATGGAAGCCGGGGTGGGAGTTTGTAGTGGACCCTGCAGGTATTAAGGGAAATGGAAAGATTTTAAGTGGGGTGGGAGATGAATAGATTTGCTCTTTACAAAGATCCCTCTGTCTGCAGTGGGGAAGATGGGGGGGCAGTCGGGGTAGGGGACCGGCTTGGGAGAGGGGTCGGAGGCTGTCGCAGTGGTCCCGGTGCGAGACAATGGGACTGCGGACAGACTGGAGACATTGCTTATCGCAAGGAGAAGCTGATGGTTACATGGATCTAACACCGCCATTACCCTGGGCCATCGGGGCTTCTGCCCAGAGCCCAGAGCTTTAGAGGATCTCACATATCACACACACACACACACACACACACAGCTTATTAAGTAACAGAGAAGCACCTCTGTCACTTGGGATCTGGGGTCTGGTGCTGGCACAAGAGTGACCCGTAGCCCTAACCCTCCTTCTTCACAACCAATGCTGGTCAGGTCCCAGGCAAACAATCCTTCCCTCTTCTACCCTGTCCTTGAATCGCATTTGGTGGCCCCATGTTTGGTGAGTAGCGTAGAGAGAAATGAATGCTTTCTCTTACAGCAAGTAAATGGAGCCCCTCTCCTCAGATGGAGTGAGGGGTCCTCACTGTCGCTCAGGTGCCCCTGGAGGTCTCCCTCTCCTCCCAAGAGGCTCTCCCAGTAGTTCCTTTAAGTGCACCCAGCACCCGCCCTGACACAGTACCATTTTCTCTGTCTTCTTACATTTCAAGGATGCTTTAGTACCTCTGTGGATCGAGCGTCTGCGCAGCCCTCCCTACCCGGCCCCTCCATCTGGTCCAGGCCCAATGTCAAGAGAAGTTCGACAGGAAATAGAATGAAAAGCAATCAGGGTCATGCAGGATGGTGAAGTAGCATCCTGGCTCGACCACTTGCTAGCTGTGTGACCCTGGGCAAGTTACTTAGCTTCTCTGTGCCTCGATTTCCCCATCTATAAAATGGGGATACGGAGAGTAGCTACTTTATCAGGTTATTAAGCAGATTAAATCAGTTCACATTTGTAACGTGCTCGTTAAAGGAGGCACACTTGTTTCTAAGAGTCCACCAGCCATAAGAACCATCACCGTCGGTTTAATGTCAAGCTGGGATAGGGAGAAAAAACAGACAGACTCCTGCGTTACATAAATATTTCCGGGATGGCAGGTTACATCCCACATCTAAAGACATCAAAATGCAAAAATATGTCGATAAGAGGTTCAAGAAAATAATATACTTTCCCCATTGGATGGATAAGGAAACAAATAGCTCAGAGCAGTCAGGTGAAAGGCGAGATTTAGATCATCAGGGGACTGCACCCATTGGAAAGGATCCGTCTTCTGAGAAAGCCACTTTATATGTGTTTCTCCATCAAGGCCAGGGCTGAGCTCTGTCTGACGACTGATTTGTGGTCTTCTGCATGAACAGCCACAAAGAATACGTCGGCAGAGCCAATGATCCTAATCAGGAACTTTGTGTCTGGGCTGAGGAAACACTCAAAAAGATTTGCTCATGTTCAAATCCTGTTTTGTGATCTTGGCCAACTTATGTAACCTCTTTGGACTTGGCTTCCCTCATCTGAAGAGCTGGCGTAGTAACACGTGTCTCAAGAGGGTTGTGCATGCGATGAAAACGTATCACACTCAGTAGGGCTCCTGCTCACAATAAGTGTGCAAGACACCGTAGCTATTATTTTGAAAGGTGCTGTGCTGAGTATTGGATTGAACCATATGAAACTGCATTTTTATAGAGCAGTTGAATATCATTCAGTGTCAGATGATTCGCCCCGCTATTACAGAACAAGAGCTCGGTCTATGGTAGCCAGCAGGGACGGGCTTAGCTCCCCCGTTTTGCAGAGGGAGAAACTGAGGCCCAGAGAGAAGGAATGAGCCACCCAAGACCACGTCCCCGTCAGGAAGCTGGGACTGGAATCCACCTGCTGGCCTCTCCCCTTCTTGCTTGCCCCTCTGTCCTTTTCCCAGCACAGGGCGGCTGGTCATTGGTGGAATGTGACTGTCCGTGGTGGTGGCTTGATTCATTGTGGACAGAGCAAACACAGGATTGGCCCCACTGGGAAGTCCACTCTGGCTGGGTCCTGACAGTTGTGCAATGGGGGACTGGGAAGCACAGCCACTGCCAGCCCCCGAAGAGCTGCCTCCTGGCTCCCTGACAACCTGCTACCTGCCCCTGCTGGGAAGAAGTTGGCCCAGCGTCAGAGGCCTCACGGGCCAGCTCCCAGAGGCCCTCCTGGAATGCCGACTGAGAGTTGTGAGGGTCACGGTTTTCACATAACCATCCTTCTCTTCCCCTCTGGAACCTTCCTCCCGACTCTCTCACCCCCTCCCGGGTCCTCAGAGCCCCGCAGAGGCTCCTGACGCCTCCGCAGCTCCGACCGTGGCGCAGACCTCTCTGCTGCCCTCCAGCCCAGCTGGCTGCCTCCTGGACAGCTCCACGGGGCCCCGCTGCAGCTCGAACCCAGCCCGGCCAAGCGAGCCCAGCCCCACTCTCCTGTGCAACCTGCGGCTTGTCTAAACCCAGCCCAGGACCCTGGGGCTCCCCACATCCTACCCCGAAGCATCATTTTGAACAGTGAGTATACTGTTCCCCAAATAGGCAGTGCTCCCTTTACTTCCCAGCCTTGGCAGGTGCTACCCCCTCCCCTCCCGGTGTCCTTCCTCACTGGGCAAACCGTCATTCAGCCTCTATCACTGATAGCCTCAGCTTGGGATGCTTAATTTCACGTGTCAAGTTAACTGGGCCATGGGGTACCCAGATATTTGGTCAAACATGCTGGGCGTGGCCGTGCATGTGTTTTTAGATGAGACTAACATTTGAATGGATAACCTGGGTAAAACAGATTGCCTCCTGCCTGCCAAGTGTGGGGTGGGCCTCATCCCATCTGTCCAAGGCCTGACTAGCATTGAAAGTCTGAATAAGAGAGAATTCCTCCCGCCTGACTGGTGGAGATGGGCATCAGTCTTTTCCTGCCTTTAGGCATGAACTGAAACCTTGGTTCTTCCTGGCTCCCCAGCCTGCCAGGCTTTACACTGGAATGATACCATCCGCTCTCCTGGGTCTTGAATGGGCCAACTCCCTCTGCAAATCTTGGGACTTGCCGGCAATCACAATCATGTTAGCCAATTCCTTATAATAAATCTCTTTACACACACACACACACACACACACACACACACACACATCCTATTGGTTCCGTTTCTCTGGAGACCCTGGTTAATACAAGGTGTCACCCCCTGACTATCCTCTGCTGAGATTGCATCAGCCACGCTCTCCTTTTGCTCCCCGCACCCCCAGCCCACCCAGTCTGGCCTCCTGCTGCCGGCTTTCTTAACCCTTAGCCACACAAGGTCCAACTCCTCCAGGGGCCTCCACCGGACTCAGAGCCCCTCAGACACCCTTGTCAGTCCTGTCTCTGGAACTCCAGTGCCCACATAAGGCTTGGTGCAGGGAAGGGGCTGCTGAGGCATGCTCGTCAAGGCAACGTTCCAGTGAGCCTTGTTGAACAAGCTGAGTGCCTCCAACATGCCGTACTCCCTGACTACAGCAGAGGACAGATCCATCCCCTGCCGTCACAGAGCTTCCTGCGGGGACAGAGACGTCCGAGTGACTGGACCTTCCCCTCTGGAAGCGGGATCCAACAGCGGAGCAAACTCTCTGGGGGTGACAGTATAGGGTGGACCTCAGGAAATAATTCAGTTGAAGCAGGCCATTCTGTCTCAGTTTCATTTCTGATTCATTTTCAAAGAAATAAAAAGAACATTCTTATCTCATTTCCAAGGTTCCCCCCCCCCAGTTTTGGAAACTGTTTTCCAGATTTAGGAAATAGCAGAGGGTCCCAATTCTTGGGACTTGAGCATGCACTAGAATCTCCAGGGAGGCTTAATAAAACGTCGATTGCTGGGCCCCAACCTGGGAGTCTGTGATTCGGTAGGTTTGGGTTGGGGCTGAAAATGTGCATTTGTACCCACCTCCCAGGGGCTGCTGGCTCTGCTAATCCCAGGGGGCCATAGTGAGCCCCACCTGTCAGCAGTCTTGGGTTTGAATCGAGGCTTCGCCCTGGCCTCGGCAGGTGAGCGCGGGCATTTCCCTGGGCTTTAGTTACCGTCTACGTAAAATGACAGGGTGTATCTGGGCTGTGGGAATCGCCAAGCCCTTCCAGACCATGAATTCTGGGCTCTGCGGACATGACTCTCCGAGTCCACCTGGTGCTCGCTGCCTGGGGCAGGTGCCAGGGTGCGGAGGGGAGGGGGGACCCGGCTGCATGTGCACTGGTGACCTGGAAAACCTGGAAACTTATAGCAAAGTTTTAAAACTAAAGAAAATTCCGGCTATGAATTCAACCGCTTATGATTTGTTCTTTCTCCTAGGGGAGAAGAGCAGAAAAGCTCTGGTTTATGCAAGGTCCCAGGGTGGGAGGACCAAGCTCAGAAAGGAAGAACTCCAAACCAAGGGCCAGGAGATACACATGCCAGGTCCAGCAGGTATAAATATGTCCTAACATGTCCCAGATATCGCATGGGGGCATACCTATGCTAAAATATTGCTATTATGTATCTGAAATTCACATTTATCTGGGTGGTCCTGTATACGTATTTGCTAAATCTGGCTAACGATCTCTCAGATTCTCCCTCCCTCCCAGGCAGGTGCTGTCCTGGCCTCTCTCAAGAATCTCATAGATAAGAAATGCTCACTTTGAAGCACTGGCCACAAGCTCCTCCAGATGGAAACAAGCCAAATGCCCATCAGTGGATGAATGGATAATCAAAACGTGGTACATCCATATAGTAGAACATTATCGAGTCATAAAACGGAATGAAGTACTGTATGGGTACATACCACAAGGATGAAGCTTGAAATCATGCTACCCGAAGAAGGTCATATATTGTGAGCTTTCTTGTGGCGGGGGGGGGGGGGGGGGGGCAGTGCTGGGAACAGACGTTGAATTGACTGAACTTTCCCATCTGCAAAACAGGAATCTGTTGATCTGAAATAGGATTCTTTTTGATGTGAAATATCCACAGCAGGCAAAGTTGGAAAGCAGGTTAGTGCTTTTCCAGGGGCTTGGGCAGAGGGGAATGGGGAGTGACTGCTTCACAGGTATGGAGTTTCCCTTTGGGGCGTTGAGAATGCTCTGGAACTAGATGGTTGCACAGGTTGTACATGGTGAATATACTAAATGTCATGAATGGTAAGTCTTCTATGTTACTACGCTAAAAAAAAAAAGGGAATTGCTCATGTTAACCTCAATATACCTCCTCCCTGTGTGTCATGGGTTGTATTGTGTCCCCCCAAAAACATATGTCGAAGTCCTAAGCTTATTACCTGTGCATGTGGCCTTATATGGAAATAGGGTCTTTGCAGGTGTAATCAAGTCAAGATGGGCTTATTAGGGTGGGCCCTCATCCGATAGGACTGGTGTCCTTATAAAAAGATGGGAACACGGAGCCGCACGGGAGAAAGAAGGTCATGTGACTCCAGAGGCAGAGCGACTGCGTTGCTCCAGCTAGGAGCTGAGTAACGCCTGGGGCCACCAGAAGCTGACCGAGGTAAGGACTGTCTCTTAGAAGCACCAGAGGGATCATGGCGCGGCCACCACTTGGAGTTCAGACTTCCAGCTTCCAGAACTGGGAGAGAATGCATTTCTGCTGTTTTAAGCCTCCAGGTTTGTGGTACTGTTACCAGCAACCCTAAGAAACAGATACGCCATGGGACCTGGACCCCCTCACCTTTAGCACTCACTCCCCTCCCCCTGCTCTGGTGCCGTAGCTCCCCCTACCCACCTCCTTCGGGGGAAGCAGCATCCTCTGAGCATCTTTTCTCCCCAGCCCAGCCAGAAACCTCCCTCCGGGCTTTTTAAAAACACATGGCCGGGTGCCTGGGTGGCTCAGATGGTTAAGCGTCTGCCTTCGGCTCAGGTCATGATCCCAGGGTCCTGGGATTGAGTCCCGCATCGGGCTCCCTGCTCAGCGGAGAGTCTGCCTCTCTCTCTCTCTCTCTCTGTCTCTTATGTATAAATAAATAAAATCTTAAAACAAACAAACAAAAAAAAATAAAAACACACGGCCACAGATGCATCATTCCATTGCCTCAGTTTTAAATATTTATTTAAAATCCAGAAGGGAAAAGGAGAAACAGAACCCACTGGGGTTTTAACACACTGACATGTGGACAGACATAAACGAGGACAGCAGAAAATTCCAAGAACGAGACAGAGGCCAGGCGGAGACTGGCCGGGGGGCGGGGCGGGGGGAGCGAGGGCTGAGATGAGGCCCGAGCTGCTACAACACACTTCCGCGGAGAGCGTCTTTGCTGGGGCGGGAGGGCGAGGCATACAGGAAGTGTCTGGTGGGGAAGGTGGGCCGGACTGAGGTATTAAATAATAAAAATCAAATCCAATTCCCAAAGAGACACAACTTTAGGTAAAAAAAAAAAAAAAAACAAGACACAGATAGACGTTCACATAAAATTTCCCCTTCTAGAAAAATAATTCCATACTTAAAATAACCTCAAAATCCAACCTGGGCGCTGACTGGTTCTCTGATAGAGGACAACTCAGATGACACTGAATCTCCCCATCACACTGAACCCCGAGATCCCCATAATTATTCTTTCTCCTCAGCCCACATTTACACTTGGAGCTAATGACGCCAGGTTTCTAGAAAATTTAATGACGATGGAAAAGCAAGAGTGATGGCCACATCTTGGAAGGGACAAGCTCCTGGAAGGGAGGATCTTAGGGAATGGTATGGGGCCTCGTAAGATGGCTCCAAATTGATATTCCACCTCCAAGGCCAGCACTGACCCAACACCGCTCTTACAACTGGTTTCTTCAAGGTCAAGTCTTCTCCCATGACTCTCCAGCCTAGATCCCACCTTCCAAGATAAGCCTAATTTCCCTCCAGGGCCATGAGAGGCCAAGGCCAAAATCCTTCATGCTTAGGCCTCCTCCTGCCTTAAGAGGACAAATATTTCAAAGTCCATAAATTAAAAGGTAAATCTTTCTGCTTCTGTTTCTGGCAGGTTTTTTTTTTTTTGGCTTTGCATTTTTTTTTCCTTTTTCCTTCCCCTCCCCCCACTTAGTCAATTACCTGATGAGCACAAGGGTGATACTAGGAACATTTTTAGATTCCCCCAACTTTGTCATTTGGAGGAGAGAGCAAAATGTGGATGATACCCCACATCAAAATGGTTCTTCAAAGTCTGTGGCAAAAATGGTAGCACCTTCAGAATCTTAAATAGGCTTTTTTTTTTTTTCCCTTAAAAAAATCACATACACTACGAGACAGTTGCGAGCACCAGCGATTTCACAGTGGGAGGTAGCTAGCACGGGCACCCCAGCCCCGAGGGTCGCGCCACCCCCTCCCGGCCTCCACCGCTTCCCACCCTCTGGCTGGTTCTTCTCCCACCTCTTTCCCGGGTGAAGAAATAGTAATGCACCTTCTTTGTGTTTGTTTAAATAAAATATATATACTTCTTTCCTTTTCTCCTTTTTCATGTCTCCTCTCTAATATTGCACATCAAAGCTCCCTGGCAGGGACCAGCTGGAGAGATGCCCCCTCCCCTCAAGCTGGCTGGAACATGGGGCTCTTTGGGCAGGAAGCTGGGGAGGACAGGGGTTGGCCGCGGGGCTGGGAGACAGGCCGCGGGGCTCAGGCAGCTTGCAGGCCCAGCTCGCTCTGGCTGGCTCTTTGGTTGGTCTTTGGGGCTGGGATCAGTTGGTCCCAAGGATACCCAGTTCCCTGCCACCCCTCCCCCCCCTCCCCGGCCACTTCTACCAGGCAGACAACAGCTGGGGCCTACCCAAGGATCCTTGGGCAGGTGAGCTGCCTCTCCTGGGCCCACCTGCCCCTAGGTCCCCTCCTTTTCCCTCCCCCTCGA
The DNA here is from genome assembly GCF_964656455.1 of Halichoerus grypus. Taxonomy (NCBI): domain Eukaryota; kingdom Metazoa; phylum Chordata; class Mammalia; order Carnivora; family Phocidae; genus Halichoerus; species Halichoerus grypus. The sequence goes on along the minus strand of NC_135725.1, from coordinate 75,019,974 downwards.
GGCCTAGAGGAGCCAGGAGGTCAGAGGTCAGAGGAAGCACGCAGGTCCAACTTCGAGGCGGTACTGCTTCCCTGATGAGGCAGGAGGGAGGTTGTCCACGCTGATGATGGGCAGCTGCTGGGGGTCCTGGGTCCGGAAGGTGAAAAGCGTCTGATGCCAGCGCCCATCCTGGACCTGAGAGAAGGAAAGGGGTACACATGAAACCATCACAAACCTCATCATCAACGTGTGCATGTCCCCATCATCTTTCTCACCGTTTGTAAGGGATACATGGCATTTCACTGAAGCAAAGACCTGTATTGGTCCACTTCGATTGCTGCTACTATGTCTATTCTGGTAAGGAATGCTGTAACCAATGTCACCGTAGCTAAACTTCTGTGCACGCTCTTCTCCGCTTCTTGTTTCCCTAGAACAAATTCTAGAAGCAGCTGGATGGAAGGATACATACATTTCTGAGGCTGAGCGTATACGCTGGATATACGGGCATACCTCGTTTTATTGCACCACATTTCCTGACCTCCCCAGATGTTGTGTTTCTGATAAACTGACAGTCGGTGGCAGCCCTGCATCGAGCAAATCTGTCAGCGTCATTGTTCCAACAGCATTTGCTCACTTTGCGTCTCTGCGTCACATCTTGATAATTCTCACAACATTTCAAACTTTTTCAGCATTTTTACATTTGTTTTGGCGGCCTATGATCTGTGATTATGTGGCATATTTTTTAATTAAGATATGGACTTTTTTTTTAGGCATGATGCTATTACACCCTTAATAGACTACAGTATAATGTAAATATAACTCCTACATGCACTGGGAAACCAAAAAAATTAATTAGGCTTACTTTATTACAATATTCACGTTATTGCAGTGGTCCGGAACCAAACCCACAATATCTCTGAGGTATCCCTATATTTATACAGCTGCTGTCCTGAAAGCCTCTACCAATTTTTTCCCAAATAGCTTTGCGCAAGAGTGTTGGTTTCCCCATATCCTCACTAACATTGTGTATTACTAGTTTTGTTTAATCTTGCGAAGCTAGTTTTTTGGACAACTTTCTGACTCCCTCTCCACCAACAACCCACCCAATCTTAGGTATTTAAAAATAACCAAAAATGTTAACAGAAGAAATTAGCCTGGCCAGGATGGGGGCAGAGAGAATAGAAATACATTCTTTAACAAGCAGTCTCACAAGTAAGTAGAGTATCTATCAGCCTGTGGAATTTTTATGGCTGGATTTTCTCTCAGAAGTTTCCCAGAGAGGATAGTGAATAAAAAGGGTTTTATGAAACTGTTATAATAAAATTATTACACAAAGATAATAATGGTATGTATTTACTAATATTATACTAATACCACATACGATACTAATATACTAATGTAATATACTAGTATGTATTACACGAACTCTTATATACTATTTTATAATAAAAACACATCTTTTCAACTTGTCCATGCATGAGAGGCCTGTGAGGGGCCCCAAGGGTTACCTTGCAGCCATCCATTGATACTTCTGGCCGGAACTGACCCCCTGCTTCAAAGATCTGCCCATTCCAGGCCCGGAAGCGCACAGCCCGCTTGGCCGGGGTCTGGCCAGTGCCCTCCTGCCACACGGTCATGTTAAGGCAGTGAATGGTGATATGCTGTGTCACCTCAGAGCTTAGCAAGTGCAGAAAATTCATCTGGACCCGGCTGACAGCAAACTCGACCTGTGGCAGAGACGCAGCAGTGAGGTAGGGTCAGGCCGGCTGCCCAAGGCTCTCAGAAACCCTCCCCTCACTCTGGAGGGCACAGGGAGAAGCTCTTTCCTGGCAAGCATTTCCCAGCTTTGCTCCCAGACGTGTGCCCACTGGAGACACAGGGAAGTTGAGGTCTGTGTGAACCGGTCCACAGCCAAGGAGTAACAAGGAAGGGAAAGCACCAAGGCCAGCCTGAGTGCAGAGACGGATCTACGAGGGTCCTAAGTCACCTGATCCACCCCCCACTGCATGGGCACGCGGGAGTGGGGGTTTTCTCTGGAGCTGAGTTGGGAACCCAAAGCCCAGAGAGAAAGAGGAACTAGTGCAAGATCAAGAGGCTCTTCAAGTGCAGGAGAAATGAGAAGTGACCTCCCCAACCCTCAGAAAAGTTCCAAGACGCCAGAAACAGCAGTGACCTCAAACAAGGATGGGATTTATGGCTTCAGTGGGTGCCCTGAAAGCCCAGACGGTTGGTTTTTCTTTGTGTAATGCAAGCGCCTGATTGACGCTTTGATTGCCTAGGCAGCCACTTCAAAAAGCTTGCGATCTCGAATAAATGAAAAGCCCGTCAGTGGCCTCCGCGCTGAGCCTCCTTTGTTTTAGACTTCAAGATTGCCAAAGCTGGCCATTTGGACCACCTGTTTTTTTTTTTTCCTCTTCCTGTGCTTTAAATCCCCGCTGTCATGTTTTAAATTCACCAATTAAGAGTGAGCCTGGGAAGCCCTAAGCCCCCCACCCTGGACCCCAACAAAAGCAGAATCCCAGGCTCGTGCACACTCATTCTCTCCCCCAGCAAGCTGGCTGGGTGGCCTCGGTGTGCTGTGTAATTTCCAGGTCCTGTAAGTAACAAACCTTTATTTTTTCAAAGTTTCTTGATCGTGAAGGACATCTTGCAATCATGGTAAGACCCACAAGGGCTGGTCCAGCCACCATGTTGGTAATTTATAGGCTGAGACCGGTACAAAATGGTGGCCATTGTTCGTGATGGGGATGGCCACCCATGCACGTGCCCACTCAGGCCTCCCCCCTCTGCCAGCTGGGTGTGGCTCAGAGTCAGAGTCAGAGGGGGAAAGGCCTGGCTGGAGGGTCACTGGTGAGGTTACTGTGTTTCCTGCTGAATCCCAGTGCCTGATACAGTGTCTGGCACATGGTAGGGACCCAGCAAGACTTGCTGACCAGCTGGCCCACACAGAGATTCTCAAAACCTGGGTCTGACCCAGTCAGCCTAAGGCACCTCCTGGAGCCTCCCCAGGAGGGCTGATGGGATGGGATGGGTCTCTGGGTCCCTGCCTCCCCTACAGGCAGGTGGCTCCTCTCCCTGGAGCCTGAATCCTCCCATATGGAGGACTTGCCGCCCCTGCAGACCCGCAATCCACCATGGGGTACCCTGGGTGGGGGAGCGGTGGCACCCCACTGCCACCGCCCGCCCTGGCTTGCTGCTGAGCTGCCCTGAGCTACCTCAAGCGCTCAGCCCAGAGACAGGCACTTGAAAGCAGACATCAAACATTAGCTAAACCCTGCATACATACCTTGGGCACCATGACTTAGCTTGTACTGATGGTCCCTGGTTCTCCAAGCCCGGCCAGCTTGGCCAACTACGCTGGTTTTTTTTATAAAGATTTTATTTATTTATTTGACAGAGAGAGACACAGTGAGAAAGGGAACACAAGCAGGGGGAGTGGGAGAGGGAGAAGCAGGCTTCCCGCGGAGCAGGGAGCCCGATGCTTGATCCCAGGACCCTGAGATCATGACCTGAGCTGAAAGCAGACGTTTAACGACTGAGCCACCCAGGCGCCCCAACTATGCTGTTTTAGATATTGGCCGAAAGTTCTATTTGAAATAAAAACCATTAACATCATACATCTTGAAAGGGTGTAGAAACCACGGATTTAGAACAATTCATCCCCCGATTCGTAGATGAGAAAACCGAGGGTCACAAAGAAGCCTCGCAGCAGGACAGTCAAGGCTCAGACCAAAATTTGGGTGGGCGGTGGCCCAGGGCCTGGTGGGTGTAGAGGGGGCCAGTCGGCGGTGGATGGGGAGCAGACAGGTACCTTGGAGGCCGTGATGGGCTTGAGACACGTTTGTCCACCATGGGTGAAGTTGCAGGAAACTTCGATGGTGTCGGACGAGCAGCCAAGGTTTGGATCCACCCAGTAGGTACCTGCAGGCGGTGTGGAGGGGGGATGGTACAGGTATGTGAGGGGGAGGGAGCCCAGGGCCCGGTTCTGCAGGTGAACCCCAAACCTTGGGACCCACTGAGCCCCAGCTGGGCCTGAAGTCGGGAAAGGATTCCAGGAGCCACTGAGATGGAAGGACAGGCTGTGGGCAGAGTTCACAGCAGGCAGAGCCCCTGGGGGGGCCATGCGGCTGAGCACTGGCCCACACTGCTACTGTGAAGGGGCCATTTTACAGAGGGGGCAGCTGAGGTCTGAGAGAGGCTGAATCACTAGCCCAAGGCATTTAGGGCTCATCTAGTTAAATGGGTTCTCCCCCAAGGCTAGTGATCCTCCTAGGGGCTTGCCTGGGGGAGGAGGGTAAATCAGGCCTCCACCCCACCCACTGGACACCTGTGCTGGCATCTGGTTTCCCCACTGGGCTTCCAAGGGATCCAAAGGCCCCACAGCCGAAAGAGTGGGACAACCAGCCACTGGTCCACCTTCTTGTCAGTGGAGGGAAGAGGTGTGGACAGAAAGGGGTGAAATCCTGGCTCTCAGGGCATCCATGACAGCCCCCTCCCCCAGCCCCCTGTCCCCTCCTGGCCCTTGGGGGCTTGTCCTGCCGAAGCTCTTGTCTCCTTGCACTGAAATGGTTGTCCCCAGGTTGTAGATCTGCAGGCTCTGAAAGGTAAAACCACTCACCTCCACCCCAGGAGGCACGAGGTTGGCCATATGGTGTGGCTCAGTGACTGCTGAGCGGATAAGGGACTGCCTCATGTGCCTGCCTCCCCAAGGACAGAAACTTGGCCCCAATGAGCCAAGACTTGAATGGTCCCTCTCCTCAGCCCCTCCTGGAACTCCCGTGCACCGCCTGCTCCACCCCTGGGGCAAGAAGCCCTCTCTTCAGACCCCACAAGCCCTCATACCATCCACCATCTTCTGCTCACAATCCATGAGGTCCCGGCAGACCCGGGCGGGGTTCTCTTTGGTGCCCAGGGGCGTCTTAATGCTCTGGATGAGGTTGCTGAGGTAGTGTAAGGTTTTAAAGATCTCCCCTCCCTGGTCCAGCACCAGCCGGTCTGGATGGTTGTAACCCTGTCATGAAGAGAGAGGGGGTCTTGGCCTGGCCCAAGTTCCTAGGGGCATGATGGGGCTCCTTTCACTGGACAGATAAGGAAACTGGGGGCCAGGAACCGGGTGGGGGCTGCGAGGGTACAGGACACTCCGCAGTGGCCCCAAATCCCTCCAGAAGGGGTCAGTGGAGGTCTTTCCACTGACCACCCCCAGGCTGGAAGGAAGACAATGGGCTCTTCCAGGCTGCCCTTTCCCTGGACTGTGAATCCTGAGAGCCGACTTAGTATCAACTTTGCCCAGGCCCCAGCGCAGGAAACCAATGAGCTATGGAACTCTCGGGGCAGGCCACGTGGAGGGCACTGACTATATGCGAGCCGTCCCTTCTGTCTCCCCGGGGAAGGGATCCCATGTGGGCAGTGGTCTCGGGGTACCTCTGCTTTCAGTGCTCCATTTGTGTCCATCCATGTCTGGAAAGCTGCTCCCAGGTCATCTTGCTGCTGTGCAAAGAGAAGACAGGGTGTGTATCCTACCCCTCAACCCCAGGATCACCCAGACTCACCAAGAGAGAGAGAGCCCCAGGGTCTGAGGAGGAGCTCCCCAACCGCCTTCCTGGGCCAAGTCACCTGCCTTCTGTGTAACTCTCTGTCCTTCCCCCACTTACAAAGAGAGTCAGAGCTGACCTATCCACTCCCTTTCTCCAGGCACTTCCACAGTTCTTCATGACCCACAGTATTAAGTCCGAACTCCTCCATGTGGTGACAAGACCTGGCCTGAGTGCTGTGGCCTCTGGCCCAGCCTCTCTTCTGTTGCCCGCATATGCTCGATGCACCAGACACACTATTGTACTGCTAAGTTGCTAAGCAGCATGCTCTGTCTGGCCACAGGGCCTTTGCACATGCTGTTCCCATAGCCTGGAACATTCTTCTTTCCCTCCAATGCTCCATCTGCCTATCTACTACTCCGGTGGTTCTCAATCAGGGGCAATGTTGCCCTGTAGGGGACATCTGGTTGTATCTAGAGACTTGGCTGTCACAACTGGAGGACGGGGTGCTCCTGACATCTAGTGGGCAGAGGCCAGGGATGCTGCTAAACATCCTACAATCACTCGCAGCAAGGAACCACCTGGTCCCCAAGTGTCCATAAGTGCTGCAGTTGAGAAACCCTGCCCTATACTCATCCTACAGATGTCAGCTACCATGGGAACTCTCTCCTGGTGCTCTCGCCCCCAAGCTGGGTGCAGCCCCTTTCTCTGTGTAACTATCTCATACTTGCACCTCCACCCCTAGCACAGGGCTTGCCAGAGGCGGTCTTGCTGTGAAAACAGTGACAGGGACACTCTGACATTGAGTAAAGCCCAAGAGGTCCAGAGCCCAGACACCAGAGGTATTTCTCAAGTTCAAATCTCAGCCTTGCTACTTGCTGACTGCAGGATCTGGGCAGGTTGCTTACCGTCTCTCCGCATCAGTATCCTCAGAATGGGCATGAGAGTAACACTCTCAGAACCTTGAGAGGAGTAAGTGAGCTAATCCAGGAGGAGCACGCCTAACAGTGTCCACCTATCACAAACACTCAGTATGTCCGCTACCATGCAAAAAATTCAAAATCCTCCAATTTTCCTTTTTTTGAGAGGAAAAGGGTTTTTTCTGGGTCTCTTCACTTTGCCCTAGCTGTCTGGCTTCCTTAGTGATGAGAAGGGCTAGGGAAGGTGTGGAGGGGAGGCCAGGGCCGACAGTTCGTTTTCGTGGACGATGCCTGGGGGCCGGATAGTGAGAAGCTGAGAGATTAGGAGAGCAGAGAATCCGAGTGGCTTGTGGCCTAAGGGCTCCTGCTCAGTTCCCCTCAGCCACCGCGGGGGGTGGGGGGGAACGCTGTCAGGGCCCGACTGTAACCCTCAACCAGTGCAGTGGTAACACAGGGAGGGACCCCTGGGTGGGGGGGGAGGGGGGCTTGGGAGGGGCCATACTTTCAGGGACGTACCCACCAGGGAGGAAAACAGCCTCCCTCCTCCAGTCTGACCCTCTTTGGACTCAGAATCTGAGGACACCCTCTAGGATACTGTGATTTATAATAGCGATTTGGTCTCTGACCCTCTTCCTGGCACCGAGCTCCTAAAACCCCATAAAAGTATTGTCATGTTAATGAGGTGACTCTTGGAAAGTCCCTAGGTAACCAAAGGATAGGTGCCGGATTGCCCAGGGAAGCAACCTTGTGATAGGTGGCTTGGAAACTTCAGTCCCGACCCCTCACCTCCGGGAGGAAGGGAGCAGGGATGGAGGTTGAATCAATTACCAGTGGCCAGTGATTTCATCCATCATTGCTTATGTAATGAAGCCTCCATGAAAACCCAAAAGGGTGGTATTCAGAGAGCTTCCCAGCTGGTGATCGCGTGGAGGTTTGGGGAGAGTGGCCACCTGGAGAGGGCCTGGGAGCTGTGAGCCCCTACCTCATGCTTTGCCCTGTGCCTGTCTTCCATCGGGCTGTTCCTGAGTTATTATTATTATTTTTTTATAATAAACCAGTAAGCTAGTAAGTGATGTATCTCTCTGATCTAAGAGGCACTCTAGCACATTCACTGATGCCAGTGAGGGGCATGGGAACCTCAGTCGGTCAGAAGCACAGGTGACAAGCTGGCATCTGGGGTGGGCAGGATGGGGAAGGAGTCCTGTAGGATCGTGAATGCTTTGTCCTGGTGCACAGTGTCAGAACTGAGTCGAACTGTAGGACACCCAGCTGGTGTCCCACAAGTGTTCCTCGGTATGGGGAACACCCACCCCCCCCAAGCTTGAATTGACACCAGAACCTATTTAGACCTTCGGCAATCAGCCATTCTGTACCGAGGGTGCTGACAGGACCAGGAGCTCAGCCACTGGATCGGCTCCCTGGGTTCACAGTCAGGGGTGCATCCTGCCTAAAACCGGGAATCCCCACCCTCTTTCTGCTGCTGTAGAGTCCAGGGTCCGGGATGGAAGGACAAAAGCTCACGGGCATCCCTGGGCCTAGCTTAGGGTTCTAGCTATTGTGACCCAGAAAAGAGGTCAGCTGCCAACCGCCCCCCCACCCTCCCAGGCCTTACCCCAAATAGGCAAAAGAGAACATTCTCCAACTTACAAAGTGGATAGGGCTCCCTGGCGGACCCTGCAAAAGAAGAGGCTCAGTCACTATTTGAGAGGGACTGGGTGCGGGAGTCCCAGGGGCTGTCAGGAGCCTGGAGGGGCCATCCAGGCACGAGAGGATGTGTAAAACTGGTCTCTGCTCTTCTAGAGGCCTGGTCCAGCCAGGGCTGCTCTACGCTCTCCTAGAAGTCTGGGGAAGCTTGTGAGGTCAGGGCCAAGACAAGCACCTGCCAGCAAAGCCCTGGGTCTCATTCAAAGCTCCACCTCCTGCCCTGGAGTTCCAGGAGCCCTGAGCGCAAGTACCTACCGGTGGGCCAGGCCGCCCTCTGGGACCAGGAGGACCCTGGAGGAAGAGAAGAACAGTGAGGCCTTGGTCAAAGGCCTTCCATCTTCCCCACCCCAGGCCTCCTCGAGCTGATCCGAGACCCTGAGACAGTGGTGCCTCCAGCACAGAGGGGTACCGATGGATGACTGAGGTCCAGAGGGAAAGAACACGCCTGAGGACTTCGGTGGTCATGGGTAGGGGAACCCAGAGGGCCCACCCTGCCCCACTCCCCCAGCCCACCAGCCCCCGTACCGCAGCCCACTCACCCTCGGACCTTGCAATCCCTGGAGGAGGACAGAAGCAGAGAGAGACAGTCAGGGAATCAGACTGAGCCTTGCCCTCCATCCCTCCGCCACCCCTCTCCCAGCCCTCCCCTCCCCTCCCCTCCCCCTCCCCCAACCACTGCAGCACCGCCTCAGCAGCCCATCAACTCACCCAGTCCCCTCGGCTGCCTTTGTCACCCTTTGGACCCTGCAATAAATCATGGCCCCATAACAGAGGACTCAGAGAGGAAGTTCTAGTTCCCAGATGGGGAAACTGAGGCTCAGGCTGGCCCTGGGTCACAGAGACAAGTTTGCCCCCATAGTCTTTCTGGCCAGCCCCCTACACATACCGGGCGTCCCGAAGGTCCCAGGATTCCGAGGGGCCCAATGATGCCTTCCTTTCCCTAAAGGAGAGAGAAAGGTTTGTGTGTCCTCATCCCAGGGCCTGGGAAACAGAGTCACGGAGACAGGAGAGGAGATGGCAGCCTGAGTGTCCCATGGTGATGGAAAGGAGACTTCCTCAAGCAGGGGCCAGGCCATGCACATTCTGGGTCCCGAGTGCCTTTGGGGGCCTATGGGAGGAGAAAGGGGGAGGGTGGCAGCCCAGCTAGCAGGACCGGCAGAAGCAAGGGGATGCCAACGGGGATGGAGGCCTTGGGCAGAGGGGGCTCAAGCCTGAAAGAGCAGGAGGAGCAGGGCAGGCATGCACCCAGCTGACGGCTGGCCAGCCTTGGGCCTGGGCGACTGTCCCCGCTAGGACAGACCAGGAGAGGACTCACCATCAAGCCAGGGGGCCCCCGAGGGCCCTGGATGCCTTTCAAGCCAATGTCTCCAGGGGGGCCCTGTGGGAGGCAGAGGAAGGGCTGTCTGTGTCTGGGTGGCCACTGGGTCGGGCCTCCAGCAGCTCCATGACCCCTGGGGGCTGGCCACACTTTGTCCTCCCTGTCAAGAGAGGCCTTACCTGAGAGGTTCCGGGAAGAGTAACAAATGTCCACAATTATTAAGCAGGTACCAGCGTGCTGGCTCTGTGCTATATGGTATAAGCTCTGCTCTCACTTCCTTGTTACAACCCTCTATAGTTATCCTACCCATTTTATAGCCGTCAAAACTGAGGCTTGGAGATACAAAGTAATTTGCCTAATGCTCAGAGCAGGTAAACTGAGGAGCCGGGCTTAAAACCCAGGTCTGCTGGATTGTGGGTTCTGGGGACCGAGGATGTTCCTGCTTGATTCTGGCGGCTTTCCAGCCCCCACTGTAAGTGCTCAAGAAATCTTTGTTGAGTGAATACATGGATAAACGACCAAGGAGGTGGATGGATGGAACCCCAACAGGAACAGTGAGGAGTGGGAATTTGTACCTTGGGTCCGAAGAGGCCAGCCATTCCGGGGAAGCCCATCTCGCCAGAGTCACCCTGCGGGGAGAGCAGAATGAGATGGGGTGAGTGGGGCCAGGACAAGGACGCCCAGCCAATCACCCAGGATCCCTGGGCCTGCCTCCTCCCATGGATATTAGCGACTCCATCTCTAGGCAATCAGATGAGGGTGGACAGCTCACATACTAGACACCAGTCAGCCTGGGCTCAGAGAGGGCAGGGGCCTCTGCCCTCTGTCACATGAGACAGTGGAGGCCAGCTCAGGGATTCCATGAGGAAGGCTCTAGAACACTTAGGACCTCCTGTCCCAGGTCTTCAAGGAAGAGAAGGAAAGGACCTGCAGGCTCTTTCCCCCATCACAAAGGCTCTATCAAGGACTGTGTCCCTCAGAATAAGCCCATTAGCTGTGGGACTCTACGTACCAGGGGCTTTGCATGGACCACCACGCATGTGAGTTCCTACTTCCGCCCGGGGAGGCACAACACACCCCGTTCACAGATGAGAACACTGAGTCTCACAGAGAGCAGGAACTTGCTCATATCCACACAGATGCCATTGCGGGGAGTGATTGGGTGTGAACAATTCTGGAGGCCTGGATTCTATGGCAGGGGCATGCTTAACTTTTAACGAAACTGCCCAGCCCGTTTCCAATGCGGTTGTACCATCTTACATTCCTGTGAGCAGAGGAGGAGAGTTCCAGTTGCTCCACATCCTTGCCAACACTTGGTCTGTTCACTCTTTTAAAATCTTTACCATCCTGGGGCTCCTGGGTGGCTCAGTCAGTGACTCATCTGCCTTCGGCTCAGGTCATGATCTCGGGGTCCTGGGATCGAGCCCTGCATCGGGATCCCTGCTCAGCCGGGAGTCTGTTTGTCTCTCTCTCCCTCTGCCCCTCTCCCTACTTGTGCTCTTTCTCTCTCTCTCAGATAAATAAAATCTCCAAAAACAATGAAATGTTTACCATTCTAACAGGTGTGCAGTAGCATCTCATTACGGTTTTAATGAGCATTTGCCTCATGACTAGTGATATTGAGCTTCTTTTATGTGCTTAGTTGTCATCTGAACAATCTTTTCAGAAGTGTCTGTTCAAGTCTTTTGCCTAATTTCTTTCTCTTTTTTTTTTTTTTTGCCTAATTTCTTTATTGGCCTGCTTCTTTTCTCATTATTGGGTTTTGAGAGTTCTTTACATATTCCAGATACAAATCCTTTACTAGATCTATAATTTGCACCTTCTCCTAGTATGTAGCTTGTCTTGTCATCCTCTTAACAGCGTCTGTCCTTTGAGGAGCAAAAGCTTTAAATTTTGATAAAGCCCAATTTATCAATTTTTTTAACGGATCATGCTTTTGGTGTCATATCTAAGAAACGTTTGTATAACCCAAGGTCTCAAAGATTTTCTTCTCTGCTTCCTTCTAAAAGTCTCAGCATTTTGGGTTTTACCTTTAGGTGTATGATCCATGTTGAGTTTATTTTTGTACATGGTATAAGGTATCCAATTGTCACCGCACCACTTGCCAGAAAAGACTATTCTGTAACCACTGAGTTGTTTTTGCAACTTTGTCAAAAAGCGGTTATCCAAGGACGTGTGAATGTATTTCTGGACTCTCTATGCTGTTCCTTTGAACTATTATTAGTATATTTATGGCAGTACCCTACCTTCTTGATTACTGTAGCTATATAATAAGCCTTGAAATCAACTACTGTGAGTCCCCCAACTTTACTCTTCTCTTTTCAACTTGCTTTGGTTATTCCAGGCCTTTCATATTTCCAAATAAAAATGTTAGACTCAGCTTGTTATTTTCCACGAGAAAGGCCTGATGGGATTTTGATTGGGATTGGGTTGAATCCACACACCAACTGGAGGAAACTGCCATCTGAACAATACTGAGTCTTTGACCAGGGAACACAGCATCTCCATTTATTTAAGTCGTCCCCATTTCAGAAATGCTTTGCAGTTTTTCAATGCACATGTCTTGTACACCTAGTGTCATATGTATCTCTAAGTATTTCCTACTTTTCTGCTATTATAAATAGCATTGCTTTTTAGATTTCAAGTTCTGACCGTGGCTAGTATATAGAGACACAGTTCCTTTGTGCATCTTGAGCTGGTGTCCCACCATCTTGCTGTATTCACCTGTTCTAGTAGATTTACCATGGATTCCATTGGATTTTCTCTCTAGACAATAATTTCATCTACAAATGAAAAGATTCACTTCTTCCTTTTCAATATGAATGCTTTTATGTATTTTTCATTCCTGATGACATTGGCTAGAATTGTCAGTACAATATTGAATAGAAGTAGTGAGAACAAGTATCTCCGACTCGTTCTACTTCTTGGAAAAAAAAAAAAATCCAAACATTCAGCTTTTCACTATTAAGTATGATGCTAGCTGTCTGTTTTTCACGAATGCCCTCTTCCCAGTTGAGGAAGCTCCTTTTCCATACCAAGTTGGCTGAGTGCTTTTATCAGAAATGGAGTTGCATTTTTGCCAAGTGCTTTTCTTGCATCCACTGGGAGGATCAAATGGGTTTTCTTTCTCAGTTTGTTAGTATGGTGCATTATATTCATTTATTTTCAAATGTTATACCATCCTTGCATTCCTGGGATAAACCTCATTTGATCTTGATGTACTATCTTTTTAATATATTCTTAGATTGGTTTTTCTAAAATTGTGTTGAGAATTTCTGTATCTATATTTCTGAGGTATATTGGTCTAGACCTTTCTTGCAATGTCTTTTATCCAGCTTTGCTATCAGGGTAATGCCAGCCTCATAGAATATGCTGGCAAGTATTTCCCCCTCTTCAATTTTCTGGAAGAGTTGATACAGAATCGGTATGATTTCTTCCCTTAACTTTTACTAGAATTCTTCAGTGATGTCATCTGAGCCCAGAGTTTTCCTTGTGAGATGTTTTTTAAACCATAGGTTGAATTTCTTTACTAGATAGGAGGCTGTTTCGGGTTCAGGTCGTCATCCACCACCTGTCCTCATTCTGAAGGGACCACTCAGATCTCATGTCTCAGCCTCCTCCCTCCCCCCCCACCCCACTCAGGGGAGGCGGAGGAGTATCTGGTGCTCAGAGAGGGTGTCACTCTGTCCTTGTCACAGAGCAGGCAGGAGGCTTCCGGACCCGTGTGCGCATGTGTTTGCATGCATGTGAGTGTGAGAACATCTGTATTCCCCGGGGCTCACTCACCAGCTGGCCTTTGGATCCAGGCTCCCCCTGGCTCCCAGGAAGCCCAGTTCCACCCGCTGTCCCTCGTTTGCCAGGAGGACCCAGCTGCCCAGGTAACCCACTTTCACCCTTAAAAAACAAAACCAAAAACACACACACACATACCAAAATGACCAAAGGGGAAAACGGTTCTAGGGGAGGGGAGGAGGGCCTGGGAGAGACAGAATAGTGATGCCACAGGGTCAGCTGACATCTCAGGATGCTGGGGCTCAGATGCAGGCCTGGTGGGGGCTCGGAATTTTAGTCTCCTTAAGAGGACAGCCTCTTTCCTTACTCTGGAATTCAAGCTCCAACTTCCCTTCCACTCTCCCACCCTGCCTCTCTTCTTCACTGTTTCCTCCCAGAAGACCATGAAGTTCCCACCCACCCCCACTTCTGCTCCAGCCCTTCCTCCTGTCTGGGATGCCCCCTCCCCTTCTCTCCACATTTAAATCCTCCCTGGGCCAAGGCCGCCCCTCCCCTCACTGGCTGTTCCTGCAGAGGGTTCCAGCCTCTCCCCAACTAAACCTTGCGCTTGGGGAGGGCCAGAGGAGCCATGTCTGATGCACCCACCTCAATCTTCCCTTCTGTGTGTAGCCCCAGACTCAGATTGACTCATGGCTGCCTCCCCCACCTCTCGGAAACTTTCTAAAAACATGCCTTTTGGAAGAGGGTCCTGGCTGCAAGCAACATCTATTGTTCCACAAAGGCCCACTAGAGGGCGCTCAAGGACAGCTCAATAACCAGTTGCCTGTTTCAAGGGCCTGGCAGGGCCCAGGATTTCTAGCTACCTGGATAAACTTTCCTGAAAGTCAGGCTCAAGCTTGGGACAGGGACCCCTGAGAAATGTCAGGGCCATGGACTCCATTTTCACACAGGCCTTGGGACATGGGTGCCCACGTCAGCGTTATAATCAGTGTCTTATAGTTAGTACCAAGGTTGAAAGGAGGGAAGGTGGCTAAGTGGACTAACAGGTGTCTGACCTTGAATCCTGGAGGCCCCTGTGCTCCAGGCAAGCCGGCCACACCTGGATTTCCTCTCTTCCCAGCAGGGCCCGTGGGGCCAGGGTCCCCATCGTCTCCCTGCTCCCCCTGTAAAAAAGAGGGCAAAGGAGGACCTCTCATGTTTCAGGAAACAGAGGCCGCCAAGGAGCAGGATGTCTCATAGTCTGGATGAGCTCTGGGTGGATCTGGAGGGAAGGAGGTCAGACCCCAGAACGGAGTTCATCCTGCCTGTGCGTGAGGGCGGGACCAGTGAACAGATCTGCAAGTGGGGAGGAGGAGGGACCTTACAACTAGAAGTGCCATCCCCTGGGCAGGGGAGGGCCTTCTGGGTACAGGCATGGCTGGTCAGAAGGGCCACATTCCCAGGTCCCGAGGGATGAGGTGACTGCCCATGCAGGAAACTTCCAGATATGTTGGTTCTGCCCCATCCAAGTTTCCGAACCTGCTCCTCCTGGCCCGTGGCCCAATGGCAGAACCATCCCTGCCCCCCAGACCCCAACACACACAACACACCTTGTCTCCAAGGGAGACACCATCTGTTAACCCCAAGTCCTGCTCACCTGCTGTCCTGCTTGCCCATCCCTGCCAGGAAACCCATCTGGTCCCGCGACACCCTCGGGGCCCTGTCTCCCCACCACGCCCCGAGGCCCTGGCAGCCCCTGCAGGCCCTGGGGATATAAAAGAAGTTGATGAGAGCCTCTGGAGGGGGGAGTAGGGAGGCAGGTGGGAGGGGCTGGCTGCGGGTCACTCACCTGAATCCCCCTTCGTCCTGGTGCCCCAGCCTTGCCTTGCTTTCCCTTTGGTCCCTGAAAAATCAAGGGGCACATGACAGAGGCCGCCTGGACGAGGGACAGAACCCTAGGAGATTTGGAAGCGGGACTGAAAGGAGCATGGGCTCCTATGCAGCCCAGCCTTGCCCTTCCACCCCTTGGGCCTCAGCATCTGAATCTGCAAATGGGTCCAAGCACCCTGGGCTTGGAGCCCAGGGGCAGGGCTGGCCTTGGAACCTGCCAGTGTTGTCCTCACCCCTGCTCTGGGTCCCGCGCCCCCATGGGCTCCCCTGCTGCAGAGGCTCTCGGCTGGCAGTTTCCTAGAGGGAGCCGGGGCCCATGGCTGCCTGGGCTTCAAGATCCTTCCATCCTCAAGACTGTGGCTAAATCCCTGAGCGGGGTGGGGGCGGGGGCGGGGAGATGGTGTGTGGGTGAAGGAGACACACCTGCGGGGAGGTTGAGCGCATGAAGACAGCACTGGCCCAACCTCAGAGGAGGCAGACACAAGGGCTCAGGGTACAAGGTGGGAAAGTCCTCAACCGCCCCTCAGTTCCCACCACCAGCATCCCTGTCCACCCCTGCCCCCTTCCTCCGGACCCCTTGCTTCTCCAAATTTTCTTCCACAGCGTGGTGTGGCTGGCTGGCTCTGGCTCTCGACTGCCCTGGGTTCAAATCCCACTGCTGGCCCCACAGGTGGTCCCGTTCCTGGAGGCCCTGCCAGGGGGGCAGGTGATCCCCCCCTCCCTCAAGCCCTTGGAGGTGAAGAGATCTTGGCCTGGAAGCACCCTGCAGGGCGCCCGCCAGCCTACTTGCTGGGTGCCTGGGCAGGTGTCCGCCCTTCCCAGGGTCCCCTGTGGACTTCAGTCCTCTTACCTCTTCCCCTTTTGATCCTTTGGGTCCCGGCCGTCCCCGGGGTCCTGGATGCCCCTGCAAACCAAGGTGAGAGGATGCAAAGCAGCCCCAGGATTCTCTCCCGGGGAGGGTGGCCAGTGTCCGCCTAGAGGGGGAGGGGTGGGAGGGGTTTGGGGGTGTAGGCTCTGGGGGTGCCCCCAGCATCAGGGCAGGAAAAACCAGAGTGAACTGCCCCAGGCCCTCCAGTAGGGAGGGTCCCTTCCTTCCCCCACTGCCACCCACCCACCTGGGGCCAGAGAGGGATGGGACAGGGAGCACCACTCACTGGTAGGCCCTGCTGGCCTGGATCTCCACGGAGGCCTGGCACACCCTCCTGTCCCTGGAAGTCAAGGAGAGACCGGTGAGGGGGCCCATCCTGGAGGGGCTGGGGCAACTTCCAACCCGGAAGAGCCCCCCGAAGCCCTTGCTCTTCCTAGCCATGTGTCATTGTCCCCGTCTCAGCTTGCTCATCTGCAAAGCAGCGAAATGATGACCCTGCCAGCAAGGATGGAGTAGGGGAGGGGAGGGGAGGGGAGGGGAGCCTGGTGGGGGCCCCGTGCTCACTCAGCGGTCTGTCTCTTGCTTCTGCCGGGAGAGCTGTTTCCGGCCACAGGTGGGGAGACTGAGGCCCTGTGAGGAAGGGGTCTCTCTCCCTGACCTCATCCTCTCCCTCCAGCCCTCCCCCGGCCAGCATGAATTCTGGCCTGAGCCCTCCTTCAGGGGGTCTGTGCTTCAAGCTGGGCGCTAATGGTGGGAGGGAGGGCTTGTCTCCTGGCCAAGGCTGTTTCCCTGCCAGGGAGCCGGTAAGGACGGAGGACTGCCCTGACACGCCGTGCCTGACGCTGCCATTGGGTAGGAGCTCTGATACTTACGGGGTATCCAGGGTCCCCTGGCTCCCCGCGGTCCCCTCGATCGCCCACAGGGCCCTGAATGACAAGGACAGCAACAAAATATGGGCCACCAGGTCTCTTCCTGGCCACCCACTCGGATGCTTGCAGCGGCCTCACCCCTGCTCAGCCTCCCCCTCCCCCTCCCCCTCCCCATAGCAGGACGCTGGGGCTCCGCCTTGGCGGTGGCCCAGGGGACAGAAAAGGGGGCTTACCCGATCTCCCGGTGGCCCAGGGGGCCCCTCGGCCTTGCCATCCTCACCCTGCTCCCCCTGTGGACACAACCAGCTTTAAGACACACTTCTGGTTCCTGGAATTCCAGACACTCCACACAGAGTGGAAAGGGCCTTCATCAGCAATGAAGTCCAGTCTACTTAGGGCTACAGATGGAGAGACTGAGGCTAGAGAGGGAAGGGGCACACCAGGGCTGTGCAACCAGGGCTGTGGAACCTGGAGAGTGCTCTTTACTGCCCCCTGCTGGGCATCCCCCCCCCCCAACAGGTACCCTGGGGCTGGGAGATCCAGGCAGCTCAGAGCAGAGACCTTGGTCACACCCAGCTTTGCACAGGACCAGCTGCTCAGACCCCCAACAGGTCCCTTCCTTCCCATCTTGGAGCTCTTTTTCTCAGCTGGGGAACGGGGGTGAGGTGGGGTGAAGGGACAATGGCGATACCCAGGAGGAAGTGGTGGGGATTCTGGGAAATGATGCAAAAAGTCCCTTCATGGTGGTCAGCACGGAGTGACAATAATTCCGACAGCTGGGGGGCAGAGGCACTCACTGAATACTTCCAACAACCCTACGAAACAGGTGATGGTATTCTCCCCATTTTACAGATGGGGATACTGAGGCAGAGAAGCCACGTGGGCTGCTCCATTGTTCAGCCCTGAAAAAGAGTCCCTTTCTCCCATCTTTGCTAGAATAAAGTAGGCAGAGAGCCAGCTTTAACAGGAATCTTCTATCCTGGATGGCAGTCCCAGAAGCAGGCTGGGCTGCCCCGGGTTGAGCTCAGCTGTGGGCCAATTTGGGAGTTTTGTCCATAAGACAGATTCCTTTCTGCGAAACGGGATTGTGATGCCTTGCAGCGCTGTTCTGGGGACCCAGGGAGGAGAGTTCACTACTGGCCACATAGTAGGGGCTCAGGTGGCCATGAGCTTAGCTGTTGTTGACAATGGCAGCAGGGACGATGGGTGGCGTGGATGTAGTCAGAGGGATTGCAGGAGGAGTAGGGTTTAGGATGGAGGCCCTTGAGCCCTGGCAGGCCACCCTGGGCCCTGGGCCACCAGCAAGACAGGAGGCGGGAGGCCGTGTGCCAGCTACAGGGAAGGTGTGATCAGAGCAGCAAGAGGTAGAACCCCAGGGCTCAGAATGTTCCAGCCCGACAACTGGTGCCACCTCCCATGGGGGGCGCATTCTGGGTAGGAGGCTCAAGCGGGGGCACCCCGGGCCCCCTGGCTATTGGCAGGGATGGAAGGGGAAGCCTGAGAGGCAGAAGAGGGAGCCATCCCTGGGGCTGGAGCCCGTCCCAGGCCCAGATCAGTCCTGAGGGCTGGCAGCTGTAGCGCCTTGGCTCAGAGCTTCTGTGGCTCCTGTGGGCAGAGACTGAAAGCGGGAGGGACTTGGCCCGAGGCTTAGAACCAGTTGTACCCAAGGGGGTGGCCCAGGGAGTGGGGATTCCCTCTCCTCCCTGACCTCTCTCTATGGCTCTTTCTCCCAAGTCTCGGTCCCACTGAGGAGGGAGGCAGCTGGACTGGGGCACTTTAGAGAAGGGGGCCGTGTTTACTGAGTGTACTCTGTGTGGCAAACCCTTCGGGAGGTGTTCCACAGAATCCATACCGCACTCCTACGCTGCTGTGACTATTGGCCCATTTTACAGATGAGGAAACTGAGGCCCGGGGAAAGAAAGGTCTTAGTTAAGGCCACACAGGAATCAAGTGGTGGTTAGAGCCAAAAGCCAGCTATACAGATCTCCCCCGCTCTCCCCACATTGTGGCTATAGTTCAGGGATGCATTTTTAGCAGCAGGAAGCCGGTGGAGCCCCCGTTCTTCCTTGTTCCCAGAGTCTCATGGCCAATCCCTCCAGATACCACCTTTGTAGACACATGCCCTCGGGGAATTCGCCAGGTGAGCAGCATCCTAACTCATCTAAGTGCCTGTTTCCGGTCAGGGAGGCACAGCCTGACATCAGAGTCTGCATCCTGGTCCTGCCACCTTTCCACTGGTCCTGAACTAGTCCTTAAGCATCCTGGAGACTCAGTTTCCCCATCTGTCATGTGGGACACTGACACCTCACGGTGAGGGCCGTGGAGGAATCCCAGGGAAGAGCTTTGTACATGGCTGTGTGCTTCGGGGTCTCCCTTGGGAACCTGCTCCCCCTCCTCCCAGCACCCTCCAGCTCGTGCCTGGCTATTCACTGTTGCATCTAGTTTTACCCGAGTTCTTTAGGGCACCCTTCTGCAGCCCCCAGCTCAGGGCCGAGAAAACATTACATAATCATTATTCATCCATAAATACCTGTCGGATAGCTGAACGCATGAGTGAACTAACCTACTACCTCATCACTAAGAAAGTGCCTATGGCTGACATATATGTGATGTCCTGCTTAGCCTCACATTCCTGAGGTATGCACCCGCTTAACAGATGGGGCAATCAAGGCTCAGGGAACCCTGGGGCCCCACCCAAGGCCCCAGCAGACTTAGGGCAGGTTTAGGGTTAGGATCCCATTCTCAGCAGCCACAGGAACTGGGCCTGGGGCTGCAGGTGGCTCGGGTGGGGTGGGGGTTCCCCTTGTTTCAGGGTCCATGTTAACCCCTCCTGTGCCAGCTGTGGCCGACTCAGGGCCAAGGCTGGGGGACTCAGGGTACTGAACGCAGCTTCCTGTGGGATGTCGGGAGCCCACTGATTGCAGAGCTCTTCTTCTCCAAGCAGGAGGAAGGGGCCAGCTGGACAGCAAGCCAGGCCGGGGTGATTCACACAGCAGCGGCAGTGGGATGTGGTTAGTGAGTAGCTGACTCAGCTCACAAAAGGAGGGCTGGGGAGGTGGGGGGGGGCAAGGAGACAGCAGGGGGCCGCCTGCTAGGAGGCATTCCCGAGGCGGAGCCATCAGGGGAGGAGGGAGGCCAGAACAGGGAGACTCGAGCTGCTAAGGTAGGACTCAAAGGCCTGGGCCCAGAGCCAGTTTGGTGCTGGCTCG
This sequence comes from Halichoerus grypus, assembly GCF_964656455.1. Classification (NCBI taxonomy): domain Eukaryota; kingdom Metazoa; phylum Chordata; class Mammalia; order Carnivora; family Phocidae; genus Halichoerus; species Halichoerus grypus. The sequence goes on along the minus strand of NC_135725.1, from coordinate 74,999,975 downwards.
GAAGGTTACCCGGGGCCACTGCCTTGGCCCCCTGGCCCCACATCCCCACCTGCACCGTGCGGCAGGGCACAACCATCAGCAAGCTTTCTTCTAGCAATTTCTCTCTTCCACTGAAGCTGGAGCCAAGTGGTGGGGTATGGGCGCGTTCTCCCTCTGCCTTAGTGGCTCCTTCCTGGCTGGGAAAGGTTGGTCTCACTCTCTGTCCTAAGCCCTGCGCTGGCTCTCACTGCGGGATCTCATTTCTGAGCAAGGCTTCAATGCCCACATTCACACAGATGATGGAATTGAAGTTCTGGTCAGGACATGATTGGCGTCCATCTCCCCTGCTCAACTGGAAACCCCGGGCTGGCAGGAACTGTGGTTTTGTTCCGGTGCCGGGCTCCGACCTGACACACAGGCCATCTGTGTTGAATGTAGGTCTAACGGCCCTGGCTCTGCGGTGTGAGCAGCGGGGAGCCGACTGTGAACTTCTGCATTACCCCAGCCACAGTGCCCCAGGGGCTGGCTCCTACCGGCCCACACGGGAGGGAGCACCTGCTTCCCAGGACTGAGCACCCACCTTTTCACCCTTTGGTCCAGGAGGTCCGAGGGGGCCCATGATGCCTTTGTGTCCCTGCAAGAAACAAGATGGCAAGAGGTGAGAGCATGGGGGAGTGACGGCTTGAGAGGCACAGTGATGAAGGCCAGGAACTCCTAGGTGGAGACCTTGAGCTGTGAGTCTGGGCCCTGGCTCTGCCCCAGCTCACTGTGTGACTCTGAGCCGGCCCATGCCTCTCAGGGGCCTGGCCTCCCAGTCAGTCCCTGACACACCGCTCAGGGGTGGGCCCGCTTGGATGGTCGGGGGCGTGGCTCACCCCAGCCTGGAGCAGACCTGGGGCCAGATCTCGGAGAGCCAGCTGTGTCCCTGGGGCAGGGGCAGGGGCAAAATGCTGGCCTCAGCCGACTTCCCCAGGCTATGGCGGGAAGCATATAGGCTCGTTCCTCCCTTGGGCTCCCAGTGCCCCCTCTCCGGTTCCCATGCCCTCTGCCCTGTCCCTCTTCTGTCCTCCTCTCCCTGCTGTGCCTCCTTCAGACACTGAATCCTACCTTCAAACTTAACAAGCTGTCATTAGCCTCCCTAAGCCTCAGTTTCCCTTTCTGAGCGGGCCCAGAGCCTCTCTGAGGACTAGTCACCCAACTCTATCACATAGGTTTGGCTCAGCCACCTCTAAGAGGGGTGCCAGCTTGGATGCAAAAACGGGGTGAGGCTCTTCCCTTCCACAGACAGCTGGCATGATGCCGGGACAGGACGCATGTGTGGCTCCCACCGCGGGAAGGAAGGACTCAGCGAGGGCACGTGGAGGGGGAAGGTGTTTCTGTCTGCCCACCCCTGCTCTGGGGGCCCAGGGGCTCCCTGGGCCCGGGGAGACCAGAGATCTTCAGTGGCCCAAGGGCCACCCTCCGCGGGGAGGTGGTGGGGACAGAGGCCGAGGCCCGCCTGGAGGGGGGGGGGGCCAGATTTTCTTACATGGTAACCAGGCAGTCCGGGCTCTCCTTGGGCCCCCATCCGTCCGGGAGCACCCTAGGACAGGAGCAGATGCACATTGGTACAGGTGGTTCTCACAGCAGTGACCTGGGCACTGGCTCCAGCCCAGTCCAGCCCCGCCGACAGGCACGTCTGTGGCCCAGAACCCAGGCTGCAGAGCTCCTCCCTGAGCTCCCCTCCTCCCTCCAGCCCTTCCTTCTCCCAGCTCCAGGGGTTCACGAGACCCAGTGGCTAAACCATCTTCACTTTTGTGAGCCAATTTTAAACAGAAGCAGCTATAGGAAGTTAAATTATATAAGCTTACAGTTCAATCAATTCTTTTAAAAACGAAGATGACAAATATTCAAAACTCCTCCCTTCCAGTAATTTTGCTCCATTTTACTATTGCCTAGGCTCCAGCTTATTTCTGTCTGTTGAGTGCGTGTGGTGGAACTAGCAGATGACAGACACTCCCACGCATCTCCCTCCCAAGTTTGCGTTTGCGGACACCACGTGGGTGGCTTGGGATCAGCCACGGCGGGGGCATTCACACCAGGGATGCTGGGAGCTCAGAGATGCCTCACCGGCCTGCCTCCCCTCTGCTTCCTTCCTCTGCAGCCAGCAGACCCCCGGGGCCCTCCTTCTGGGCAGGCCAGCAAGAGGCTGGGATGGCCTCAGAGTCACCCAGGGATCTGCAGCCTGATCCTCATGAATCTATTTCCAGTGGGAAAACTTGTTCTGTAAAAACCCTCCAAAGGAGCTGGTCCCCTCTCCCCACCCTAGGATGCTTATTTGTCTGGGTCTGTAAAGTCCTTCAGAAGACCCACAGTACCCTTCAAACAGAAACACATACTTGGCGTTGTGGGTACTTTTCCAGGGAGAGAGGCGGCAGCTTCTACAGGATCCCCAAGGGATCCATGATGCAAGAGAAGCAGCTAGGACAAGGGACAGCCAAGGTTTGGCTGAGAGGTGGACAGGGCGATACCTCTCTTTCTCCCCTTGCCCCCCCCCCCAGCTCTTTGCCTGCCCACCCCACCCCACCCCACCCTGAGTTCTCACCATTGGTCCTAGGCTGCCCCGGGACCCTTTAGGGCCTGGGGTGCCAGGGGGTCCAGGGTCTCCAGGGACGCCCATCTCACCCAGCTGTCCTTGGTAGCCCTTGGCACCCTGCAGCGGGAGGAGAGACAGGCTGTCATGGGGCCCCAGCAGGAGGTGGAGAGAGAGGTGGGGGAGGGGAGGGGGCCCCACCTTGGCTCCGGTCCGGCCCTTCTCGCCTTGCTTCCCCGGTTTTCCTTCAGGACCCTGAGAGGAGAAAGAGGGAAGGAGGAGGGTGAGAAATGAGAGCAACTTGAGGCAGAGCGTCAGCACGGGAGCTCTGAGGGCAGACTGCCTGGGTTCCAAACCCACCCTGCACTCAGTGCCCCCTGGGACCTTGTGAGCTGGGAACTTCCTGACGGAAGGTGTTGTCTGCAAAGTGGGGACAGGGGTCCTGTTTGCCTCACGGGGCTGAGAAGTCAACCCGGGGATGGCCTCTCGTGCTCACCAGGCACCTGGCCCACAGTAAGTGCTGGACGCACCACTCTTTCATGAAGACTGCTAGGCGCCCAGGCTGTCCCAGTGGGAGCCGCTCTCTGCACCTGCCATGTGCCACACGCTGTTCCAGCCCCCCAGCCACCCTGAGCCTGAGGACCCATCAAGGCTTGCTCCCCGGGCTTCCCAAAGGTGAAACGACTTGGCCCAGAACGCTGATTCAACTGCGGATCTGTCTGATTCCATGCCTGGGGCTCCCGGTGCCCGCTGATGACATGAGGCAGGCAGGGAGGTCCTCCCTCATCTCTGAGATGCCGTGGGGCACTTCTGACCAGCCCGAGGCTGTGTCCCACTGACAGGGGCTCCCTCCTTTGGGGATGGGGGTTGGAGGGGCTCCTCCCAGTGGGGCATTGTGCCGGGAAGGTCAGCTGCCCTCCCCCACTCTCCCACTGGGGTACCCAGGCCACTCCCTCCCACAGGCTGCTCTGTCCCCTCCCTTGCAGGGCATACCCTTGCTCTCCTTTGCCCTGTTCTTGTCAGGGCCACTCAGTGGGGTGAATGAGTGCGTATAAGTGTGCATGTGTGAGCATAAGACAGATAAGGGAGAAAAGAAAAGGAGAGAAGAGAATCCCAACTCTGAGCCACACTGGGGTGGGTTGTAGGGGCTAAGACAGGCAGTGTTTCTGGTCTGGAAAAGACATCCTAATGGTCCCCAGAGGACAGTCCCCTCAAGATCCAAACCTCAAAGGGAGCTGGGAAGAACATCTACATTCTTGGCAAGCACTAAAGAGCTAGTTCAGTTCAATCCCTTTGGCTGCATTAACAGAGGTACATGCTGTAGGATGAAGGAGGTGATGGCCCCACCTTGGAACAGGAGGAGGCACTAACTGTGATGGAGGAAAGGCAGGAAGATGGGATTTTAGAGGAGCCAGAAAACACATAGGCTAACCCAGAGGCACCTGATGCCCATCTGCTGATTTCTGCAGCTGCCCTGAGGCAGGGGTAGCTGTGTTCTCTGGGGTGATCAGTGGACGGAAATTACAGGGAGGCCAGCTTTGATTCAGCACAAGGACAAAATGTGGCAAAAAAGGACTGGAGAAGATGATTCTCTGTCCCTAAGGGCAGTGCCAGTTAGACCATCCTGGAGCCCTCAGGAAGGAGAGAGTGGTGGTCTTGGAAGGACTAAGCGCAGACTACCCTGCATTCTGGTGCATAAGACCTCATGTGACCCTGGAAAAGTCCCTTCCCTCCTGTGTGCCTCGGTTTCCCTGCCTCTCATATATAGGTCTTAAACTAGCTTTGTCCTGTCTGTGGCCCCTTGCCACATAGGGCTACTGAGCACTTGAAAGGTGGTGACTGGGATGGAGGAACCAAATTCTTAATTCAACCTAATTTGAATTAACTTAAAATTAAATTTAAATACAGACAATTAAGTTATCGTTAAAACTTTCATGTGTATTTGGAACAACTTAGGGATATGAATCTACATTTTCAGCTATATATTTTATGAAATCTAAACACAGATCAAGTATTTCCAATGAAAATTTAGCATGCGGATTGAGATGTGCCATAAGAGTAAATTACACATCAGATTTCATAGATTTAGTACAAAAAAAAAAAAAAAAGAATGCAAAATACCTGATTAGTGATTTTTATATTGATTACATGTTGGAAATGTTCATATTTTGGCTATATTGAGCTAAATAAAATATATGGTTAAAATTTATTTCATCCACTTCTTTTTATATTTTGAAAATTCGAGTACTAAAAAATTTTAAATTACACAGGTAGCTTGTCTTCTGTCTCTATCGACAGTACTGAACTAGACCATGCCTGGGTCTTTGGCTCCTCCAGGAATAAAGGAGTCAACCAACATGGCTTCAACCACGGGCCAGGAACTATGTCTATGTTCTGTGTCATGCCTCCCCCAATTCTGGCCACAGGGCTGGGAGGAAGGGCTTATTTATTCCATTTGAGAGCCAAAGACACAGGCATGGGGAGACAAAGACACTACCTGCAGGTCACCTCGCTGGGTTCGAATGAGATGTGGGTCCTCAGTGTCTGGGGCACCCCCTGTCCCAGGCTGGTCGTATCTGGGCAACTGTACAATGATACAGGGGCTGGTGGAATCTGTCAGTAGGCTGAGGGGATTGCTAGGGCTGATCCCTTGTCAGAAGGAGAAATGAGTCAGCGCTGAAGCATTCAGCACAGAGCCAGGATGCCGGGAGTCTCCCCCAGGACAGGGCGGCCGGCCACTTGTGCTGACAGGCCCTCTCCATCTGGGAGCATCCCTCATGGTGTGGGAAATCCTGAGTAAGGGCTGGAGCATCCAGTGGGGTGAGGCTGTGGGGCCAGAATGAAGACTTTTGCTGGGCCCCCATCCATGGAGATATATTTCTGGAAAGGCTCTGATGGCTCATAAAATTCTATTTTTAAATACTCCACTGTTTCCCAGCCAGAGTGGGAGATACTTGTCCTGTAGCCCTGATGCCAAAGAGACTCAAATACAAGCCTCTCACCCCTTCTGTCACCCGACACACACTCAGTCTGGCCCCAGTGAACTTCTTTCCAGTTCCAGTATATGAAAATTGGCAGAGATGGCAAAATAGAGACATTAACTCTTCTACCACCACCACCACCACCACCACTGCCCCCATCACCATGGCCACTGTCACCACCACTGCCACTGCCATCACCATCACTGCCACCATCATTCTCACCACCATCCTCACCACCATCTCCATTACCACCATCATCACCATCTGTACCACCACCTCTTCCACCACCACCATCACCTCCACCATTACCATCACCACCCTCACTAATACCATCACCTCCACCAACACCATCATCATCTCTACCACCATCACCTCCACCATCACCATCATCACCATCATCACCACCATCACCATCTCCACCACCATCTCCACCACAATCACCAGCATCACCATCATCATCACCATCACCATTTCCACCACCATCACCAGCATCACCACCATCACAATCTCCACCACCATCACCACCATCACTAATACCATCACCTCCACCATCACCACCATCATCACCACCATCACCATCTCCACCACCATCACCTCCACCATCACCACCACCATCACTAATACCATCACCTCCACCATCACCATCATCACCATCGTCATCACCATCACCATCATCACCACCATCACAATCTCCACCACCATCACCACCATCACTAATACCATCACCTCCACCATCACCATCATCACTATCACCACTGTCATCACCACCATCTGCACCATCACCATTACAACCACCATCATCACCATCTCTACCATCATCAATATCATCATCATCATCATCATCTCCACCTCCACCCAACCATCAACATTACTACCACCATCACCACTACCACCAGCTTCCAGTCATTTCCTCCTCCAGATTCATAAAGACAATATTTATTTTCTGGGACGTTGTAGAAAGCACTTTCTTTCCAAAGTTTCATTGACTCTTTAAAGATAAGAAAACCAAGGCTCACAGAGAGGCAGCAGTGATCTGCCTAAGGTCACACAGACCGTGGGTTCTCAAGCCAGAACTCAACCTTTGGACTCTAGGCCCAGGGCTATTTCTGCTGCACGTTGCCACCCATTCCATGGCCATGATACTCAAGAGCTTACTAAGAAAGAGCCCCTGGAATGTTGGAAGGCATTCCTTCCAAATCCTTCATCGTACCAAGAGCATGACCCAGAGAGGGTAGCGGCAAGTTCCTAGCAGAAAATCGCGGCCAGCGCCTCTCCTGCTAAACCCCCTGCTAAATTCAGTGTGGCTGAGTGTGGGACGAGGCCAGCAGGGCCAGGCTTGTGGAGGCCATGGCAGCCAGACTGAGGAGTGTGATGCTAGTCTGAGGGCAATTGGGAGCCATGAGAGGGTTAGGCGGGGAGGGACATGGGCAGACTGTTCTCTGGGAAACTCCCAGGTGGAGGAAGGACCACAGTGGAAGACCTTCAGGTAGCTGCCATCAAAAGACCTCCTGTCCAACTGCCCAAGCAGGCGTGGGTGGTACACATACCCAAACGCCCACAGTGCTGGCATGCAGCCGTGTACACTCACCCGGATGCCAGTGATGCCAGGGGGGCCGGGGGCCCCATCCTCGCCCATTAGTCCCTCTTGGCCTTTGTCACCACGTTCACCATCAGGCCCAGGGTCACCCCTGTCCCCCTAGGTTGGAAAGGCACGAGGAGGGGAGAGAGAGAGAGAATAAATTAGTCCCTCAGCCCATCAGAGGCGCTAAACCTCAGGGCTCCATTTGGATGTCCACACCAAGCAGCCCCTGGGTTGCCCCGATTGTTCCCTGAGCCACCAAAAGGGTCAGGGTGTCATGGCCTGGCTGGTGCAGGAAATACCCCCGACATGGTACTCGGGCCAGGGAGAAACTTGCTCAGAGGCAACGCAGAACCCTGACTACTCCCACCCCCTGGAGTTCACAGGAAGGGAGCAGCTTTGTGAGACTCAGGCTCTTTCTCCCCAACACTGATACCCGGGGAGGACAAAAGTCTTAAGACGCTGAAGGAAATTTTAAAAAAGGAAAACAATTCACCCAATCCTGCCTCTCAGAACCAACTCCATTTTTCTGAGTTGCATTTTCAACCCTTGCTTACATGAAAACAGCTTACAATAATAATAATAAGGCAGAGATCACAGTTTCTGTTGCCCTGTACCAGGCTCCGAGCAGTGGGACAGCCAATCCAAAGCAAAGAAGCTAGTTAGCAGTACAAGAAGCTTTAAAGACATAATCCAACTGTACTGCTTGGTTCCATCCTGCGGTCAGTCTCTATTGCCAACACCATCTCCATTGCTGTCTGCTCTGCATGGCTCTCATTCTCGCCTGCGGCAGAGCACTTCCTCTGTCCAGTGGACGGCAGTTAACACTGACACAGCACCTGCCACATCCAGGCCACATCCTGGCAGGCTGGGCTGAGCCAGGCTGCGGGCAGAGCAGGGGTGAGGGGGGCGGCATGGGCAGTGGCCACAGAGGAACAGGGTGGCGCCTGTCAGAAGGTCACCTCCATCGGGGCTGGCGGGCCCAGCAGGGCTCGTGGCCAGTCTGCAAGTGGCTGAGCTGGGACCGTTCAGAGAGACCCGTGGGAAAGGGGATGAAGTCATGGACAGGAGGAAGGGCTGGGCAGGGGAGCAGGCTGGGAGAAGGGGAGCGTGTCTCTGCCAGTTCTGTTTCCCAGCACCACACTTTACAAGGAGTGCTGATAAACTGGTGTGGGTCCAGGAGAAAGATCAGGGTGCAGAGGGCATGAAGCTGGAGCCTGGGCTCTGGGCATAGGAGGCTGGTGCAGGGGCCTCTTGGGGTGGTTTCTAGCTCAGCTAGGGGGCGGGGGGAGACTCCCCAGTGAAGAGGGGTCCAGAGATGGCATGGATAAGAGAGGGACACTCCAAGCTGAGGTGTGGGCCAGCGCAGAGCAGATCTGGGCACCAGGAGAGGGTCAGACAGGTTGGTGTGTAAGATCCCTCCCCACTGAGATTCTCGGACGCCGAGCATAGCCTGGCAGGGAGATGGGGTGCTGCCCTGATGACCCTTCTGCATACCCCGGTCCAGGATCCCCCTTCCGCCTTGTCATCCCTGGCCACCTGCTTTCCTCCCTCCGAGGCAGGCAGCCTGTTCCAGGTGGCTGGGCTGGTTTTCAGAGAGAAGTCCCAGCCTGGCACCTCAGGGGCTCCGGCTCCAGGGACCACCCAGACCCCCCACAGCCTGGGGTAGTGAACTTGTGGATCCCCTACAGAATGGTCTCTGGTGGGTCCTGGAGAATCCTAGAGTCCCCCGGACATCTGCCAATGCTCAGAAGAGCCTTACAAGTTGTCTAGCTCAAACTTCTTGATCTATAGATGGGGAAACTGAGGCCCAGAGAGAGCAAGAGACTTCCCAACCACACATGGAAGTCAGTGGCAGAACATGCGTGAGACCCTAGGGTTCTGGTGCCTTTGGATTCCAAGGTTCTCTGTGCAGGGGACAATACCTCCCTTACTCCTGGGGTTATGTTGCTTAAATTCGAATCTTGCTGCCACCTCTCAATGGCTGCGTGACCCTCGGCAAGTTTCCTCATTTGTAAAATAAGCAGCAAAGGGTTACTATGGGGATTGGAAGAGCTAATCCATTTAAGTAGCTTAACAGCGTGTCTGGCACGTGAGTTCTGGATAAAGGTTAGTCTTCCTAGGAGTAACCACCACCATCACCACCACCATCTGCTGGGTGTCGGCAAACTCAACAGAGATCATCAGCAGAAAAGCACTCTAAAGACTATTACATGCTGTGTGTGTCCGAGAGGTGGTTTTCACCATGAAGGTGATTCTTGGACAAACACCATGAAGAAAGCGGACGGTCTCCTGGGATTCACGAGGACCAGAAAAGATGCTGGACATCTGCAGCAACTACTCTGGCCCAAGGTCTAGGGTAGAACTGGCTTTGAAGGGAGTGAAAGAGGAGGAAGCAGCCAGCACCAGGAGCCATGCTGAGAGAGCAGGAAAGACGGCATTGAGACACCCATGCCTCGAAGCCCCCGCTCCTGTCACACCTCAGCACGGTTCGGAGGAGAAGAAAGGTGGCTGACCAGAAATGGAAGAGGCCCCCACACCGTGACTCAGTTTCCCCATCTGTCCAGTGGGGACAGGAATGAATCTAGCTCACAGGGTGGCTGGGAGGATTACACGGGTTCATTCACATAAAGCTCTTAAGGCAGGTGGTGTGAGCGCATGGTGAGTATGCAGAGCACCTTAGCCAGAATGTTCTTCAGTGTCACTGAAGTTCAAGCAGGTGTTGGGCAAAGGGTGTGGAGGGTCTGTCAAATGCTCTGGGTCTCCCCAGCCAGGACCAGTTGTACCCTAGGATGCAGCCGAGCTGGAGAGGAGAGGAGGCAGATGGATGGCGACAGGGGGCGCTCACGGCCTTGCAAGAAAAACCCGGGGCAGATGGGGAGCCAGCCAGGAGCCTGTCCCGGAGGCATCCTGGTAGATGGGGAAACCCGGAACCCAGGGCAGCTATGGGGATGGGGCAGTGGGGGGGGGGGTCTGGGGATTGGGGAATTGAGGGCTGCTTATCTGAGGTCACATGGAAAGTAAATGGGTGACAGAGGGAATTCTGGGATGTGGCCCTTGGGTCCCTGGGCTGAGGAGCTGACTCAGTGTGACAGGTCAGTCCTGGGGAGAGCCCACCTAGTACTGTGCCAGGGCTGGGCCCGGGCTGGCAGCCAGGGACAGGCCTGGGCTAGACGTGAAGCTAGTAAGTCGGAGAGCGACGCCCGCTGGCCCCAGGGTTCAGGGGAGCCCTGGCGCCCGTGGAAGGTGCCAGCATCTGTGGCTGACAGAGGACTCTACAGGATGCCACAGGGCAGAGTTAGGCCTACATGCTGCGGTGCCAGTGAGCCCTGGGTTTGAATTTTGGATTCTCCACTCACAGCCATAGACTCTGGATGAGTGCACCTCTGCCTCCTTCTGAGCCTCAGTCTCCCCACTTTAGGATGGGTGCCTGGTGTAGAGAGGCAGCCAAGGCTTGGGTCCTGGCTGTGCCAATTACTAGCTATGTGTCCTTGGGCAAGTTGCTTAACCTCTCTGCGTCTCGGTTTCCTCATTTAAGGATAGAACTTACCCCATAGCATTAATTGATGTGTTACATAACACAAAGGGCTTAGCATAGTACCTGATATATACATGACTAATGCACCATAAATAGTGGCTTACAGGTCATGGGTGGTGATTATTATTTTCCTGATCTTTTAGGATATTTGGAAGATAACAGATATCAAAGCTGCTGGCTCTGAGTCTAGCACAGAGCAGGGGTGTTCAGGTACTACCCTTAACCAAGAGAAGCTGTAGTTTTGAGGAGAAGGGTAGCAGTGAGGAGTGGAAGGTGGGATGGCTCCTAGTCCCATCTGAGCAGGGCAAGAGGCAGTGGTGGGCAGGGGGTGGGCGGTGGGGGGTGGGGCGGGTGCTGGACAGGCTACTTGCAATAGGAGCCAGAGGTCTGCTCTCGGAGCTTGATGGGAACACAGTGCTTCCAGGAGAAAGCTTAGGTCTTGGACAGGAGGGGAGTGGTGGCAGAGGTAGAAGGTAGTTCCAGAACATCCCCCTCCCCAGACCCTACAGCAGCAGGACACTTACCTTCAGCCCATCAGGTCCTGCAGGACCACTGTCACCCTCGAGGCCTGGCTCTCCCTGGAAAGGGTGGTGGGGAAAGATGAGGAGACATTCCCAGGGAAGGGGGTCGGGTGGGGGTCACATGAGATCACGAGTTACAAAGTGTCCAAGTTGGTTGGTTGGTTGGAAACACTGCTGCCCAGTGGTTGAGAAAGGCTCTGATATCATAGAGACCTCAGTTCCCACTCTGGGCTTCCTGTTCACGGGCAGTACGACCACAAGCAAACTACCTCGCCCCCACGGGCAGCTGTTTGCTCATCGGAAAATTGGGCTGATACCACTTCCTTTAAGGGTGCCTGGAAGGCACAGTGTAAGCACCCCACAGATGGCAGCCATTCGATGTATTATTTCTGGAACTGGAGTGAGCTCCCATGAAACTCCTTGTGGAATCCCATTTCTCAGATGAGGAAAGTGAGGCCAGCCTTAAGACTTTTTGGCCAGCAAGCTTGGGAATGATACCAAGACCCCGAATCCCCATCTGACCCTCAGCTAGGTTCTCTGCTTGCAGTCCCAGCTCCAGAGATGCCCCTGGATGTCTCCGTTCTCAAATTGGCCGTCAAATTAGTTTGTGACTCTCTTGGCTTTCAGAGTTCATGGCTGTCCAGCACCTGAGCCCAAAGGGGCCTCAGAGGTCATCAGAGGCAGGGGTGGCAAAGGCATGACAGGTGTGGAGACCCCACGCTTCTCGTGCCTGTGGCAGATGTCACTAATGTATCCACTAGAAGGTGGCTCCATACGAACAAGGCCTTCTGTTACTCACTGCTCTGTTCCCAGTGCTTTGAGAGAAGGGCCTGGCACAGAGTGGGCCTCAAGTGAGTGCTCGTCGTTCTCTCTCCTACTGTGCCTCAGAATCCTTCTTAATGCGGCACTCTAGAAAACTACGGATCAGTCTTCGTTGACACACAAGATTTACCATCTCAGGGGTTCGGGCTGCACACACATCCTGCCTTGCCCTGTGGTCTTTCTTGCAACTCTGGGCAGGGAAAGCACGAAGCATTGGAAAAACAGGACTGATAAGAAATGAAGGGCACTTGGGCTGTCCCTGGTGCCCCCAGGAACTGAGGCCCAGGCTAACTCCCCCTCCCCCTTAGACCCCACCTTCTGTACCTGGCAGGTGCTACAGGATGCCTGCTCTGTACTCCTCCCCAGGACGCCTGCAGGCCATATTCAGGCAGAGACTGTATCAACTGGGCACGGAGCATAGAGAGGTGGACAGAGAGGCATCCCAAAGCTTCTCAAAGACAAGCTTTGTGGGTTTCTTTTAGAAAAGGGGAAGATAACCTTCCATGGAACAGTTTCCCGGGATGATAACAGGCGTTTTTCAAAAGTCAAAGTGCATCCAAGTAAGTCAGGAACCACTGCCTTGGCTGCAGGCCTTCTCAGAGCCTTGAAAATGCTACTACTAATGTGGAAGAGGGAACACGGAGCATGCAGTGAGTCTCAAACACTTTGACCACAGGATCCTTTTCTTCCAAGAGTGCCTCTGCATTGTGGAAATGCTGGCTCACCCAGAGAGACAGGATGAGGCTGCAGGAATTCATAGTCTCTTTCTCCCTGAGGCTCAGGGAGGTTGAGTAAAGCCCTTCCCCCAGACCCAAGTGCCCCTCAGGTGGCTTTCCAGGAAGAATGAATTTGCTTCGACTTACCCGCTGCCCAATGAGGCCCTGCTCCCCAGGGGTGCCCAGAGGCCCAAGGTCACCCTAGGAGAAGCCAAACACAAGTCCATGGGGGTGGGTAGGGCCAGTCCCAGCCCTTGCCTCACCTTCCTGTCCTCACCGGCTCTGATTTGGGCGGAGAGCTGGGAAGCCCCTCCTTCCCAAGGACCAAAGCAACCCTGTAAAATGCCAACCAGAGCCCCTGTTCCAGGCCAGCCCTGGCCGTGTCGGGGCCGCGCGAACACCACCACCATCGAGCTCATGTTTACACGGCGCTGCTCTAAGGGCCTCTCGATTTCACACTGAAACCTCACAACAACCCTGCCAGAGAAGGGATCTTCTTTTACAAATGGAGAAACCAAGGGACCACGCACGGGGGTTACGTCACTAGCCCAAGCCCATGAGGCTAAGAAGGGACAGATTCAGGATCCAAACCTGGGTAGTTTGGCTCCAGGGAGGATCAGATGCAGGGATGGCAACTCTGTGGCTGACCACCTTCTTTACTCTCCCTGAGAGCCTTGGAGAGAAACCCAAAGGAGGAAGAGGCCCTAAATGAGCCAGAATAAATGTCATCTGCCCCCCAAAAGATCACCATGTGGGGGTTTCTAAACTAGTCTCCCTCTGTGCTGACGTCCAGGGCGGGGGGGGGGGTGGTACCGGGAGGAGGAGGAGCACTGAGCCCCCAGCCCTGCCCCAACCAGGAGGATCCCATTTCTGTCTGTTTTATATATGGGGTAGTTTTCTGCATTGTTGGAGCAAAGGTTTCTGGATCTAAGCGAACAACTGAAGTCCCAGGGCTGGTCCAAGTCCCTCTGAATGGCAGGGAGGCTCATGCACTGCTGGGGAGGGGGTGTCTGCCTCTAGTCCCACAGACCCGGGTGGCTCCCCCAGGCCCTGCCTAGCAAGGCCATCAGGCTGCCAGTGTCGCTTGTCAGCTCCGGGGCCTGCATAGGGAGCTGCATCCTCTTCCACAGCAGAGCGGGGGGGGGGGGGGGGGGGGAGAGGGGCGGGGGCGCGGGGGGGCTCTCCCCAGAACCCAGGCATCAATGGGCGCCTGTTTCCCCGCAGGTAATGAGGGGCTCGGGGGCTGAAATGCAGATGGTATCTCAGGAGGCCAGGAGATGTGGCTGCCCGGGCGTGGGGCAGGTGCCAGGGAAAACATCGCTGGGCAGGGGGCAGGGGCGGGGGGCGGGGGCTCCAGGCCGGCTGGGTCCGCCACTGTGGCCATAGCCAGGACCCGCTCCCCAGCCAGGAACACAGAGAACTCATTATCCCCACACAAGAAAGGCCCGTTTCTCTTCCGTGGGGAGGACGTGGCCGCCAGCTGGGAGCTGGTTTCAACAAGTCAATTTTCTCTTTCATCCTGCCTTACCTTCATCCCGGCTTCCCCAGGAAGACCCGGTTCTCCTACCGCACCGGGCGGTCCCTGCAAGAAAATGCCATTGGTCCCTCCTACAGCAAGAGCTGGCTTCGATTGTAAGGGAGGAGATAACAGGCAGGCCCAGAGAGGGCAAGGAATGTGCCTGAGGTCACACAGCAGGAGAGACACAGAGTTGGGAGCAGGCTACGGCCTTCTTGGAGCTTGGAGCTGGGACCACAGGGAGGGTGGTGGTTGGGCCCACGGTGCCGAGCCTTGGGGCTGCTCAGAGGCTGCTGGAGCCTTCTCCTTCCCCACGAGTGTGGTTTACCACATTAAGAGCCCCTTGGCCAGCACAGGGAGGAAAATAGCATGATTCACATAACAACAGGGGAGGAAGCCAACCAAGGCTGTATTCAGGGCAGACAGATCCCTGTGCTTTACTCCAAAGCTGAGCCAGGATGACAAGGGTGGGAAGGGGTTCGAGTTATCACCATCAGCATGGCTACAGCCCCTGCACAAACCCTGCAGCTCAGCTTTCTCCTCTGGATAAGGCAGAGGTGCCGGAGGTCCCTCTAGAGCTCCTCGCTGCACGCCCTCAAAAGGGCTGGTTCTGCAGTCAAACCTCGGTGCCGAGGGGAAGTCCCAGCAGGGGTTGTGGTGGGGGCACTGCTGCTTCCCGTGGTCCCGCAAAAGAGGCACCGCCAACCCGCCTGAGGGTCCTGGCACCCCGGCGTGCCATGCGCTGCCCCTGGGACAGGGAACCCAGCTCCTCGCCCTATGCCATTAGGGTGGATCTGCCCTCCCACCAGGGGGGTCTACCCTTCGGTTTCTGCAGGACACAGGACACAGCACACAGCCAGGCCTGGGACCCCTGTGTGGAGGAGGGCTGCGAGGGGCTGATACCTCCCCGGCAACACCACGGGACAAACGAGGGGCCCTCAGTGCTCACCTTGGGTCCCATCTCTCCCGGAGGGCCAAGTGGCCCCTGGGGTCCCTGAGGGCCCTGTAAGACAGGCAGACACACACAGTTTTGAGAAGGCAGCCTGGGCCCTCTCTGGGGCCTGAGGCCCAATAATGCAGTCTGGAGGGGGCAGGTAAGGGAGAGGATCCCCAGAACCTGGAATTCTGCGGCCATGCCCCCCACCTGCCATGCCAAGGACCCGCTGTCTGCAGCTCCCTCCTCACCACCGGTCTCCTGCCACCCCCTCAAGCCATCTGCGCTCTCTCCTGTTCCTCTCCCTCAAACCTGGGGGGGGCCCTTCCCCACTCAGAAACCTTCCAGCTCTTCTAAGAAGCCTCGATCACTCTTCTCCCTCAGTCTGAATGCCCTTCCACCTGGGATCCACCTCTGGAAACCCCCACCCGGCTCCTGGTCAATTCACTGTTCAAAACGGTGTCTCCTTGGGCCTAAAGATGTGGGACTCTAGCGCGGCCCCAGGGGGCAGGAGCCTCCTGTCCTCCCCCTGCCCCATGCAGGGATCCCTCCTCCTATACCCCTCGAGGCTGTCCTCTCCTGTCCCGCTCCAGCGGTACCACTCCACTGCCTCCTCAAGGGGCACCCTGACCCTTGGGCCGTCCCCCAAAACCATCCTTCCAGGGAGCCTCCTGAAGGGTTATCTTGGTCTCAAACCCCTCACTGGCTCCTGTCCGGACCCTGCAATTCCCATCCTCCCTCCCTTGGAGACCTGAATACTCTGTTCCCTCAGCTTATACATTTCCTCGTTTCATCTTTACAACAGGATAGCATGGTAAGGACAATTATTCCCATTTACTTGTAAGAAAACTAGGCTGGAGGGCAAGCAAGCTTAGACTCCAACCCAGAGCTCGCGAGCTCCCTGGCCAGTGCCCTCTCTACCCCCTCCCCCCAGGCCTGTCCCATTAGGGTAGCAGAGCCCTGGCCCTGGCCCTCTCCAACCTCCTTCTTGGCTGACCACGTGCCACACTCCCAGGCGGTGGCCCATCTGAGACCAGCCTGCCAGGAGCAAAGAGACAAAAGAGGGAGGAGAGCACTTACCGGTTCTCCTGGGAGGCCCTTGGTGCCTGGGGGGCCTGAGGGACCCGGGATGCCCTGCGGAGAAGAACAGAGGTGACCTTAGTCCCTCCATGGCCTCCTTCACCCTGCCCAGAAGACTTCGCAGTGTGTGAGGGTGTCACTCCCACCCTCTGCCATGTGACCGATGGGGAGACTGAGTCTCAGGGGAAAGAGGCAGGCTAGAGGGTCTTCAGTGCACAGAGTGGGCAGCCAGAACCTTTGTGGTTTCCACAGCAGGGTGGGAACCTGGTAACATGGCTCTTATCTCCCAGCAGAGCCCCACGGAATTCCCAGAACTGATGCTACTTACAGGGAAGCCTCGCATGCCCGAGTGCCCGCGCTCACCAGCTGCACCCTGCAAGCACATGTGGGCTCATTAGAGGCGCGTCTCGCCAAGCAGGGAGCAGGGAGGGGCTGGCAGCCTTGGCTGACATACCTGCTGCCCAGGCTGGCCCGGTCTGCCCTGCGGTCCTGAAGGGCCCTGCAGGAAGCAAAGCATGTGAGGGTGGGAGAGGGTGCTCAGGAGGACCCTTCACGGCACAGGATCCGCACTCCATGGGAGCTGGAAGGAACCTGTGTCATCACCAGACCCACCCCTCTCCCCATTGTGCAAGTGGGGAAACTGAGGCCTGGCAAGGGGAGTAGCTGGCCGTAGTCATCATCTGCTCTGGAGAACCAAGGACCCCTCGCTCCTGCTGGGAGTAGAAGCAATCTCGGCTCCCAGGGGCTCTGGAGGGGCTAGGGGCCCCAGGGGAGGGGCCAGAGGGCACCTGAGGTTCCCTCCCACCCTCTCTTACTCTTGCCTCCTCTGGCTCCCTCTTATTCACTGCTCCCTCTCTCTGTGCTCTTTCTCCCCTGCCCACAGGCTCAGGCTCCAGGGTCAGGAGGAATGGCCCACGAGCTCCCTGCTGCCACCAGGGGCTGGCACTGAGGAAGGTGTGAGCCTTGGTTCCCAGATTCCTGACCCAGCGTGGGAGGCGTGAGGAAGGGCAGGCCCTGGGGTTGGTACCTTCAGGCCCCTGGACCCCTGCTCCCCGGCTGGTCCATCTGGTCCTCGGGGGCCCTGGAATAGGAAAAAGGGACTAGCACAGTGGACAGCAGGGGTCTCCCTTGGGCTGGGAACCAGGAGGGCAGGGCTGCCCAGAGCCCAGGGCCTCTCCCAGCACAAGCCTGGGGCTCTCTTCTCCCACTGCAGGCACACCCCCACCCTGAGGCGGGTCACCCATGCGCAGCATGCCTGCTGAGATGGCAAGGCACCGAGGGACTCCGCTAGAGGCCCTGTCGTTCTGGAATAGGGCTGGTGGTGCACGAACGACCCTGTTTAAAGAGACCTCAGAGGTCAGGCAGCCAATGCACTTCAGAGTTGTCGGGCAGGCTGAGGGCCGGACACATGTGGCCAGGTCCCCACAGTCAGCCCCTCAGACTCGGCTGCTGCATCCTCTTCCCCGAGCACATGTGGGTCAGAAACGGGTGTCTGAACCACAACCCTTGGGGGACACTGACAGCGAAGGACCCGGGAGGGTCTGCATATGGCTAGGTGTGCGGAGCAGCCTCCTCCAGCCAGATGTGCGAGTCAGTCTGGCCCTGCTCACAGAGGGAAGAGCTGACATGTGGAGGGGCAAGAATGGGGCAGGGGTCAGGCAGCCGTTCCGTGGAGCCCTAGACAGCAGTCTTATTCCTTTGAAAGCTGGGAGCCCCACCCCTCCACCCCTTGAGGCAGGCCCTTCCCCCACTGCACAGATGGGAACACTAAGGCCCAGTCAAAGAAGTGACTTGTCTAAGGTCCCTTAGCACATTAGCAGGTGCATCCCCTCCAGGGTTCTACCCACTGGCCCATGTGACCCCCTTACGGGGACTCCCACAGAGACACAGATGAGATGGGGTCCTCTGGAAAAAGCCCCCTGTAGAGAACAGTGTGGTGTTTGTCCTGCAGGGGACCAGAGAGGTCATGTGGGGGAGACGAAGAAGGTCTTCTGCAGAAGGCTGGCCCACCCTGGCCTGGGAGTGTGGGGCCAGCCACAAAAGGGGACTGGGGAACGTATGTGCGGGTGGCAAGGAGTGGGATGAGGGACGAGAAAAACAGCATGAAGAAATCATTTAAAAATTAAGGAAACTTTCAATTAATAATTGAGCCAGAAAAAGCAACAATTCCTTTTATCAGCTACCTGGGGCTCCCACAGCCTTAAATAGTGCCTCATGGATTGAATAAGCCCAGGACAGGTGACCTTGCTGAGCCTCAGTTATCTTGTCTCTGAAATGGGGATGAGAACCTCTCCCTCAAGGCAGGAGGTATTGCACACAGGCAGTTCAGCACCTGGCCTCTAATAAGTGCTCAGGGATAGCTGGCTCTGCCAGAGGAGGCATCAGGCTCCCCAGGGCCAGGGACACAGAGGAATGGCCTGGAAGATCTGGATTCAGTCCCTTCCTCAGAACAGGCAGCTTAGAGCAAGCTACAGAGAACCAGCTGAGAGTTTCCAAAGATCCAATACAACATATGATTAGAAGCTGCAGGTGCTAGTCCTTGTTCTGCTGCTGGATTGCTGTGTGGCCCCAGGCAAGCCCCTTCCCCTCTCTGGGCCCCTCTCTCTCAGATGGACACTGTCAGACCATGTGTTAGACTTTCCGCCCCTGATTCATGGACAGGTGCCTGGTGGAGATGGAGCCAGACTGAGGTGGGGACATCCCAGGTCTTAGGAGCTGGGACAGAGACTGAGCTGATGGGTAGACATCTGGGCCCTCCTGAGAAATGGCTTCTGGCCCCTGGCCTCTGTCTCTAGTTGAGCCATAAACCTCCCTGGAAAGGGATTCCTCTGGGACTGCAGTGGAGGCCCAGAAGTGTTGACGGTTTGGTGTGAATCACACGGCACCCTATTCATCCCCGGAATCCAAGCCTTTCTGAGAGAAAGTTTATGTGATCTGTAATAATAGTAGTAGCAACGGCCGCAGCAGCAATGATACCAAAAGCTATTATCCTCATCTTGCCATAAGGAAACAGCCTATGGTCACACAGCTAGGAAGTGGAGAAGCCAGAATTTAAACCCAACTCAGCCAGATGCCCATTTCTTTCCACTACGACCTGTCACTGCCTATCAGTGTGGGAGTGAGCTCCCCATCATGAGGGTGTGCAAGTCAGGGCCCAGAGAAGCCCGCCATGAAGGCTCTGCCCTGGAGCAGGATGTTGGAGAAGACAATGTCTAAAGCCTCTAGTACCTGGGAGATTGTGATCCCTTGGGAGACCAGAGAGCTCAGGGGGAAGCCAGCACTGCTTAGGGGAAATTGGGCCACAGCCTTTGCTGTCTGGAGGGAGGAGTAGGCAACGGAGCCCCAGCCACCCTCGCTCCCTGGCTCCCCAGGGCAGGGACAGGAGCGGGGCAGCCGCACATGCTAACCCTTGCTCTGGGCCACTCTGCAGCTCGTCCTGTGTCCCGAGGGCCCCCCGTCCTCTTCCTCCCTTCTCCAAGTGAACACAGGCCAGCCAGCTCTGCTGGAGGCAGGCCCGGGTTTCCATCAGAACCATATGTCTGTTCTCTAATAGCCAGTCCCCAGGAAGATGCTCGCGGTCAAAGCTGGGGCTACCTTTCAGCCAGGCTGGGACAGAAAATCTGGTCAATTGTAGCTCTTGTGACAAAGGGATGGATGATCAAAGGGAGGTGCTCACCATGTGCAAGGCACGTGCCAAGGGATTCAATCCCATGGCCAACCAGAGAAGTCAGTTCTGTGGCTCACCCTTTTTACGGAGGAAAACTAGAGGCCCAGAGAGATGCAGTCAGTTGCTCAAGGTCAAAGAGGAAGAGCCACGATTCGAGGCCAGGTCTGCTGAGCTCTTAGCCCCATTCATGGGAGCAGAGTCCAGTGTCAGGCACGTGTATCTCAGAATCCCCGCGACTCCTTCAAAGTGGTTGGTGGAGGGAGAGAGTGGAGTCTCCCAAGAAACGGGGCTTTTAGACATTGTCTCCTCCAACACCCTGTCCTAGGCCAGAACCTTCATGGCAGGCTTCTCTAGTCCCTGACTTGCACACCCCCTCGGATGGGGCGCTCACTCCCACACTGATAAGCAGTGAATTGTGGTGGGGGTGAAAAAAAAAATGGGCATCCAGCTGATGTGAGTTCAACCTCCTCCTAATGTCATCCGCTAAGTCTTAGAGAAGTTAAGAAACTGGCCTGAGGTCCCAGAACTGGTAACTGGGAAGGCTGAGATTTGTCTCTGTCAGACCCCAGAGCCCCCCCTCTTTCAACAGAGGCCTGTGGATCCAGACCCTGTCAGCAGTTCTACCAGGAGCCGAGGGCCTGAGGCCCCATCTTGTCCCCTCTTGCACATCGGCAGAGACGCAGGCAGGGCCCTGTACCTTACCCATGGCACATATGGGGAAACTGAGGCTCAGAGGGTGGCAAGGTCTTGCTAAGATCACTTGGCAAGCCAGTTGTTACATGGGGGCCTGCCCAGAATTGAGCTCTTTTGCAGGCATGATGGGTGCCCCTCTACGTAACCCCCCTGCGAAGTGGCCAATGGTGGACTATTAGGCCGGGGACCCAGGGCGCCGATCCCACAGGTTTTGCATTCCTGCCAAACCCAGCAGGGGGGAGGAGCTCATGTTCCCAACACTTCCCTCCCAGCCCTGGAGACTTTTGATGTGGTTGGGAGCCTGGGTTTCCTCAAGCAGGACATACATTCTTGGAGCCACCACTGGGAAGGGGTGCTAGAGACAGCTGGAGGAAGCTCGGTGAGTTGAGGACCTGAATCTCCAGCTAATCTGGCTTCCTGGGGCAGGAGGCCATGTGCACAGGGTCAAGATGGAACTGGCTGCCAATGGGCCTGGGTCCACTTGCAGAGACCCAGGACATGGCAGTGGGAGGGGCCCTGCTGGGCCAGAGGAATGCCTCCTAATCCCCCCCTCTCCCAGGCTGACTGCTAGCCATCTGGTTTGGGGAAAAATTTAAAACCACTTGAAATTCAGCCAAGAGGAGACTAATCACAGATTCCCCGTATGGAGCTTGGATATCAGGCCTGGGCTGTCGGCTCTACCTGTGCCATCGGGGTTCCCTTCTACAAGGCTGCCTATCCCAGCACCCATACATCAGCTGGGGGCAAAAAAACCACTCCATCAGCCCTCCCTGCACGACTGAAAATGAGACTACATTCACTGTGCAAGAGAGACAGATTCCCTGGGTTCAAATCCCAGCTCTGCCACTTTCTAACTGTGCAACCTGAGACAACTGACTTAACCTCTCAGTGCCTTAGTTTCCTGGTGTGTAAAATGGAACGAAGCCTAGCACCTTCTTTATAGAGTAGTGTTGAAGACCGAATGAGTTAATATATGTGATAGCACCTGACACATAGTAAGTACCAGTGATCACCTCTGGCGCTTGTGCTCAGGCCAGCCCTTGTTTAAAATCCTCCATGGCTCCCCACTACCCTGGGAACACAGTCCATAGGCCTAACTGTGGTTTGTGGACTTGCCACCTGCTAATTCTTGGTCTCATCCCTCTCCCCTGCCCCTCTGGGGAGCCAGTGGAGACCCCTAAACATGCCACACCTTCTCTCACCTTAGGGCTTTCCCTTGCCTGGAACCTGGCACCAGCTCCAGTACCCTCCTCTCCCTGAAGCCCTGAAGCATGCTCTGATACCCTGTCCAGGCTCCCAAGCTGCTTGTGCTTCACCATCTATGTGCCTATGACCCGATACTATCTCTTTGACCTACTTGATTGAGCCATGAAGGCAGGCAGGGGTCATGCCTCTCCCACCCTCCCGTGGTATCTACAGAGACTCCTACAGTGGCCGGCACATAGTCTGTGCTAAATAAATGGTGGTGGAATGAATGAATGAACAAATGAATGGACAAAACGCTGGTACCACAGACCCTGTCTGTACCCATGGGATGGCAAAGCCTGGTGTTCAGAAATGGGCTGGAAAAGGGGGCGCCTGGGTGGCTCAGTCGTTAAGCGTCTGCCTTCGGCTCAGGTCATGATCCCAGGGTCCTGGGATCGAGCCCCGCATCGGGCTCCCTGCTCCGCGGGAAGCCTGTTTCTCCCTCTCCCTCTCCCCCTGCTTGTGATCCTGCTCTCACTGTGTCTCTCTCTGTCAAATAAATAAATAAAATCTTTAAAAAAAAAAAAAAGAAAAGAAAAAAGAAACGGGCTGGAAAAGACGAGCTGGAAAGGGGGTGCCAGGCTGACAGCCAGGCCCGGCATGAGTCTGGAAACCCTGCCTGATGCCGTGAAAGTCACAGGTCTCAGGGTTGGGCAGGGGGCAAGGAGCAGGAGGTAGTCTCCCTGTCAGGTGGCCCCTGCCAGTGCCAGCCTCCCGGGGGCTGGGCCCCACTTACCCGGCGTCCCTTTGCTCCCCTCACGCCTGGTAGGCCTCGAGATCCTGGAGGACCCTGTGGGGATGAGAAAGAGTTTGGAGAAGCCCCCTTTCTGGTAGCAAGGGCAACAGGGATGGCTAGGAGTGTGGGGACAAAGCCTGGCTGCACATAGAAGGACTTGGCCCAGTGGGAAAAGCTGTCCCACTGGAAGAGGCAGCCCACAGGCTATAATCCTCAGCACAAGTCAGTTCAATGTGGTGGGCCTCCACCTCTCCCAGGAATCTGGTAGTGAGGAGAAGCCCCCCTGGATGGATGAGCCATTTCCTTCTGTATCTCAAAATCAACAACCAGAAGCTACCATGACACTCTTGGCCAAAAGTCTCCTCAAATGTCCATTTCCCCTTTTCTCTTTCCATTAGCAAGGAGAATACGGCTGCCCATGTTCTGTCCCCCACCCTGACCCTGAACATCACCTGACAGCCGTCCAAGAGGCTCTGACCAGGCAGAAAGAGCCCTGGGGTACGAGCGGGAAGAAGCAGACCACAGTCCCGAGGTGAGGGAGGGGGAGGCAGGGGAGAAGGGAGCAGGGCCTGGCCCAGGAAAGCCACCTCGTTATCTTGGTTTGATGCAGGAATGACAAGAGGCAAGGGAGCGACAGGGAGGGAGGGAAGGATGACACAGGATTGCCTTTGTTCTCTGAACTCGCAACACCGGCAGGGCACAGGCCTATGGCCAGAACTGAGGAATCTGTTGGGAGAAACTACGAACAATCTAACAATAGAAGAGGACAGAAGGTAGAAGGGAGAAGAGAGGAGGCGGGCTGCCTCATGCCTGATCTCTCTTCCGGGTGCCGGCCCCAGCTGTACCCACCAAACAACACATTCACCCATGGCCGGCTGGCCAGGACCCCTCCAGGAGCCTCCCAGTTCAGCAGCAAGTCTCAGACTGGGCGTGCTACTTTTACAAGGAAGAGGCGGCTTCATCCCCCTCCAAATACCAGGGAGAGGCCCAGTTCCATTTGGGGCCTCGGGAAAAACTTGTTCCATTTTCTCCCTCCCCATGGCCTTGAGGGGTGCAGACCCTCAGTCAGCTGCTGCTGAAGGGCTGACGTGTGGGGCTGGGTTCTAACTTGCCCCTTGTCAGCAGAGCAAGCAGGGCGTGGACCCACACTTGGCCCAATAAGAAGGCAGAGCTGACTCCCGGATGGCGGATGACAGGAAGATTGGGTGAGAATGAGCCATTTTATAGCGGGATCTCGGACTGCAGAAGGCACGCAATGTGTCACTGGGAAATTTCAGGAGCCAAGTCTTAACTTTGAGGCAGTAGAAGAGTACTCAAAAGAACAGACTGCTTCCTCAGAGAACCGGTTCAAATCTTGGCTCTGCTGCTTCCTAATTCTGTGACCTTGGCAAGTGATTTCAACTTGTGGGCCTCAGTTTCCTCATCTATGAAATGGGGTAAGAAGAATCCCTAGCTCCTGGAGTTGCTGGGAAGACAAAATGACACGGAAAGTCCTCAGTAAAGGGTAGCTCTCAGCTCTCTCAATGTGGGAAGGGGTCAGAGATGGGAGTCTGACTGGTCCTCAGTCCCCCAGGCCATGAGGATAACGATCTCAGCTCACCTCAATGGGGCTGTAGGAGAACGTGGATGTTCACATGATTGGAAAAGTGGGAAACTGCTTATCAGACGTGAACAGTGTCATCAGAAATGTGACCTTAATGGTAGTAGTCTTAAAGGAATACTGGTAATTAACACAGCTACTAAATAGTAATTATTCCTACTGCCAGTCATTAAACGCTTAGTATATGCAGACCATGTGCTAAGCATGACATCATACGCTGATATCATTGATTTCTCACAGTAATCTCATAATGAAGGGAGTTCTATGCTGGCTTGCAGATGGGGAAACGGAGGCGCAGAGCAGCTACGAATACTGCCAACAATCACCCAGCTGGTAAGTGGCCAGGACTTGACTCACACGTGTCTGATTCTGAAGTCAGATTTCTGGACCTTGGTGCTACACTGCGTCCCCCGCAGCACCAGGGCGGCTGGCTGGCTTAGAAGGAGCCCCAAGAGGTCTGAGCGACCAGCCGCATACTGCAGCAGTGGCAGGCCAACGGCAACCCTGGGGGCTGAAAGCAGCACGTGACTGAGTTCACCCGGTCTGAGCCAACCTCCAGAGCAGTGGGACGTGCGAGGACACAGAGCAGGGCGGAGGTCAGTGGAGCCCTGGAGGTAGGGGATTCAGAGGCAGCCAGGAGCTTCCTTCCATGTGCTGGCTTGGACGGCCCCACTGTTTTCCCGTCTTCTACTGGCCTTCCATTTTGTCCCAGCAACTCCATTCCAAGCTTTCCTCCTCCCACTGGACAAATGGAGAGACTGAGGCCCTGAGAGGTTGAGGTCCAGGGGCCCAAAAGCTACAGTTTGATGATGGACCCTTGCCTGGGCACCTCCCACACGGATGGTCCCCAATCACTGCCTCTCCAGGAGCATCTGCTGGGCCCTGGAACTTGGGTCCCATGAACCCTGGGGAGGGGGATGGGACAGCAGCCTTTAGGCTGGGTGGGCTAGGAAACCTCAGATCACAGGTTGGGCTCCTCAGCCCACCAACCAGCCCCTCCAGCCCCGGGCCAGAAATGGCTTCTCCTCCTCCTCATTAACAGGGGAAAATACACCATCAGGAGCCCGGAGTGCTGGCTCCCATCTCACCTCTGTACTTTGAGTTTTCTACCTCATCGAAAGGATTAGAGGAGACAGACAGAGCCACCTGCTGCTCAGCACCTCTGTCTGGGGATGATGGTTACTTGTGTCCAGGCTTCTCATCCCTGGCTAGTCCCTCCATATCTCTCCTCAGCGCCTAACACTGCCTGGCACGTAGTAGGTGCTCGGAAAAATTCTGTTAATGAGTGAGAGGACGTTTATACTTGGCACTCCCACTAGACAGGATCTTAAAAGCAGATGTATTTTTTTTTTTTTAAGATTTTATTTGAGACGGACAGAGAGAGAGACCATGAGCAGGGGGAGAGGGGCAGAGAGAGAGGAAGAGCAAGAAGCAGACTCCCCACTGAGCAGGGTGCCCGACGTGGGGCTCAATCCCAGGACCCTGAGATCATGACCTGAGCCGAAGGCAGATGCTTAACCGACTGAGCCACCCAAGCGCCCCAGCAGGTGTGATTCTTATCATTCCTGCACCTTCAGGGCTGAGCATAGGCCCAGTACACAGCCGGTGCACAGAAAAGTTTGGGAACTGAGCTGGCTTTGCTTCCCTCATTGGCACAGAGAACTGGTATGTGCATGCTTCCCTTGGATTCAGACCCTCCAAGGCTCCCATTTCCTCCCTCATCAGACTCCAGGGAGTCTCTCAGTCTGGCCTTTGGAGGGACCTGGGCAGCCCAAACTCATCGTTCCCTAGTCCTGCCCTGGGATCCTGCCTGGGCTAGTCCCTTCCTCCATACCCTCTCCACCTGCCTGAAGCCCACCTCTCCACCTCCCCAGAGGGGGCTCCCAGCCCTGAGCCCAAGCCTTGGCTCCCAGTGAGAGCCCCTCCTGGGCTCCATCCTCCATCAGCAGAGACAGAGGGAGCAGAAGCTGCGAGGGCTCAGGATGAGAGCCACCCCTCCCTGCCCCCAATATCACCCTTGGGAAAGTAGATGGGGTCCCCCCACCCCAGCTACCCTGCCTCTCCCACCCCTCCCTGCCCTTGGGACCCTCAGGAATCTCCCTGGTTCCTCAGATATCACAAGAAGTCCAGGACCTCTGTGTCCTCACCCCTGTGCTCAGCCCCCGTGTCCCCAGCATTTCCCATCGTCTCCCCTACACTTCCTCCAGAGCAGGTGTCACTTATGTATTGGGTTGTCTCTCCCCCAAATGCCAGAATAGAAGCTCCTAAAGGGCAGTGGGAGTTTTCTGCCCTGCTGATGGCTGCACCCCCGGCTCCTGGAGCGGCTCCAGGCACACACGACAGGGTATGTCCCGAGTGAATGAACAAAGCAACGATTGCACCTTGACCAAGATGCTCCTGTGCCAGGAACATCACTGTGCAATGAACATGAGCTGCCTGAGTTCATCTGACCCATGGGATTATGCTATCACGACCACGATTATGTTCTCTGTGTTTCAGATGAGCAAAACTTAGGTTCTGAGAAGTTCAATGATCTTTCCTGGCAATACAGAGCTGGGATTCAAGCCCATGTTTGTCTGACTCTGAGACCTGGACTCCTCACTATTACTGGACACTGGGTTTGAGCTCAAGGGCTTGGCTTACCGGGGGTCCATGTTCTCCGGGGGTCCCCACAGCACCGGGAGTTCCAGGATGACCCTACCAAGAAAGAGATGAGAGAAGGAATCAGCTGAAGCAGGTGGCTCTTCCTCCTTCCGCCTCGGCTGGCTTGGCCCCGGCCCCAGTTTAGTGGTACAGGGCAGCCGCCAGGCCTCTTGGAGGGAGAAGGAGCCCGTCTTCCTGAATGCCTGGGGTATACGGCAGCAGGCAGAGGAGAGAGAGCTGTCACCACCCCTGTGACAGGAGGGAGGGCAAGTGGCACACACTTGCTCCTTACCATTGATCCCTTGGGTCCGGGTGCGCCTGGGGGTCCCATCATGCCCCGGTCACCCTGTGATAGAGACAGCAAGGCAGGGAGGTCATGGCTGTGGGGTGGCTCTGTTGGGGGGCGGGTACAGAGGCCTTCCACAGGCCAAAGAGGGAGGGGTAGGGACTTGTCCAAAGTCTACAGTCACATCACCCGGGGTGGTCAGGGGAAGGGGTGTTGGGATTTCACTCCACAGAAGCCAGGAACCCAGTAAGCCCTGGGAGGTCTCAGCATCCACTGTGGCATGCCCCGCAGTGGGCTGCCCTCAGGCAAGGATGGTCCTGATCAGGGATGCGCTAATGACACTGTCCCCTTTGATGGTGGCCCACGTCACGTGGTCCTCATTGGGCCTGGCATCCCCTGGGCTGGGCTTGCGGAGGTGGAGATGGCAAAAGAAGGCACTCTCGCTCTCCCCACCCGCTGCCCAAACAGAGATGAGATGCTGGAGCATCTGAGACACAACTCTTTTCCTCTTGATCAATCCAGATCGACCAGGGCAGAGATGGTGGGCGTAGGAGACAGAGACGGCTGGAGGAAGGGGCTCTGGGTTTGAATCCTGCCTCTGTTTTTGTGAGGCCCTATGTTTTGTATCCACAGACACAAATCACCAACACAGATGCAAACGAGTAAGTGCAGTGAGGGCGGAGGTCTCGGTGCCAAGGCCCTTCAGCAGGGGATCTGACCCACTGGGGAAGTGGGTGGGGAAGGCCTGCTTGACCCGAGAGAGCTGAAGGATAACTCATCTAGGCACAGAGGGAAGAGGGGTGGGAGGAGGAGGGGTACACCTGGCCAGGGCGGGGGGAGGACATGGAACATTTGAGCAATAAAGAAGGCCAGAGTTGGTTTGATATTGCACTATAGTTATGCAAGATGTGACCATCGGTGGCCACAGGGTGAAGGGTACATGGGACCTTTCTGTACTATTTTTTGCAACATCTTGTGACTGTATAATTACTTCCAATAAAAAGTTAAAAAGAGAAGAGGAAGAAGAGAAAATAGGGAAGGTGGAAGAGGAGGAGAAGGAAGGTTTTGGGATGTGGAGTGATGAGAACTAAGGCACAGGAAGAGCCTGGAAAGGAAGGTGGGGCTGGATTAGCGCAGAGGCTTCCTCTCTCTGGCCCTCAGTTTCCCTGTCTATCCAGTGGGCATAATATTGGCTCCCCAGAAGGCCAGCTTGCCGATCAGATAAGCCCCTAAAAGGAAAGCAGGTCCCCTCCAGGGCCCATGGTGGGAAACTGGAAGCCACGGGGGGCTTGTGGTCCGGGAGCTAACATCAGGCAGGGCAGTTTAGCAGGGTGAAATGTAGCGTCGGGCACTGAACCTGATTCACATCCCACCTCTGCCACTTCCTACCTGGGTGACCTGAATTAACTCACCTCTCCAATGTGAGGTCTGTAAAAGAGCTGCTGGGGGATTCCCAAGACAGCCTAAGGAACTGTGCCCGTTTAAAAACGATGGCTCTTTAGCTCCCTTCTGTTGCCCACCCCTGTGAGGTTCCAGTGCAGAGACAGGAGGGCCCACGCCACATGCGTGAGCTGGTTTTCACACAGGAGTCTGACTGCACATGGTGGTGCTGACGGGAGGGCAGGGTGGAACCCCAGGGGACGATGGGAAAGGGGACCATGGCACTGTGAGGGTCTGGAATGCTAGGGAAGCAAGAAGCCAGGAGAAAGAAGGCTGAAATCTCCAGGGCAACTGGCCCCTTCATCTTCTTAAAATCTCCACCAGAAGTTCTATTTGCTGATATATTCTCCCCAACCTAACTTACCTTTTCTCCCATGATCCCTGGCTCCCCGACCAGACCAATGAATCCCAGAAGTCCCTAGAAGAAACATGCACAAAAAGCAAGAGAAAAAAAGAAGCCGCGTGAATTCGGGGATGTGCTGAGTTTCAAAGGCAAGGCGCCTACATCTCCCCGTCCCTGGAGCCCCTGGCCTGCGCCTCCTGCCCCGTGCCTCGTAATCCGGCAGGCCTGGGGTGCCACGGAGGAGGGCCGCCTCTCTCCAGGCACTGTCCTGACTTCCCTCACTCCACCAGATGGTTCTGATCTCGGAGCCAAGCGGTGGGGCCGCTGCCAGCATCCCTGGGAGCGCCACACATTCTTCCCGCGCCAGAAGCAGGCTGGGAGGCGGCCACGTTTGGGGGGGGCAGGCTGTGTGTGTGTGTGTGTTGGGGGGGACCAGGGATGGCCCTTAAGCTGTGCTGGGAAGAGCCCTGCCTGTTAGAACTCTGTCCCCATCTCTCAGGGCTGTGGGGCTGCTTCAAAGAGAGAAACAAACGGGCTCGCCAGGATGGAAACAGTGTAACAGCCTCCGCCAAAAAGACTTGATTCAAACGTGGAAAGTGGAGGCCTTTATACTGTCTTGTGAAAAGCTTCCTCTCCTTTCTGAAGGGCGCGCGCGCACACACACACTGCGGCTCCTGCTGCTCTTTTTAACTCCACTGGGTGATAACTTCCCTCTGTGTTCCAGGGCTCTCCCAGGCGGCTGCCGGCCTCGCTGGGCCCGACGAGGCACGCACGCACGCACGCACACATGCGCGCGCGCGGCGAAGCCAAACGGCTTGGAGGCGGCTGCCGGCGTCGCTGGGCCCGACGAGGCACGCACGCACGCACGCACGCACGCACGCGGCGAGGCTGAACGGCTTGGAGGCGGCTGCCGGCCTCACTGGGCCCGATGAGACACGCATGCACACACGCACGCACGCACCCGCGCGGCGAGGCCGAACGGCTTGGAGGCGGCTGCCGGCCTCGCTGGGCCCGACGAGGCACGCACGCACGCACGCACCCGTGCGGCGAGGCCGACCGATCTGAATGAGCCCCTCCGTCCAGGCCCCACGCTCTTCCGGGCTAAGGAAGATCGGAGCAGACGGGGGTCTTGTGCAGTTCAGAGGTGCAACAATGGCTTTGGGAGAACTCGAGGTTGCAGCCAAGAGTTTCCGGGAGAATCGGGAAAGACTGAGAGAGGAGTGGATCGGTCCCATGCGATCTGCTCCTTGTCCCTCAGCTGGGTCCAGAAAGGAATGAGACCTCGAAGCTGAGGGGACACAGGTCAGAGGTTGCAAGCCGTAGGCTCAGGCAGTGAAGCTGGCCGACCTGTCCATCAACTAGAGTAGAAACATGGTGCCCATTTCCAAAGGCTTAGCTCTGTGGGTCTCAGAGACCGTTTTAAAGTGGCAGCTCAGGCCACGACCGTGTGTGTCTTGCTGCTGTGGCTCCAAGGCCCATGCACCTGTCCCTCCACCCCGGGGCCTCCCCAGCGTGTGGCCGTGAGCAGGGCACAGATCCCCCGGCACACCCACACCCTCACCACACCATGGAGGTCCTGGTTCCCTGGGCTGAGACCCTTCAGGGTTGAAGTATGAGGTGAGAGGAGTAAGGTACAAGGTATGAGGTCACGGCCAGTAAGTCACAGACAATAACCAAGTATTTGACTTTTGCAACAACCTACTTTAAAAAACAATTAGAGCATTTTCAACGTGACAGCAACATTAATAACAAAAGCTGGCACTTACTGAGTGCCAAGCCCCGCACCTGACACTTTTTCTGGCATCATCATTCAGTCTTTAGGTTTGTAGACACTGGGCAAGTCACAGAGCCTCTCCGAGCCTCATCATCTGCAAAGGGCGGCACTTTCGAGAAAGGTCTCTCCCTATCTCCCTGGGGTTGTTCTGAGTCTTGAAGATAATGCATGGCTCATGTAGGCACTCAATAAATGTTAGCTGCCTCCCGTCCCGTTCTAATTTATTTTAAAAGGGCATAGGGTTAAGACAGAGGCCTGAGCGCCCCACAAGGGAGCACTCAGACATTTAGAGGATGCAAAGCAATGGGAATAAAAACGGCTCTGTTAAGAGGCCCCTGGCCGACTGGCCCAGAGAAACAGAAATTTCATAGCTACTTTAAATTTATGAGTTGTTGGGTCCTGGAAGGCAGGCGGGTCATAAACCTCAAACAAGAAGCCAAACAGGATCCTAATGAATAAGGGCCATACAACAAGTGCCCCATTTCCCCACCCCGGCTCCCAGGACACCTGTGGGGCGCTGTCCCAGAAGATCTTGGAAGGCCCGTCCTGCGGATAGAGATGAGGCTGGCCGGGAAGCCAGCCCCGGAGGCCCAGGGCTTCCACCTGGCTGGGGGGTGGGGGGAGAAGCAGCTCTGACCGCTGCGGACACAGCTGGCTTCTCTCAAGCCAGCACGAGGACACAGGGGAGGAGGCAGCTCTGTCACCTACAACGGGTCCTGCACAGGCAGGGTCTGATTTTGGGAAGAGGGCTGCCCTGGTCCTCACGCTGTCTACAGATAAAGGGCTGTTGTCTGCTTATGCCTGCTCTTCTCCCTCCTTCCTTCTCTTCCCTCGTATGCCATTCCGCGAGGCACTGGGAGTGCAACTGGGAACAAGACAGCTGTGGGTCCTCCATGAGAACAGGCATCTCGGGATAAATGTTTGCACGCCCGGCCTCTCCCTGGCTAGAGGGAGCTTCTTCCAGGCAAGGCCCGAGCCTGTGATCATCTCTGTGTCCCCAGCACCTAGGACAGGGCCTGCTGGCAAGCCCCCTGCGCTCTCACTAGCTGTTACAAAATGGCAAGGGCTCAGGAGGTCAAAGGATTTTCCAGTTCCTCCAAGGCAGATCTTGGGAATCCAGCAGCACCGAGTGTTCAACCTTGGCTCTGACACTTGTGTTGCTGTTCAGGAGATCTTGTCAAGTGACCTAACTTCCCAGAGCCTTCCTTTCCTCATTCGTGAAATGGGGACACTAACTACCACCCTGGGGTTGCTGAGGGAAGGGCAGGCAGGCACCAGAGCCTGGTACTTAATGGGGGTCCAATCAGTGGAGTTGATACTATCATCCTAGGGAGGACCTTATAACCTTTCCTGGAGACCCTCTGATTCTGCCGTGAACAAGAGAGGCCTGCCCCTTCCCACATGGGGAGGGAGCCAAGGGCATAGCTGGTGTGGCATCCCTGTGTGCCTGTTGGCAGCCACGGGGCTCAGGCTCTGCCTCACTGTTCAGACAGGCGTTTCTTTCCAGCTGTGGTCCCAGCTAGCCAGGCAGCTGGCTGGGGGGCTCTGCCGACCGGGCGGGCCTGGGGCGGCCCTGGGCCAGCTGTCCGCTCCTCCTGGCCCCAGCTTTGCCACTACCTTACTCAGTCATCTTTGTTAATCAGATTGCCAATGTGGGCAAGGATCCAGGGGTCCTAAACTGGGGCTTCTGGAAAACCCCATGGATAGAACTCAGGGGCTCCCTGAACTTGAGGAAAAAAAAAAAATCACTTTTATTTTCACTGACCTCTAATTGAAATTTAGCATTTCCCTCAAATCTGAGTGTAGGCGACAAACCCACAGTACCTGTTACTATCCTAGTTACATGTCACTTTACAGTCATTGTCAAGGATATTTCAAAATGTGTCACTAAGGCTTGTCACTGCTTCAAAAGTGAGGTTGTTATTAGACCTGCTGCTGGATCTCATTATTTAATGCATTAATAAAGAAGCCTATCTATGAGTAGATCACATTCAACATACTTTCATAATTGAATTGATTTCCTCTCTAATCCTTCATTGTGCATTTTATGCATTTAAAACTCTATTCTGAGAAGGGGTCTGTGGGCTTCACCAGCCTGCCAAAGGGTCCAAGGTACAGAAAAGGTTAGGACCCTGGGACAGAGCGCTTTGCAAGGATCCTTCGTGTCCCGACATTTTAGGATTCTAAGGATCTATTTCCCGAGGGCCCTTACCACCAGCATAACTATGAAGTTAAATTTGCTGATTGCATGGCCTTTTTTTCCAATCAGGAAATATATCCAGGCCGTGACAGCCCTTCCAAACTCCTGGGCTTCCCACAGAATGTGCTCGAATGACACTGGAAAGGTTTCAAAAATCCAGTCCACCCCCTGCTTTAATTCCTTTCTTCCCCCCAACAGATGTTGCAGGCCTGGTAAGGAAGCCCGTCGTGCACGACTCTCACGCCATTGATGGTGTTTCTCAGCTGAGCAGATTCTTCTGGGTCTCCAGGACAAGGCAGCCCCTTGCAGGGTTCAGGGGGCTTCATTAAGGGAGGGGAGGAGATTGCTACCTTTCAACCTGACCTCCAAGCCCAGAGGTTAAGGTTTCAAGTGGTGCCAGGCTGTCTGCACCCCCCAGCACTCACAGCTGTTTCTCGGTAGCACTGAGGGCCCTGGGCCTCAATAATGAAGGTCATGATTCTCAAACCTCCTTTTTAACGACGACTTGCAACCTCCTCTCCTGTTCAGACCTTGGCCTGACTTCCCAACTAGCCGGAGCCACTGGTTTGAATTTTGCTTTCCTTATATGTTAGGGTGGCCCAGACCAAGAGCCCCTGGCAGGTGGCTATGTTTCTCTGGTCTTCAGCTTCCCTATCTGTAGATGGAGCACAGTTGGTGATTCTTGAAGGATCTTCCAGTTGTAATATTCTGGGAGAAAAGTCATGTCACCCCTTTGGGCAAATGCTCCAAAAACATCCACAGAGCCAGGCCATGGGACTGTGATTCATAGCTTTCTCATTCAGTGACTTCACCTCCCTGAGAGTCAGTGACCATCTCAATGAAAGGGGGAGACGAGCTAACTGACCCTAGGAGCTAGCGTGGGAATGAAAGGGGGATGCGTGTGGAGACTTTTACCAAAGGGCTTGGCACAGAGTAAGTGCTCAATAAAGAGTCATTGTGTTCAGAGACTAGTATTGACTTACCTGCTCACCCACGGGCCCTGGCCGTCCAGGGTCGCCTGGCTCTCCCTGCAAAGAAAGGAGGAGGATCACTTGGGATGGGTGATGGTAGTCGAGGCCCCCCCAGGGAATACCCTCAGGTGACTGGCCTTAGTCCCCACCAGTAGGGAAGGACAGGAACCTCAACTCCAGAGTCTGGCCTTGTAGACCCCAAACAAATGGCAGAAATGATGGGACACCTGGACAGAACTTCTGGCCCCAGACATGGCCCTAGCCACGCATTCCCTCTGAGTGACCCTTGGCAGATGACTTGGTACCTTCCGGTCTGTATCTCATTTGGGCTGTTCATCAACCCATTGCATTTTGTGGAGGTGGTAACTAAAGCTCAGAGGGGCAAGGTGGTCTGCTCAAGGCTACACAGCAAGCTAGAGGCAGGGCTAGAATTGGAACTTTGGTCTGACTGATTGAAATCCCCATTCCTACTGGATCAGGCTGCCCCACCACAGGAAGATCAGGGAGCCAAGGCGTCAGGGCACTTAGATCCTAGACCCTAACCCACCAGACCTCTGCCACCGGCTCACAACATGACTGGTGAGCCTTGTCTCTGCTCTGGGCTCAGCCTCCCCATCTATAAATAAGGGAAATCAGACTCATTTGTCTCATAGGCTATTTCCAGCCCTCACGCTTGGTGGCCTCTTGTATAGCCTTGTCTGCCAGCTTTATCCCATGCCAGGGTAGCTCCTGTTCCTTAGGCAGCTACAGCCGCCCTGGTCTCCCCACAGCGGGAGCTGGAGAGAGGCGAGCAGCCCCGTGGGATAAATCCACCCAGACTATGTCACCGCTCTCACCACAGAAACCCAGCTGGGATCTGAGGGAGTAAGACCGAGACCTCAGGGGGGCAGGACAAGGGCTAAACTAGTCCAACTAGCCAGGAGCTTGGCTCACAAATGGACACGGCTCACCACAATCAGGGTCCGAGCCTCATCCTTCCCTCCAGCACCTCCCCCAGACCTCATGCTCAGGAGAACCAGAGGGGCCAGACAGACACATGGGCCATGTCTGCTGAGCGGAGAGGGACGTGGATGTACTGGGCTACCCTGGCTCTGCCCTCACCCTCGTGTGTCTGCCCAGCTGTAAACGTGGCCCAACACACTCTGTCCGGGATGGCTTGGAAAATCCAACCCGCAAGAGGAGTCCTTGGAAAGCCACTAAGCGAGGCTGCCCATGTGCTGAGGACCATCACTCTCCTACCCGGGCCAGTTCTCTTTTGATAAGTTAAAAAACAAAAACAAACAAACAAAAACCACTGTTACCAAATGTAATACATATTGACTGCACATCATGGGGCAAAGCTAGAGGCCCACAAAAGAAAACGGAAATGTCCTCTACTCCCACCACCCAGAGAGAGGCCCCATCCACACTGCAGCCCCTGCTCTGAGCATGCAGGACCGTGGTGCAATGGGCCCCTGCGACAGGTTTGTCCAGTAACCCTCCATCTGGAACCTGCTTCCTACTACCACCACACCACCACCTCCACACACACGGGCCTTCTCCTGTCTTGTAAACTCTTCCACTACACCATCTTTGGTGGCTGCATTACATCCCATTACTTGTTGGACATTGAGGTTCTTATTCATTTTTTCCTCTCTGTTACCAATATGTTGTGATAAATGGGGACTATTGATCCCCCTTTCCACAACTGCCTCTGGGATTGGGGTTCTTCCTGGGGCCCTCATTTGCTGGCTCCCCATTTCTTCTCTTTCCCAGATGTTCCGAACACCCTCCCCACCCCCAAGCCCAGTCACTTCCAGGTCCCCTCACCTTCATGCCATCCGGGCCGGGCCGGCCAGGAAACCCCTTCTTGCCAGGTTGGCCCTGCAACAGAGAGAGGTGAGTGAGGGGAGCTAGGAAGGGGATAGGGGGGCAGCGTTGCTGAGGTCCCAGCCCTGGCCCAGAGGAGGGCTGCAATGCCCCAGCGGGGAAAGGATGCAGAGCCTGGAGGGCCCCAGGTTGCCAGCTGGTCTGGAGATGCAGGGGTGGGGGGTGGGGGGGGTCTGCAGCTGTGTGACCTCAGGGAAGTCTCCCCCTCCTGTCTGTAAATGGAGATGTTGAAACCTGCTTTCAAGGAATGAGGAAGCGGAAGGAACTGGACAGAAGATACAGGGCCCGGCGGAATGGAAAGTTTATGCCCGTGGTTTTCAAAAGGTGGCCTGGGGACCCCTGTGATCCCTGGGGCCCTCTCAGGGGATGCATGACGTCACGACTAGGTTCCCAATAACGCCAAGACGTTTGCCTGTGTCTCTCTCATTCTCATGAGTGTATGCAGAGTTTTCCAGAGGCTACATGACATGTGGTATCGTCAACAGATTGAATGCAGAAGCAGATGGGAGAATCCAGCTGACTTCTATTAAACCAGACATTAGAGATTTGCAAAAACGGTAAAACAATGCCACTCTTTTCATTAGATTATTTTGCTTTGGAAAATATAGCCAGTTGGTTGTTTTGTGTTGTTTTGTTGTAAAACTATTATTTTTGTGAACATGAAATGGGCTTATTATTATTTCAAATGAATTAATAAATACATTTAAAAGT
Source organism: Halichoerus grypus (assembly GCF_964656455.1). Lineage (NCBI taxonomy): Eukaryota > Metazoa > Chordata > Mammalia > Carnivora > Phocidae > Halichoerus > Halichoerus grypus. The sequence continues at coordinate 74,963,559 of NC_135725.1, read as the reverse complement.
TTGCAGTTTTAATTACTAATATCCATAGAGGGAACCCATACAAAGAAAAGCATTTTGGGTCCACAATCATTTTTTTTTTTAAAGAGATTAAACAGGCCCCAAGACCAAAATATTCGTGCAGTGCTGGCTTATGCCCTCCCTGGCATGGGCCTTGTGGAAGGCCACTTGGAGCAGAGCAGTGGGGAGGACACAAGGTGAGGTTCCGGGCTGTGGGACACTGGGCTAAACCCCTTGCTCTCTGAGCCTAATGGCCGTGGGTGAAACTAAGACCAGCAATGGAACTCTCATGGAGAGTCAAATGCATGGGAGCGGATGCCAACCCCAGCATATGGCACGTGGGCAAGCACAGCTGGTCGGTTTCCCGACTCTTGTCTCTGTCCTTTGCGTCTGTTCTAGGCCCTTCTCTGACTGGCCCAAGGCTCCCGCTGATGACTTCTCGGCAGAGCGCCACCTGGGTGTTGCCTATCTGCACACAGGAATGACAAATGCCACCTCCCCGGGAGCCAGTGACACTCACCTCTAAGCCAGGGGCCCCAGGTGGCCCCATGGGTCCCTCATCTCCCTAGAGTTGGGAGACACAAGGGAGGAAAAAGGAGAAATTAATCCAGTGAGGGTGTTGGAGAACTTGACCTGTAAGGAGGGAAAGAGGTGGACAGGGGAGAGCTCTCCTGGACCAAAAGAAATGGTATGCCTGGTCCCCACCCCCACCCCCACCCCCCCGGGCTTCCACCCAGGCCACACAGGGACTTCCACATGAAGGGGGCTCCCAGTGTCACCTGAATGTGACAGGCCCGGGGTTCGTGGCAGGGCTGGGCAGAAAGTCAAACCTCATCATACGCTGTGGGTACAGAGCCTCGACTGTAGCTCAGAGATACAAGCTCTATTCTGAGTTCCACCACTGATTCAGTGGCAGAGCTTAACCGCCCTGTGCCTCAGTGTCCCCATCTGTAAAATGGTGCCGAACGGAGAGGACCATCCTAAAGTACGACGACTAGCCTAAGTGGAGCTCCTAGAGGACAGTGATGAGGCCCCATCCCCTACTCTGTCACAAACATCATTCAGGATAGGTGTGCAGGTGGGGCCAAGGGGCATGAGAGAGGGAAGAGACGGAGTAGTGAACGAATGCAGGGGTGGATGAATGAATCAATGGGGACGTGAGCAAGTGGCAGGCTCTCGGGTGGTAATGTGGATGTAGACAGAGGCACGTGGCTGGCGCCATCCCTCCCTCCTCGCCCCTCCTTTCCCACTCTGGGTCCTCCTGCAGGCCAGGGCAGCCTCCAAACTGGCCCCTCTGGCATGCCAGGCCTAACCCAGAGGCCCCCTCTGGGGCTACCCCCCAACCCAGCTTCCAGGAAAGCAGCCCCACGTGGCCGCTCGCAGAGCCAGCACTGGGCCCCCGCCAGACCCAGAACCAGCCTGCAAAGAGATCCATGTCAGCTGGATGCCTGCCTGTGGTTGTGGTGAGTCCGGGCCTCCTGTGCCCTCAGCCGGGGCTGTCTGTGTGTCACGGGGGCCTTGGGGCCTGAGCCTAAGGGGGTGCTGGGGGGCCTCAGGCATAGGCAAAATCCGGGGCGAGCCCATGGGGTGCTCAACAGGCCCTCCCACAGAGAACTTCTCAATCCCCTTCAGCGTGAATAAGGAAATAAGCAAATCTCCACTCTGCCACTTATTGGCTCTGCAAGTCATGTCTTTCTCTGGGATGCCCCCCGGGCAGCTCCCAGGAGCACAGACTTAGTAGCATAGGGTCTTTGTCATGGGCTTTGGGCTCAAGCAGACATTTGAATCCACTAACCAGGGGACCCAACACAGTGTCTTCACCCCGAGTCTCAGGGCCTCACCTTCTACTCTCCCACACCCACACACCGGGAAACTGTGCTATGGGCAGGGGCAGCGGCAGTGGCCTCCAGATAAAAAAGCCCTGGGCGATGGGGATGCAGCGAAGGCAGAAAGTCACCTGCCAGCCAGGCCAGGCCAGAGAATGAGGTAGGGCCGTAAAGGATGAACGGGAGGGTGAGCCTGGGGCAGCCCGGGGGTGGCGTCTGGGCTGAAGGGCCCTGGGCCCCCAGCAGAGGCCTCTAGGACCCCAGACGGAGCAGGCCAGGCTGCAGGGGACAGGCAGGGGACAGGCAGGGGACAGGGCCAGACGGTCTCACCTCGGGCCCCAGCTGCCCACGGGGTCCCGGCAGGCCTCGAGCTCCAGGCTTACCCTGGTGAGAAGGGAACAGAAAGAGGTCTCAGAGGCGGCACCTCCACGTCCATCAGAGGCTGGCAAGACCCCCAACAGTTCCAAGCCAGGTAGCCAGCCCCAGAGGCCTGTGGTTTCCTCCCGCAGAGCAGGGAGCTTTGACTGCAGCGACCCTGGGCAGGGACTCACCTTCGTGCCTTCTGGGCCGTTGTCCCCAGGGGGGCCAATGTCTCCGGGGAATCCCTGAGGGAAAGCAGAGAGCAGGGTCACCCATGGGTGAAGGGAAATGCTAAGAGTGTCGGTCTTGGAGGGAGACCTACCCAGGTTTCCGTCCCTTCCTGCGTGGGATGGGACCCCGGGCAGGTCCGTTAACCACCTGGACCCTGCAGTCCTCTGTTCTAGAACAGGGATCTTGGTAACAGCCCGTACATCTCGGAGAGTTGCTGAGAACATTAAATGAGATAATGCAAGAGAATACTTAACACTGCAACAAGCGCACGATACACACAAGGTTGTGTAACCCAGAATTTCCCACGTCCTGGGCCTGTGGCTGCCGGAGCCCCAAAGCCAGCCCTCCTCTGCTCCAAGAAATGGCAGCCTCTGATTGCAGTGATCCTGCAGATATGAAGATGTGCCGGGTTTGCTACAACTTTGAAGGGCTTGCGGGCACCTGGGTGGCTCAGTTGGTTAGGTCACTGCCTTCGGCTCAGGTCGTGATCCTGGGGTCCTGGGATCGAGTCCCGCATCAGGCTCCCCCTGTGCAGCAGGGAGCCTGCTTCTTCCTCTCCCTCTTCCTGCCACTCCCCCTGCTTGTGCTCTCCCTCTCTCTGTCAAATAAATAAATGAAATCTTTAAAAGAAAAAAAATGAAGGGCTTGCAAAATGCTGGTCTAATTAAGCTCAGCTCCTCTCCAAAGCTGAAATGGTGCCTGTGTCCTGGCTGGGTGTGTTGGACTCTGCCCCACAACACCAAGGAGGGCTCATTGCTCCCAGATCAAGCCTGTTCCCGATGGCTGGCCGTGCAGTGGAGGCTTCTTCCTGACATGGAACAGAACTCCCTCCCTTTCCCCTTGACAACCTCGTACTGCCCCGTACGACTGCACAAAGCACAGGGGGTGGGAGTCCTTTCCACAGTAGTCTTTGCACAATTTGGAGACCAGTTTTCCCCTCCCCAGAGGCCTGCCCTTTGCTGTCCCTTGAATGGCTTCTACTCTGAGGCCCAGGGCCCCTCAGTCTTGCCACCTCCAGTCGGTCAGCTTCCATTGTTGGCAATCACTAGGATGCTGGTGCTTCTCTGGGTGTGAAGAGACCAGCAGAGGCCAGCACAGGAACATCCCCTTCCTTGTTGTAGGTGTAATACCTCTGTTAATTCATCCTAGCACCGCAGTCACTTTTAGGGCAGCCCCACTACTCCCTTAGTTTCCTGACAACTAGAAACCAAAATCTTCACATATGAATCCCTGAGATCAAAATGCCTCCTCCCATGTCCCTTCCATAAGTGGCTTTTTTCCTTCCTCTCTGATCTTTTGGTGACTCCCATTAAATTCCAGCTCAAACATCCTCTCACCCTTCTTACTAGCAAAGGCAAGAATGGGTCTGAATTTTGAGCTAACACAGAAAACCAAAGCTACCACATCTTTTTCTTCAAATCAAGAGGTTCAAAGTCCTATTTTGCGACCAACGCACTGTGTGACCCCGGGCAGGTTCCCTGAGCATCTCTGGGCCTTGGCTTGCTCATCTGCAAAATGGTGACCACAACATCACCTTACAGGGCTGTTCTGAGGCCTGAAGGGAATAATGCAAGCAAAGTGCTTAGTTCAGCACCTGGCACCTGGTAAGTGCTCAGTAAAAATCTACATCCAAAAGGATGCAGAGCAGGAGCCACACGGCCCCGCCCCTCACACTGGGCATGTTCTCAGAAGGCGCAGAGACCCAGGAAGGTGCTGACATGCTCTTCAGCTTCTGTCTTCAGCTGAGCAGAACCATCTTCTGGACACGGAGTTAGCCAATCCAAACAGAACACAAAGGTGGAGAGGCAGACCCCAGATCTGTCCAGGGACCCAGGAGAGAACTTATTTGCTACAAGCAGCAGTGACCCCGAGGAAGTCACTTCACTGCTCTGTGACTCAGTTTCCTTATCTGTAACATGGTGGCCGTACTACCTCCCTCCCATGGTTCTGGCTGCGTTTCAACATGGTCTCATCCCTGGGCCACTACACAGCCCGCTGCCCCGAGGTGGTGCCTAATAAGTGGGAGGCAGCATGGGTCCCACCCTCAGTGGCCAGACTGCTGGGAAACCTGGACTGTTAAAAAAGTCTTCTGCAGCGGCCAGGGGAAGGAATCGAGGCCATGGAAGAGAGGCCAACTCCATTCGTCTAAAGATAGGACTGTGTCACGGCCAAAGTCAACACAGTGGGAAGTCAGAACTTGGAGCTTGCAGGAAACGATCCCTCATCTATCTGGGTGATACCAGGAGTGATCTTTGGAAGGGTCTGGAGAAGCCGGCAGAGTGAGACTTTTGTCTCTGAGACCTTGTGGAAGATGGGGAGGTGTGTGTACACAATGGGGACTGGCTGGGGTTGGCCTAGACCCCCAGAGAGCCTGGGTGCTGAGGATCCTGGGCAGATGGCAGGACCACCCCATTCTCCAGAGATGGTCCCCGTTGTGGGGGTGGGGGAAGGGAAGAGCTCAACTGGCCGCATCACGCCATTGTATCTATGTGAAGTGTGAATGCTAACCGAGAGGCACAGACCTGTGCTAACTCTCACGTGCATCAGAACCTCTCAGGCAAGTTACACTAAGTGCTAAATCATCCTTCATGATTTCTCATTCTCCATTCAAACACCAGAATTTTCATGTTTGTCTCTTGCTCCCCATTCCTCGGAACCCTGAGCCCTGAACTTTTTCCAGGGGGAGTTGGGTGTTTGGAAAATTTCCAGGGTTCAGGCTAGAGAAACAGGAGCTCCTGTCAAGGGTGCAGGCCCGAGTTCAGAGGGCTTTCCTGATGTTTTTTCTGGAAACTATAAAGGTGACCCCAAAGCTAGGGAGGGTCTCCAAAGCCAGCTTCTGTCCTACTGTCATTGAAAGCCACCAGGGGCACAGAGGCAGAAAATGAAAGATCTCTGATCTTGGAATTTTTATTCTCAGCCCCATCTCTCGTTTGCTGCATGGCCTCAGGTAAGTACCCCCTTCCCCCAGTCTCTGGATCTCGGTTTCCCAAGGATAACACCCAGTCCCAATTATAGCCGGACGCAGAAATATGGCCTCACATACCTCAGGTCCAGGAGGCCCAGGAAACCCAAGGGATCCCTTGTCTCCAACTTTGCCCTGGGGAAGAGAAGAGATGGCAGGGGAGGCAGGGGTAAGTGAGGGCCCACCTTCCACCATCCTTTGTATTAGCCGCCTGGCTGTGGATGGCTGAAAAAACTCAGGAGCTTATGCATGAGATCTCCCTAGATAACCAGGAGCTACTGTTCAAACCCCGCCTCCTATATTTACAGCCATGGGATCCTTGGGCAAGACACTTCATCTTGTAGAAGCTCAGTTTCTCCATCTGTAAATGGGAGGGATAATAATACTCTAGCCCTTGGGGTGGTTGGCAGCCTTCAAAGAGGTATGGTATGGCAAGGATCCGATACATAGTCACACTCAAGAAATACACGTTATTAATGCTACTGCTATTTTCAAGGCTTTGGGAGCCCCAGATTCTGATTCTCCCCAGAACTCTGACAGTGACCGATCCCCATCTCTGACACTGGGTGAGTTCCTGCCCCTCTGGGCCTCAGTGTCCTCCTCTGTAAAACGGGTGAATCTCATTCCTGTCCAGCTCTGCTTGGCAACCAGGGCGGCTGCAGGAGGAAATGCAGTCCAGGATGTGACCGTGTCCCTGGCCACATTTCATGACTGGAGAGTGTGAGGTTTGGGGGTGTCCGAGCCAAAGGTACTTACCAGAGGCCCCGGCTTCCCCCGTGCACCTGGGAACCCTGGCAATCCCTGGCTCCCCTGGAAAAGACCAAGAGCAGGCTGGGGTTAGTAAGGAACAGAAATGGCCAGGTGAACAGCTGCTCAGTCACCCTTGCCCACCTGCAGCTAGAGAACACCCACCTTTGGGGGAGATGAGCTCCCCCCTCACTTTCCCTGCCTGCAAGCTCCAGTGGGGCACCCCTGTGGGCGGGGCTCAGGGATGCAAAGGTGACACAGCAGGCCCTGTCCTCAGCAAGTCGTCCTGGAACCTGGGACCCCGGGGGGCTCCAAGCGAGCACTGCAGTGCCCTTTACGCCTGAGGAACTCTGGAGACGGGGGCCCAGGCAGGGAAGCAGCCAGGCCTGCGTGGCTTGCACTCCGGAGACACCGAGGCTGGGTCAGGACAAGCCAGCCAGGAGGGAGGGAAGAGGAAGAGGGAGAGCGGGCCAACATCTGGACCTTGTCGACTGGCTGGGCGAGGTCCAGATGTGGCCACATGGTGCCGGACACCGGCAAAGAGGAGCCGGCCTCGGCAAGCTGCCTCCGTTCATCCACCAGTCAGTAAGGCCGGTTACTCACTCACTTACTCAAACATGTCCTAAATGTTCACTGTTCTGTGCAGGACTCTGAGCTGAGCTCTGCCAGGGCAGTCTGGGGCAATATCCTTAGGGAGCTGGCTGTCTGGCACAGGGCTGAGCCCAAGTCGCCCTCAACCAGGTGCGGCCACAGATGACGGGCGGACAGGCTGCTCAGGGCATGCGGAGAGGAAAGTGGCCACTGTCCGAGCAGGTGGAGGAAATGGCATCTGAGCAGGGTTCTGAAGAATGGGGCCGTGCAGAGGCTGAGGGCACGGTGTGCCAGGCAAGGCAGCAGTGTGTGGGGCAGAGGGCACTTCGGTGGAGTTCGGGGCTGTAAGGGCGAGGGGCAGGAATGGGTCCAAGGGGCTCGCTCACTGGGACCCTGGGTGCTGGGGCGAGTAGCGAGCCAAGGATGGTTTGCGAGCACAGAGCAGAGCTTTGCAGCAGTGAGGAAGACAGACTGGGAGAGAAGGGGCAGGGGGCCTGACAATAAGTCAGGAGGCTGTTGTCAAGGCCAGGGAAGAGATGGTGATGGGGGCCTGAGGCTGGAGAAGATAGGGTTATGTGAAAGGAAGACATCTTGCAGGGGGGGTCCTGGCCCATGAGGGAGCCTGAGAAGGAAGCTAGGACCAGAGAAGGGGGGGGGGTAGAATCCGCTGCAATTACCTTGTCTCCTTGGAATCCAGTATCTCCTGACACACCTGGAACCCCTTGTTCACCCTAAATGCACACCAGCAAAGAACGTTACAATGGAGACCACGGTGGGTTCCGGAAGCCTCCCCACTTCCAGACCCACCAGCAAGGTACAGCTTGGCTGAGGCTGTTCCCAGAGTGGATCTGACCAGCAGCAGCCTTGTGAGAGTAAAGGGCAGGCCCCCCGGGGAAGCTTGGCTGGGGAAGGCAGGCCCCGGGGGGGCACGGAGCCAGCCTCGCTGCACACCAGCCTGGGGCTGCTCAGGTGGCTGAAAACACACTAACAAAGCCAAACTGCCTGGCCTTTCCTGAACAACTGACACTTGGCAGATCAAAGGAACTGCTTCTTGATCCTTCAACGTCTTCATCATCAGCTTCATGTCACACAGGGCAGGTACTGTACAGTGCCTCCCCGCCCCCCCCCCCCCCATCACGGAGGGTTCTGAGGGTTCTGAGCGTTCGCATCTGTTGCTTGGCATTTTTCACCACCGGGCTGGGAGCTGTCACTCTTCCTCCTGTGGGAGTCTCTATGCCAGCCATCAGCGTGGGGCCACTTCTAATTAGCTGCCTGTAATCAGCTATAGCATGAGAAACCAGCTAGCCTGGCTGGCTAAGACTATGTGTAAACAGTGAGTAAACGGGTCTCGAGTTAGTTCTGAGTGTTTCCTTCCTAGGGTGACATGGATTCCGGCCTTCAGGGGTCTCTTCTGGTCCCTCCCTATTTTCAGCCACATCCTGGTAAACAAGCTATCAGAGAACCACACGGGAAGACGGTTCTTCTTACAGCCAGAGTCCCATCACACAGCCCTCATCATCTCCAGCTTGCCATGTTGGATGTTTCCAATGGCACCCCAGCCCCAGCACTCCAAAAACACTCACAGCCCTGGGAGCAATAGGAAGGATGAGGAGGAAACTGGGAAGAATGGAGACTCTTAGAGAGCCCACATCATGCAGCTAAGGCCATGAGCCCTCAAAAAAAAACTTTGGTAAAACAAAACCCAAAATTAAAACAGATAAATAAATAAATAGCTTTAAAAAAAAAAACTTACTTTGGTTTTTCCAATCTGGAAAACCCTGTATAATATTCCAGAGGTTTGGGAGCCAAGAAAGTTTTTGGGGTTTTTTTTTTTTTCGGTGTGTGTGTGTGTGTGTGTGTGTGTGTGTGTGTGTGTGTTTAATGTCCAAAGGAGGAACAGAGGGGATTTAAAAAAAAAAAAGTTTAAAAAGACACCTAAGAAATCAGGACAATGGATTTGGGCTGGAGCAGGAGTGTCGGTTCCAGAAGGCTCCTCCATGCAGGAAGACAGAGCCAAATGGTTGTAAGTGGGACCGCGGCCAGGCCGGGTCATGGAAAATCTGGGATTCAAGGCAGGACGGCCAGGGAACATGAAGGGATGGCTCCGTCATCCCAGGGGAGGGCCGGGGGGTGGGGGCCCTCTCAGCAATGTTAAGACCCCTCCCCAGCCAAAAGGGCAGAAAAGAAAGTCCTTTTTCTTTTCTTCTTTTTTTCAACCCCAAAGACTTATTTGATTTTCTTGAAAACTATGGGCAGGAAAACAATTTCCTCCACTTCTTTCTTTTTTTTTTTTTCCAGAGCTTTCACATCTCGAAATGAGCCAGGCACCAGCAGTCAGCAAGCCAGCCGAGTTCCATGTAACACACGTTTATTTCCATGTTCCTGAAGGACCAGTGAGCGGGAGGCCGGCTCTGCAGAGGGGCCTATAAAAAGCTTAATTCAATGCCTACACACCCCACACCCCCTCTTCCTTTCTCCCTTGTCCATGACTTCAACATTTCCAGAGCGCTGATGTCTCAAACCCCAGAGCAAACAGGTAGCTGTGGGGGAGACTCAAGGGGAGGGCCACAGAGGAGGGGGCTTAGAAGTCAGTGGGGCACGGCCAGAGGTGGAGCGAGGGAGCCCCAGGGGGGGCTGCAGCTAGAGGCCCAGTGGCGGGGGGGGGGGAACAGTGAGGAGGCAGAAGAGGTGGAAACAGATGGAGAAAGCACGGCACCCCTGGCTACCCATTGCAGCCCCCCACCTCCCCTTTTCTAAGAGCCCGAGGGCTGAGTTTCCTTTGATGCAGCTCTTTGAACTCTTTGGGGCTGCTTCCCCAGCTGGGAAATGGAGGCACTGGAGGAGGTGACCTCCCAGGGCCTCATCAGCTCTGCCCTTCTGCCCTAGCTCTGCTTCGTGCTTGAGGTCCCTGGAGGCCCGAGCCCTCCCACACCCCCTTTGGGGTGCCTGGTTCGGGTGAGAGGCTAAGAGGGGAGGGCAGGAAGATAGCTACAGGACAGGGCTCAGGGAGTGCCGCCCCCAGCCCTTCACGTCTCCGTCCCTCAGATACCGCGTGACGGGGCCAGGTGCTGCCCTGCTCTGAGCCCCGGGGTCCCACCGACCCCAGTCCAACTGTGGGCTGGCACAGGGTGGGTTCAGCAGCAGGACTATGGGGAGGACACGTGGCACGGGCGGCCTCCCCATGGCAACTGGGAGGAAAGCGGGTCAGGGGCTCAGAGGCCTGTGCCCGCTTTTCTGTTGCACAGTCAGACCACGTGCTCTCTGGGGGTGGGTTCCCAGTTCTTACTGCGGTGGCTTATGTGGATTCATTTCCTCCTGTGGCTGGGAGAGGTCTCCGGCCCCCACACCATACCTGCCTGCCACGGGGCCTGTCATCTCAGCAACGCTCCCCCCTCCACACCTCCCCCGCCCTGGCTTCGGCCTCCGAGTCTAGATGCTGGCCTCAGCTTTGCTCTCCGAATTCAGAGACCTGCCTTGCCTTACCCCCCACCTTTGCCTCAACAGCCCCCCATGCTCCATCTTCCAAGGTCTGCACGCCCCAGACCTCCTGCCTGAGCTCCACCTCAGGTACAAGGAAGAAGCCGGGGAACACATATTTAGGGGGGCCAGAGGGGAGGCAGGAGGTGTGCAGGGGGGGTGGACCTGGAGAGAAAGCAGCAGCAGCGTTGAGGCGGGGGTGAGGGGGTTGGTTCGCATGCAGATAAAACACAATGCAACAAGGGAGTATTCAGATCACCTTATCACCTTTCAGTCCGGGCTCCCCCATGTTCCCCATCAGTCCCTGCAAGACAAAGGCCAGATCCTGCTGTGAGGGGGGGTCTCAAAGCCACGGAAGGCAAGTGCCCCGCCTGACACCCACTGGGTTGCCATGCCCACCCGGGGCTCGATGCCCCACCCAGCGATCAGTTTTCTCACCCGTGAAAGGGGGCAATGACCCCCAGCTCGGAGGGCCATGATGTGGACTAAAGGAACACGAGAAGGGACAGCTGACTCCTGAGCCATGGCACTCCGAACAAATCCAGGGGAGAAGGCTGCTCATGGGGACAGATGGGTTCCACGAGCATTGCCCCCTGCACGTTGGCCACATGGGGTCGTCCCTGGAATGAGGTCCTAGCAGTTCTGGCCCATCTTTTTCCTGCATGCCCATCCCACCCAGGGACATACGAAGTTCACTGGTTTGCCACTATAGTTTCTATGTCCCTGGTGATGCCCTCCCCCCCTCCCCCATTGGCCTTTCAGTGCCCTGACGTCTGGAACCACATGAGACTCATGCTCAGCTCAAGGACTGCTGTCCAAGAGACATTTCAGCCATAACTGACATACAGAAGCTGACTGGCTCTCAGGCCCGGGAAGAACTGAGCTGCTGAGCTGCCAGCTCCCATCCCAGCACCCCTCGGAGCCCCCGTCCTCCCCTCCCCCCACACTGTGCCCAGGCACACTTCCCTCTGGGCTGCCATGGGTCAAGGTGGGGGGTGGCTGGAAGGGACGAGACCCGGATTCAGGGATGGCTCTTGTTTACCTTCACGCCCTTGGGTCCTGGATAGCCAATCGGACCCAGTGCTCCCATGTCGCCCTGGCAAGAGAAAGAGAAGAGAACATCGTGAGAGGTGGCTCCCAGGAGTCTGGCCTGGGAGGGATGATCCCCAACGTCTCCTAGCCTGGGCTTCTGAAGACACAACCCCACTGGCTCTGTCAGACCACCTGGTCTCATCTCTCCTCTGCTGCTTGCTTATCATGTGATTTGGGGTGGCTAACCTCTCCGTGCCTCAGTTTCCCCATCTAAAACGGGGATCAGTACTACGAGGCTCCTAGAGTCGTTTCAGGGAGAGCTGACTTACGCGTACAAAGTAGTGGGCACGGTCTGGAGGCATCTGGGGTTGTCCCAGCCGAAGGGGCTCTACCAGCATCTAGTGGGTGAAGGCCCCACAACACACAACGATCTGGCTCAAAATGCCCATAGTGCTGAGGTGAGGAGCCTGGTTGAGAATGAGGCGGTGGCTGGATCCTCTCTGCACAAGCCCACCCTCCTCCCCTCACGGGTCCTCAGCTCCAGCCCGCCCCTACCACTACTGCCTCCAGTCGCAGCCATAACGGTAAGCCCACACCCAGAAATAGGGAGCCCCTGAAAATGCTCTCTTCTCCCCCCTTTCCATCTGCTGTGACTCGTTAGAGTGTCTGGCTGCTATGCGTGCTCAAACAATGTGCTTGACCTCTCTGGGCCTCAGTTTCCCCCTTCCCTGCGTCAGGCTCTGTGGGGGTCCCTGGCAAGTGCGCGGATGCACGGGAGGAAGGCTAGGTGCCCCGGGCTTCCTGTGGGAACTGCCCCGAGAGGTCTCCATCGCATTCCTGCCCGACTTCCGCAGAAGGGCCGACGGGCCCGAGGAGAGAGACAGAGAGAAGGTGCGAGTTCACAGATGGTGGCGTGGTCTGCTGAGACACTGTCGGGTCCCACCCCACCCCCCCGGCCCCTGCAATGGCTCAGATCAGCTGACACAGAGGCCGACCACCGTCCGGCCACGGCCCTGCCAGGGACGGGCTGTGGGACCTTGAGCAAAACCCTTGCCCTCTGGACCTCAGGATCCCCACCTGATTAGGTCAAACCAAACCTTCTAGCTGAACCTCTGCCAAGAAATGGTGCTTTCAGCTCCATCAAGTTATGTTCTCCTGCAGGAAGTAAGGTCACAACAGGTGCCGAGACTAACACAAACAGCACTGTCTGCCAGGCATGGAGGTCAGCACCTTACCTGCCTCGACCTGAGGACTCCTCACAACAGCCCTTGGAGATTCACCCTCCTACCATCCCCATTTTACAGACGGGGAAACTGAGGCTCCATAGGGCTAGGACTGGATGGAGCTGGGATTCACACCAGGCAGTCCGTCTCCAGAGCTTCCAGGCAATTCTGAAGTCGTCTTGGGAGAGGAGGGAGAGAGGGGAGTGAAAAGGCCAGGATCACTGGCCAGGAGAGGCTGGGGTCCAAGGAAAAGCCAGCCCTTCAGAGAAGTGTACCTCCCTAGGCCTTGCTGGTTGCTGCTTCTCTCCCTCTCTTTTCCTGGATGAAGGGAGCCAGCGGTGGCCTGCCCAGAGTTCCCCATGATCCACAAATAAACAGACGAGGCTCTCCTGGCACAGTTGGCTCCAGCTGGGGCCCGGGCTGTGGGCAGGGGATCAGTCAGCAGCTCTGGGAACACAGGCTCCTTCTTCCCGCTGCAGGCCTGAGGGTGGCTTGTGTGGGGACTGAATTCAATACGGGCCTGACTGACACCTGGGGCCCTGGGGAGCCACAGCAACACCACACTCGCCGCCCCTGCAGGCCCTTCCAAGAAGGCCTGTGTGTGGTGGGGGGCAGGGACTTGCATGGGTATCCAACGCCAAGGGGAAAGGAATCCGTGGAAAAGGGACTCTGGCTGCAGGGCACATGGGGAGAAGGTGGCGGCTTGCTTAGGGCAGGCCTTTTCCTTGTTGGCAGGGCCGCAATGCTGGGCTCTGAAAGCACTCGGGGGAGGAACAGAGAAAATTCCAGGCCGCTTTCCCCCCGAGTACAGCCCGCAGAGCCCCAGTCGGCTCTGCACTAGACACCCTTGTGGGCAGCCTGACCGACCGACACGCAGCATGTCATGTCCTCACAAGAGAGAACAATGAGTAATGCCCTGAATTTGGATCCTGTTCCCACTTTTTTTTTTTTAAAGATTTTTTATTTATTTATTCATGAGAGAGAGAGAGAGAGAGGCAGAGGGAGAAGCAGGCTCCCCGCTGAGCAGGGAGCCCGATGCGGGACTCGATCCCAGGAGTCTGGGACCATGACCTGAGCTGAAGGCAGACGCTTAACCACCTGAGCCACCCAGGCGCCCCCTGTTCCCACTTTTGCCTAAGCTCCCAGACACCGCTCTACACATCTTGCCTTTCGTCTTGCTGACTCTCACCAAAACACAACCAACCACGTCTGCAACCATTTCCAGGACTCCTACTGTGTGCAGACACCACGCGTGAGACTTCAAGGTCCCGTCAACCGCCGTTAACGGGAGCTTACGCTGGGCTCCGGCCGGAACGTGCTGCTCGGGCCCTCGCCGGCTGTTCACCGTAACCCCATGAGGCCCATCTTACAGAGGAGAAATCGAGGCTTAGAGAGAGGCGAAGTCGCTCACCCAAGACTAAGCAACCAACAGGGGACATGGGCAGGACCAGAATCCAGGTCTGGCTGGCTGGCAGGGCCTCCCACCACCCCTCACACACGTCTTCCCTTCCTGCCCCGCCGTTCCTCTGCAGCTGTGGCATCCTTGGCCACGGGTTCCCAGACCCAGAATGCTCTACCCTGTGCTTACGCTGTTCACACGCACTCATCCTTCCGCCGAAGCGCCAACATCCCTTCCCCGACCCCACAGGCTAGGCCAGGCCCCTGCGGTCAGGTCTCACAGCCCTTGCCACGCCAGTGACCATTTATATGGCGGAGGTCCTCGCTCAGAGTGGCTTAACAACTGGGTGAGAAAGAACCCTAATCACGCTCTCATTTACAAGCCCTCCAGGGGGAAATCTCGCCTTGGTGTTCCTAGAACTGCCTTTGAAGGCAATAAGGCCTCTTTCCAGAAACTCTGATAGGGATCAGTGGCTTGGGGACAGGGACGTGGGGGCTATGGCCGGTCCTGGCTCCTGTGTGGTTTTAATAAGCACCATCTCTCACACAGAACAGCCCCTGGGGCGGTCCACACTCACACATCTGCTGTCTCCATTCTTCTGTCTCCAGAAGTCACACAGAGCTGAGTGCAGAATGCAGTGGTAAAGTCCGTGACCTACGGACACAGGCCCAGGTCCAGCTTGTTGCTGTGTGACCCGAAGCAGGTGTTTCAGCCTCTCTGTGCCTCGGTTCCCCTAAGTGTATCATGGGAAATCCCACTTCCTACCCTCAGAGGCTTGCCATGATCGTTAAATACTTCGCACAAGGCCTGGCACACAAGGGCTTGGTTTAAGTGTCAGCTAGTGAGGCTACTGATCTTGCTTCATCGCAAGGAAACAAAGCCAGATGATCATTTACTGACAGAATATGGGGGACTCGTCCACTATACCCCACATGCTGGACTTTGGCCAGACCACATATTCTTTGGGTCTCATTAGACCCACGGAGGAGCCAAAATTCCCTCTCTGTCACTCAAAATAAAAAAGACAGAAATCTTCTTTGTTGGGCGGATTCTGGAATCAGGCACTCTTTTCTTAAGGGCCAGCCAAAGGGTTTCAGTTACTCAAACGGGGCTGTTCTGAGGGAGTCCCCCCTCGGAGGCTGCAGGGGGGCCGCCAGCAGCTTATTGGGATCCGGGTCACACAGACCCGGGTTGCAAGTCCTAGCTGGTGACCTCAGGCCCCAGCCTCCCTACTGGGGTGACTGGGCTGAGGCCGCCCCCCTTCAACTATCTCAAGGCTTCCCCAGCCTAGTGCACACCAAGCATACACAAAATAGAAAGACGTTTCATAAATGTTAGTCTATCTCCTCACGTTCTTCCTCCCGCCTGCAAGGACCTGGGGGGGGGGGCGGTGACAGGGGAAGTTTCAGCTTCAGTCTGCATGCAAATTGCTTCAGCTGACTAGACAGAAGGCATTGAATAAACCTGAATCTCCACTAAAATGATTATCAATATGTGGAATTCCCATTTGCTCAGCTAAAAACCCACATCCTCTGGAAAACCAGAGGTGACTCATGATCCCTCTTCCCCTTTAACTCCTGGTTAGAAAATTCCTTTCCTCTCCAACTCTCTGGGGAGGCCACTATTCTCCCTACCCGCCCTGCCCCCAACCTGGGGCACAGAAGCTGCTGTTTCCAAAAATCCAGGGCAGGAGGGGGTCCTTGGGTGAGAAAAGGCACTCGTTCGGGGAGTGCTGGTGATTTGGCAGGGTCTGGTCTGTGCTTGTGACCCCCCCCACCACCACCACCACAGGAGGAAGGGAACATCCCCGTGACAGCAGAGGGAATTTTAAAACAGGGGAAGTGAGGCTGAAAGTGGCAGAGAAAGACACAGAGCAAGAGGGAACCCTGAGGAGGCATAGATCAGCGATTTGGAAAGGGACATCATGAGGGGGTGCACAGTCTGAGGAACGCAGGAACACCCCAGCTCAGGCCCTTCAGAAGCGGGCAGCGGGAGGCGGGTCCTGGACTAAGAGTTGGAGGACATGCCTTTCGGTCCTGACTCCATCTTCTCCTGCCTTATGGGTGATCTTGACCAGGGGCCTCAGTTTTCCCATCTGCCAAATGGGATTCTCTTAAGAGCTCCTTTGACTAGGGCTGCCAGATTGAGCGAATGAAAATACAGTCTGCCCAGCTACATTCAAATGTCAGATAAACACCGAATGATATTTTAGAATAAATGTGTTCTAAATATTGCATCTGAAATTCAAATTTTACTGGGCGTGCTGTATTTTATCTGGCAACCCTCATTGAGGAAAGCAAAGGGGAGCATAGGTGGGAAAGAGCTTTGTAAAGAGTCAGGAAGGCCAAGGGCATTGTCTGAGTCTCCAGAGCCTGCATTCATTCGGCCAAATGATATTCTTGTTCCTCTCAGGACCCAACCTAGTGGACACCAGGACAATGACAAAGAGAAACACGTGCCAACGATGAAAGCCAGGATATGTAAACATCCCTGCAGGAGAGCTTTGGGAACTGAGAGCATTTAGCCTGAAGAAGGAGCCTTGGTAAGGACAGAAAGCGACCATCTTTTCATCTCAAACAGTCTCTCCCAGGGGCAGGGGAATGACTGGGGCTCAGGATGCAGCAACACCACACATAGCAAGAGCTCTGTAGAATGGCCTGGGCTCCCCCAGGAAAGAGTGTCCAACACCAGGCTGTTCAAGCTGGAGTGTAATCACTGTGTGACCAGGATGTTCCAGAAGGCATCCCTGTGAGCTTAGAGGAGGCAGGACTACAAGACTTTGGGGGTCCTCATAAACTGGGGTTCTCTACCTCTCGTTGCAGATATTCCTTTTCCAAAGCATCTAGGCAGTGCCTTGTGCCAAAGAAGATGCCCAGCAAAGTCCTGCTGCATGGACATCGGGGATGACAAATGCATGACTCATAGGTGGACATTTCACTGCCCCAAGCCAAGGAGATGTCACTCATTGATCACAGCCCGTGTCTCCCATTAAGTTCCAATGTGACTTTGAAATCTTTCTCTACACAGCAATCCAGAGGGCTGCTACCATGCATAACATACATGTGTGTGGGTGCACTAACAATAACTATTATTATTATGACGAGCACTTCTTGAGTCCTTACTATGTGCGAAGCACTTTTTATGTACTAGTTTCTTTAAACCTTCACAACAAAAGTCTAAGTTAGGTACTACTATTATCCCCATTTTATAGATGAAGAAAGTGAGACACAGGGAGGTTAAGAAATTTGCTCAGCATCTGAATTCAACCAGTGGTAGAGCTAGGATCCGAACCCAGGTGGTCTGGTTGCAGGGACTGCCCCCTTAGCCACAGGACTGCACTGGACTGTGGGCATCTGTGGTGCTCAGACTCTTTACAAAGCCCTCCTGGCTCTTTACAAAGCTCTCGTGGGCACAAGGATCCCATCTTATGAAGGGGTTCCCTGGGGCCATAGCTGAAGAGCACAGAACCAGGAGGCGAGCCTAGGGTGCAGACCCTCCGCCCCTACCCTGCCCAGGTTCTGCACTCACCCGTTGCCACTGGGAACCTCTGGGCCCTCTTGCCAGGACTGGCCACCCCTAAACAATGGGGCCCCTGAACTCCCCTGGGGCCTTCTCCAGCCTCCCTCTGAACAGAATTTCGTGGCATAGTTGCTGGGGTAGCCAAAGCCGGCAGCCCATTAGTCAAACTAGGGAACAGCCTACTTATATCCCTCCATGGCCCCCCAGACTCAAGCCCCATGAGGAATGACCAGAGGACAGAGCAAAGGGGCATGAGACCCTGGGGAAAGCTCCTAGAGTCATTTCCCAGGCCTGAACCTCTCAATGGTTCTTGTGGCCAGACCCAAGGTCAAGGTCCCACTCTGAGGGCCCAGCAGGAGGCCCTGGTTTTGGCTCATGGAACCACTCCACAAGGCCTACCCTAATCTGGATGGAGTCAGAGGTCAGCCTGCCTCCCACCTCCATGTGCACAGGCCTCTTTCAGTCCCAGGCATGTCAGGAGGTGATAGCAATGATTAATATAATGATATTTTCCTCTCAGGGCACACTTACTAAATGCTAGCCCCTGGACCAAGGCCTCAGTTAATCCTCACAACCACCCCCAGAGTACTCTATCATCATCCCCATCTTACAGATGAGAACTAAGGCTCAGAGAGGGTAAGCAACTTCACCCAGGTCACACAGTCATGATGGGGCAGATCTATGACTTGAACTCTGGGGGTCTGGCTCCAGAGTCAGTGCTGTGATGGAAAGGATGAGGAAGACGGCCTGACATGACCTCAGCTCCTCGGCCAGCCACTTCACCTGTGGGTGGGCATGCTATCACCTACCTAGACCTCCCTGCGGTACGATGGGCAGGCAGCAGGTGTGAAAGCACATCCGCGCTCTCATGCTCCAAGCACCTGCCTTCATTTAACTAATGAAGAAAGAGGCTCAGAGAAGGTGGGTGATCCACCTGAGGACACACAGCAGGGCTTTCCTCCCTCTGCGCCCTGGCCAGACTGATTATGTCCTGCTCCCCCAGCTCCTCCTGGGGTTTGATGAGAGAGGGACCTTTCCAGCAGGACTTGTCGCTTGCTCCCCACACCCCGCCACCCAGGCATCTGTGTACTTACAATGAGGCCGGGGACTCCTCGGGGCCCTGGCAGGCCCAATTCTCCCTGCAGATAAGAAGAGAGCAAAGCGGTTACTTGCCCTGTCTCCCTCCTGGGCCACTCCCTCCACGCTATCCCCCTGTGGGCACCTGGTGGGATCCTCTGGAGCTGACCATTCCTTGTGCCTGATTAGTGACTCTTGGAGCCTGGCCTGAAGTTTGGACAAGACCCTTCCCTCTTCTGCCCTCAGCTTTCCACATCTGTAAAACAGGGAGGCTGGATTTCCAGACCCAGTATTTTCCACTTGTAAGTTACGTGTGAAAGAAGAGGTGGAATCCTGATCCTGACAATAAAGATGGGCCAGGTGTCTGGCCCAGATCTCATTTCACCTTCACTTCATAGATGGTAACACTGGGGCTCGAGAGTTATGTGATGTGCCCAAGGTCAAGCGCAAGGAAATAACACAGTGGCTCAGCTCGAAGCTGAGAGCCACCGGGCCAGCCTCTCTCCCTCTCCCAGCCAGGAGGTGCTGGGGCCCTGAGAGAAGCCCGCCTTCACGAAGTAGGCTGTCAGGTCTCTGCCTCCCAGATGCTGGAGAGGGCTCTCGCCTGGGAGTCAGGGGATGCGGCTGTGTATGGCATGGGCAACTTTCCATCTCCTCGTCTCTAAAAATGGACCATCCATTGCTTGCACCAGAAAAGACAGGTAGAGGGGTCTGGATCAAGTTCAAGATGCAAGGCATGAATAAAAATGGGGGCTTCTAGAAATGCTGAATATCAGTGGGAATTGCCAGCACCCTCCAGGTGTTTGTCTTGCTTCGGGTGGGCCCAGACAGGAGGCTA
Organism: Halichoerus grypus; assembly: GCF_964656455.1. NCBI lineage: Eukaryota > Metazoa > Chordata > Mammalia > Carnivora > Phocidae > Halichoerus > Halichoerus grypus. The sequence continues at coordinate 74,944,280 of NC_135725.1, read as the reverse complement.
TCACTACAGCCACCAAGAAGAAGCGGAGGGGAGACGCCGCCTTGGCTTTAAAATGAGGGAAGCGAGGCCCAGGGAAGGGAAGTGACTTGTCCAAGGTCACTCAACAACTGCGTGGCCAAGCCGGGGCCATTCACCAGGCCCTCTTTCTGCTCCCCCAGGATCTGAGGATAAAGACACTGCTGTGCCTCCCCAAGGCGGCTTCGGGGATGACATCACGTATTATAATGCCTGACCCGATAACTGATGTACCGAAGGAGAGGCTCCAATTTCTCACCTCCGTGCCTTCGCTGGTGACCTTTCCTCCACATGGAATGTCCCCTCACCTCTCTCCTCAACCCAATCCAACGTCACCTTCCCCAGGAGTCTCCCTGCTCCTCTATCCCTCTTCCACAGCACCCGGGGCCCTTGACCCCACACATCTCACTCTGCCTGGTGCGATGGACCGGACAGACAGCCGTGAGCTCCTCCAGGGCAGGCGATGTGCCCGCTGTGACCTACTGTTTACAACTGCCCCATCCAGGGACACCTGTTGTGAGCCGACCGCCTTCCCATCCCCTCTCACTTCACTCTTACACCAGCCCTCTGGGGCTGGCATTCCGACCCCCAGATTTACAGAGAGGGAAACTGAGAATCCGAGAGGGGACCCGATGTGTCCAAGTGATGCAGCAGGACTCAAACCCTGGTCCACCCGGCTCTGAGACCAGGGCTTAAGCCCCCATGGTTGCTGGGTGAGCCCAAGCGGGGTCAGGCTCAGGGAGCATTTGTGGAATTGAAATCCCTACACCATCAGGGGCTGATCGTGGAGCCAGCAGTCACCTCTACAGAGAGCACAGCTGGCCACAGCTGCTTCGGTGGGAAGGCCCAAAGAGAGATGTGGGAACATGGCAGGTGTTCCAAAGAGCTTTGGACTTAGTCTGCTCCCCTGGGGCAGAGAACAAGCTTCCTCTCCCGCCTGAGCCTGAGCCTGGAACAGGAAGGGAAAGGCAGGCTCAGCACCTCAGGGCAGGCTGACCTGGCTCCTCGATGACAGGCCTCCGATTATTTACAAACTCTATAAACATGCCTATGTTGAAGATTTCTTTAGAACTCAGCTCTTCTCTCCACACAGGGCCTGCAAACCATCAGCTCCGCAAGGGCACTGCTGCCTCATAAACATTGTTGATGCTTTGTAAGACGGTAGTCGCCCTGGCTTCCCCGTAGGGAGTGACCCAGAACCTTCCTGAGTCCTTGGGGATGCGGCATGGTCTGGGGCTTTAGAACCAGGGGCTCAGTGAGCTGGGGGGGTGCTTTCCTGGGGGGTACAGGATACCCACAGTGGATAGGAGCTTGGGGTTCAGAGGTGGCAGGGGTGGGATGTGACCCAACTTGTCTGACCCCAAAGCTTGGATTCCTCAAACCTGTTGTGTTTTGCTCTGGAATCTCTTTCCTGTTCCCCAAGACTTGAAATACTTACAGGGTTCCCATCCAGTCCAGGAGGACCTCTTTCCCCAAAGTCTCCAGGAAACCCCTGAAGGCACAAGAGAGAAGAAACATCTGCAGATTAGTGTTTATACCTGTGGGGCGGCTTCCATCCAAACCCCCGGGGGCACACAAGGACATGTCCATGCAGTCTCACTCTTTGGTTCTGGGATCTGGGCAGGCGGTGGGGTCCCCAGTCACGCGACGCCCTCAACAAACACCAAGACCCGGACCAAGGAGGCAGGACGGACAAGAACTGAGGTCAAGAATCAGAGGCTAGGCTTGAACCAGTAGCTGACTTGCCAAGCCTTCTAAGGACAACCCTTTCCCCAGTGGGCCTCAGTTTCCTGACTAGTTGAAGAAGGGAAGGCTTCTGCAGCATTTTCCAGCTCAGACCTTCTGAGGCTATGACATGCTCTTCAAAAGCTGCCCTATGCAATCACGATCCCCATTTTTACAGATAAAGACAGCAAGGCTCTGGAAGGGTAAATGTCAACGTTATGCAAGGTCACACGGTGGGTGACTATCAGCCCCACTGCCAGAAGTAAATTTCAGCAGCCCAGAGAGGGGCCAGGCCAGCCAGCCCAGGCAGCTTTGGCCCTCTCATCCCATCCCTGACCCCAACTCCATACTCTCTGGGGAGACAGGCAGCTAGAAAAACATGGCTCTGGGGACACCTCTGGGGACCAGGGTAGGGGTAGGGGGCAATTCCATTTCGCTTCAAAGGGAAGAGAAAGTCCTCAAGGTTGGAATTTAGGGAAACCTGTTTTTCTCCCCTGCTTGAATTCAAATCATTGTTTTTCCAGGGAAATTTAATAAAAAACACAGCACATGTTTTTCTGACCAAATGGATGCCTGAGCTGTTCAGTAAAGATTCCTCACAGAGGACAATTTGTGTCTGGTTTCTAACACAGCTGGGGGAATCCAGGGAATAGATTAAACCTAAGGACAAACCCCAAACCACTGAAAACGTCTCTCCTGACTGAGCAAAGAGACCTTGAAATGTATGTGCATCCAGGCTTTTGTCCTTGCCCTGTTCAGCTGTCTTATTCTCCTGAGATCCCTCCTCTGTCAGGGAACCCTCTTGGACCAGAAGGGCAGGGGTTGGCCTTCATCCTTGAGGAGGTGTGGCTTCGTTCAGACACCCAAAGGAGGACGTGAGGACAGAATAATGAGATTCGGATCAAGCCAGTCACTTTGCAGGCAAAACCTCATTTGCCTTTGACATCTACCCTTAAAGGAAAGGTTATCAGTCCCATTTAACTGATGGGGAAACTGAGGCTCGGAGAGGCAATGTCACTTGGCTAAGGCAAAGAAAAGCAAGTCTGTGGTAACAGCTGAGTCTAGGTCCCCACCTCTCTAAACTCCATCAAGTTTGTATGAGCTGCACACGGGCAGATCATGGCACATAGAAGCTGCTAGAATATGTATTCAGCTGGTTTCAGAGAGTGGCAAGGGTGTGTGCGTGTGTCTACAGGCCCATCTCCAGGTCAAGTCTTTGTGGGGGTACATCTGATCCTATCTAAGATTCCTCTCCCCACATACTTTGGGTCCCCCTGGCAAATTTCAGCCTCCCCCCAACCCGACCCTTCTTTGACAAGCTGTAAGGGAGAGCCGTCTCCCCTCTTGGGACTGGAGACATCAGCTGGGTGGGCTGTGGTGAGGGGAGACTTCTGAAGGCATTACGTTTCTGCCTTCACCTTTGGAGGCTGGGGTTAGGGGCCTGGCAGGAGAGGAGGACCATCTATCAGGGGACAAGGCCAATGCCATCCAGCCAGGCACCTGGCCAACTCCACATGGCCCATGAAGGGCAGAACTCAGGAAGTCTGTGCTCTGCTCGCCAAGTCCAGTGTCTGGAGACTAGCTCTGGCTGTATGACCTCGGGCAGATCCTCACTTGACCCACTGTCCTGCTCAGGCTGGGGTGCGGGGTGTATTCTCTAAGAACACTTGTCCCAACCCTTAGATGAGGCCTAGAAGGAAGGAGCCTCTTCCTCTACACACAGGAATGCCACCCAGCCTAGGGCAAGATGAAGCCCTTGACACCATCCCCCAGGCACACATCCTGGCTACAACGCCCACTATATTCACACCCATCGTTCTGCACTCAGAGGCCACTTCAGGCTGGCTCAGGGACTCCCCTCAGACCCAGCTGCCAGGCCAGCCTCCCCCATGAAGGTTTGGAAGCAGCGCAATCCCATGCCAGTCCTGGCTCCATCACCATGGGCCTCTCCAAGCCTCAGTTTGCTCTGCTGTACAATGGGGCATACAAACAGGATGAGCTAAGGTGTCCCTTGCTGGCAGCAGGAACGTGAAGGCACATCTCTGGGGTATAAGCAAGGGAGAGACCATCAGAAAGGTCAAAATCCCAAAGGAAGGCATTTCTGCAGACAAAAAGGGTCCAAAGCTAGCCAGTGGCTGATAACAGCAGAGTAAGAACAAAGACAGTAAGAGCAAACTCCAGCAGCCCAATAAGATGAGTAATTAAGAGCATAATGGTTGGGGGATAAAAGATAGGAGCTTTAAAAGCGCTGGAACAAATCTGCGATTGGAACAATCTCTAAGATAGAAAGACCCTAGCTGTTCTTGACAAGCTACACCTCATTGCACCAATGGGGAGACTGAGGCCCAGAGCATGCACAAGGGCCCATCACCCACCAGCCTGTGTCACCCCTCTGCCGCTGGAGACATATCTCATTTCCAGCACTTGCCCCGGGGCCCCGATGCTTGGCCCTTTTGGATCTCAGAGAGGCGGCCGCCAAGCTAGATGTGAGGCCCCACTTTCCTCCCACTCTGCTTCCCTCTGGCCATATCTCCTCGTGCATGGAGTGCAGTCCCAGCTGGGCCAGCAGCGGGACCTTCCTCCGCAGGCCTGAGCTCCCGGCTGCAGCAGGCTGGCCCGAGGCCCAAGGAATGAGCTCGGCACCCTGCCGGGGCCCCAGCCACGTGGTGTTACCACTTCCCCAGGTCGGGGCCCCCGGGGAACTGGACGCCTTGTACTTTGAGCAGAACAAGGCCCAGGAGGAGACAGAATCAGGCTCCAGGAAGGGACTCCAAATTCTATCTTAGCTACAGCAATGCAGAGGAATAGCTGTGAAGAGAGGGCGGTCCTTGTCACCACATCCACAGCAGGATGCCAAGGTCTGAGGAGGCCCCTGAGGGCCACCTCAGCCACTCCCCTGCCTCCAGGCAATGTCTACCCCATCCGTCTGCTCCAGAAGGTGGGCTGGAGAGGCAGGGGAGGCATGAAGTCTCCGGGATCAGAAGTCCCACTAATGCCTCGAAGGCTCAGCTCCCTGACCTACGAAATGGTCTGTCTTGCCAACTCCCCTAGCAGAGCTGGGCTGAGGAGGTGGGATGTCGTAATGCAGCCCCGGCATGCTCTACTGAGCCAGCGCACGCTAGCTCTGGTTTGCATCAACAGTGGGAGTACAGAATAACCTCTCGGAAGAGCCCCCAGAAGGATCTCAGGGCCCTCTTTATAGTGTTGAGATTCTCCACAGTCAGGATATTCCTGGGCAAGCTTAACCTGCATCCCTCCTGCTGCACTTGCAGCCTGCCGTAGTCCTTTCTAGAACACGTGCGCACTCCAAGTGTGCTGACATGGAAAGACCCCTTGAGGTCACAATGCTGAGCATGTTTCACCCTGCCCTTTTGGAATCCACTAAGGAGCCCATCTAAGAAGAGTCACCTCAGGGAACAAGTAGGAGATAGGTAGGTCAAGTTCTCGCCAGGATCCCAGGGTCACCAATAGCCCTGGGCAGCTCTAGCTCAAGTATGGGACACTGGGGACCAACCCGCACCCCCAGCATCACCACTGCGAAAAACTCTCATCCATCTTGGTCTCAGTTTCCCCACCTGGAAACACGAGACCTCTGTCACTTTGCTCCCTGCTCCCCACAGTCTGAGAATTGGAAAGGATCCCGAAACCAAATGCACCATAGCAGCAGCTCTTCCCACCCGCCATGGGCGTGTGGCCTTGGGCAAGTCCCAGTTGTCCCTGACCCACACACTGATGGAGTGGAAGCCAGGGTTGGGCCTTTCCAGCTGTAAGCTTGAGGGTCTGCCAGCCTGACTCACTACACAAGACCAGCCTCGCAGGCCCGGCCAGAGGCCACGAGACACGCTGTGAGCAGTGGCCGGCCTCTGCCAGGCATTCCAGCGGGCTTGAAAGTGAGTTCACAGAGCGCCCGCCCAGCAAGAAGATTCACTGCAACGTCTTCCTAACTCCTGGGAGGGACCCTTGTCCCAGCTGCAAGTGTCGCTGTGCCATGCCCAGAACAAGCCAGGACAGCCCAGGAGAAACCCCTTCAGCTCCAACCAAGTCTGCAACATCTTATATCTGGACCCCTCCTCAGAAAACCACGACACACTTTCCATTCTAGCAGACGTGAGGAGATGAGAGCTTTAGCCTAAGCTTTCCTTTGGAGCTAAAGATAGGAGCGCAGAGAGAAGTGTAAGGTAGAAAGCAAGCAAAGGTCCTGGGGTCGAGTCCTGACCCTGCCATCAACTTGCTGTGTGACTTTGGCCAAATTACTGGGCTCTCTGAGCTCTGTCTGCTTATCTTTCTGACAGAGAGGTCAGGCCAGCTCATCACTGAAGTTCTTGCAGCTCTGATATGCTCTGACCTCTAGCGTCTCCTTTAGGGCTCTCATCAGCAAAAGATTCCCACACACCCTCCTTCCCGACCTGATGCTAAGGAGGCCGCGTGCCCGAGCCCAAAGTTCTGCTCGCTGGAGAGAGATGAACTACAGCAAAATCACCACCAGCCCTGCCAGAAATGAGGCCAGCTGCAATCTGGCATGAGGGAATTCAGCTCATTCTCCCAACATTTCCTTTTGTTGATACATGCCTAGAAATCGCCTGGCCCAAAGCTTTGACAAGAGGACATTTGCAGAAGGAGCGCCGCCCCCCACGGCTCCCCCCAGCCCACTAGCCAGATCAAGGGCTCAGGAGCACTGGCAACAGGGGAATGGCCATAAAGACCACTTAGGGAGCGTGTGGGCCGAGGGTATTTGCAGACTTAGGGGCCCGGCATGGGCAGAGACAAAGGCCGTAGGGACTCGGTGCCATGCAGTCCTGCTCCCTACACTATTAAATCATATCCAGTGCAGACCTTGCCCACTTGATAGCCATGGCGCTGGGCCAGGGTCAAGGGGACTTTCACGGCCCTCAGGGGTATTGTGTGGCCCCCCTGTTGAAGAAGGGGGATTCCTCCCACCCATGCCTGACACTGTAGTGCCAAAGACCAGCCCATCATGAAGGACAGGGCACAATCTTAGGAAGTTAAAGGCAAGGAGCAAGGAAGCAGAACTGAATCATCAGTTCTGGGGCTTCGAGTCTGGTGAGGCCCCCAGAGGGTTTCTGAGCAAATGGCTTTGACTGAGTCTCGGCTGCCGAGGCTGGAAAACAGGTGTAGTCAATCTCACCTCGGAGAATCAGTGGGGGAATCCTACGTAGTTCAGATGCCATGCAGGCAAAAGGGCCTTTTGGGGGCTATGTTTTGGTTTACAAGTGCTATCTCCAGCACCCGGCACCTGGTAGGTGTCCAGTAAATTTTTGTTGAACGAAAAATGAATGAGCAGTCTCCTCTCACGCGCAGATGGCAAAATGGCGCTGAGCACCTCAGACCGAGAGGGCGCTGCCTTCCTGGCCACAAGCAGCTTGGCCTTCAGCTCCAAGGAGCAAACAAGTACATGGCGGGGAGTAGGCGGATGAAGAGGCCACTGGGAGGAGGAAAAAGGGGGAAGGGGAAGAGGGCAGCTGGCGCCTGGCACATCCCTCCTCCATGCTCAGGAGACTCTGGAATGCATTCGCTCAACAGCTACACTCTGGGGCAAGAGGCAAAATCTCCGGCTGCTGCATTCCAACCCAGCAATGACCCCCCGAAGCCTCAAGACCTTGGCCATGTCATTCACCCCCCGAGGCTTCATCTCCTCATCTGTAAAGTGGCAGTGCCCGGCGCTCTGGCAGCCTCCCAGGATAGAGTCTGAGCAAATCCCTCACGGGTGGCTCTGGAGGCAGACCTGAGTGAGGGCACAGGGCCCAGCTGAGAACATCTAAGGAAGTCAACTGTCCCTCCTCTGCAACTTAGACTTTGGGAAAACAGGTCCAGAGAGGTGAGGTCATTGGCTCAAAGTGACACAGCATAGACAGCCTCAGCCACCCATGAAGCTACAAACAAGAATAACAACTGCTGCTATTTACGGAGCACTTCCTAGGTGACAAGCGGAATGACCCCATGAGCTAGAAGTTATTATCCCCATTTCTCACAGGGGAAAACTTCAATTCAAAGGCTTTGAGCCAATAATGCCCCAGGGCCTTTGCACCTACTATCTCCTCAACCTGAAAAGCTCTTCCCCAGATTGCCACAGGGCTCCCATTCTCACCTCAATAAGGTTTCACAAGAAGTGAGGAGGATTCCTGGATCAACTCACCTAACAGTCTATACCCCAAGCACTCACTGTCTCCCTAACCCACTCTATCTTAACACTCAGCATCATCTGACATTCATTCACTCATTGCTCATTCCCTCGTTCGATCATTGTCTGTCCACCTGTCCGTGAAAATGGGAACTTTGTCTTGCTCATTGCTCAGCACTAAGCATAGGGCCTGGCCCACGATATATGCTCAATATTCACTGGATGGATGGCCAGATGGATGGATGGATGGATGGATGGATGGGTCTCCTTGCCCAAGGTCACCTGGCTTGAGGAGCAGATCCAGACACCAGCCCAGCCCTCACAGATGCCAGGTCTTGCCCTAAAGTGAGAAGCATTAGGTGCTACTCCTTGCCCAGATCCAGGTGTCAGGTATTAGACCCCCAGGCACAGAGCCGCTGTCGGCCACAGAAAGGTCTAGTCGGAGGATGAGGTGCCCCTCTGGTCCTTGAGACCAGGACCTGGATCTTGCTCTTCTTTGCATACCACACTCGGCCCCACAGGGCCCAGATCCATACACTATGGGTAAGATCCCGTGATCATGCATGTCAACCCCAGAGTCACAGACAAGCCCCTTTCTAGGCACCAATGAGTTCTCCTGGCCCCCTTCCAGCCATCTCTCAAGTTCCAACCTCCCCCACAGTCCCTTCTCCATCAGCCACCAGCAGAGGGAAGCCCAGACCCCAAGCTGATGATGCTTCCAAGTCTAGGGGTTAACCTGTGGGCAGCCACATGGGGCCTTAAGCCACCAATGGAGGTCAGGCCTGAAAGAAATATGCCTCCGTTATAGTCTGGGGTCTCCCTCCACTGGCAGCAAGGATGTGGGATATATCACTCCAGGGGGAGCCTCAGCTTCCCCTTGTGAGTAATGAGAGCATTGGAATTAATGCCTCGCCCACCAGGTGAAGATTCTGGGGCATCGGCTTCTACAACATTATTGTCGGCCAGTGAATCTGAGATCTTGACCCACCATTGAGATCAGAGGCCCTGGAGGCGAATGGCGGTGTTAGAATCCCGCTCCCTTATTGACCGTGAAGCTGTGGGCAAGTGACTCAACCTCTCTGTGCCCTGGCTTTCTCTTCCTGCCCTGGAGATACCCAAGCAGGAGGAAAGCAATTCCCGCCACACTGGAGGGTCCTGCGCAAAGCCGATGAACCAGGGCTTACGGGCAGCCCCTCTTGGGGTCACACCCACTGTAGGCCTGCTCACAAGCCCCACCGCCCTCTAGCCTAGCAGGTGCACATGTGACTCTGGCCACATCAAGACAACACGGAGACTGAGGGTGTTCTGAGATAGGAGCCCAGACCCGGGTCTAGCCATGATCCCCCAGTCCAAGCAGGCCCACAGACACCACTGACCCAGACAACAGAAGCCCCCAGATGCAGGACCACACTGCAGAACAATTGTTGCACGCACACACACACACATACACACACACAGGAGCCATCCCAGAGGGGCCCAGAGCCACGGCAGGCCCCAGCTCCAGCCAGGCAGCCGCTGGTCAGGGTCCTGGCAGCAGGACACGAGACCCAGACAGCCCCGCATGCTGGCCCACACACTCAGAGCAGAGCAACGGCCGAGCGGACAGAAGAAGAGAACGCCCAGGCTGCAGGTGCACGAGGCGGTATGGCCCCCGGGACGTCAGATTCACCCATAGAGTCTGCATAATAGACACGGAAAATCTTTACCGGCCTACCCATCTTGCCCCTCTTGCCAGGAACACCAGGCAGGCCCTGTAGGGGAGAGACAGGGAAGAGGTCAGGACAGGATTCCACGGGGGACAACCAGTGCTGTCCCAAACCAGCCCCAGAGCCACCCACGAGAGGAAGTCGCAGAGGGCCTAGCGCACAGGTCACACACAGTACAAGCCAGTTATGTGCCCGTCACATGGAAGGGCTGGGGTGTGCGTGGACCTGAGCTGGGGAAATGCCTAGGAGAGTGCCCAGCATCCCTGGTATTTAGCAGGTGCTCCTGCTGCCCCCCCAAGGTCCTCTCTATCCAGCTTGTTGATGAGTCCCAAATATGGGCTCCGGCTGGGAGGTGACAGGGAGGAAGAGGCCCGCGGGCCACGTGGTCTTTTCTGTTGCACCACAAGTAAAAGTGGCCGTAGACAGCAGGTAACCAAATGAGCATGCTTGTGTTCAATCACACTTTTACAAAAACAGACAACTTGCAGACACTTGATCTGAAATACAAAGTGGGCCCATTTCTCATTTGCTGAAAGCCCTTCAGAAACTGCCCATGCTCTCAGAATCAAGTCCACTTCCTGACCCGGGCCCTGAGTGCCCGCGTCACTTCGCCCAGGTGCCCCCTCCAAGCTCGTCTCCTTACCATTTCCTGCCTCACGCTCAGAGCTTTGACAGTGTACACTGTTAAACTTGCCAAGTTACCATACCTCCCTGACTTTGCACCCGCTATCCCTTATGTCTGGAAGGGGTCTGCCTTGACCCCTTGGCAGACTCCTGTTCAACTCAAGGGCACCTCCTCTAGGAGGGACTCCCGGACTTCTCCAGGCAGAAGGGGTGGGTAGGTGGGCAGGAGGTAAACAAAGAAAGCCTACTCACCCTCTCTCCATCGGACCCTGGCAGGCCGAAGAGCCCTGGGAGTCCAATGTAGCCCTAGGAAAGAGCACGTAGGGGGTCAGAGGGACTGAGTGGTGGGGCGTGGCTGGCCCGACCCGTCCCAGCCCCCCTCGCTGCCCTCCCACACCCAGGCTCCTCTTCCTCGCTGGTGGCGGTGGCAGCTCCGGCAGCTCCTCGATGACACAGGCCTTGAGGCAAGTGTATATGCCCATGGACTGCATGGTGCTGGCTTCCACGATGTAGTCCAAAGGCACATACCCTCACGCCAGGGAAGGGCACGGGCGCTCTTGGGGTGGGAGGGGGAGGCCCGCCCCATGCCGGGGCTCCCGGACCTGCAGAAAGGAAGCTCTCGGCTGGGTTAGATGCTAGAGGGGCACCAGGTTCCCCCCGCTCCGAGGGACCCTGCTGGGTGCCCGTGGCTTCCACGATGCTTCCTCCTAGGCTGGGGCTCACATCCACCCACGGCTGCCTTGAACGCCTGCAGGAAGAGCGGCTGCCCCTCAGGCACGCGTACGACACTGCCTTCGACCCACCGGACGACACTGCGGCCTGGCCGTCCGCTCCCCCACCTCACAGACAAGGACACCCAGGCTCTGGAGATAAAGGGGCACAAGTAGTCGGGGCAGAGCTGGGGGTCCACTGCCCTCGGATGCACCTGACTTTCTGCCTCCAAGTTGTGCCCTTCCCACCCCAGCGACGGCAGTCATCCCTTCGAAGCCCGGCTCCAGTGCCCTCGCCTCTGGCAAGCAGAACCCATCTCTTCCCTCCACCCACGCACCATATTTGCTCCTCTGTTAATAGGATTTACCACTTTCTCCAATGTATCTTCCATTATCTGTGTTCATGTTTCATGTCCTCATTAGCCTGGGAACTTCTCAAGGGCAGGGACCTAGCCCAGAGCTCCTATCATTGTCTGCGCTCTCTAGATGTTTATGGAATGCTTTAATAATAACGCTCCCCGAAGTGAATATTTACTGAGCACAAGCCACGTGCCAGGCCTGGCTCTCAGGGCTTCATGTGCATTCAAGCATCTACCGTGTCCTCACTACAGCCCAGGAAGCACGGTATTATCAGTCGGCCCCCTGTAAAGGTGAGAACATTTAGGCCCAGAAGTGAAGCGACTTGCCCAGGGTCACACGGCTGGAACATGATAAAACTGGTATTGGAATTCGGTCAACGGACTCCCAGGCAGGCCTCTTAACCCCTCGGCTACGCTGCGTCCCACAAACAAGCAACCGACGCAGGCTCACAACCATCTCTCCTTCCCTAGGAGGGCAAGAGGTCGTTGAGCCTCCTCAGCATCCGCTGTGGTAAACAGTCATCCTTGTAACGAGGGACATTTATTGATCCTGCCAACCAGGGCTTATATCCCAGATTTACAGATGAGAAAAAATGGGCTCAGAGAGGTCCAGCAGCTTGCCCGCCATCCCACAGCTGGTTAAGGGCACAGCAGCTCTCAAAGCCTGTTGCCCTAATTCCAAAGGCTGCGTTCTAGCACTTTCCCAACGACAAGGCTGGTGGTGGCAGGGAGGGCGGCTCCAGCGGTCCCAGCTCCCCCGGGCTGCTCAGGGCCCTGTGACCCAGAGAGGAGGGTCCTGGGGCCAGACCAACTCTGGCCCACATGTGGTCTCAAGATGCCATCAGCATGGCAAACAGCAAGCAGCCCCAGATGTCAGCAGCATGCGTCTGGGGCCACAGCTCGTGGGAACAGCTGGATACAGGACAGGAGCCTCCCCAGCCCCTGCATGACATCATCACCATCATCACCAACATCATGGCATCCCAAGGAACTTGCCCACCCACCTCCGTGCCCACCTCCCAGACGCTTTAACGGCCACATGTCAGCTGCAGGGATTAAGGCCCAGACTGTGGCCATAAATAGCTTTGGCTCGGGAGTGGAGGACACGTCACCCTTGACCTGGCCTGACTGAGGGCTATGTGACCCACTTGCCGAGCATTCTTTGAGAGGCAGCAAGTCCGGCCCTCAGGACACCTGGGTCCCCACCCCAGCTCCACCTTAGGCATGCAGAGCAAACCGCGGCTGTCCAGTCCTCACCATGACCCCAGTTTTCTTGTGTGTAGACAAGGGGATTCCACCACGTTATCTCTTAGACTTTCAAACTCCATCGACCCCCATTCAGTGCATCCAGAATCTTCTCCACCACCCACAACCCACTTGGGAGCCCTTCTTCAGCAGTACTTGCTTCCAAATTCCTGGTATCCCCATAACCATGCTAGAGGTAGGAATGGACCTCACTCCCATTGTAAAGAAGGGCAAACTGAGGCTGCTGGCTACTCAGGGTCTGCTCCAGGAGAGGGAGAGCAGATGCTCCATCAGCCTCCGGGCCCGAGCAGTATCACCCATCAGCCACCCCTGCTCTCTAAAAAGGGCTGGGAAGGGAGCAGGAGAGAGACCTCTGAGGATTCTAACGGCAGACAAAGTAGCCCCAACTCAGGTCCCCTAGCACTTGGGATGTGCTGGGGGACACGGCAAGCAAGCGCCTGACCGTAGCAGCTGGGCCATGGCTGAGCACCCAACAGAACCTTCGCTGCCTAGTCCGCCTGGCATGGGCACCACGCCGGCTTACCTGGCTCAAGGATCCCCCATCACCTGCCCACCCTGCTGCCCCTTTGCTCTCCAGAGAGCACTCAGGTGGGAGGGCAGAGGTGCCAGCCCCCCTGCCAGACACTGTACACAGACCCTCACTTCCCATCAGGTCCACTGGGGGGACAGGTAATGCCCAGGGCCCCACCTGAGTGGTACTTGCCAAGGCCCACTTACCCGGCTGCCTTTGGGGCCAGGGTCTCCTACGGGTCCAGGTAACCCCTGAAACATAAGAGACAGAGGGGCAAGGACATAGGGAAACGTTCTCCCTGCTGCCAGCAACCCAGGGCAAGTCCTGCCTCCTTGGGGCGTCAGCTGCCCCCTCTGTAGAAAGGGAGTGGGGTTAGACCTGCAGTCTTCACACTGAGGACCCCACTCTGCCCCAGAGTCCCAGGGGAGTGGGGGGTGGGGTGGGGAGACTGAGTGGGAGGAGCCTCTGAAGCCCCACCCCCACAGCACCAGGTCCCTTTCTAAGCGTCCTGTGCCCTACTGCCTTCAAAGAGAGGGTTCCTTGGTCCAGCCCCCTGAATAGCCTTTTCTTCGGGGCCCACCCGGCAGGCACAGCTCCTCGGCCCCCAGCCTGCTGCCTCCCTCTGCCTGGGGGGCACCCGTGGCCATCTCCACACCACCATGGCCACCGAGCTTCCAGAAGCCATATACTGCACCTGCCTGCCAGGGTAACCTTTGGCCCCTGGGCTGCCCTCAGGTCCTGGCTGCCCCTGCAAAGGAATGAAGAGAAACATAAGGAAAGGAGAGACCTTGCCCCGCTCTGGGTCTGAGGGGCGGTGGGGGACTGGGGCTTATTCACAATGGACAAAGAGCAGGGCAGGAATGCGAGCTGAATGGGGAGGAAGGGGAAGCCACCCGGCTGCTGGGCCCCCAGCCCACCACTCTGTGAAACCGGTCAGACGAGCTCAGAAGGACAAACCCCCTGTGCTGGCCGCGCAGGACTGAGAGAGCTCTAAGGAGCCCTGGCTGGCTCTCCCACGCTGGCAGGGGCTGCTATTTGACTTGGGCCAGTGCAGCCCAAATTCCTGCAAACCCCGTGGCGGCGTGCATAATATCCCCTAACATCGTCCGGAACAGGCCAGCTATTCATGGCTCTGGCTGGAGTCGAGAGGCTCATGCCAACGCCAGGTCGGCGTGGACTCCGGCTCTTTCAGGCAGAGGTGGCTGCGGGAGAGGAGGGGGAGGCTCGTCCCCCCGCCCCCTGCAGGATGGTTCTGGGGCTCACTCGTGGAACAGGGCCCAGGGAGGAGGCCAGGGGCAGACAGGGATGGAGCAGGGGGGCGGAGTGCAAGCAGGGCAGAGCTGAGGCCGCGGCCCTCACCTGTTCTCCGGGGTGCCCCGCCGGTCCAGGATAGCCCTTGTATCCCTGGGGGGGGGGGGGGGGAGAAATGGCATCAGGCCAGGAAGGCGTCTGGGCCTGTGGATCAGATGGCAGAGGCCCAGCCGCCCTGCCCGCCTTTTCAGCACTGCATGCTCTGCGCACGGCAGGGCTGGAGTGTGTGTTCAGCGACCACTCGCTGAATGGATGCATACAAGGTTGGCCACTTGCTATGCTGTCCTCTCCCACCAGTGGCACTCAGACAGATGCCATCAGGGGAGGTGTTCACCCCTCCCGCAGGGTTTGTGAACTGAACTGGGAGACAGCCCCCCATGGCGGAGTGACGCTGGATCCCAACTATTCCTTCCAAATCCAGACGGGGGTGAGCCCATCCGAAGCCAGGGTAGAGTGAGCTCTCAGTGGATGGGTGGGCCAATTAGGACCTTTGGGTCTGGGATACGTTCAACCACCATGTGCTGCTGGGATCTGTGTCAAGACCTGCCCCTTCTCATAAACCCCCTATCAGAAAAGATCTCACACATACCGACCAAATATATTAACCACAGTAGGGGCCTCCCTTCCTCCCACCCGTCCCAGCTCCCATTCCAGGGAGGAAGAGGCCACCCAAATGCCTGATTGAGAAGGACTCTGCCAACAAGCCAGAACCAACCCTGACCCTCTGTCCCCACGGCCCAACCTCCAGGTCTCTAGGTCAAGAGAATCAAACCAGTGTGTGCTTACTCATGGCCCTAGGGACAACCACCAAAGCCATTTCCTAAGATTTAGGGGCTCTCCGAAGGGAAACCCGGGACTTCAAACTTCCATCACCTCAGGGCAGCTGTGAACTAAGACCAGGCAGGGGCCTTCCAGTCCAGACAAAGTAGTCACACAGATCTCCGTTAGACCCCCTGGCACAGAGAGCCCAGGGCTCGGCTCAGACACCGTCCCTCACCTACCGTGCAAGTCTGGTGGGTTTCCACCCTTCTCTGGACCTCAGCTGAAGGCATGAGAACTCTCAGTCCCCCTCGGCTCTGGTGTTTGGGAACTCCAAAGTTCTACAGCTCCCCCAGAGGGGGATAAACAAGATGATGCCTGTAGATTCCCTCCATGCACTGCTGTTCACCTAGACTACACCTGCATGACCCCCTCTAGCCCTTACACCAGCCAAACGAGGTGCAGTGTTGGGGGGGGGGGATTATCACCTGCACTTTACAGAGGAGAAAACGGAGTGTCAGAGAACCACACCGAGAGCCTGGGCAACATCCCAGGCACAGTAACCGTTCACGCACGTCCACGAACACACACAGGCACACGCACTCAGCACCCCCGCAGACCCCCAGGAAGCAGAAATCTTAATTATAAACAGCAACGTCGGTTGGATCCAAGAGGTTTGGGGAGTTTACAAGCATTCCTGCTGCACCTACTCATACCTCAGGACGGCTCAGCGATATGATTACAACTCACACGCGGGGCTCATGAGACTGATGCTTGTGAGCGGCTTCTACCTGGGGGTGGGGGGGATGGGGGGAGGCCGGGTTCTTTTCCCCAGGGAGCAAACTGAAGCCTAGGCCGCAGCCGGGGGCTCACATGCGGATGGCTAAGATCTCTTGCGTCAGGCTGATCTGGAACTATCCTGCTTTGCTACCGGATGGCTGTATGATCTGCAGCCACTGAGGTCACCTCACCGAGCCTTGGTTTCCTCTTTTGTAAATGGAAATATAAGGACAGGCGCATGGATCACGTGACATAACGTGCATAAAGCACCTAGGGCAGTACCCAGCATTGAACTCAGGTGCCCCGTAAAGACCCGCTGCTGTCACCGTCGTGACCTTCATATTTCATTCATTCATTCAACAAACACTCACTGAACTTCTATGTGCCAGCACCATTCCAGGCCTGGGGTGAATGAGAAGACAACATCCTTTAGCCTTAATGGAGTTGACAGTCTAATTAAGGAGATGTAAAAACAAATAAATATAAAAGATAATGTCCGGGGGAGGGGGAAATGGGGAGCTGTTGTTTTCGTGGGTGTAGAGTTTCAGTTTTGCAAGCTGGGGAAGTCCTGGAGATGCCTTTTGCACCACGACGTGGATGTGCTTGGCACTGGTGACCTGTACCTTTAAACACAGTTAAGATGGTAAATTTTATGTTGTGTGGTTTTTGCCGAAATTGAAAGTTAAAATTTTGAAAACGACTGTGCAGTAGTGACCGGCGCTACGAAGAAAAGTGAGCAGAGTCAGAGGACAGAGAGAGGCCGTGTTGGGGGGGGGCGGGGCGTGGTGGCTGTGGCTGGGCAGCCGGGCAGGTGCTCTGAGGGGACAAATAACGTGAGCCGGACACAGGGCTGGCCCCCTGGGGAAAGGCGTTCCCAGCAGTGGGAACATTAAGTACAGAAGCCCTGAGGCGAGAACACTCTCGGGTGGGTTTGACGAAGACCAAGGCCTCCGTGATGGGAGCAGAATGAGTGAGGGGTGAGGCAGAGAGGGGCGGGTGGTTAAGAAGAAACCGGAAGCCAGGGGGAGAAGAACCATGAGAGACGATGGACTCTGAAAAACAAACTGAGGGTTCTAGAGGGGAGGGGGGTGGGGGATGGGTTAGCCTGGTGATGGGTACTGAGGAGGGCACGTTCTGCATGGAGCACTGGGTGTTATGCACAAACAATGAATCATGGAACACTATATCTAAAACTAATGATGTAATGTATGGGGATTAACATAACAATAAAAAATTAAAAAAAAAAGAAGAAGAAGAAACCGGAAGCCAGCCCACACAAGGCATGAGTATGGTGGGAACCCACAAGAGGATTTTGAGCAGGGACGTGTCATGATAGGACACATGTAATCATCTTTCTTATCGTTTCTCCACTTGGAACTTGCACACGAGGAAGAACAGCAAAGCCTTTCCCACGAAGAGCGGAATCGAGCCTTGAGCTCAGGCTGTGTGACTCCGCTCAGGGAACTGCCCTCTCTGAGCCTCACTCTGCCATTCTCAGCCCGCCTCAGGTTGCTGCCAAAAGCCGATGCAATAATGGGGCGAGGGCGCCTGGGTGGCTCAGTTGGTTAAGCGACTGCCTTCGGCTCAGGTCATGATCCTGGAGTCCCTGGATCGAGTCCCGCATCGGGCTCCCTGCTCAGCAAGGAGCCTGCTTCTCCCTCTGACCCTCCCCCCTCTCATGTGCTCTCTCTCTTTCATTCTCTCTGTCTCAAATAAATAAATAAAATCTTTAAAAAAAAAAAATAATAATGGGGCGAGAATCCC
This sequence comes from Halichoerus grypus, assembly GCF_964656455.1. Lineage (NCBI taxonomy): Eukaryota > Metazoa > Chordata > Mammalia > Carnivora > Phocidae > Halichoerus > Halichoerus grypus. The sequence continues at coordinate 74,926,611 of NC_135725.1, read as the reverse complement.
AAGAGAACCATGAAAGGGGACCAGGGAGCCCCTGAGCATCACCAGCTCCTTTGGCTTTGCCTGCAGCCAAGAAGAAATCTGCTGGAAACCAATGTTCCAGCAGAGAAGTGTTGCCAGGGAGATCCCAGAAGATTTTAAGAAAACCCTTTACTCAGGACACAGAAAAAAGGAAATGCATGATCTTCAGGGATAGGGACAATGGCCGGCCCTTTGCCTGGCCTGGTACTAGAGCCTTAAATAAATACATCAGCTCATCAACTCCTTGTGATCACCCCTCTAGCAGGTAGGAGTTACCATGCACACATGCCAGATGAGGAAACGGAGGCTCAGAGAGATAAAGAGACTTTCGTGAGGCTACACAGTTTCCCAGGGGAAAGGCCAGGGTGTGACTCCAATCCCTAAATCCTAACCACCCAATTGTGGGATAAGACATACTTATCGAGGCCCAAGGCCCACCTAGAAGAGCCACAGGGCCACACAGGGAAAGACCCCCTTAGAGGCCCTCCTCCCCGGGACAGAGCATATGGATCACTGCAGCATTACCAGGGCAGAGGGCCGTCACGGAATCTTGGAGTATCTGAGTTGGAGGGGACCTGAGCCATCAATCTGACCACTTTTCTCACTGGACAGACTTACCACGGGGAAGGGACTTGCCCAAGGTTACTTAGCAAGTTATGGCCAAGCCCAGACTGTTCTCCAGGACTCTAGACCCCCCCGGGCTGCGCTTTGTCCAACAGGCCACGATTCCTAGGTCTGTCCCAATCAGTGGACCCTGAAGGGCCTTGCACGTTGCTGTGAACGACCCACTTCTCCTGGCTGAGAGCAGCAGAGGCTGAGCAAGGCCAAGGCGTGGGGGGAGGGTGGGGGGAGGTTCCTATGCTCCCTGGAAGTACCTTAACAGTGTTTACCAAGCCGGGGCCAGCCAAATAGCTTCAAATGACAGGGCCCCAGGACCTGGAAGAATCTAAACCATTATCTTCTCCTGGGCCCCAGCAATTACGGGGTGAGTACTAACCGCAAGGTGGACCCACGGGCAGTGATTTTCCCCTGTGTGATCGGTGCCCGACTGGTACTAGGGGAGAGCAGATGCTTCAGGGGAGCTCCAGGGACCATGGAGTCTGTAAAGGGCCTCTGGCTGCCCAGCAGGCGTGTCTCCACAGGACCCGTGTTTATAATAGAACTCGGTCTATATTTTGGTTTGGGAGCCAGATTAATCATTGCTTACAGGGCACAAGGAGAAACCAGACATCACCTCACTGTTGCAGCAGACAGTCTCCCTGTCGGCCGGGATGCTATTTGGGCTTTGGGCACGGAGCATGGGGGTGGGGGGTCCTGTTCTTACCTGGGGGTCCTGGGGAGCAATGTGTGCCTAGACCTCAGCTGTCTACCTGGCTCCAACTCAGTGTGCAAGGCCCCAGCTTCTCCTGCAGTAAAACGGAACTCACCATGCTTGCTGAGCACTCCACGAGACCCCCTAAACTTCTCGACCACCTCCACAGCCCATCGGGGGCAGGCAGCGGGGCAGAGAGCCCCATTCGACAGAAAGGATCGGCAAGGAAGAAATGTGCCAGGAGGCAGAAGGACTCATTACATGATACTGACCAAGTCCCTGCTCCTCTCTGGACCTCAGTTTCCCCCCCTGGCCTCTCAAAGCCTTGTGTCGGCTCAGAAACTCTACGATTCAAAAACATGTGGTTTGTCCAAAAGCGCAATCCATCATGACACAGCCAGGCACCTGACATTGAACTCTGCTCAATGGGTACCTGAGACAGGTCAGGCAGGAACACACCATTTCTGTCTGGCTCATCCATTCGACCAATTGTTCATTCATTCAACTAAGGTGTGCTGAGCCTCAAACATGACCCTGTGTTAGGCACAGAGAATACACCGGTGAACAAAACAAACTCACTCCCTACCTTCTAGAAGGTAACACATATTAAGTGGAATGAAGGAGAAGCGCTGCGTGCTAAAACAGTGTAGACAGCCAACCGGCAGGGGCGGCATTGTAAACAGGCTTGAAGGAGGGGCCAGGTTGGATAGCAGAGCAGGAGTAGAGCTCAGAAATGGCAGTGGGCATGGGCCCCAGAAGCCCAGGGCAGCCCAGCAATAGGGGAGCCTGGAGAAGGTTCTCAGTAGGGGCTCGGCATGGAAGTGGCCAACTCAGGCGGCACAAGGAGGGCCCGTGCGCAGGGTGAGGGTTGCAAGAGGGAGCTGGGAGGAAGTTTCAACTGGAGTCCTAATTTCATTCCATTAGTCATGTCTACGTGGGGCAATGTGTTAAGGATTCTGAGGTCGCATCAGGGCTTGACAGGAAAGATCAATGAGTGATGTCTGCCATAGGCAGGGGTGGCGGGAGGTATGGAACAGGGCAGATGCATGTGTCCAGAACTGTGCTAAGCCCCTCCTAAGGAAACAAGGGTGGACAGGGACTCTGTGCACTTGCTTCAGCTGACAAATACGCCTAGGACACCAGAGTCTCCTGCCAGCTGAACGCGCAGAGTCCCAAAGAGGCTGAGAAGGTGGGCTGGATGATCAGAGGAAGGAGGCGTGACTTCTGCCCGGGGAGTGCTGGGGAGGGTGCTCTTGGAGAAGATGGTGTTGGAGAACAGAATCAAGGGACAGAGGTGTGAAGATGAGCGTGGAAGATCGTGCCAGGGGAGGGCACAGCATAAGCAGGCGCAGGGAGGCAGGATGGCCCAGGATGGTGGGGGGCTTCCATACAGCAGTTTCTCAGCCCCGGGGCTCTGCTGACACTATGGGCCGGGTAAGTCTTTGCTGGGGTGGGATATTTAACAGCATCTCTGGCTTCTACCTGTTAGAAGCTAGTAGCTTCCCTCTCCCAGCTGTGATGGCCAAAAATGTCTCCAGATATTGCTAACTGTTCCCTGGGGGAACAAAATCACCCCCAGCTGGGAAGCACTGCTCTAAAGAGAGAAGGCGGACAGTTGGGCTAGGGACAGCACAGGACTCCACCCTCCCAACGTGCAAATAGAATTCTGGTAGCCTTCTTGGCTAGTGGAGGGTGGTTACCTGGTAACTAGGCAAGATGACCAATGGTACCAGATGGGCAAGACCTTCAGCACTTTGCTTCATGACAGTGATCATTCATTCATTCAACAAACATGCACGCAGTGACTACGAGTACCAGCCACATGCTAGTGCTGGGGCTAGAACATCTCATCTCACCCACCCTCTCCCCGAATCCCAACCTCCTCTTGATCCCAACTGAGGCTCAGTGAGGTGAGGCCACTTGCCCAAGCTCACATGGTCGGAGAGGGGACAGAGCTGGGTTCCATCCAGGCCTCTCCGGCCTGGTCTGTGTGCCCGCCCGGCCCTCGGGAGTTGGCTCGGCAAAGGCCCTCAGCAGACATCGCAGGCGGATGGCAGACAAACCAACCTTCTCAGCCGGAGAGGCTCTTTTTCACTTAATGGGCCCTCTTTTACTTGAAAAGCTGTCTCAGTCAGCGTTGTGCAGAGAGAAAGGTCAGAGACCTGGGTTCAAATCCCAGCCCTGCGGCATAGCAACGCTGGAAGGTATTTCCATGAAACCAGTGGCTCTCAGTCTCAGCTGCAGAATCTTGTACCTGAGTCCCACTCACACCAACGGGACCAGAGTCCCCGCCCACAGCCCCCAGCTGGTTCTAATGCACAGTGGGGTGGTGGGGGGCACTGCCACAGAATTCCCTCTGCATGAGGCCCTCGATGAACTCGTTTGCATCTAACACCAGTGTCAGCACCAGTGACCTGGGTGAGTCGGACCTAGGTGCATATTTGCTGAACGACTGGAAGAATGAATGAATGAGGTCAATTTGAGCCTCAGTTTTCTCAGCTGTAAAATGGGCATAATAATGCTTTAACTCTCGGAGGCTATTGTGAGGACATAGTGTGACAAAGGACAGTCACTCCTTGCGCCACCTCTAACTTGGGAACCCTCCCAACCAAAACTCCCTTTCTCCTGCCTATTTTTGTCCATTTTCCATTTGTCCTTCCATTTTTACTGTTTTTCTTTTTATTTTCTGCTGCCCCACCACGCACACAAGAATGCCAGCTCTGGGGGGACAGGGAATTTTGTCTATTTACTCAGCTCCACGCCTCGCATCCTGCCTGGCACATAATAAGCATTCAATCACTTCTGTTGAATACATGAATAAATAGGATTATTGGTGTCGCACTGAGGTGAAACCCCAATTCGATGGGCTGGTGAGCAAAGAGGATGCTTCACCTCTCACCCACTGATGTCCCCTCTCCCCCAAGGCTCCCCACATGAGACGACGCAGAGAAGCCACATAAGAGCATCAGGACAAAGTGGCCGCTGTTGTCACCGAAGACACTCATGGGAGGAGAGAGTGCTTACAAACAGTGATGATTCCAGGTACCGTTCTACCCCATCGGTCCTCCTCCCCAGCCCCCACAACTGGTCAGGGGTCCCTGCCTTGGGCCCCGAACCCCCCCAGGCTCTGCCCACCGGCCTGCCACCACCCAGCTCCTGCAGGCTTGCCTGAGCCGGGACCCGGGGGCCTCCGTGTAAATGGCTTTGCCAGTTTCCCAACCGCACAGAGGCTCTTCCTTGGTTGAGAAAAGATGCTTCTCCCTGCTCAGGTGAGCTGGTCCCTCTTGGATGGAGACTCTTGGGCCTCCCTGGACATCTGCTGAGAGCAGCGAGCCCTGGAGCCCCGGCAGGAGCGGGTCAGGTCTGCTTTGCCCATCTCCTGCCACCTCTGCTAGGCTCCCACCCCCAAGCAGAGCAAGACCACCATGGGCTGCTTTATGAGCCGGCACTGGAAAGAGACTTTTCCACTCACACCTCATCCATCAGAAAGTGCTGGAGCATGGAGGGGAAGTGAGTGGGGAGAGGGAGTCCCTGTGTTCTCTGAGCCAGAAAATACCATGTTTCCCCAGCTCACAGACAGCCACAGACTCCTGTCTGGGTCTGGCCTCTTCAGATTTATGCTCTGGCCTGCTCTGGCCATGGAGGGTGGAGAAGGAGATGGAGGAGACGTGATGCTCCAAGTGCCACAGGGACCCTCAGAGCAAGGACAAGATGGAGCCAGGAGACACCACATCTGTCCAGACAAGAGCCAGATGGCCCAGAGAGCGGGTACCTGCAGCCACAGTGGGGAGCCAGGGCGGAAGCCGACGACGTGGCCCTAGGCCGATAGACCTCCTGGAATCCCCATCAGCCATCCTGCAAAACGTAGTCGACCCTTGGCCTGCATTGTCCTCCCCATCCCCCAACCCCATTTCCTGAACACCTACTATGCACAGGCCCTGTGCTAGGCTCCATAGGGAGAGGGCCAAACCAGATTCATACGCCCTGGTCGGTGAGGCTAGACTTCCTTGAGCAGAGCAGAGGCTGTTGGACTGAAGGCTGGGGTTCCAGGAGGACTGTCTGGAATAGGCACAAGCATGCTTGAGACCTGAAGGATGACAGACCTAGGCCAGGAAGCTAGACAGAAAGCCCACTGGACAAGGCAAAGCACTGAAAGGAAGGTGTACCTTTCGTCCAAGAGGTCCTGGATTCCCAGAGAGCCCAGGCAAGCCCACGTCGCCCTGCAAAACACAGACAAAGGGGTGAGGCGGGGGGAAAAGGAGCAGAGACACTCGTGAAATGGCAAGCGTGTCCTCGCATGGCCAATTGTCTGCAAACAGAACTCCTGGAGGCCCAGAGGCCTCCGAGGGGGGTGAGGGCAGCCAAGTGGGCAGGTACCCAGCCCCTCCCCGATAACCCAGACCCTCCCTTTGATCTATTTTATACCCTGGATATTGGCGCAGGATACCATTTAGAGCACGGGGTCTGCTGCTAAAACTGTTTGAAAACCACTGCCCCAGGGGACACACAACTTGTCTGTCCCATTCCAATTCGCTCTCTCTCTGCATTCCTGAGACTCCCTTCCCTTCTGCCCATTCCTCCTCCAGCTGGGCATGGTGGGTAGTAGGGGGCATTTCTGCCTTAAGACCTGAGAACGGACAACTCAGGAGCAAGAGAGAAGCCCGGGCCTCTGGACTTTGTCAGACCTGGATACAAATCCTGCTCTGTACCCAACCAGCTCTGTGACCTCCAGCAATCACCTGCCTCTGAGGCCTCTCTGTTTTCTCATCTGCAAGCTGGGCCTGTCTGTCCTGCATTATAAGGTTTCGATGAGGAGCACATGGGCGTGCATGTGGATGTTTACACCTAGTAAATGTTTGCTGCATGAAAAAATGATCCCGTGAGGATATGAAGGAATGAGCCACCTAGGTCTTGGCGAAATCAAAGGGACCTGCGTCTTCTACGTGCCTAAGCACAGGAGGCTGGGTTGAGAAGCAGTGTTCTGTCTGTCAGGAGGGCTCTTTGGCTCGTGTCCAGAATGAGCCAGACAGACTCGAGTATTCCTTCCAGGATATGTATGTCTGAGTGCTGGGGGTCTTACTTAGAGTCTGGGTTCCCCTGTTCCTACTGTCCTGTGCTCCTTCCAGGCCCCTTAATCAGTGTTGGGGAGTTGCTTCAGGGATGGATGAAGTCCTCTGGCCTAAGTGTTCTCTTTTCCACGAGAAACTTCTGGTCCCATAGCCCTTCAGTTAGGGAGCCTTGAATCTCTGGCCCGATCCCTTCCCACCTCCTAGAAATCCACAGACCTGTCCGCTCAAATTAACCTCAGAGGGGCTTTTGAATGTTTTTGGAAGCTTCCTGGGTGTATGCTAGCAAAAAGCTTCTGGATGCCAAGGGTCACCTAGAGGGTCCTACAGAAATGCAGGACATTACACAAAAGGTCACTCACCAAGGGTGTGTCCACAGGCAAAACCTTTTGTCAGTCTGATTGGTTGCACCCCCAAAGAAAATACAGGGAATGACTTTGGGTTTGGCACAGGGAGAGCTGAAGGACCTCAAGGAAAGCACCAAACCACACTCTTGCCTGGCTACTTGGCCCCCTCCTGCCTCTGACACGCGGCGGCCTCTGCCGGGGCACGGTGGTTTCCCTACTGTCCACCCCTCCATTTCCTTTGATGCTGGGGTCCCTGGAAACCTACCTTCGCCCCATCGAGGGCCTTTCCTGGTGAGAGCCCTGGGTCCCCTTTCTGTCCCTGAAAGAAAAACAATTCTTTCTAGAGTCGTCTAGAGAGGCTATCTCCCACAACCTCTGCTCAAAGTCCTGTCCCCTACTAAATGCCCTCCCATCCATCCCCCCAGTCACACACCTCCGAGGGGGGGGAGGTCTTCTCCAGTTCCGTTCCTCCCTGCACTAACACCCTCCATAGTTCCCACTGACTGCACGATGACACCTCCAAACTCCTCCTTTGGCGTCCCGTGTCTTCTATCATCTGGTCCCACCCATCCTCTGCAAATCTGGCTCTCTTTCCAGTTGGCAAACCCACAGACAGGATCCCTCTGCTCCTTGCCAGACCACAGCCCATCATCAGCCACGCCCTGCACTTCTCTGCTGCCAGGTCCTGGCTCAAGCCATCACCCCCACCTAGAAAACCATTCCTCAAGTAGCATTCACCAAACCATAGACATTCTTCAAGATGCAGCTGGAATGTGTCCTCCCAACCAGCCAGTAGATCTCTGGTAACCAGTCCTTGCATGTGTGTTTCTACGACTGCCTCCTGACTTGTTCCCCTGGGCTCTCAGAGTGCTTCTGAGAGATGCATCAAAGAAGCATGCCCGATTCTTCTTGGATTTCTAGTACGCTCACCTCACTGTTCTCTATTTACCGAAGGTCAGTGCGGTAACACCCACTTACGTCTGTGCACAGCCCCTCACCGTGTGCAGCACCCTGGTCTCACGAGATTCTCACAATAGCCTGATGAAGCGGGCAAGAGAAGTGTTATTAACCCCCCCATACATTTGGGGAAACTGAGGCTAGGCGGAGGAAAGGGACTGTCTAAGGCCCCAAGTTGAGGCCCTGGCAGAGCTAAGACAGACCCCTGAGGTCTGTGTTCTGGGATGTCCTGGGACCCGATGAGTTAGAATAGGCAGTAAATCGGGGAGAAACCAATAAGCAGCGGGTTCCCAGTCAGAGACAAGCACGCTTTGCGCTTAGCATATGGGAGGGTCCCCGTCACGAGGCTCAGGGAAAGGACCTGAGGGGTGCACCAGCTGAGTCTCTTACAGGGCTGCAGAGTGGTCCTGGCTGCCAGCCTGCTCCTCTGGCCCAACATGGCTCAGTTACTCAGAAAACAGTCCTTTGGAGAGTCGGTCCACCCTGATGTCACCTTCCAAGAACCCCTGATCTCTATCCCTCACACTCACTCCCACGCTCCTTCCCCAAGCTGGGCCCTGAGCCAGAAGTCCTGGGGTGAAGGCAGGGAATCCCAGAGGGACCTCGGGCAAGTCACTTCACTTCTCTGAGCCTCCGTTTCCTAGCCTTAAAATGGGGGCTGCACAGCACGCACACACAGACACAGGCACACACGTGCATGAGGGCACACGCACACCTCCTCACACCTGCACGCAGGTGCACGCACATATATGCACATATTCACACGTAGGTATGTGCATACACATTCTCTCACACATAGGTGCACACACATGGGCACACTCACACATACACAGGGGTGCATGCTCACATAGACACATGCACACGGGTGCATGCTCTCACACACACACACACGCATACACATCCACCAGCGTCTTAGGTTTCTTGGCAAGGAGCCAGTGAGATAATGGATGTGACACATGGGACAGGTGGTTTGGCCAACTTTAATTAGTTCCCATTTGGTTCCTTTCTTCATCAGAACCCAGCCCTTCCAAATCCTGGCTCAGCCGCTCTCCACGAGAAGTCATTACATTCGAACTGGACAGAGCCTTAAAGAGGGCAGGTCTTCCAGAGCCACCTACTCCGTGCCCAACACCGTGTCCATTCATCCTCTTAACACCTGCCGGTTGCAACTCAGGACCAAGCTGCAGGTACAGAGAGGCTGGGTCACTGCCTGGGCTGACACACAGATAAGAGGTAAGGTCTTCCCAGGTCTGGCTAGTGCCCGCTCGCTCTGACTTCGAAGCACTCATTTACTCGTTTATGAATGAGAAGGCTGGATGCTTCTCCAGCACTCCAGAATGACCAGATGACGGCTGCCCCAGGTGGGAGACCAGCCCCTCCTTGTTGGAACGCCAACTGCCGGTCCACCTGGGCCCCTCCAGGTCACTTCCGCAGAAACCACCCTCTGGGATCTACCACCTCGCCCTGGCCGCCCCTCACACACATCTCACACCGTTGGCTCCTCACAAGCCCCACTCCGATGCCTTTTATGTCCATAGTGCAAGTGCAAAGCCGGGCTCAGGGCTACCAAGGATTCCAATGGCCAAAAAAGGATGGCAGCTTCTCCCCACCCCGCCCTTGCCCACTTCGGTCTGCAGCTGGTAGAGCAGCTGGGCTTGAAACGGGGTGGGCCTTTGTGTATCCTGTTCTGTCATTTTATAAAAGGGGAAGCTGAGACCCCCAGAGATGATGGACTTGCTCCCTTGTCTGGGTTCCTTACCTGAGCCATATTCATTATTTATGGATTTCTCTCTGCATTCTCAGCAGCCAGCACAGTGCTTGGGATGTAATCCCTGCCCAAGGACAATAGCCACAAATATAGGTACATATTGAACATCTACTCTGAGCCAAGCTTCGGGGTGAATACAGAGAATACCGCAGGGGGAACCGTTCATGCTCATGGGGGACTCTCAAAGGAGAAACCAGAGACCAGTAATGATAATCAGCGCTAGCATTTACTGGGTGCTCTTCTGAGCCCCGTACACATAAATCTGTGAGGTAGCAACAATCACCATCCCATTTCACAGATGAGGAAACTAAGGCACAAAGAGGCTAAGTCACTTATCCAAGGTCATACAATTTGTAAATGGGACTTAGACTCCAGCAGTCTGGTTTCAGAGCCATTTCAGTACACTACAGATCAAAAACTACCATCCAATGATAAGTGGAGTAAGGAGGACATCAGGGAGAACTTGACCCAGACTGAGGGGAAATCCCTGAAGGGAGTTCCAGCTAAGCTCAGGCTGGAGGAAGACAAGGAGGGAGGCAGATGAACTTTCAACTCCAGGGATGCCTGAGGCACCCCTAGTCAGGTGAAGGTGTGACTTCTGGAATGGAGAAGACTATATGTCTTCCCAGCCAGACTCCTACAGATTCCCCAGTGAGAGATAGAAGGAATATATAAAGTCTAATTAATTGCTCACACATTGGTTAGAATGAGAACCTGGTTGCCAACCCAGCTCTCCAGTCAACGAGCCTGTGTGATCCTGGGCAAGCCCCTTTCCCTGTCTGCATGGGGAATGGTACACCCTCTGGACTAGTTAACAAAGTCTCTGTGAACTAGAAGGCAGATGGGAAGGTATATCCTTAACAATAAATGCTACAAATATAGTGGGAGTGGGGACTATGTTAAGCTCCTTTTCTGCAGGTAGGATTGGGGAACAGAGGAATAGAGGGCTCTGAATGGCTGAGGTCTAGAGAGGGACTGACACAAAGGAGGAACACATCACAAAGGATTGGGAAATTCTGGGCCAGAAGTCCCCTGTGTAAGTCATCTCCAATCCAAGTACCCAGCACAGGGCCTGGCCCAGAGGAGGCATCATAAAATATTTCACAAATGAGCAAATGAATGAATAGACTCTCAAGAGACAACTCTAAGGCTGGGATTGGCTCAGACTGGCTTCCTCTGAAGATAATCTGGGCCTCCCACTATCACTATGTCATGTGTTTAGAAGTTCTGGCCAATGCAATAGGGCAAGAAAAACAAATGAGACAACTAGCCTTTGAAGAAAAGGAGACAAAAATATGTGTTTTTTGCAAACAGTACGAGGACCTGTCTAGAAAGTACAGGAGAACTAACTGAAATACTGTTAAAATCAATAAAATCATACAGTACAGGGTGTGGTTATAAAATAAACACAAAAAGTACAAAAATACAAAAGTCAACAGTCCTCATCACTAGCTGACAGCCAGCTAGAAAATGGGATGGGGAAAATATTTCACTCATAACAGCAACAAAAATATAAAATTTCTAAGCATAAACAAGAGCTGTGCAGGCCTTATGCAGTAAAAGCTATAAAAGTTTACTAAGAGATGTTTACAATTAGCAATAATCGCGCCTCGGATAAACCTCATTGGCTACGATACTGCCACTGCGCAAAGCTACTAAGAGATGTTTAAAAACTCAACCAAATGAGAAGACATGCCATGGTTTTCGATAGGAAAATGTAGTATTTTAAAGCTGTCAATTCTTCACAAATTAATATACACATCTAATACAATTCCAATAAAAATCCCAAGGCTGTTTTTAAGGAAATTATTAAGATGGGCATAAAGTTCATCTTACAGAATAAATAGCCAGAAATATTTTAAAAGAACAAGGGGAGAAGACATATAAAGATCGTAGATGTCATATAAAACAGTATTTTAGCACAAAATATACAAACAGAGCAATGAAATATATTCGAATGGCCAGGAACAGACCCTGGTCTATCATACAATAATCAGTAGAGTCAAGGTTTTTAATAAATGGTTAACTATTGGGAAAAAAAATAAAGTTACAGCCCCATCTCATACCCACCCCCCATGAAGATTAATACCAGATGGTTTAAAATCTTTAAGAATACAAATGAAACTATGAAATAACTAGGAATATAAATGAATACCTATCTGATCATGTGGTGGGAAAGAAATGTCTAAGTATAAAAATGAAGAACAATAAATTTTATATGTGGGTGGAACTCTCTCCAAACTATCTGACATAAGTTCCTAATAAGTAAGTGTTAGCTGTTATTGTCAGTCCAAAAAAAATACATAAAACTTTTATTTGTGAATATCATCATGAATACTCTTAATAAGCAAACAGCCAAACTGGAATATATTCATAAGATGGATGAAGCCTGCATAATCTTAATATTTAAATATCAATAACTGTACAAATACATCACAAAAGACAGCATCCCAACCCCCCAGATAAACAAATTCATAAGTGATAAAATACAAATGGAAAACAGATGTAAGAAAAGCATTCTTCTTCTGGATGATCAATGAACTGAAGTGAAAACAATAAATTGTCTTTTTAAAATATCCTCCTCTGATGCTAGCAACAGCGTGAATTGGTTCAATCTTTCTAGAAGGCAACTGCTAATAAAACAAGTAAACCCATAAAGCACTTACGTGCAGGGCATATTTTAAATTATTCATATTTATGTATGTGTGCCTGTACGTGTACACACATCTGTATCTTTGTGTCTGTATGCATGCATTTTGATTAATATATGTCATATATGTATGGGTTAACATATATATTATGTTACATGTATATTAACATATATAAAATATGTTAAGAAACAAAAATTCTGATTGATTAAAAATATATAACGTTACTTATATACAACTCATATATATAATATATACATACTCAAACATATGTATAATATACATGTTACTTAATCTACAGAGGAAGGCGATAGAGCTATGGAACAAAATTGCGTTATAGCTAGAAGTACATACAGGCTTTGGAGTTAGGCAGTAGAGGGTTCAAATCCTGTCTCTGCCACTTATCAGAAATGTGACCCTGGGCCAGTTACTTAGCCACTTAGACCTTAGTTTTTTCATCTGTAAAATGGGGGTGATAACATCTACCCTACAAAGTATGTAAAGCTCTTGGCCAGTCCCTGGCCCAGTCCTCAAAAGGCACTCAGTGCTTATCACTGGGCAGGGCCATTGCAGGCAGCTTACTTTCTTCTTGATACTTTCTAGACTATTCCACATTTTCCTTAATGAGCATGCCCTACCTCTGTCATCAGAAGAAGGGGAAGGAGAGGCTAGGGCCTGAGAACCCTGTAGGCTTTCTCCACCTCAGCCCCCACCAGTTCTGCTAGCAGCCACCTGGCTCACCAAGTCTGCTCCTTCCTGCCCACCTATCTCCCCCCACCCCACCCCCCCGGCCCAGGTGCCTGAGGGCCCATAATAATCCTGGGTAATTCACTGCACACTGAGCAAAGCCACACCGGGATGGAGCGGCCGCCTGCCAAGAAGAGTGGGGCCGGGCGCCTTCTCCTCTGGCATGGGCAGCACTGGTTTTCCTGCACAGCTGGAGCCCCGCCGCCTCTGGCCCAGAGCCCCTCACCTGCCCACGGCCCTGCATCCCACCTGCCTGCACCACGGTGCCGCATCAGCATCCCCAGCAGGGCAGCTCTGGACCTCCCCGCTGGCTGCCGGCCAGGCCCTGCTTCTCAAGCTGCCTGAGTGGCCTCTGCAGACCTCATCTGATCGTGTCACCTCTGCTAAAATCCTTTGCGTGTCTTCCTGTCGCTGCTTGGATGAAGTCCAAAAGCCTTACCACCGCCTACCAGGCCTGCTGCCCGACCCGGCCTCCTCCTGCCCCTGTACCTTGTCACCTGCTCTACTTCAGACCTTAGTTTAACCCATCTGCCCTCTGGGAAGGTGCAGCTCACCCCCTAGACCAGCCCAATCCCCACCGTGTTAGGCACCCCGGGCCTCTCATGTAGACCCATGATCATGGCATAATTCTGCATTTATCAGTGTGATTAGCTTGTTTCCACAAGGGCAGGCACTGTCCTTGGTGAGGCGCTGGGGCCCCAATACAGGGCCAACACCTTGCCCGTGCTGACAGATGACCCTTCCACAGGCCAGTGCTGCTCTAAGTGACTCGGTTACTCCTCGTGACAACTCAAGGGGGCAGCGACTCTTCCCCGCCATTTTCTAGATAAGGAAACTGAGGCACAGAAAGCTGAAATAACGTACCCAGAGTCACAGAACTAGGAGGTGACAGAGCTGGGGTTTGAACTTGGATCGTCTGGCTCCAGAGTCTGCGCTCTTAACCTCTGCCCTTTCCTACAGCAGCAAGTATGGGTCGGTTGGCAACATGAATCAATCCAATGATTCAACATTGGGCCTCCGAGGTCAGCCAGTGCTGTCCTCCCAGGGGGCTGGTTTCTCTGCCTCATTCTCAAAGTCCTTGATCTCGATCCCATGTGGGAGCTGGCCCTCCCTCTTCCTGATGGAGCTGAACATGGGGTGTACCGGCCTATGGCACGTGGATAAGGCCTTGGGGTCTAGGGGAGGCAGGCTGCCCTGTAACAAGTATCTTCCAGCAGGCAAACCCAAGGATCCCGAAGACAGTCCTGCCATGCTGGTCACCACCAGTGATCCTTGGCGTCTTTGTGACCTCAAGTCCTTCATTTGATCCTCCTCCCTTTCTTGATCCTCCTTAATCCACTGGTCTCTCCCACCCCTCAGTCTTTATCCCACAAGGCCACAAGCTCCTGAGGGCTCCATAAGCTCACTGAAGCAATGAGTGCACAGTGACCCATCCAGACGAGGTGCAGGCTCCCTGCCACCTGGGCACACCCTCCTGTTTGGCTGATTTCTCCATCAACAGCACGTAGTAGGTGCTCAATAAACATCTGCTGACTGAAGGAGATGACTGGATGGGAGGCCCCACGAGCGGCTCTAGAAGCCAACATCATGTACAAGAAGGAGAAGCTAGCACAGGGCCTGGGGGAGGCCAGCCCTCCAATCCCACCAGGTCACCTCCCAGGCCCAAGGGGGATCTGGGACACAGGGAGGACCCTCTCCCCAGAATCACACCCCCGGGTGTAGATACACAACATTCTCTTCCAACCTCAGCTCTGTCAGGAAATTCCATCCCAGAACAGCGTCTGCTTTAACCTTGTCCTGGCCACGCCCCAGATCAAGGGCAGCCCAGGACCCAAGCCCAGCAAACTGGGGTCTCCCACCCAACTGGCCGGTCCTGGGGCCACCTCTGCTCACCCCTGGGCTGCAGGCCAGGTGTCAGGCAAAGGGCATGGCTTTTCCCCTTGGAGTCTTATGCAAGCGCTACTGGAAGAAGCAGCCTCCCATTGCAGTGTATTTTCTGGAACCCACAAGCTGATCTGTTATACCCAGAAGCAGGAGGGCGTCCTGTCCAGGAGACCCCACGTCCACACGCTCCAGCTACATGTGGCCGCAGGAGGAGGAATCACCTGCTAGGTACAAGCCTCACTCACCACCCCCAGAGCTGCTTCTCAAAATGGAGGGAGAAGCGGCTGAGGGGCCCCCCTCCTGCCTCAGCACGTCTGTTGGCAGGATGGGAGTGGGGTGCAGGCCAGACTAGGGCTGCTGTGGGCCTGGGGCTGGGGCCCTGCCGTGTGGGGCCAGCATGGAGCCACTGGAGCATCTCCTGCCACAGAAGCAAGGGATCAATCTGGAAGCTGGAGGGGGTGGAAAAGAACGGGCAGGAGCGGGAGGGAACAGAAGGACTGGACGGTCCCCCGGCAGACCAAGAAAGGCGTGTTCCTGAGCAAACCTGGCAATTCAGAACAGCTGCGGACCCTCAGCATCGTGATGTACCTTGGGGCCTGGGAGGCCTGAGGCCTGTGCTGAGCAGAAGTCCCCAAGGGGGCTCCCTCTCTCCGCCTGGGCCCCAGGGGGGGCAGGTCCTGCAGTTATTTCCTAGACGGCGCCTTAATGTGCCCGAGCCTTAATTTCCCTATCTGTTTATGGGTACGGTGTCTCCACCCGTCTCTTTAGGTCTTTGTGGGGATTGAATGAAGACAAGCTACATCAAGTGCACGCACAGGGCATAGTACCCACAGTAAGGCCCCATATATGGGCGATTATTATTGTCCGTGTTTGCCCAGGAAGACAGCTCTGCTATCTTCGCCTTGTTAAAACCAGAGCACTTCCAGGCACTTGCTGGCCACGGGGCACCCAAGGCCTCTGTGCTTGTTCTGCAAGTAAGGACCCCAGCCCAGCCCTGGCCGTGTGTCCCAAACTCCCAGACAAGCTGGTGGGCGCCAGAGCTGGTCTTTGGAGGCTGCATGACCTGGGGACCAGTCGGTTCCCTTAAGCCACTGCATCTGCACAACGGGCTGAGCAAAGAATGACCTTGGGCCTGGCCATCCTGGCTACCCCACAGAGGACAGGCTGGGCGGGGCAGTGTCCTAGCCAGGAGCCCCTCTGGCCTCCCTCCGGGCCTGCTTCACACTCCTTCGGCACAGTCCCTGCGCTCTTGGCTTCCCTGACCTTGCAACTTCTTTCCCTTCCTCCCGTTTCTCCAGCCATTCCTGGAGACTTCTCCCCATGACCTAAATGTTGCTGGCCTGGCACGCTTTTTGGCGCTCTGGCGGCTCGCTGCAAGCACAGCCCTGGACAGCCCTGTTCACTGCTGGAGCGCCAGGAACAGACCGGGGCGCTCCGGGGCTGGGGCTCCCAGCATGCATCAGGGCACCGTCCTCTCCGGTCTCTGGGGTCTCATCGTAAAGTTAACCGGAGCGTTCCAAGAGGGCTCCCTGCAGCGGGTGGCATCTCTGTGCCGTAGTCTCCACCCCCCAAGGCTCATCTCCAGCTCAGCGCTCTGCAGAGAGCTTTGGAATTGCTGTGTCCATGCATCGTCTCCACCTGGCAGGGCTCCCAGTTCCCAAATGAACATCCTCGCCTTCCTTCCCCGGGTGGCCCGGTTGGGTCACCAAGGCTAACACCACCGTGTCACTGGTCTCTTATCGCTCACCCATAGCCGCGTCCTCTCTCCCCCCGCTCCACATCGTGAATGCATTCGCTTCCCCTCCTGCCCCTCCTCCCACACCTCTAAGCTGGCTGGGCTAGCCTCATCCCTCCTCTGCCCCCACCCTCGGGGTCTCCCTGCCTCTGCTCTGGTCCCCGCCTCCCGTCCACGTCCACATGACATCCAGCCATCGTTCCCAAATAGGACCATGTCCCTCCTCAGCTCAAAAGATGACACACCTCCCGGGATAAGTCTGGCCCAGTAAAATTTCCATCCCTAGTCCGACATTCAAGGCCTTCCCTATTTAGCAGCAAATGACCCTTCTTCCTGCTCTCCTTTGAGGGCTCTAGGTTCCAACTGCCCTTCTCTCCCTAATCCCCCCAAACCAGAAGCTCCGCTCCCAAGTCCTAAGTCCTCACTGTGTCACCACCTGGCACTTAGAAGGCGTTCAGGGGGTGTCTGTGGCACAGAGGCCCTCCCACCAGGGGCCCCCTAGGAAGCACCCCAAACGTAGCCCCAACACCAGCACCCACTCCATGGCCCTACCCCCAGACCCCACAGCAAATACTCACTTTGGCTCCAGGAGGACCGGGGAGGCCTGGATTTCCATAAGGCCCAGGAGGACCCTGAAAGGGAAAAGAAACAAAGAGGTGAGGGAAAAATGGGGATCACCCCACTTACACAGCAATGCCTTCCACCCGCTGGGTCTTCTCAGCTAGCCATGTCTTAGCAGGACTGTGCTGGCGGCCTACCTTTAGGGAGGGCCCCCTCGATGCCTGCCCTGCACTAAACACCTGCCATGCATTCCCTCATTTTACTCTACTAACCCACCAGGCGGGGGCTATCGTTATTCCTATTTTGAAGATAGAGCCGGTGCTCAGAGAGGTTGAGAACTTTCTCAGGTCGCTCAGCTGTTAGGGGGCAGAGCTAGAGGTCAACCTCAGATGTGTGACTTCGGAGCACAAGGCCTCGACCTCTGAATTTTACTTTACTCCCTCCCGGCTCTCTGCCCCTGGCCCAGCAGCTCTTCCCAGGCTAGCTCCCCGGGGCTCAAAGCGCACTTAGCGACCTGCTTCCCTCCACCACTGCTCATCACTTTGGCCTGTGCCATTCTCATCATGTGTGCCTTTCCCACCCATCCCCACCAGCTGCCACCCGCCCCGTCCTTCGAGGCCTGGCTCACATGCCACCTCCTCGAGGGGATCTTCTAGGACTTCTGCCTAAAGACACCGCTCCCTTTTGACTCCAGCGGGACTGTGGTGTGAGCCTTTGGAGTTGAGAGCCCAGTGAAGGGAGGACTTGGCGTCTTCTGAGCAAAGGTGCTTCCCTCCTGAGGCCACAGCCCAGCCAGAGAGCTCTCCCTTAGGTTCCTACGAGCTCTGAGCCGACAGGTCCTCTGGGGGCCTTGGAGCAGCTAGGAAGACTAGGCCCAGAGAGTCCAAGAGTCTTGGCCAAGTCACACAGCAGAGAGGTGGCCAAGGGAGGGCTGGGACCCAGGCCTGTTGGCTTAGGGTCCAGGGCTTATTCATGGCACTCGATCTTCCCAGGTCCTATCTGAATCCTATAGAACAGCTAGAGCCTGCTATGTCCACTTTTCTCCAGCAAGGGCCCTGGGGTAGGGTCTTACAGCCAGTAATATAAACAGAACCTGAAGAGCCGGGTCATTCCCGAGAGTCTTTGTCCAGCAGGAATAATCTGGGGCGTTGGGGGTGGGGAGAGGTGCCTCGAGAAGCCCAGTGGTGCCCCACCACACCAGCTTCTAGACACACTGCCCTTGTCCCTGGCCCCTCTTGACTCATCTGGCTAGCTGTGTATGAACTTGCTTCCTTCCTCCCTCTCTGAGGCCAACTTTCCAGCTGCAGCCTGTCACATTCCAACCAAGGCACCTCCCTCTTCCTCGATGCCTGAACAGGGACCCTCCCCTTCTCCAAACCCGTCAAAAAGGAACAGTGTTCAGAAGCTCGCTCGGCCTGGGGAATTGAGAACGGTGTCACTGGTGATCCTCCCTCTAAAATAACCCGCTCTCCGGCCCTCTCCAGCATTCCACCGAACATGGTCAACCCGGCACATGGATGTGACCTGGAACCAGCTGTGAGCACCCCCCTTCCCCAGCCTCCCTCTCCCCAACAGTCTTATGAGTAACTAGGACCCCCAGTGGTCTCTAAGGAATCTGGAAGACCTGAGATGCTCACCCCAGCCCAGGCTCCTGGGGTCTAACCTCAGAGCTCAGACGGAATCGGGCATAAGTTGGGTAGGCATGTTTGAGGAGGGGCCCCCGACCAGCACTCCAGAAACAGTCATGGGCTGTGGGAGGCCAAGGGTGGCTATCTTCTCCCCAGTTGTGCCCCCAGCTGCCCCAAAGATGGAGGGCTGGAGCGCTCGGCTACCCCGTCTGCAGTGTGTGGAAGTGGGGGCTTCCTGCTTCCCCACCCCCACCTCCCCACCCCTCTCCAGCCACTGCCTTGCAAAGAAACAGAGCACATAGTTGACTGGGAGCCAAGCAGACCAATTCTATAAATGCTGCAGCCCAGAAAGCTGGGTATGGGGAGGGCCCAGGGATTCCCCAACAGCCTTCCACGGGCTGGGGAAGTATGTGGAGGTGGAAAGGGGCACACCACTGAGCTTTGGGCGACCTCAGGTAAGGCCCTGCCGCTCCCTAAGCCCCAGAGCCGTCATTCGTGCAGAGAGGAGCTGGATGGTCTACTTTTCGCATTCTACTATCTCTGGAATTTTATGATCTATGGAATTTCCAGCCTAGAAACAGGATGACGGTGGGGAGGGGGGGAGGGAGAGCACACAGAAAGCCTGAGAAGGATGTCGGGAGAGTCATTCCCTCACTCATGGAATTTCACAGCTGGGAGGAACCTTGGAAATATGGTTCCAAGGAAATGCCTTGGAAAATCCTGAGCGGACCCCATGCTTTATAGATGGGAAACTGAGGCCCAGAGAAGGGAAGGGATTTGTCTAAGATCACACAGCTTCTGGGGGGAAAATGTTGTTGACTCCCAGACTAGAACTCTTCAGCAAACCATTTGCCTGGCACCTGCTGCATGCATCGTGTGAGAAAGAGAAACAGGGCCTGGCTCTGGCCCAGAGGGGCTTGTTTGGGTAGACAGATAAATCAGCACAATAGATGGTTAAGATCATAGGTTCTGGGGTCAGACTGTCTGGGTCCAATCCTAGCTCCAGCATTGACTCTCTGGTTGACCTTCTCCAAAGTAACCAAACCTTTATGAGCCTCAGTTTCCTCGTCTGTAACACGGGGACAACATCAGAACCTATTTCTCGGGACGGCTGGGCTGGTGGGATGAGATCACGCATAGGCTGCTCCGCCAACAGAGTTCAGCGGTCTGTGCGAGCTTTAGGAAAGTGATCCATGGCATCCAGAGCAGCAGATAAACTGCTGCAGGAACTCGGAGAAGGGGGCTGTCATCAGAAAATGAGGTGGCATTTGATCTCAGCAGGGGATGGAGGAGGAGCTTCAAAGAAGGGCACACCAGGTCAGGTCAAGAGGCCGACCCGAGTAAAGGTGCAGAGGAGGCGTTTGGATGGACAAACTGCCTAATAGTCAAAGGGCCTCATCCTGGTCCCAGACTGCAAGGTCCTGTGGCCAGCAGTAGCCCTGATACCTCTGTGGTCCCCAGCTCTGGGTATGTGCTCCATGGAGACTCTGGAGCCAGGAGGAAATGCCGCATCAGACAACAGATTCCAGAGCCCTGGGCCCAGAGAGCACAGGGCCAGGTCTGGAGTAATTGCATAACCAGAACCATCCGCTGGGCTCTGAACTAAAAATATGCCCCAGGCAGCTGTCTCTGCCAGAGCCTTGCCAGGCACCCAGCGTGGGAAAGGCTGATTCAGCCTGGGCACAGGTGCCAGGCATCATGGGTCTGAGCCCTCTTGGGAAAAGGACAGATTTTTCTCCAAGAGGACCCCCAGGGGTGCCAGCATACGGTTCAGGGCCTGGGTTCCCATCCTGGCTCTTCCATTTCCTATATGTTCGGCTTCCTCATTCCCAAAATGAGAATGATTATCCTGGCCCACAAGGGTCCTGGGGGGAGAGGGGCTCAAACAAGGCAGCGTTACATGTGTGCAAGGCATAACACATAGGAGTTCTTTTTCACACCAAGACTCAGGCTAGCTCATCTTAGCCCCTGCGGCCCTGCAAAGCCATCCTCCCGCCTCTGATCAAACCTCTCAGCATGGGGAGCTCCCCCCCACCTTGCTCATGTCGGGATCCCCACCCCAGGATGGCCCTGCAGAGATGGGAAGATGGATGCAAAGGTTGTGTCCTCCCAAGCCAGCTTTTTTTCCTGGGCAGACACTGAAACCCAAGAGCTCAGGAGATGTGGTCTGCAGAAACCCTTTCTCCACTCCAGGTTGCCAAGGGTGATACCCACCATGAATACCTGAAACCCTGTAAGAGGTCGTTGCTGTCCCCATGCCATGCCCGTCCACACAGTGCCCCCGAAGAGCCCTAAGTCCACTCCAACGGACAAAGTGGAAAATGGGCACCCGCGAGGGGCAGGAAACAGCCTGAGGACACACAGCAAGGTAGCGGGGGAGCTCCCTTTAGGGGTAGGGGGACACAGGCCAAAGAGCCAACCGGAGCCCCAAAGGACAACGTGTGATCACTTACCCGAGGCCCCCGTGCACCAGGGGGTCCAGGGAGCCCAGGCAGCCCAGGGGGACCCTGAAGAAAAAAGCAAGAAGACAGCGTCAGTCCCAAGGGGCAGCAGGGAATGGGTTCAAGCAGTCGTTCCACAAGCCTGTCTAGAGCTCTGGGCATGGACACTCCGTGGCTGAGAAGAGGGGTTCTCTGAGGTCCCCGCCTAAGGAACTCATGCTCTTTGGGGTTTTCAGGCCTTTGCAGCTGCTGTTTTGTGGTCTTTGAAGTTTTCACCTTTTATTACTCAGCGAACTTACCCAGGGTGCTACCTCCTCCAGGAAGCCTTCCCTGATCCCTCCCCCAGGTTGAGTCAAGTCCCCTCTTTCCATTTTTTATTTATATATTATTTGGGGAATTGTCTGCCCCGGAGCCTGTCTCTCCCACTAGACCATGATCTCCTCAAAGGAACGAATTCTCTCTCCCCAGGGCTCAGCTAAATGTTTGATAAAATAAAGCAGCAAGAGATCTCAGAGCTCAGCCAACTTCTCCGCAGAGCCAGAGCCGAGAAGGGATTTGTCCAAGGTCACGCCAAGTATCTTTGCACCGAGGAGAGGCAGTGCCGCATAGAGGGTGTAGGCAAAGGCTTCTGCATCAGACAGGCCTGGGTTCAAACCCCACGCTGCCACCCACTAGCTGGGTTTGGGCAAGTTCTCTAGCCAGCCTGTGCCTATAAAATGGAGGCAATAATACCCTCTTCACAGGACTGTCACAGGATGAAATGAGAGACGGTAAACATTTAACACAGTGACTGGGGTCTAATCATCACTCAAATGTTCCATCTATTCCAGTGGTCACAGCCTGGTCCAACTTTCATCACTGCTCCCTGAGAACCTGCAACAGCCCCCTCATTGGTCTCCCTACCTCCACCCTCTCTCCTCTCCTGTCCTCCTCCCCACAGCCTTGTTCATCTTCCCAAGGCACTCCCCTGCTCAACGACATTCAATGGCTCCCTATTTCCCACAAGAGAAAGGCCTAACCCTGTAGCATGGAAGGGAGGCAGCCAAGCAGACTTACTAAATGGAGGGCTGACCTTTGTTCAAATCCCAGTTTTGCCACTTAATAGCTAGAGACTGTGCAAACCCTTCAGTCTGAGTGTCCACTGCTCCCCATCCCCATGGGTTCAAGGGCCACGGCCCCGTCTACCCTGAAGGCATAAATGAGGATTAACTAAGTGCCTGATGTGAAGAACTGAACACGGAGCCTTCGAAGGAAGCCTGGCTTTCGAGGATGTGTGAGGCCTGGGGAATTCATTTGTTTCAAATAACCATCAACGAGATTCCAGGTTTCCTGCCCAGAGTTAAAATCAGTGTTGAAAACCCAGTACGGTTTGGCTGGTAATTAATCCAGATCTCACGCTGGGCAGCCTCGGTTCACAGTTCTGGCCTATGAACACCATGTGCTTGCTCGTCCATGAATAAAACTCAGAAGAGAGATCCAGACAGGCAGATATGGGCACCAAGGCCCCAGGGGCACTGGGAAGAGCCCGGGGTGGAGGGAGGGGGGTGGCTGCGTGGCCTCAGGCAAGTCCCAGACACCTCTGAGCCTCCAGGGACCTCTGGCCAAATTAGCAGCCGTCTTCCTTCCATCCAGAACCCCGGGGGCTGGGTGGATGTTTCTACTCTTCTATCTCGTTCTGCAGGTTTCCCTGCAGGGATTCAGGGCCAGGCTCCTCTCTGCTCCTCCCCAGGGGATCTGGGTGCACACTGGGCACCCCCACTTACGAGCTGTGTGGCTCTGGGCACGCTACTTCTGTTCTCCAAGCCTTCATTCTCGAAGTGTAAAATGAGGATATGACGGCCCCTAGCTGACAGATAATCTATAAAAAGTGCTAATCCTGGTGCCTGGCACACAGTTAATGCCCAAAAAGTTAGCTGTTGTTTCTGTTAAGCAAGCTGCTGGAAGCTCCCCAACTCAAAACTTTAAACCACCCTCCTTGGCATCTGTTTTGCAGGAAGAGCAAAGATTTCCCTTTCCAGAAGGCCCTCCCTGGCTCTGTTCTTCCAGGTGACCCAGAATTAAAGGGAAATGCAGGGGCTCAGGCTAAGCATGCCTACAGGCCGTATCATCACCCAGCCCCTTTAATAGATGAGAAACCGAAGAGAGCCTCAGAGCAACAAAACGACTTGCCCAAGGCCACATGGCTAATAGGCAGAATCTGGATTCAATCCAGGACATTTGATTTGTTCTCCTATTCTGGGCAGCTTCCACGCAGAGAATCTTGGCTAAGTATGTCCTGACTCGGTGTGCAACCTTGGCTAAGGCCCTTCCCCTCTGTAGGCCTCTATGGAATGAGCATCCCAGAACCTTCCCAATCCGGGGCCCTTCCTGCGTTGCAGGGCGGCGGTGACTTCCTCCTCCAGTTATCTGGCAGGGGAGGAAAGGAGGACACCGTGCCCATCTCACAGAGAGGAAGTCCAAGGCCCAGCAAGGCAGGGCTCGTGCCAGGCTCTAGGGAGGGACAGTCCCCGGGAGGGATAGCTCCCTCAGGGACCCCGGTAGGGCAGCCGCTGTGGAGGCCTGGACACTCCCTCTTGACATTTCTTCTGCCCCAGAAACAGGGGCATCCAGGCTGGGAGTCTGACCTCACCCACAACATCTGCCGAGCAGACTCGAAGTGCCAGTTGGGACCCACGGCCCAGCCTGGTGATGTCAGGCCCCAGCCCGGCTCCGTGTCATAGCAGCCCAGCCCCCAGCTGCAGGCCTGGCCAGGCTCTCCTCTACCCAACCCCGGCCCGGGGCCTCCCCCAGCGGCCCAGCTGCGGCCGTAAGCCCAACCCTTCCCCATTCAGGACTTACTTTGTCCGTGGGTAAGTGAGGGTGGGCGCCCCCTGCCCCCTCTCGCCTGATCCGGGACCCTGCCTGTTCTCCACGCAGTGGAAAAACGCTGCCATTTCTTTCCAGGGCCTGAAGCCTGAGCGGGTGACTCTGGGATGATTCACGAGGGCCGGGGTGGGATTTTCCACTCCACGCCGCAAACAACGGGGCCTCTGAGAGGGCCCAGAGCAGAGGGGGAGGGGAGCGGGGGCCACGGGCCTGCCTGGGGGAGGTGAAGGAGGCCTGGGCTCCGGGGCTCGCACAAGCAGAGCCCTGGAAACAAACAAGCAGCGGCTCTGGGCTTCCCCCAGGGGTCGTGGCCTCTGACAGCCGGACCTAGGGGAACCCCATCCCACGGAACAAGTCCACCCTTGTGTCCAGCTGCAACAGCCCGCCTGCCAAGCCTTGCAGAAAGAAGTAAGTCCCGGCTGGCATGGCCCCGGGCAGCAAGCAGAGAGGTTCCACAGGCCGAGGATCTGGGAGACCTGAGTCCCGGCCCGCGTGTGCTGCTAACCGCCGGTGACCCTGTGCTAGGACTCTTCAGTCTCTGGGCCTCTGCTGGGTGCCTGTGGCTTGATGGGGAGAGGCAGGGGACCTCAAAGGGCCCTCCCACTTCTGACCATCTGAGCATACCGCTATTCCCAAGAATAGCCCTCGGGGCTCGGAGGCTTTTTCCCCAGTCTCTGTCCTAGGGAAGGGCCTCCTGGGCCTAGGGCTTCTCCATGTGGCCTTACACAGATTACTTCATCTCCCCATGCCTCCAGGCCTCAGTTTGTCCAGCTGCAAAATGGGGATATAACACCCAGCTTCCAAAGAGACCGAAGAGTGCACAGAGTGAGTGGGCAGGGTATTTCTCTCCCTGCCCGGTCGGGGTGGGGGGCGGCGGACACTACAGACTACGTACTGTTCACACTTTAACTCTCACTGGGTTCTGGTCACACGTTCCCTCCCCTTGTACCTTCAGGTCAGACCTGTGTGCTTTGCTAGCTGCTGTCGGTTCCTTTGATAACTGCCCACACCTCTGCAAATAGCCCCTGCCTCGAACTCCCCTCAGTTACCCTGTTCCCCACGTGCAGCTGCAGGATACACCATGCCAACTGCTTAGCTCAGAGCCGGGCACATAGTAGGAGCTCAAAAAACAGTATGCTAAAGACAAAGCAAAACAGCCCTCGTTCCCCTGGGTTCTAGATGATAACTGGGGTAAAGGGTGCATTTCTCAAGATCTAGCCCCAATTCCTAACCACCAACAGTATGAAGGCCCTCCTGGGTCCAGATACTCCCAGTCATCTTAATGCAGTGATACCCCCATCTCAACCATCAGCACATCAGTAAACAGCCACAACCAACCACTGGGACCAGGTTCTAGTGCTGGGCGCTTTATGTCCCTCATCTCGATCCACACAACAACTCTGGAAACGTAGGTAGTACCGTATCCCCATTTTACAAAGGTGGAAACGGAGGCTCAGAGAGGTTAAGTGACTTGCCAAAGGTCACACAGCACCTGGCCCCTACAAGGCACTCAATCCATATTTGCTGACAGAACGAAAGAATGGCTGGATAAGGGAGTGGTTCAAACCCAGGTCACTCCAAATGCAAAGTCTGTGCACTGTTACCCTCCACGCGGCCTCCTGACCCACCAGCAGCAGAGATCTGTGTAACCTCAAGGAGCCTGGCCTGGGAATCAAGACAACCTTTTTTTCTGCAAGGATCACATTCCTTCGTTCGTTTCACAGATAGTCATGGAGCATCTGCTGCGGGCCAGGCCCTCATCCGGGTCTCCCTGAGGTGACGCTTGCAAAAAGTGCAAGCGAGTGCAGAGGCCAGCAGCCTGATCATGAATAAATAAGGCCTTGACCCGCCTCCTCCCAGGCGTGGGGCTTCTGTGCAGCTTCTGTGCAGTCTCTGTGAACCACAGCCTCCCCGCCCCTCCTCACCCGGGGCCCAGCTCAGCTTTTCCATGCTCCCCCGGCTGCTGGGGCTCCCACAGAGCTCCCTCCCTCCGTGGTTATAACTGCTGACAGGCCCGGGGCCCAGAGCTGTCTCGGCCTCTGCCAGTCTGTCTCCTGCCCCTGGGGACCACGCAGAACCCAACAGACCCAGCCGCGGCACCCCTCTCTGGCTCCCAAATAAGGTCCCACTTATTTCTGGGGAGGGAGCTCTTCCAAAGCTGTCAGAGAGGGGAGACAGCCCTAGGGAGAGGAAAGAAGTTCCCCAAGTCACCCAGCAAAAACAGATCTCCAAGGGGCCCTGGAGATCACCCAACTCGCTTCCTCACAGGAGATGGGAGCTATTCTTAACTTACATTCTGCAGAAACCAGGGCTTAGCATGGCTCAGGGCCACAGAGCCAGTAAGGGGTGGAGTGAGAATTGGAACCCAGGTCTGCACGTCCCCAGACGGGGGACAATTAAGCCCCCGACCCAGAGCAGCACAGCTTCTGCTCGGCTGGGACTAAATCCCAGATGTGTATGGCGGTCGGAGGCAGGGACGAGGGGACAGACAGAGCGGGAGTCCTTGCCACTGATGCTCAGAGAACCCACTTTGGTGATGGGGCTTCTGGGCTCTGCCAAGATAGAAATGCCCAGTTTGCCACCTGCCACATGGTGGGCTGGACAAGGCTTCTCAAAGTTTTTTGGGTTCCTATTAGAGTGAGGCTAGGTTCCAAGGGAGGGTGGGATTAGGGGACGGGGTAGGGCAAGAGGCAGGATGCTACCCAAGCAGACTGAGAGAGAGGGAGAGTCAGTGGCCTCTCTGGACATCAGGGACCCAGCGTCGTATCCCAGTCCCTGCAAGAACATGTGAGGTGCCCTTGGCCAAGTCTTTTGTCCCTCTAGCCACTGTCCCCTGATCTATAGAGCAGGGGTCAGCATACCCATCCTGCCCTCCTGGACCAGGTCCCGTGAGGTTCTAAAGGAAGGTACCACTCCTGTTACTCATACATCTGAGAGGTATAGAAACGACAGATTCTCTAGACATTATCTTCCTTTGAGGCCAAGGACAGGGCCTGACACATCTTTGAAGCCCCCCAGCCTCCGGGCCCTGAGTCTCAGAGTCTCAGAGTGGACACTCAGGGGAGTGGGATGGAATGTGCCGGTCTTAGCGTCTGGCACTGGGGCATCAACTTCAACTCTGCTGTGTGCCCTTGGGCAAGTCCTGGCCCTTTCTGGGCATAGTCTCTAAGCTCCTCACCTGCCCAGTGAAGAGGGTTGAATGGAATGATCCCTAAGCGCCCATCGACTGAACAGGTTGACCCCTTTGATCACAGGGAAGCTCAGGAAGATCTGGAGTGAGACCTCACCCCTGCTGATTCACATCACCGAACCCCGAGGGGAAAGTATGCAGCCCGGGCATCCGACAGGCTCAAAGGCAGATTCTCTACCCTAAAAACCACTCCTGTTCCAGTTGTGCTGGCTTGGACATGGCTGTCCTCTCTCCACCCCAAACGCAGCCTCGGGAGGCAGGGTTGACCTCCTCCACTGGATGGGGTGGAGACCCTGAGCCTCACACCCTCTCTCAGGGGAGGACAATTCACCCCCTTTTGATCTCACGGCCAGTGAGCCCAGCACCCACACAGCTTGGGAAGCCGAGCTGGCAGGGCTCAGAGGCACCCGGTGCCTGAGTCAGGCTGGGCAGCCTGGAGGGGTGAGAAGCGGTCCTTTTCTCGGCTCCCAACCTCCTGCCCTAACAGTCTCAGAGCACAGGACTTGAGCAGAGCGTTGACATAATTGCAGAGCAATGCATACAATTTCCATAAGTTCTACAATATGGTTATAATAAAAGCAGGCTCTCAGTCCCCTTGGAGACAGGCTGAATAAATATTATTCCTAATGATTATTAAAACTCATTAAGTGTGTTTGTAAGGCCTGGGAATTCCCAGCATCTGCCACCATCTCCACATTGTAGGGAGCCTAACCTCAAACACAGAGCCTGGTGGGAAACCCGGCCTCAGGGAGGAGAAAACTACACGGTGGACATCTCCAAGGCAGGAGAACAGAGCTGAGGCCTGAGCTTTCTGGAAACTCCATCCCCTCCACTCCCCGCCCGGAGGAATTGGCCTCCAGCTGCAGAAAGGTCGTTGCCCCTGGAGACAGTCCCAGGCATTCTGGAGGCACCGGGCCTGAGAACATCTCCCGCACGTGGAATGTTCTTTCTCCTTTCCTTGACTCTTCAGGCCCACCCTGATCCTCCTCACCCCAAACTCCTCTACGGGGGCCACAAATCAAACATCTATAGGAACCAGGCAGGTAAAATACACAGGGGAAAGGACTGGGTTGGAAGCCCCACATCGGGAGATGTGGGGACACACAGGAGCGGGCCTGTCCTGTCTAAAGGGGCAGCTCTGAGTGGGCCGCAAGCCAGGGGCTACTGCATCTGTCCCCCTTCCAAGAGAAGCTGGTCACCAGGTCTTTTATAAGAAATCTCCCACATTTTTAAAATGTTAGTAACTTATTAAATATTTTTAAACAATGCCAAACAAAACATGTTCAGGGCTACCTGTGTGTGACCTTTGTCCAATGCCCCCAGACGAGCTGGTGGGCTGGAGGAGCTCTCCTCCAGGAGTCAGGAGAGCTGAACTCTGGAGACTGCATGACCTGGGGGCCAGTCAGCTAGTAGTTTTCCTTAAGCCACTTGACCTTCACAGTTGGGTTAGCAAAGAATGACCCGGGGCCTGGGCCCGCCCAAGCACAGGGGTGCTCTTCACCCGGCGCTGGCCACCAAACCCAAGGCTGCCCCAGTGGACCATGGATCACAGCAGAGTGGGCAAATCACGAGCACAATGGAGATAGAGGAACAAGGGACCTGCGTGTCAGCTGAGGCCCTGCCCATAACCACCTCCCTGCTCTAAGCTGCTTCTCCAGCTCTGCCCTAATGCCAGGAGTAGCCACTTGCCCTGACTGCCCCTGCCACCCCCTTGAGCTCCAAGCAACATGCACACCTCACCCCGTCTTACCGGCAAACCACAGTCTCCCTTGGGCCCTGGAGGTCCCATCAGCAACGGGAAAGGCGTGGGTCCCGCCAGGTGGAAGAGTGAATAGCTATGACTCGTGGGCCAGGGACTGGAGGACAGGAATTGCGCTGGGGCCAATGCCGGGGCCGGGGTGGTGGGCCGGCGGGGCTGGGACTGTCTGGGGCTGGGCCTGGTTGTCAGATCATTCAACAGAACATCCCTGGCCGCCTTCCCAGGTCTGAGGGGGACGGGCTTCCGGGGGTTGCTCTTGGGTCTGGCTTTCTTTGTGGCTTCTGATCCAGAGGGTTTCTTGCTTCTGGTGGGGGCCGAGCCAGGAGCAAGGGTGGGAGGCATCGTTGTGGCTGGTGGAGCAATCCTGGGAGAGCCAGGATGGGTGACAGGTGGCCGGGGCAACACAGTGGGTCGGGGAGGTTTGTGGGTGCCGGTGCGGGCAGGGACTGGCTCACCGGCATGACTACTCATCTTGGCCTCGGTCGGGCCTGCTGGGGAAAAAGGCTTTTTGGGGGAGCCACTGGCCAGAGGTAGAGGCCGAGCGCTGGGTAGTGGAGGTCTGGGCATCACAGGGGTCCTCTGGATCGGCTTCACTGAGGGGCGGGAGGCTTTGGCAGGAAGTGGGTGGGAAGTGGGGGGCACTGGCTTCCTGGTGGGTGGGGCTGATTTGGGGAAGGAAGGCTGAGCTGCCTTCTGGGTGGGGCAGGGCTTTTTGACAGGGCCTACTGAAGGAGAAGGGACCGAAAGCCTGGCTGGATGACTTTTGGGGATCCTGGTGGCTGCGTTCTTCCGCAATGGCTGGACAGGTGTGGTGGAGCTAGCCAGAGAGGCTGGGGGCACGGGAGGGAGCACTCCCCCAGCTGACAGTTTGGCAGGTGGCAGCGGGATCCGGGCTGGGCCCCCTGCGGCCGCACGCCGGCCCGGCTCTGTGGCGCTAGTCCTCAGGGGCTTGGCGGGGGTGGCGGGCACCACAGTCCCCCTGGGATCCCTGCTTGCTGGCCGTGACCCCAGGGCTGGCGCGGCAGTGGTCAGGTTCTCCAGGCCTCGCAGGGCAAGGTCGGTCTGGAAGGTGAAGGTTGTGCCAGAGTCTCGGGGCAGGAGGGGTCCCAGCTGGGGCCGGTGTGTGTCGGCCCGGCCGCACTGCTTCCTCAGGTGGGTACAGTAATTGTGAGCGACCTGCGTCACAGGGTAGATGCTGAACTGGCACAGGGCACCTTCAAACTGGACCGCGTGCGGGTTCATCTTCCCAAAGAGGAAGGAGCCCTCGGGGTCGAGGGCTGGGTCCTTGGGGAAAGGCAGCGGGACAGACACCCGGCGCTGCCCACACGCCGTCACCAGGGTGACAGTGCGGCCACGGAGCTCCAGGGCGAGGTGATGCCAGCGCCCGTCGTGCACGTCGAGGTCCAAGGCCACAGAGCGCCGAGGCCCCAGGTGGAGGACCGTCTTGCCGGGGAGGAACTGCAGGCCCAGCTGCAGCTTGCGCTTCCGGCTGCGGACGGCAAAAAGGAAGGCATGGTTCACCCGGTGGGAGCAGAGGCTCAGCACCAGCGCCAGCTCTGTGCCCAGGGCGGCAGGAATGACGGCAGCCGTGGGGGCCTGGAGCCGGGTCCGCTGCGTAAAGATGAAGCCCGATGGGAACGGAATGACCCCCGGGGGCGGGGGGCTCCGGCCACCCCCTGCCTTCGTCCAGCTGAGGCCCAGCCGCTGGAGGACATCCACATCTGCAGAGGGAGGGCAGAGGGGGAGAGGGCGCGGTCAGGGCCAGACCCCCTCCAGGTGCCCAGACGTGGAGGACAGTCCACCCACTGCCCCGCCCCCCCTTCCCCCGGGGCCCCACGCTCGCGGCCGGGAGTGCGGAGTCGGAACCAGTCCCCTGTCTGGCCGAAGGACCCTGCCTGTACTCATTTACGACACAGACCCTGGAGCCGGACTTCCCTGAGTTCACGTGTGACTTTAGTGCCTCAGTTTCCTCATCTCTTAACTGGGATGACGGTACTGCCACACTCCAAAGTCCGTCGTGAGGGGTAAATGAGCTAGCACTCTTGAAATAAGTGCCTGGCACCCAATAATCGCTTGCAAAGGATAGCTGTTTGTGCCAGAAATAATGACCCTCACCGAGTGTTCAGGATGTTTCCCCTTCTCTGTCTCAAAAGCCCGTCTCCTCCAGGAAGCAGTCCCATGAGTGAGGGAGCAGGGTGACAGGAGTGGACGGGTCACAGGAGCTCGGTAAGGATGTCCGGCGGGCCTGATTGGTTTGACCCCCTTTAGGAACTTCCCCAGCCCCCGCCCCACCCCCTAGGTCTCTCTGTGGCCGGAGCTGCTGTCTGCACAAAAGAGGACACGTCCAATGACTGCCCCTCGCCCTGTGCAGCTTTGGACAGAGCAGAGGAAGTGATCGAGGCATCCCTGCAACCTCTGTCCTCTGGCGAAGCGTTTGGAGGTCGACAGCAGCCTGGCCAGGTCACATCCACCCAGTAGTTACATCGGTGGGGCTCGCCAGAGCCAAAGGAGGGCTTCCAGCGTGTTTATGGAAAGGATTCCTGACCTTGCCTCTCACCGGGTCATTCGACCTCCTTCAGTTGGCTCAGCTGCCCGTGTCTGCAGAAGCCAGCTCCGGAGCTCCGACTCGGAAAGGAGAGGCTGCCTCTGGAACTGGGGTCTGGCTTGGGTCCTCAGCTCCCTCCCACCCCCCAACTCCCCCCCGCTCTGCCCCGAGCTCAGCAACCTAGGCCCCGAGCGTGGTATGTGGGGTCTGCGTGGGGCTGGATGCCACGCTTAGCACTTGGCCCTCAGCCGGCAGCTGTGAGATGGATGGACAGATGGATGGATGGACAGATAGATGGGCTGGGAGAAAATGAGTGCCATACATAGTAGGCTCTGGAGTCAGAAGGGCGGACTTGAGAGCCAGACAAAGACACCTGGGAGTCTGGACTCTGAGCCTCAGTTCCCTCTGCTGTAAAACGAGGTGGTGAAGAACGCCTACATCATAGGGTTGTTGGCTGTCCTCACCATCCATGTCCAGACACCTCTGGGCAAGTCTATTCCTGACCCCTGAGCCTCAGTTTCCCTGCCTGTAAGACAAGGGAAACCAGACCTGGAGGCGGCCACAAAGTGCTGACGATGTTCTAAGAACGCTATAGTCGCAGGCTGCTTTTTCGGGCTGGTTTGGCTTGAAGACCTGTCTTCCTCCCTAAGGATCTGCTGGCCTTCATTTCACTTCAAATTCCTCCCTTCTCCCACCTCCGTCTGTCCTGAGCTCCTAAGCTAAAATAAACCGCGGCTCGAGGATTCTCCGGGTAGTGGTGTATCTCACACGTTGTCATCACAGAAACGCTCCTATTAGCACAAACTACTACTCACTACGAACAATTTCGAAGGGAGGAGGCACTTGCTGGAAAGGGGGAGGGCAGGAAGCCACCTCTCCATCCCCTCGTCCCACCTCGGCGGCCCCCGGAGCGCCGCCTCCTCCCCGCCCCCCGCACTACGTGTCCCCACACACTGCATCTTTGGTTGCTTCCACTTGCCTGACCAGCACCACCGATGAGGCCCCCCTGACCGTCCCCTCCAGGTGGGTTTCAAAGCTGACACCAGCCAGTCTCCAGGCCTCCCCCACCCCAGAGACGGTCTGCAGGGCAGGGGCAAAGCCCCACACTCTGACACCCGAGCTGGCGGAGGCCTCTGACCACCGTGGGCTCCACAGGGGATGGACAAGGACTGTTCTTGCCCAAGTGTTCAGGTAAATAATATAATTAACAGCAATAATAAACCCCAGGATTTATTGAGCACTTCCTATGAGCCAAGTGCTTCACGTGCTCTATCTCGCTCGATTCTCTCCCATCATCTATAAAGAAGATACTGTTTATCATCCCCCCCCCACCTCTTTACAGAGGAGGGTCAGAAAAGTTCGCTACAGGAACTAGCCCAAGGTCACACAGCCTATAATAAAAGGCACAGCCAGGACTTGAATCCAGATCACCTGGCTCCAGGGTCTCTGTTCTTAACACTATGCTATCCTGAGCTGGAGCCCCTCAACCTCATTGGTAAGTGGGGTGGAGAGACATCCAGAATCCAGGGGCGAGGAGCTAGGGGCCAGGGGAACGAATGCAGCCCAAGGCCAAGCTGGAAGGACCCTGCCAGCTGGCCGCCGCGAGATCCCTTTATTACATAAACCTGGCTCCATGCAGCTCCGGCCTCTCCCCAACACCCCCCACCCCCCGTTGCCTGACTCAGGACTCTGGACAGCTGTTCACCTACTTTGTGGGGGAAACAGCAAGCTCGGAAAATATGACATTTGCACAAAATGTTGCCGGGCAGCCGGAGTCTCTTCCGGGCATGGCCCTCCCCTCCCGGGGACCCAATCCCTGCCGGCGGCCAGGTCAGGCCACAGGGGCTCTGGGAGTGCCCTGCTGCCCGCCCCGGCACACGGGCATGCATGGAGGAGGGGAAGAGCCACTATTTTAGGAGGCTTTGTGGCTGTTTGACAAACAGATGTGGGAGAGGTTTCAGTTTCCCCGGACAGCTGTGTACCCAGGCCACCGCCGCTCTGGCCCCCTGGCCGGGTCCTCGGGGAGGGCAGGGAAGAACAGGATCTCACGGCAAGGGGGGGAAGCCGTGGCCTTCATGCCTCCTCTCAACAGATCTTGGTATAACCACTGTACAAATCAGGACGACTGAGGCTTACTGAACCAACGTGATTCATTCCAATTCTGCCCCCCGCCCCCGTGGGAGACAAAGGGTCACCGTCCCACATTCCTGCCTCTGAGCCCTTCCTGACCCTTACAAAACTTCAAATGTCAGTCTTCCCAGCCTGGAGAGAATTTGCCAATGATGGGCTCCATTCTACTGAGAGGAAAACTGAGGCACTGAGTTCCAATTAGGGGCATGGCTGAGTTCTCAGGTCTCTTCTGCCCTTCCTTGTCCCCCCACCCCCACCCCCCACCGCCCGCACAAAGAGAAGAGAGGATTACCTTCAGGAGCTCCTTGGGTGGAAGCCAGGTGACAGGCAAATGAGACTAAGATCCAGGTGAAGAGAAACCCCCTAGAGACGGGAAGACACAAGCAGAGGCGGTTATCAGCTTCTACCCTGGGGCCCAGATCTGCCTGGGCACTGGGAGGGGACCACCCAGTCCCCCCCACCCCTGCCCCGGCCAGGCTCGCCCACAGAAGGGGGGGCCAGGGGCAGGCTCTAGGACCCCAAAGGGTAGCCCACGCTCCTGGGGTTTCCAGGTGCAACCTCTAGGGGCAGGACCTGCTCAGGCGGCACAAGTCACAAGTACAAACGCTGCTTTTTACAGATCGATAAACCAAGGTCACAGGGCAGGGAACAGTGGGCAGAATGCCCTGGGCATCAGGAGACCTGGGGTCCAGCTTCAAATCGGCCGCTGACTCACTGGTCAACAAGGGGCCAGCCCCTCCCCATCTCTGGGCCTCAGCCCCCATCTGTACTATGGGCTAACGATCCTGAGGCCCAGTGGGCAGCAGAGCCAGGACTGAAAGGTCAGTGGGCAGACCACACTGGTCCGCGCGGATGACGGACATCCTCAAAGGACAGAAGCGATGAGAACTCCCTCTCTAGGCACAAGGTGGAGGGGGAGAAGACCCCTTAACCAGGACCAGTGCGTGCTAAGGAAGCTGCCTACTGGGCTTCATGCTGCCAGAGAAAGGGAGTAGAGAAAACAGAGAACACAATGGGGTGTCAGGCAGACCCAGGCACAAACCCGGCCCTGTTGCCTACCAGCTGTGTGACCCTGGATGAGTCACTCAGCCTCCCTGAGCCTGCCTCAGGCTCTGCAGCGCGGCCGACACTCCCTATCTTACCGGCCAGGCGTGAGGATTAAATGAGCTCATGCCTGTCAAGGGCTCGGCCTGGTGCCAGCCCCAGAAGTGCTCCTTCGGCATCAGGGCTGCCCGTGAACTCTGGGGCCTGGAAGGGTTAATGCTCTGCTCCACGGCTCCTGCCAAGATGGGCAGAGGCAGTGATCCGATTTCACCTTCCTGTGGGAGCAGCCACCGGCGACATCCGAAGCCACCCGGGGCATCTGATCCCCAAGCGGGCAGAGGGGAGGGCGGCACGTGGCCAAAGCCGGCCGGCCAGGATGCAGGCAGAGAAAACCGAGACCGGCGGGCGGTGCGGGCTAAGGCTGGGACACACAGGCCCAGGATCCATTTCCAAGAGGAAAGCTAGAATGGTGTGCTTCTGGGGAATCACGTAATCCAGGAAACCCGTCTGTTGTAATTGATGTCTGGCGCCCCACGTTCTTCCCAGCTCCCTAGGCGCCCTAGAAAACCAGCTCACACCCTCTGATTTAATGGCAATTACTCCAACTTAATTGCAATTATAATCAATAGTGATCCTGACTGGGCACCGTGGAAGACACTGGTGGTTACCTACCCACAGCCATCCCCCTGCCCTTCTTGTTCAGGGAGGCACAGACTTCAGAGGATGCTGGATGAATCTGGATAAGCCTAAGCCAATCTTGGGGATTTCATCTGCCATGCCAGTGACCGGTTTAGGCATGCATACATGACCCAAACATGGTCAGTAAGATGTAAGGGATGCCTCTTAGGGCCCCTGGGAAAGTATTTCAAAGGGACAGAGAGAAGGTTTTCTTCTAGCCTTTGTATGTTATTGAGCGAGGATGTGTTGCTGCTGCAGCCATTTTGTGCCCATGAGGTTAACAAGCTCCATGAGCACGTGAGGGTGACAGAATGGAAAAACAGTGCATATTTGATGACACTTGAGATGCTGAATTAGCAAACCCTATCACTGCCTTTCCTTCAGACCTCTTGATATGGGAGATAATAACTCCCTTTGTGTAAGCCACGTCGAATTGGGTCTTCAGTTACCCGCAGCATAAGGCAAACTAGCTGCAAAAGCACTCAGATGCTGAGGGTGGTCCCTTGAAAGCCTTCTCCAGAATCTGGGCCCTCGCACATGCTGCTCCCAAGTGCTCCTGACACCACTCTTTTGCCTGCTCAGTTCCCACACACACGTTAGATTCCAGCTTGGGCGTCACCTCCCACAGCCCACTGCGAGTACCTCACCACAGCAGGTTTCCCACGTGAGCCCACTGCCTATTTTCCTATTTCCCTTTCTAGAACAAGTCCCTGAAGGGTAGGAAACACATCTGTCTTGTTCACGTGTATTCCCAGCACCTGGCACACACGTTGTAAATGTTCAGTGTATCTTTGTAGAAGAAATAAATGGTACCTGGTATTACAGGACTCTGGACTTTAAAAGCATCTCCCCAAAGGCCCTCTCTACCTCTGACTTTTTTCCAGGGTTGCTCCTGGATAATCCTCAGCTCCCCCTCATCCTCTCCAATCTGCTGCCACTGCTGTGAAAATGTCCTTTTTCACGGGGCCAGTCCTCCCTGCC
The DNA here is from genome assembly GCF_964656455.1 of Halichoerus grypus. NCBI lineage: Eukaryota > Metazoa > Chordata > Mammalia > Carnivora > Phocidae > Halichoerus > Halichoerus grypus. Next base: position 74,890,307 of record NC_135725.1, on the reverse strand, counting down.
GCCACGGGCCTCGCCTCCGGCTCACCGCTAGCAATGACTAAAGGTCAGAGCGCCTAGCTGGCCCGGCGTTGCCTGGGGAGAAGAGCAGAAGTTGACCCTTCTGGCATGACCTGCCCACTTGAAGCCATGGCAGCCTCATCAGCCCTGAAAAGAAACGACAGGAGGCTTTGTTTGATGTGACAAAAACTGAGGCTTAGGGAGGGCAGGTACCTCCTCAAGGTCACCCTGGGTAGGCTCTGGGGTCATAACTCTTCAGTACTATTTCCCATGTGCACCAGGTAGACACTCCAGGAAACTGGAGCCAGACCAACTGGGGAAGAGCTATCCCAGTCGTGACAATTCCCAAAGCACAACAAAACAACTAACTGCCTAACAAAGGGTCTGAGAAGTCCTGCAATGAAGACATGGACAGGGCTTTCTGTCTACCGGCAGTCCCCAGACTTAGAGGACCAGTGAACTCCTTTTCCCTGAGAACGCCTGCTCTGAAGACACTGCGCCTCACTTCCCAGTGTCCCAACAACCTCGTTTCTGTCCCATCTCTTCCATCCTCTCTTCCCGGCCCCTTCCAGGCACAAGCCCTCACTCCTTGAATGTCTCGCTATATGATGTCACATCCACGCTGCTGAGGATGCTTCCCAAGCTGATAGAGAGACAGCAGGTGGAGAGAAGGTGTAAGAACCATACGTGTCCTTAGTCGATTTTTCTGGCTGCGGTTAGGCCAAGGTGACCACTCTGGAGAGAATAAGGATACACTTGGGGGAAATATTTTTAATCCCTGAAGGTCAGGAGAAAGAAGACTCACAGGACGATGGGCTCAGAATCTTTGCTTCAATTAAGTTTCCCAACACCATGGCTTCCAACTCAAGAATTTCAGCCCTGAAGGCCTGTTAACAAGGTATTTGCCCCTCCATTCATTCACCTTGACACCTTCTCAGACCTGAATTCTGTGTGCACTTGACTCATATCGTGCCAAAGCAAAGAGTGGGAATATACAGCGGGAGAAGGTCCTCTGAGATCAGCTAGAGGCCAGATTCCAGTCCCAACCCCTCATTGTGGAGATGGACAACTGAGGCCCAGAGAGGGGAAGTGACTTGTCTAAAGCCACACAGCATGTCAGTGACCCACATCATCCGACTCCACTACTTAGCAAACAGTCCTTTCCACTTGACTTGTCTCTCGTGGAGAAGAAATTGGACACTTACAGGGGCTTCCTATTTGCCAGAGACGGGAGTCCAACCTTTACCAACAGGAAGAGAGAGACGCGGCCTAGGGAGCCAACAAGCCATCTAAGTGAGCTCCAGGCCTGGAAAGTTGGCTCCCGGAGGGAGGCCCTGCTGACTCTTTTGCCCCCGTTCCAACGCTGTTTAGGCTACTGCTAATAACGTTTAGTGCCTGTGTTGGCTCAGACCTTTGTTCTTCCCGACTCCTGTTTTCACCACTGACTCGTGGGCTTTGGCTCAGGGAACCCAGGGCTCCAGAATGTCGGGAAGACCAGAGCAGACAGGAGGCAGCTGAGATGGCAGCTACCTAAGCGTTAGGGAACCTGACCTTGGGGGCACAGCCTGGCCACACAGCCCTCCAGGAAGGGAACCCAGGTGTTCCTACCTCTGCAAAGGGCCCTCTGCCCGCACACCAAATGTGGCTACTCTGGGACCACCAGAACCTACAGCTGCTATGCTTGGTGGGAACACACAGGATCGTAAGAGACCCATACCAACTTGAACGTCCACCAAGAGCTCAGAGCTGAGACCCAGGGCACCATAAAACACACAGGAAAGCAACCCTGTGGACTCCCGGCTTGGCTGTACGCTCAAGGGACAAGCTGGGCAGGCAGCTGGCCTCAGGACCGCAGAACAGCAAAAGGGGGACGGACCTGTCCCATCTGCCTCCGTGGACCGGCCAGGCCACCTTGTGCCCGGACAGCTGCACCCAGGCTCCTCTCTTCACACCTGATACCTCTTCCATGGGAACACAGACAGGTCATCTGTCCAGACAGGATGCAGCCCAGAATTTTCCAGTTGACTCACACATCCATTCAAGATGAAGTGAATAATAATACAAATAATGGTGGCCATTTATTGACCATTTACTACATGCCAGGCACTGTTCTAAGCCCTTTACGAGCATGGTCCTCCATTAAACCTCACTAAACCTTGTGAGCTGAGAATTAAGCTGCCCATTTTTCGGATCAGAAAGAAGGGAGCACAGAGGCGGGGGGCCTGCCCAAGCTCCCACGGCAGTCAGGATTCACACTATCTGATCCCAGGGCTCCCTCCGCCCTGCAACCTGCCACCCACCGGGCCAGGCTGCGGGATACCAAGAGGGTCCCCTGGACACAGAGCGGGGAAAGGAGAATATGCCACCAAAGTAACAGGCAGAATGTGCTCAGACAGAGACAGGGAGTGGGTGACATAGGGAGGGCAGGCCCCCAGCCAGTGCACCCCACCAGGGGAGCTGATGGCCACTGAGGTGAGACCTGAGGGGCAGCAGGGCATGTGAAAGCCCCAGGACGGGGAGCGTTCCAAGTACAAGGAGGAGAGGGAAGGAGAGACGAGACCAGCGATGTGCTCCATAGTGTCATGGAGCCTGGTCTGGGAGAGGTAAAGAGGAGCAAGGCTGCAAGGCACGCCAGGACCAGAGGGCACAGGATCTGGGGCACTGCTGTGGTGAGGGAGGCAGCGAGACTGGGCAAGGCAGAGGCCGGGTCTCAAAGCAGCATGACTGCCCATTTGCCCAAAGCTCGGGCCCCACTATGGGGTGCTCTCCTGGCACCACTTCTCTGCCCAACCACTGGCATCTGCCTTGGCACAGGGTCTTCTGGAGAAAATGAGTCAGCAGTGTGCTTACTGGTGCTGTGTGTGTGTGTGTGTGTGTGTGTGTGTGTGTGTGTGTTGTGGTGGGGGGTGGGGGAAATCTCAGCCAGCCAGCTTTTTCCAAGACATGGGAAAGGGGGGGGGGCATCGTCCCCCTGATTCCAGCTCAGAGGGGGCAGGGCATGGTGCAGCAGGGCGGAGCTACAGCCCTGACCAGCCTCTTGGGAATGTCCTCTGATTCTGGGGGCAGGATGGAAAAGGAGCAAGTCCTGCGCTTCTCTGGGCAGCATGAGCCACAGTGCACAGGGCCCTGAGGGCTGCTCCCATCCTTGCTCACTCCCACACACACCCACACTCAGTGACTCGCTCTTGCACACGCTCACTCTTTACAACTACCCCACCAGCCCCTGGGTCCCAGCTCCGCCGCAGTCCCTCCTTGGAGATTCCCTGCCCCTCCCTGGCCCCCAGTCTCTGCCTCTGTGCAATGACTCGGTTGTCTTCAGGGCCCTTTCTATTCTGACATGCTGGCTCTCACTTTTTCTCTCTCACACACGAAAAATGACAGGAACTGAGACACACACACACCCCCCCAGCCCCCAGAGAAGCGGGGAAACACTGAGACGTGCAGACCCAAACAGACTGACACACACGAGGAGACTTCCAGAAGCAGGGGACGTGCAAAGCCACACAGACGCTGAGACAGGAGAAGCCGAGACCCGGAGACCTAGACGCTTGCGGATAGTTTCACGAGAACACACTGACTTACAAGCTCGGGACCTGTAGACACCGACACCGGAACACACCGAGACAGCCAGAAACGGACACCCTTCCTCCCCCAAGCGTCCCCAAAGCCCCCTCCGCCCGCAGCCCGCCGCCCCAGGCGCCACCACCCACCCCCAATCCCGACCCCCAGGGCTGGCTCCGCACGGACCCTCCCCAGCACGGCCCCCGCCCCAACGCGATCGCGGAGCCGGGCCAGCGGGGCAGGGCAGGCAGCGCTCGCCAAGCCTCGCCGGGCCGGGGGCGCAGCCCGCGTTAACCCTTGGCGGCCCGCCTCAGAGGGGCGCGGGAAGGGGCAGGAAGCCGACGTTCCGGGGAAGCGTCCGGCGCGGCGGGGAACCCCAGCCCTCCCCCCAACCCGGGCTGGAGCAGCAGGAAGCTGGGGAGGGGGCGTCCCCGAGCTCGTACTCACCCCCCGCGCGCCGCCGCCGCCGCCGCCGCTGTGCCTCGGGCCCCCCGCGCCGATCCCGCTCCCATGGCGGGCCCCTACTTCATGCTCCCGAGCCCGGGGGGCAAGTGTGGGCGCGCCCCATGGGGCCGCCAGCCCCCCGCCCCGCCGCGCCAGGCCGGCTCAGAGCGCGCGGCCCCCGCGCCCCCAGCGCAGCCCCGCGCCCAGGGGCGCCGGAGCAGGCAGGCAGCGCGGCCGGGGCCCCGCGGGCGCCCGCGCCAGGCCCATGGTCCCAGGAGTCCCGGCGCCGCGCTCGCCCCTGCCTCGCTCTTTTTCTGCTTCCACCGAAAAGGAAGAAGAAGCAGGCAAAAAAAAGAGAGATCAAACTTTTGGAGGCGGGCTGCTGGCGGTCCCCGGAGGCAGAGCGAGGCCGGGCGAGGGCGCGCGGAGGGCGGTGGAAGCTGCCTCCCCGCCGGCCTGGGGGAGGAGAGGAAAAGGAAGGATTTGGGGGAAATGAAGGCGATTTAAAGTCTCGGCCCGCGGTGGCTCTCCACCTTCTCTCCTCCCCGCGCCGAGCCGCCCTCTGCTGCCCCATGCTGCCCCCTGCCGGCCGCAGCCGGTCACACAGCCTCGGCCGGCCCACTGCAGCCCGGCAGAGACACCCCCACCTCTGGGCCCCCCCAGTAAAAATGGGAAAACTGAGATTCACAAAGAGGAAAGAGACGGCCAAAGCTGCACAGCAGGGCGACCACAGTTCGGAGATTTGGGACTTCTGGTTTGTGAGACTGGGGGGTGCGGGGTGGGGGAAGGTCCCCGAGTTGGGGGGCCGAGATAGAAGGAGAAAGGGGACAGATACTACTGCTGAAAGGAACCCAGTGTTCCGGGGACAGATCTGGGACCAGCTCTCAGTATCTAGACTCCCACAACAGCGACAACCAAGTGTCCTACGGCCCATACACACACATACACACCCCTCTCCCCAGATTCAGAGCGCCTGGGAGAACAGACTTCCCCAGGCACATAGTGGGTGGGCTTGTTAAACGTTGGTCACCCTCTTCCCTTCCCTGTCCATTTGGTAAGAAATAGGAGCTGAACACCCCCCCCCCACACACACACACACCCCCTCAGGAGGCGACCAAAGACTCCCTCAGATCCCCCGCTGGAGCGCACAACTGCACACACCTTGACCCTGCCTCAAACGCCCAGCAAATTCGCACAACCACAACCCCAGTCCAAGCCCAGGCATCAGAAGTCCCCTCCACCTCCAGATTTGTTCACCGGTGCGTACGCACTCCCACACACATCCACGCTTACCCCAAACTCAGACACACACTCACACTCATTCACACGCAAGCTCGGCCACGCACTCCTGGGCTCACCCAAACACACCCTGGGGTTTCTGGACTCGAACCCAACCCGTACTCCATACAAGCAGACGCATGCACACTAGTACTTACACGCACACAAATGCACACTAGCCTATCCATATCCCCCCCAACACACACTCCCGCGCACACACCTCACACACCTTCACGGGCACACACACCCCACATACACACCCCAAGTGCGCACACGCGCGCACACCCCCACTTGCACACAGCTCTCCGCTAGTGCCCACCGCAAGCGTGCACAAACGCATTCGCTCCCCACACGTGCATCCCCCCCCCACCCCGGCCCGTACGCGCGCAACTTTACGCGCACACACGCACCGCTACCCCCAGAGCTCCAGGAGCCCCGGGGCACTTACTGGGTCCCTAGCTGCGAGGCTGGACGGTCGGTCCTTCCTCGGGCGCCTAACGGCATTTGTATTCATGGGTCCCCGCAGCCCCGGGCGCGGGCGCGGGGGCGGGGGTGCGGGGTCCCCTTCCCTAAACTGGGCGCGGGCGCTCGGAGCGCAGCGGCACCGGGAGGGGCATGGGCGCGCGGGGCTGCGCCGCCCGCCCGGTCCGCCTGCGCTCGAACTTCGTCCGCTCTGCGTCCTCGGACTCCGGCGCGGGCTCCGGGCGCTGGGGGCGGCTCATAGGTGCTGGGGCCGCGGCGCCCGCCGGGCCTTTTGAAGTCTCCGCTGGGGGCGGGGAGGGGGCGCTGAAGGCGGCCTTTTAAACGGTGGCTGCACGCGGGCTCGGTGGAGCAAGGTGTCTGGTTTCAGCAAACTTTAGGAAAAGTCCCAAGCCGAAGGGGGGGCGGGTAGTGGAGGTGGGGGGCGAGCCAAGCCAGAAAGAAAAAGAAGCTGCATAGCTATGCGCTGCTTCCTGCAGGGGGCAGAGCACCCATGGCTGCCAGAAGGGCCGCCCGGCCTGGTACCGGGGAACCCACAGATGGATGGGTGGCGCGTGGAACCAGCCCCCCACTCCCGCACCCCCACGTGGAACTGGAGTTCTTAACCTCCACGTGGACGAGCCCCAGGGGGTGCAGGAACACCCCCAAACTGCACAGAGGATGCGCGTTTGAGCATTCTTCTGGGTGAGAGGGACCACGGATTTTCCTCAGGTTTTCGGAAGTCCCTAGCCCTGGAAGGTTGAGAACTCCCAGGTTCAATCCCAGCTGGCGGTTTTTAAGCTGCATGCCTTGTGTAAGGCGGATCCTGTCCTTAATGATATTTTTTTGATACATTGCTCATCATGGATTTTTTTTTTTTGCATTAGTTTTGACATTTTAAAAGTATTGCTTTAAAATATTATGTATCTTGATAAGTTAGGGGTCTTTTGGCACCCCTTTAATTCTAAAACTCCACTACTGAGAGTTGTTTGGGGTCGCCAGATCCCAAGAGGATTTTGCATCCTTTCTCGCCTCCCCCTAGCCAGGTGCAGCACTGTGCTAAGTGTCACCGTTTATGGTAGGCCTGCTGTGAACATTTAGAGAGGAGAAAGCTGAGATTCTGAAAGATTAAGTCACCTTCCTGACATCACCAAGCTGGTAGGTAGTGGAGGTGGGATTTGAACCAAGGTGGTCTGATTCCTGTCTTCTGCAGCTGAGCATAATCATCCAAACATTAGCCTTTAAGGGGTTCTGAGCAGACCCTTGTCAGCCTCCCCACCTTCGTGGTCTGCCCCAAAGCACCAATCTCTCTGATGCCTGGACCCAGGCTCTGGACAAGCTGGGCTACTTCAAGGCCTTGTCGGGGCTGCTTCCTCCCAGGTTCCCTCCCACCCCCCCTTTGCTGCCTGTCCTTCCAGTGCAGCTCAAGCTCTGCCCCACACCCAAGTTATAGCGCACATCACATGGTGTTGTCATTGTCAGATCCATCTCTGTGTCCCCACACCCAGCATGGAGCCTGGGACACAATAGAGGCTCAAACCATTAATAATTTAAATGAGTTTCTTTAACTCCTACAGTGTGCAAACCCCTGTACAAAACTGAGGGAAGAGGGTCTGCCGCTATGGGAAGGAAGACAAAGAACTTGGCACATGGTCCTGCTTTCTGGGTGCACACCCATTTGTAACGTGGACAGAAGGCATGCTCAGCAGCTTGGGCCAGAGAAGAGAGCCTGCACGGGACACATCAGACACCACCATGCAATCACATGAAGATAACACAAGGAGAATGTGATAAATGCTACCGATGAATTGAATTGTCAAACAGAACTAACGGATGGAGGGAAACCAGAGAATGCTCCCAGGAGGAGGTGGCCTTTGGCTCCTGAAGGCTGTGTTGAATTATCATCGAGCCATGGGGGAAGACAATTCAAGTGGAAGAGTCGCCAAAAAGCCAGGAGTGTGGGAGTGGATTTCAGGCAGGTTTTGAAGGGGGGGGCGCGCATAGTGGAGAAGCTATCCAACTACCCCCACCCTGCATTCTGTGGGTGATGCCCCGTGACTCACTGGCCACAAAGCCGTTTCCAGGCAAGGGGATGCATTTCCTCAAAGGTCAGGCAGGGGGTCAGTGGCTGAGCACCAAGGCCTTTCCAAATCTCACTTCCAAATCAGAATAGGCAATGTTGAGCCCGAGGAACCCCTGCTCCTTGAAGGGCTGCTGAAAAGACCCATGGGAAACCCCTCAGAGCCCATAAAGATCGATGGTATCTTCTTCCAAAGCCTCACTCCCTCCATGTGTAAACTAGGTGCATCACACATGATCATCTGCGTGAGTCCTTCAGCTTGTGAGTGTGAGAGTGTTGTTCAACAATAATTCAATTCAGTAGATAATTCTTGAGGGCTGTGTTTTGCTAGGTTAGGAGGGAAATGAGACTCATGGTCTTCCAGGAGCTCATGGTCAGCTGGAAAGAGAAGTCATGGACACTGATAAGAATTCTTGGGAAGGGACCTTGCTTCCTGTCTCTGCTGCCACGTCACACCCAATCTTTCTGCCAAGTAGGTTCCTGGCAGCACACCAGTGACTGGGGAAACAGTTCTGGTGGAGGCGGGGTCCGGAAGACACTGACCCATAGCCTATTCTGTGAACAGGAAGGGGCACTCACCAGCCAGCCCCAACTGGGCCCTCTCTGTGCGGCAGAAGACAATGAGACTAGGAACTGGGTGGACAGTGACTGCCAGGCCCAGGTGACATTTCAGGCACAAGGTAGAGGAATAGGAATTCCTGGCCTGATGGGGACCCAGGGATCACATAGTTTACCCCCTGCCCAAGCAGATCAGCCATCGACCCATTGCTCTCCGAGGCACATCTGCCTTGGGACAAATTGTTCATCTGAAAAGCCTTACTGAAGGACACATAGTAGGTACTCAATAAACGGTCATGAATGAATCACTAGTGAAGCCTTAGCCTGCAGAACAGTGGCCGCACACTGCCCAGGTATCAAACCTCATCGATCTAGCCACCCAGCTTTTTCTGGGAACCCACTTTGCGCCAGCCGGTGCTTCCTGCTCTCCAGTGGGTCTGGTGGAGGAGACCAGCAAGGAGAGTCCCAAGCTGCAAGAAAGTCTTGCCTCAAGTCATACTTGCTTAACTGGCCTGCAGAACCGGGAGGAGAACTCAGATCCCACTTTCCCCAATGCCCTGCCCTGCCCTGCGGGGCTTTCATATTTGGGCCCCACACAGCACATAGCATAGGATGTGTGCACACAATACACATCTACTAAGAGAATCATTCAAAAGAGTCATTCATTCCCAGGTCACTCAGCCAATCCGGAGATGCTGCCATGCATCAAGCCCTGCGCGGGACACTGGTCACAGCAACTAGGCGTCGTGGTCCTTGCGGGGAGCAGATCCCAGTGCCTTGTTGACTTCCTGATACCAGTGTGGAGCGCAGTGCCTGATCCATGGGAGGTATTCCAAAAATGCTAAGTGAAAGATGGAACGAATGAAGAAATGACTACATGAGAGTAAAGTTTGCCAGATTACGCCTGAGATTAACTTTCCTGCCACCTGTGTCCTCTCCTGCCTCGGTGACACTTGTCCATCAGCACATATTTGTAGGGCCTGTGCCGTGCGTGACTTTAGGCGTGTTGACACACTGATCCCGCTCTGCCTCACACACGCCTGTTTCGCCAGCAGCTAGGATAAAGCGTTTCACTGAAGGGAATTGAATGGAACACCAGGCTGGAGAGACAAATTTCAATAGTGTCCCCTCCCTCCAGCCCGGTCCCTCTCCCCACAGGAGGTGGCTGGAGCCAATGCTGGCTGTTATCATGGCCCTCCTGTCTCCCAGGGCTTGGGGACTCCGCCTGTGGGGCCACATCTCTCTGGCCCGGTGACTGGCAAGACCCCCAAAACAATCATTCCGCCACAAGGAATGAAGGCTGAAGCCAGGGAAGCTCCTGGGCCGCCATCCAGGAGGGCACATCCTCTGGGCGTGTGATCCCATTGTCTGGGCAGCTCAGAACATCTCTGGGGCCTTTCTTTCCTCACCTCAGTCTGACTTTACTTCCTCAGGCCGGGGCCATTGGGGGAGGCCAGTGAGCTACCCAAATTCCACTTTGCAGTGCTGATACTGACCTGCGTGTAGGGGCCCCAAAAGAAATTCAAGCCTGGTAGAGGCCCTAGAGCTGCCTAGCCTAAATTCCTCACTTTACAGGTTGGGGAAACTGAGGCTCACATACAGGTTGTGCGACTTTCTTGAGGTCGCACAGCGTCCATGGGGGAGCTGGGGTGAGAAGTCAGGCCTCCCATGTCGAAGTCTAACCGTAGAGAGTCAAACCTGTCTCCTCCTTCAATCCATTCAGCCAACCTTGAAAGAATTAGACCCATTTTCCAGATGTGAGAGCTATGGCAAGCTAAGATCTCTGGACTCTCCCTGAGGATGTGTCTGGAACCACCGGCTTTACCGAACAGGCTACGAGTGACAGGTTCTGGGCCACTCCCGTAGCTGAGAGTGAAAACAGAGCAGCTGACGAGTTCAGAGACTCTGGGCCTTCCCTCCTGTGACATTCTCTCCCTGGAATGTCCTCTTCACTGCCTCCCTTGTCTCCCCACAGCTGTATCCCGGCCTTCCCCTCCTCCTGCCTGGTACTTAGAATGCCAGGTCCCGTCAGGATATATATATCTGCCTTATACGCCTACTCAACTGGACTTCCTCAAGGTCACGGCTGGATCTTATCTTTGTAGAATCCCCAGGGGTGTGCAGAGTGCTCACCCACGGTAGGCTCTCAGTAAGTGTGGGATGAATGAGGAAGGAAAAGAGGGAGGGCCAAGGGAAGGAGGGAAGAAGGGAGGGTGTAGAGGCAGAGCTGAGGGCTAGTTGACCCTCATCCCAGGACATCCCCACAATGTGGCAGACATTGTTGTTTCATCCTTGCTAGCAGAATTCCATCTTCAGCCACCATCCAAGCAGCCTCATCCCTGAGTGAAGACTGTGTCCTCCCAAGCCTCAAGGACTGACTCCTGCTTAGACTAAGCCTACCGTGAGGGTCTCCTTCCCCTGGCCAGGGAGTGGTTTGGGTGTGGACATAAGATACAAGCCAGCCACTGAGACGTGAGAGGAATTAGATATGCTTGGGCCTTCCTAGAAAATTTTGCTCACTTTTATAAGTAGACACACTCCAGTGATATACCCCATTTTTCTTTCTGAACATTGTGGAGAGAGGATGTGTTGTTGGAGAGGCTGCAGTCATCTTGCCACAATGAGGTGACAATGAGGTCCATGGCCAATGGACTGAGGATGACAGAGAGAGAAGGAACCGGGGCCTTCAAGACATTATTGAGATGCTCAATCACTTGGGAATCCCCCCTTTCTCAAAACGAGAATGTCTCTCATTGGCAATGCCACGTTTAGGCCCTGAAAGTGTGCCAGCTGATGTAGCAGAGGAACAGGAATTCTGGTCTGTACCAGACAAACCAGGAGATGGCAATGACAACGACAGTAATAACCCCCTCCCCCAGACAACCCCAAACAACTTCATTGTCAGTTTCCACACAACAGCCCCATGAGATAGGGCAGATATCTGCATCTCTAGTTTGGAGACGAAGAACCAAATCCCAAAAGGGAAGGGACTTGACCAAGCTCACCCAGCAGTAAGGACAGAACTGGGGCTACTGTGGGGGGGTGGGGGACGGAGTCAGGGGAAGGTCCCTTCACAGCCCAGGGAGTGGCCCGTCAGAACCAGCTGGTGAGGGGAACACCCCCCCATACCCCCACGCCCCCCACCCTACCAAGTAAATTTCAAAAAGTTGGAAATGTGTCCAGTCCAACACCGGGGTCCACGATGTCTTCAGGCAGCTCACCAGCTATCAGACACAGTGGAGAGACAGCTGTGATGGAGAGTCATCATTTCCCCGCCACCAGCTAAAATCTGCACTCTGAGAGCCTAGCTGTCTTGGTACCCCTTGCCCAGACCATGTGATATGATACATTCCTGCTTCTGTGTAGTTCCAGGGAAAGTGGGCTAATGCAATGTCTTTGGATGCTTGTCCTTGTCACAAAGTGAGGACAGAGGAGCAGCACACACACCACTCCCCAGTCCAAAAACCAGTTCTGTAAAGAGCTCTTTACATGTGTCTCCAAGGATCATCACGCCAAAGCCCCTTTGGCTAATGGCTATTGAGGACAGCAAGTCTGAAGTCAGCTAAAGCCTGATGCTATGGCTGAAATCACTCTGAAAGGAACAGCCCCACCCCCTACAGCACCCTTTCTCCAGACCCAGCCATCTTATTTCCTCTAGCCACTGCTCATCTGGTACCTATTTCATATCTTCCAGCATTGTCTCCTCCAAAAGCACTGAGTTTTTCAGTTATCTGACTGCTGCCAGTGACCACAGCGAAGCTCAAGGGTTCTGGTGGCATCTGACTAGCACAGAGTTGAGCAGAACTATCACCTCCCTCTGTATATATTCTATGCTCCTGTTAATACAACCTGTGTGCATATTCGCTTTTTTGGCAATTATACCACAACGTTCACACTAAGCTGATGACCATCAAGGACCTCTAGGATTTTCTCATGTGCCTTCTCTGGGGCAATAAAGTTGTTTTCCTACTGAGTGGAGCCCTGGGTAAGTATGGTCCATTTTTTCAGCTTATCTGAATTGTTGCTTGTTAGATATGCTTCTCTTGTCTTTGATTAAGGACCTGTGACTGCAGGACATTGACCTCTAGTCATGCTGATAGCCATAATGATTCATGGTGTTGCTCTGTACCCATGGGTCTAAGGCATTTCAGTGTGGTTAGTACCAAATTGTCAGCATTGTTTATGGATAACAGCGAGTCTAATGATTATACCTGGTCTTGGTGAGACCCCCACAAGGCCCTGCCATTGGCACTGGTTTTGCAGCGGGAATATGCCTATGTAACCAACCAGGGATAAAAAACCCCAGCTGAGTCTCCATTTTGAGCTCCCTGGCTTTGAGTTGTTCTGTGGTTGGTCCCTGATCTGAGGGCGGAAATGCAGCCTGATGTCACCCTTGAAAGAGATGACAGTTGGAGTTCATAGCTGGCCTCTCCAGATCCCTTGCTTTGAGGCAGCCTTGGGCTGAGAACATTCTTACCTTAGCGAGTTTGCTAAATAACCCTGGAATGAACTACGGACGTGAAAGCACTGTCATTTCGAGTCCTGTAATCTTCTTTAGCGATCAAACCCTGTCTAACTGCTGTCGTTCGTGCAGGACCCTGCCGTAGGCACAGACCTTTGCTCAGGGACAAGGAATGCAGTGCTAATTGTTCTGGTAGGTCATCAGAGATGGGTAATTACCAGTCTTCTCTTCTGGGGACGGGCAACTTATTCATGGAGGGCTTTTTTCCCATATTTTCTGTAGTTCTTCAACCAGATTCTTATTTGGGGGTCTTGCCTACCTAGATATCTGGGGATGGTTGTGATTTGATATGAACCCCAAGCCTGCCCAGCCCCGGAAGCTGGCTGCACATCGTGGCCATGTTCATACCCTGGGGCTTGTGTCAGAGAGATGCCTTATGGTAGCACTGTGGGACCTCGTGGACTCTCTTTTCCCTTCTGTGAACTCATCTGTGAACTTGGGGGTGATTAGCATGTGCCTCTGTGGTGATGCCCTTCCTCCAACCTCATCAGTCCTTGTGAGGTGAGCCATCTGGTGAAATCCAGCTGGTCTTGGCATTGGCCTGCACGAGCCCGCTCCTTTTCTCTTGCTGCCCTTGCTCATAGCAAATCCCAGTTCATATCCCTAGCTGGGTGGTTTGGGGTATACTATTTACCCTCTTTGTACCCACTTTTCTCCATCTTTGGCATTGTAATAACAATAGCATCCTCATCCTTTATGTTGGTACAATACTATTACCTACCTTGTGCTTCTGATCTGAGAATTGAATGAATTTATATATATAAAGCACTTAAGACAGTGTCTGGCACACGGTAAAAGTACAAGAAATATAAGTTGCATTTATTACTATAATTATTTTTTTTACGTTCTCAGGTAGTTTAGGTGCCAAGGACTTTGTAATAAAACAGCACTCTTGAAATGAGGAGGATGTAGAAACTTGGCCTTGGGCTTTTCTTTTCCCAGCGCAAAAATCGCTCTGAGAATCTTGTTTGCTTTTGATGCTCTCGTGTCCCAGCGAAAGCTGCCTTATTCCGGGAAGTCACCCAGAGGCTTGGATCCATGTCCCTGCACACAGAGGATCAGGGCAAAGGGCACCTCATGATAAGCGGGTCCGGTCTCTCAAGTTGGGAAAGCGAGACTCAGGGAATCAGGCAGCCCCCATCCCCAGTGAACATGCAGCAAGTCAGGACCAAAATCTCTTCTCCCAGGGGCACGCTGGAGCGGCTCATACCTGCTCCTAGTGGCTCGTGAGAGCAGATGGTTCAATTTTCAGGAAACTTTGTGTGCTGCCATTAAGCCATTATTAAGAATTAAATTGCATAAACTTATAATTGAATACGTTATATGAAAATAGAAGTAATAAATACTCAAAACTCATCTCTTTCTAGTTATCTTACTACATTTTACTATTATCTGTGCTCTTGAGGTTGTTTATTTCTATTTTAAATCGATGGTAGAGGTGACATACAATGGTGTGCGATGGAGCATCTCTCCTCGATTCCACATTCATCACATCACATAAGTAGCTTGAAATTGGCCATGGTGCTTTGCAATGATGTGGATGGAACTAGAGGGCATTATGCTAAGCGAAATAAGTCAATCAGAGGAAGAACAATTATCCTATGATCTCACTCCTTAAAGTGTAATTTAAGAAACAACACATAGAAGCATAGGGGAAGGGAGGGAATAATAAAACAAGATGAAATCAGAGAGGGAGACAAACCATAAGAGACTCTAAATCATAGGAAACAAACTGAGGGCTGCTGGAGGGGAGGAAGGTGGGGATGGGGTAACTGGGCAATGGGCATTAAGGAGGGCATGTGATGTAATGAGCACTGGGTGTTATATAAGACTGATGAATCCCTGAACTCTACCTCTGAAACTAATAATACACTATATGTTAATTAACTGAATTTAAAGAAATTTAAAAAAAAAAGAAATTGGCTATGGTGGGAATATTTGGCAAATGTTGTAAATCAGAGCTCTTTTGGCTTAGAGATCCTGTTAGGAAACATTTACTAGCTCACCACTGCCTCTCTTGCCTGGTCTGGTAGTCAGGACACTGCAGAAGTAGGGATCACCATCCTCCTATAGATCTATAATCCGGTCCCGGAGCAGAGACCCCGATCTGGCTCAATCTCAGGACAGCACTTGGTACTGCAACTTTCTCTGCCTTCTTGAAACTTCCCTCTTCTGCAACATCACACATTCCAGCGACACTCAGCTCCTTGCAGCTCCTTAAAAACAATGCACCTTTTCCCCCCTCATTCTTCCGGTGCTTTGCATACTGACTTTCTTATTTGCAGGGACGTTCTTTCTTTCCTTTTCTAGATTCTTATTCTGCAAAATGCAGAAGGGGTCTCCTCTGCGAAACCTTTCCTAAAGGCCCTCCCACCCCAGTGCAGGCTGGATATAATGATGTGTTGATAAATATTTAACAAGCAGCTCTCCAGAAAGGGTGGTGGGGGCGGGGGAGCCCTGATTTTTAGCACCTGCCAGTTACCTCGGTGTAAATATTCCCATCATGACCAATTTCAGCCTACCGACAGGCAGTCCCGAGCGAGAAGCTGGGAAGAGCTGTGCGAGCCGGTATGAGTCCATGTCAGCATACCACTGGCTGGGTGAGATGCTTGCCTTTTCTGTCCCACAGCAGCCCACACACATCCCCCAGAACACGGTGCCATGTCAAGCCATATCGGAGTCCGAGGCGAAAGGAAAAATCACTATTATTGATCCTGTCTTCACTGAAAAGTTTTACCTTTTGTTCATCCATGCTTTTCTGGCACTAATCTTGAGTTATGAAAAGTATCGCAATACATTACTATGTATTTTGTTCCCACAATGTGTACCTGGCTCACCTCACCCTGCTTCGGGCCCTGACATAATAACCCATATCACACTGCTATAATTACCGTGGACATAGATGTCTCCTCTACCAGACTGTGAGCCTGGGGCACAGGAATTCATTTCTGTGTTCCTAAAACTTGGCACACAGTAGTGCTCAGTAACTATGGTCCAGCAAAACTGTGGATGGATAGATGGATAGATCCATCTCTTGGTTCCTTTGCCCACAAAATAAGCCAAGTGGATGAAAGACACTTTCTGCTCTTCCCTAGGGGCAGGTTTTGAGTTTTTAAGTTTCTGTTCTCCCCACTCAATAAAGATGAACCCTGCCCTTGACTTGGTGAGCCAGTCTCTGGGCTCCACATTTCCACTAGGACCAATCTGCGGATGCCTCCAGCCTGGGGCAGCAAGGGAAGGAAGTTGGATCTGAAAAGCAGAGACTGTACTGGGACCAAGGGTGGGAAGTCACAGAGAGGCAGCTGTCTTAGATCCCAGGAGGGACTTTCTATTGGTTTGTGTCAGCTCCAGGGTTCCTGCCTCTGGACGCATTCCAGAAGACTGTCATTTGGCCAGGTCAACAGAAAGGAGATCCAAGCTGTAAATACTTCAGGATGACTTCCAGCTCTACAGTTTGATGGGTCATCTGTCATTTGAGGGCCCCAGGGCTTATTCCCATGCCTAGTCCCTTCCTTACCCTGAGGACCACCGGAAAAGGTCTTCCAGACATACCCCCGCGTTGGCTTCTCAGGGCATCTCACTGGACCCCAGTCCGGGTGGAGCTGGGGGTTAAATGGTTCTATTTTTGTAAGACTGGCCATGGCCTTCCATTTTTTAAGCACTTTCTATGTGCTTAAAAGGGCTTAAAGCCCACTGCAAAGGACTTTACGCACATCAACGCATTGATGACCCACAAAGCCCCAGAGGCAGGCATTATTCCACCCATTTTACAGATGCAAAGCAGAGAGGTTGGCAACTTGCCCAAGGAGACACAATTGGTAAGTGATGGAGCTGAAATTTTAACCTAGAACCATCTGATTCTAAGAGTTCATGATTTTAACCACATCCAGGCAAAGAAAGGGAGTTTCTAAGACAGACCCCTTTTGAGCACTGGTACCTATGAAAGTAAAAAGGTGGGATGTAGGGGTGGGAATGGGCAGTTGTAGCCAGTTTCATCCTTCTTCTGACTTGGCCTTGTTATGCTTCAGACATGCTCCCTGATCTTCCAGCCCACCCATCACAGAGGCCCCCATGGCTTTCTACCCACCTCCACAACCCCCCTTTCCTCCAGTCTCCCAAGAGGAGCTGTGTATTCCCAAAGGAGGACTCTTCAGCTCAAGGACTCATATATCCACATTTCTAAGGGACAGGAGAGGGGGAGGAATTGAACAAGGGGTGAGCATCTCTCCTCAGGCTCCATACACACATCATCCATCCTTCCCACCCCATGTCAAGGGGCAGGTGCGTTCCCATCTTCATTTTTAAAGGCCCGCATTGTCCAATATGGCAGTCACTGGCCATGTGACTCTTCAATAAATTGAAGGTCCGTAAAAATAAAAGATTTGTATTCAATTCCTCGGTCACACGAGCCAAAGCTCAAGTGTTCACGGCCACACGCACC
Organism: Halichoerus grypus; assembly: GCF_964656455.1. Taxonomy (NCBI): domain Eukaryota; kingdom Metazoa; phylum Chordata; class Mammalia; order Carnivora; family Phocidae; genus Halichoerus; species Halichoerus grypus. The sequence continues at coordinate 74,872,967 of NC_135725.1, read as the reverse complement.
TGGTGGCTACTGTATTGGACAGGGTGGATATAGAACATTTCCATCCTCAAAGAAAGTTCTATCGGACCGCACTGTATCGAGGGAAATGGGGACTCTGAGAATGACTTGCCGAAGCCACACAGCGAGTTGTAAACAGAACTGGGATGGGACCCATATTTCTTGCTTCCCAAGCCTCTACTCCCAGAGCCTGGAATATATTTGCCACCGCCTGGCCCCAGAACAAGGAGGATTGTTTGCCTGGGATGGTAGGTCGGCTTGGGAAACCAAATAAGAGATCAGAAGACTGTGGGTGAATACCAAAGTGGAGAAAAGGAGCCAGCTGTTCTTGAGGGTTATTTTTATCCTGCCCAGATATCCTGGGGAGCTGCCCCCCTCCCCTTAAAGCTATTTTTATCTCGAGAACTGGAATCAGAAGGCTGTCTCTCTTGGTTGGATAGAGGCATCCACAGACACATCATAATTCTAGCATCAGGACTTCCCTCTTGCTTGACAATTTCCAAGCGGGGCCATACCCCTTCTCTAATGCCATTCTCCTACCAGTTTGGGAGGCCCACACAGTAGATGGTGAGTGCAAGCCCCAAATCACAGATGCGGATAACCGAGGCCTGGATGTGCACAGTGAGCCGGGATTTAAACTCAGGCAGAGACAAGTCCCTCCTTTTGAGTGGGTGGTGGATTTTACACCAGGGACATCTGCCGAGTGATGGAAAAACAGCCCAAATTTGTTGCTGAAGCCCACAACACCTCTTGCTGGATGAATGGGCAAGTTGCTCAACATCTTTGAGCTTCTCTTCCCTGGTCCGTGATACAGGGAATTCTAATCTTTTTCTTGCCTTCTCCATGGTCTTGCTGGGAATCTGGCCAGTGAGAAAGCTTTTGTTAAATTGGAAAACACCCAATGCCCAGAAAAGATGATTTATTATCATTATCATCACCAGCAGTAGCAGCTGCAGCAATGAAATCTGTAATTGTGTGCAGCCTCCTTCCCTTCCCCCTCTTTGGGCCTCAGTTTCCCTGCCCTGAAACCTGAGCAGTTTGGCCCGGAGGATGTCCATGGGGCCTTCCTTCCAGCTCCGGCTTGCCATTTCTATGACCCATTCATTCAGTCAACAAGTGTTTATTGAGTTCGAGCAGCCTGACACGGTGGGGAAATGAAGGGACTGGCTTCTCTAGAAGGCTCTCTGCCCAGGCTGTGTCAGCCTCATACGCAAATTTCCTTGTGTTTTCAAAAGGCAAATTATGGGAAACATGTTATTCACCCTAACACACTCACCCCATCTCTCAGAGGAAAAAAAAAAAATCCCTCCAACCCCACCAGGAACTAAGCTAACAGAGGACAGAAACCCACCCTTGTTCCTCTGGGCAACTTTCCAGAAGCTCACGTCCCTGTTGAGAAAGGGGAAACTGTATGCGGCCGTGTCTCTCTGGGGCTGCTGTAGGCCTTGTAAACAACCTGTGTTTGCCCCAGCTCCCTCCATCCTGAGAGCGTAGCCGTAGCCAAGGAAAAAAACAGCCCTGTTCTGTGCCTGGCTGTCCCCAGAGTGAGGAAAACTGTCCATAAATATTTTTATCTTCATGCTCACCAAGGGAGCTGAGAGGAAAGCTTTGATTCTCCAAGCCCCTGGACCACTCCCTTCCTCTAGGGACCCTGTGGTCAAAACTGACCTGGGTGTCCAGTCTCCCACCCCCAAATTACAGGCTGCTGCCCATGCCGCCTGCCCCAAGGAGGTGGTGGGATTAGAAGCGGGACCACACTGGACACCATGGCCAGCCCCGGGGCTGCTGGAACTGCCTCTCCCAGCCAGCTGGTTTCCTGCCAGGAGCTGGGTGGTCAAGGCACAGGAAGGCATGGAGGGTGGGGAGAGGGTCCCAGGGCTGGGGCAGAGAGAGGCCTGAGGTTGACATCTGGATCTTGAGTGGCCTTGCTCGTCACAGGGCTCTTATAGAGGAGGCCCCACGAGCACTACTGACCTGGGAACTAGTTTACAGCAAAGTAGATCCTTGGAGTTCAGGGGAATTTCATGACCCAAAGAAAGAATGGCTAATGGTAGATTTTCAAACTCTGATAGCCACTGACAGAAGACATTCAGGGTCAGGAAGTACAACCCAGAACTCCTAAAAGCATCCCACGTAGAAACCTCCTGTGTTCTCCTTCCTCACTCTAAAACTCCTTGCCTATCTGAAGAAGAATGCTACCTTCTGGAACTTTCTAAAAGGGAACACTGTATCAGGGAGTACATCAGATTCCCTAAGGGTCTGAGGGTCATCCAAGTGCAAGGTTCTAGGATTCTGTGGTTCTAGATCACTTGAGACATTAAATGTTGTGCCCAAAGCACCAGACTTCTAATGCCTTTTGATGCCAGGGCTTGAGGCTCCAAAATCCTGGAATCCTACCTGGCACTGACTTTCGGCTTCTATGATTCTGTGCTTCTGAGGCTATTTTTTCTGTGATCCTTCAATTCTGTGACCTACTTCAGGACAGAAAAGGACCTCACACAAGGGGGCATTCATTTCCAACAGTGATGCCCTGTGGGGTGAGCTGACCATTCCTCCATCTGGGAAGGGCAGCATTCCATGGCCGGAGCCTCCTGGAGCCTAGCTTGCCTTCTGACCTTTTCCTGACCATATGCTCACTTGGACCCCTCTCAATCCGACCCAGCCCCGCCCAGTTGCTCTCGGTCCACGTCACCAGGTGTAGGCAAGGATGCTGGGGCAGGGGTGCCCGTACCCTGCTTCCCCATCGGCACCCACTCCCATAGGTCGAGAGAAAGGGAGGCAGTAAATATGTTCGCTCAGGCAGTATGATCCCCAGGGACTCAGAATTGGAGAAACCAGAGGTGGGCTTGTCCCTGGACCCAGTGCTAACTTGATTCATCCTGATTTATCCAGCCAGCCCCGGAGTGGCCATATCTGGGTGACTGAAAGTTCTCATGGGCCTCAGCTTATGGCCTGCCATGGTTTTCCTTTGCTGGAAATCACATCTGTTGGAGATGCTCCTTTAGCATGAAGGACTCCAGAGAGACTGTGTTACCTGGAGGGAGAGGGGGGCCCCTTGGCTCCTCTCTCGTTGTCCCACTCATTCATTCAACATGCACGAAGGCTAAATCTCAGTCCACAACTCAGAGCATAAGAAAGAGGACCTTCCTTGGTTTGAATAAACTAAAATCCAACTTCGAGTCCACGTGCCACCATGCTGGCAGGAAATTCAGTGTTTGTCATTACTGAGGCTCCCTTACATCCCTGATCCACGGTTCTGGTCATGCAAAGGTCTTGGGGTCCTATGAAGAATAACACATTCTGGGAGGTCCCTCTGTCCTGCTCTATCTGTGGCCGCTCGGGTACTCATTGTCTCAAAGTGCCAGATGTCCCTTTACATCCAATGATCTGGTGTCATGCTTTGGACATATGAAGCTGAGACACCAATGTGTTGGGCCCAGCCTCCCTAGAGACACCCTGGAGCATCCCTCTTGGGGCTTTATCTGTCTCCCACCAACCTGAGGCCTCACTAATACCAATTTTCACCTCCTCCTTGCCTTCAGAGGTGCTCGCCTCTTCCCTTCCCCTCCGGGACCCACAGCCTCGTCCCCCCTTGAAGCTTACATGGGACTTAACATCAAGCAACCCTAGCTTTCAGCTCTGCCAAAACTCCGGCGACCAGAACGTCTTGAGAGCTGACCACCTCCTTGAACTGGGGATGAAGGAAGAAGCACACAGACCATAGTGCAGATTAATACCTCACACACTCATTGTCTCACACACATTTATTTGCCCCAATCTTGGAAGATTTATTGGCTGACTCTTCACCGACAAAGACAAGTAACACCCTGGAGGGACAGGACACGGCATGGGTATGGTTGTGGGGTCAGTGAGGAAGTTCCCTGTGGGAAGTCAAAGCTGGGTGTGGCATATTGGGACGGAGGGGTTCAAAAAGGAGTACTTGGGGAGGACAGTGCTCCCTTGGTCCTGGGAAGGGTCCTGAGAACCTCTGGGGAGAGAGAACAGCCACGCCTTATGAGGAGGCATCTGGGAGCTGTGTAAAAAGCAGCCGGCTTGGAATCTGGAGCCCTGACCTCTGGCCCTGGATCTTATGAGACTTTGAACGAGTCTGTCCACCACCCCTCAACCCACACCTTGGCTCTCCATCTGAAAATATGAGCATTGATCTTCCCCTCCTATAGGGCTGGGTCCTGAGTAGCTTATGCTGATGACTGCATATCTACAATTGGGGGTCTAGAAGCATCCTTGACTTTGGTCTCCATTGAGCCCGTCCTGCCATCTTGAATACAGTTGGCCAAGGGCTGCTATCTAAATGGAATCTGGTCTGGAATCACAGCTCAAGGATGGTAGGGCATGGCGTGGGGCATAAGCCCATTAGAAGTGGCTGCATCTCTGTTTACACAACAGAATATTCCTCAACCATGAGAAAGAAGGAAATCCTGCCATTTGTGACAACGTGAGTGAATCTGGAGGGCATTGTGCTAAGTGAAATAAGTCAGGGAAAAACAGTACTGTATTATCCCAATTATATGTAGAATCCAGCACTCAGAGCTCATAGAAAGAGAGAACAGATTGGTGGTTGCCAGAGGTGAAGGGGAGAGGGTGGTGGAAATGGGTGTAGTTGGTCAAAAGGTATAACCTTCTAGCTAGAAGATGAGTAAGTTCTGGGCAGGTCATGCACAGTGGGGAGACTGTAGTGAACAATGCTCTATTATATATTTGAAAGTTGAAAAGAGTAAATCTTAAAAGTTCTCATCACACACACACAAATTGTAGCTGTGGGAGGTGACGAATATGTTAACTGAACTTATTGTGGTCATTCTGCAATATATACATATAGCAAATCATGACTCTCTAGCCCTTAAACTTGTAGAATGCTATGTGTCGATTATATCTCAATAAGGATGAGGAAGAAAGAAGTGGTTGCATCTCCTGGCTCCTTTTTCCCCACAGCAGGAGCCAGGCAGTACTCCCCGCTCTCCAAGCACACACCCACACGCACACATAGCCTGGCCCTCTGGGGGAGAATGTGCACTGCCTAGCAAGGACGTCAGCGAAGGAGGGGATGCTCCAGAGCCCAGAAGACCAGCGTCAAGGCGTCCTGCTCCCCTATAGGCAGCAAGCCCTTGGGAGCCTGATCACCAGTCCCTGCCTGCGCTCCTAGCAGCCCAGCCCCGTGGGGTCAGGGCCAGCTGGGGGCACTAATGGGAAAAGAGAGAAAGAGGGAGAGAGACCGAGAGATGGAGGTAGAACAAGACAGAGAGAGGCAGAATTCGAGAGATTCAGATGAGATGGAAGCAAAAAGAGAGGCAGAGAGAAGCCAGAGTCATACGGAAGAAGAGAGAGGAAAACGGACAGAGAGAATGCGAGCAAGACAGATGGCCCTGAGAGAAAGATGTGCTGTAAGGGGACGAGAGGGAGAGAGCACAAGAGGAGAGCAGACGGGGGGCGGAGAAACCGGGACACAGGCAGAGAGACTGGAAGGGAAAGGGAGAGAGAGGTGGACCAAGGAGAGGCAGGAGGACCCAGTCACAGATGCACACGTACGTGCACATACAGGCACACGCATGCACACAGTCCCATGTATGTGCTCACACGTGCACGCGATCACGCACACCCGGCCACAGGCACACCCAGTCACGCACACACACACACGCACGCACACAGAGCCACCCACACCCAGTCACACACGTACAGTCACACACACACCAAGGACAGGACAGGAGAGGAGCTAGAAGACACGGGGACTGAATCTCTAGCCAGGAGGGCGCTTCACACTCACCAGGCCCCCGATGGCTCCCAGAAGCCCCTCAGAAGGCCCCCGATGCTGCAGACCCAGTAGGCCCAGACCATTCACCGCAGTGGGGCTCCCCTTACCTGCTGTGCACCCATCTCAACGTCACGCAAGTCTGCTGGCCTGCTCCAGAGTATTGCCCTCGGAGGCCAAGGTCTGAGACACAGGTCCCCAAGGCTGCAGGGGCTTACCGTGCATCCGAGCCGCAGAGCCCCCAGCCTCCCGCTTCACCTTCCCTCTCCCGCTGCCCTCTCGGCCCCACTCCCCTCCAGGCTTCCTCAGTAAGCCACACACATCTGAATATCTCTCTCTCTCTCTCTCTCTCTCTTCCTCAGGCTTTGTTTCTAGGGACCCTGGCCAAAGACACTCACCTCTCAGCTTCAGCTCTTTCTGAAAATAGGGATAATCAGACTTATTCCCAAGGTTTGTTCTGATAAGCAAATGAGAGATGATATGCGAATCACTTGATATTTGCCTGCAGGGGCCTGCCCTGCGTGAGCTGGTGGTAAAGGCTGTCTTGTTATCACCATCATGGGAGTCACCACCAACATCGCCACCACGCAGGGGTGTGGGGACGTGGGGGGACAGGCCAGGCAGGTCCCTCTGGCTCCAGCTGTCCCCCACCAACTTCCTGCCTGTCTCTCCAACTCCCTGTAGGTCTTCCCAGCTGTCCCAAGGACACCACTCATTCAAGCTGTCCAAAACTCAACTGTCGCCTCCCTTACTCCAACTTGCTCCCCTGCCAGTGCTCTTCTCCGACCTCCTACCCCCACAGAGGAGAAACACTTTGTCCTTTATTGATATTTCCGATGACAAGGACAGGGCCTGGAGTAGAGGTGAGTCCGTGCATGTGTGCTGAATGAATGAATGAATGAATGAACGAATGAAGTGCGTACATGGGAAACGTCAACAAGGAAGGACATAACCTGCCCAAGAACACACCAAACATGGTGAAAAGGAGCCCAGATCCAGGCCTCCTTTTCCCCCAGCCTTCCACAGGTGAAGCAGGCAGGAGGAGGGCCTGTGGGTCAGCCTGAGGCAGTGTTTGCCCCATCTCAGGCCCTTCGAGTCTCTTCCCGCCAAACGCCCAGCCTCCCAATGATGGAAATAGTGAGCCGCCCCAGCAGAGGCCGGAGGATGCTCACGGGCTCTCCTAGGAAGCTGGTGGGGCGCTTCCAGCCCCCGCTGCATAGTCTGCCGGGCACTGAAGGCGTAGGGAGGCTCCCTGCAGGAGGGGAGGCAGCTCCTGTGGTCCTCGGGGCCCACTGCTGCTGGACATCACCCTGCCGGGTTCCAGGACTGGACGGCTCTGGGCCACTTCCCATGGCGCAGGCGGGAAGACGGAGGCCCACGGGCTCTCCCGAGGTCACCCCATGGGTTGGCGCGGTGCTTGGTCAACCACATGTCCTAAAGTCAAAAACAACAGGGGCTGCAGTGGCTGCGAATATTCACTCAGCCCCTTCTCCACCCCCAGCACCGTGCTCTGGCCTTGCAGAGGTCTTATGACCGCGATTTTAAATACAGGGGCGATGGGGCCTAGCCAGGCTGCGTGACTCACTCAAGGTCACACGGATTCAAGTTCAGGCTGCAGCACTGCAGGGTTCTGGCAGCTCGCGGAGTCAGCTGGGACGCAGGCCCTGTTCCCTGCGGATCTGGCCCTTGCCCTGGGGGGCCCCCGGGCACAGGTACCCAGCTGGTGCTGGGTGCAGAGGCTCCCCCTGCCACAGCCCTCACCCACCGGCCCTCAAAGCCCCTTTCATGGGCCTGCTCCACACCCCACCGGGGAGGCCAGACAAAACCGCTAGTGTTGGGATTATTTTTCTATTTCCAGATGGATCTGTTTGCTGGCTCCATCCAGGGCCTCCCATCACTGCGTGGGGGCTGGGGGCCCAGCGCCAGGTTAATATTAGGAGGCAGCAGGAAAAAAGGCAACCCAATACAGCTCCTCACAGAGTTCTGGGCTCTTGTACCAGGCGCAGCCTCTGAGGAATATTCCTGGGGCATTTAAGGGGGCCTGGCAGTCAGGCGGGCCACGAGGAAAAAAGAATTTTTAAAAAAAAATTTTTTTCAAGGAAGCTCTTAAATGTCTCATTTTGGGCTGGGGGCCAGCACGGAGTCTCCAGGTGATCTGCGGGGCTGAGCTGGGCTCTCTCTACTCCCGCTGAGCTGAGGACAATATTTTAAAATTCAAAACCAGGCAGTCATTCATTTAACCCACGTTTTCTGAGCTCCTACTATTGTCAGATTGTGCACCGCACCCAGAGGAAACAAATGTTTCGACCCTGACGGAGCCCGCGGTCTAGCGGAGAGAAGGGTGTTAGTCAGATAATCACACATGTGAACGGAAATTTACGGCCGTGACAAAGTGCTTCGGAAAAGAAGGCCCAGCTACAGACCATGTCAAGCTCTGGCTTTTTTTTTCCTTTTTAAATCACCCAATCTAAGCTAGCTCATTTTTCAAAAGAAGAAAAACCGTTCCAGAGAGGGACAGAGATTTTTGGGTACCCAGAAAAGCTCCCAGAGCCAGAACTGTACCCATCTCCTTTGGCTGGGTCATGGCAGAACAGTATGGATGACAATGACATTCTGGCAGCCTTGTCCCTGATCTTGGGGCGCTCCATGGAGAAGATCTGGGAATGAGGGAACTCACTGAACACCATGATCAAAACCAAGTGTATGAGAAAGTTATCACCAAAGCTCATTAAGTCTGTCTGTTAATGGTAACGTGACTCATTGCTGTTACAAGAAAATCCCAGCCCCATCCCCCTCTTGGTCTCCAATGCTCAGACGTGGACAAACTGGTATATGGCTGGGTGGGATGTTGGGGTGGGGAGACTGAGTAACAACCCATGTGGTCTGGGTGGCCTCAGGGGAAACTCCCGAGGGAGACTTCAGCCCAGGCCCAAACGGAGGTTGTCCAGGCTCAAAGAGCCAAAGGGTAAAAGCAGCCGGTGGTAAAGGACCAGTCCTGGGGCAGAGGGCACGGGGGAGGGGAGAGGAGCAGTACAGGCAGCAATCAATGACTCCTTGGCAGAGGCTTGTGGGGAAACTTCTTGGCCCGGTCAGCGGACTGGATCAGAATCCAGGGCCAAATGAGATCTACAGATGTTGTGACACTCAGGATCCTGGCAGGAGACTGCACACGCTAAAGGGGTCAACTGAGAGAGCATTTACTGCCCGAGGCAAAAAAAGCCCAAGTAGCTTATAAATAATGATACTGTGACTACTGATAATAATCAAGAAGATTGGAACCAAACTTCTCAGTGGAAATGTTCAAAGCAAGGCATCCCCAGAAGAGTGGGCAGGGTTTTGGGAACCAGGCAGAGTTGGAGAAGTCCCTGGGGCTGGGGACAGGAAGAAGCCTCCGCCATCCCAGCCTCAAGGGGCTGCGGGAAGGAATGAGTTAGTGGAGCCAGGCAGGGGCCTCAGCCTTCAGAAAGCAACCATCGCCAAAGTTACAGCAAAGCAGGGCGGAAAGGGAGAGAACACCCCCACTTTTTCTCCCCTCCTGCCCTCCCATCGGCCGGTGCCTCCCACAGACCAAACCCATTCAGAAGTTAGGGGGCAAGGGAGCCAAGGTGGAGCCGTCCAGCCTGTAGGGGTCAGCTGCTTAGGGCAAACAGCAGGGACAAGGAAGGGCAGAGAGTGGATGGAGGACCCAAGATGGCGGAGAGGATAACAAGAGTACCTATCTTTTGATTGGTTGTCCAAAGGTGTCCACCTTTTTATTAAAAAAAAGCCTAAGGTGGTAAAACATGCAATTTCCTCTTGGCCCTGCCCAACTGCCGTACAGTTCAATTGGCTCAGTTTCTACATATGTCCCCAGCTGACTCCTATGGGCATTTGAGTATGTGACCCCCGAAAAGAGAAGCTCAGACGTGCCTTCCAAGCGCCCTCTGACTTCTCTTTCCTCAGAAGAGAAGAGAGTCACTCGTTCAACATGTCCTGAGCCCCAGTTCTGTGTTGGGGCCCTGCTGGGGTCCTGGAGACCCAGTGATTGTCAACACAGACCCGTTTTTAACCTCAGGGAGCTTACCGTCTGATGGGGAGACGTGAATTTCTGCGTTGAATAAATATCTGAGAGGCACGGTTAGGTGTTGGGGATCCAGCAACGAGCCTCTATTCTCCTGACCTTATATTCCAGTTGGAAGAGACAGAAAACAAACAAGGAAACCCATAAATGTATAATATGATTTTATAAGCACTGTGAAGAAAAGCAAAGCAGGTGAAGTGGTTTGGAGATGATGAGAAAGATGGGGCTCGTTAAAGGTATCCGCTGCTGTATGAAAAACAGCTACGAACTTCGTGGCACAGCATGGCAGCCATTTCTATGCTGGGAGATGCTGTGGGTAAGGAATTTGGGCAGAACACAGTGGGGAGAGCTTGTCTCAGCTCCATGAGGGCCTCAGCTGGGAAAACTCAAATGACTGCAGGCGACTCGAACAGCTGGGGGCTAGAATCATCTAGAAGTATCTCCCTTCACGTGTGGTAGGCAAAAGATGGCCTCATCCTGGTCCCCCCCGCCCCGAACCTGTCTGTTCTGAAGATGCCACCTTGCCTAGTAAAAAGGATTTGCAAGTGTGATTAAATTAAGGATTTTGAAGTGAGGAGAGAATCTTGGATGATCCAGATGGGGCCGATGTCATCATGGGAGTCTTTATAAGGGAAGAAGGGAGGCAGGGAAGTCAGAGAAAGAGTTATGACAAAGGAAGCAAGGGTCGTAGGGAGAGATTAAAAGATGCTACTCTGCTGGCTTTGAAGATTGAAGAAGGTCAAGGAAGTGGATGCCTCCCCAGAGCCCCCACAAAGAAGGCCAGCCAGCGCCTTGATTTTAGCCCCATGAGTCTGGGGTAATGTGTTACCTCAGCAATAGGAAGCTCCTATGACATGTCTGGTGTCTTGGCTGAGGTAACTGGAAAATGGGCTCAGCCAGGACAGCTGACCGGAGCACCCACACATGGCCTCTCTCTCCATGTGGAGTGGGCTTCCTCACAGCACAGCAGCCTCCGAGTGGCCGGACTCTCCACAGGGCAGCAGGACTCCAAGAACAGAAAAGGCAGAGGCTCCATGGCCCCTTACAACCCGCCTCAGAAGCCCCACAGTGTCGCTACCACCCTACGCCATTGGTCAACGCAGCCGCAAACCCGCCCAGATTCAGGGGGAAGGGACAGAGGCACCACCTCTTGCTAGGAGGAGGGCCAGGTAATTCGCAGCCCGGTTAGAGAGGGTGCTCCAGGAAGGCCCCTCTGAGGAGATAACATTTGAAGAGAGCTGGGAGGAGGTGAGGAAGCCGAGCAAACCCGGGGGCAGAAAGTCCCAAGGAGAGGAAACAGAAGGGCCAAAGCCCAGAGGTGAGCATGAGGCAGGCAGACACAGGCAGTTCCGGTCTGTGTAACAAGTGATCAATAGGGGTTCAAGGGGCTGTGGAACCCAGGCCCTGGACCCAGCCTGAGAAGGTTCCAGAAGGAAGGTGACTGGGGCTGATATGGCCCACGATGGAGGACTTGACAGCCCTTCTCCTGTAACTCCCACCTCATGGGGGATTGCGGTCTAGGCCCTGTGCTTCCCATTCTGGCCCCGCTGGCCTGGGGACCCCCATGGGCCCAAGCAGATCTTGGCAAAGGCCTCTACTTCCTGGGCCTCTGGTGGGCTCTCTTTTTGTGACCCGTGGCCCACACTTTCCTCACAGACGTCCGTTCCCTGGCTCCACGAAGTAAGGTCTTACCGAGGCCTGGACAAGTACACTTTCTCATGAGGGTAAATAGAGTCAGTGGGGAACAGGGTGCCACGTGTTCCCGGGGTGCCTGCCTCTGGATACCCCCCAGGCCTGCCCAGCCACCCACCTTTTGGGGCCCAATCAAAGCTTTCTTCCCTTTGCCACTGCAGCCGGGGAAGTGGGAGCAGCCCCAGGTCCTGCAGTCAGGAAGGAGCAGGAGAAAACTTGTCTCTGTGCCCCAGGGTCAGCGCCAGGATTCCAGCACCTGGCACGGGACCTGGCACCTAGCAGATGCTCAATAAATAACCCCCGGGTGAAGGAAAGAAAGAAAGAGTTTCCTCTGTGACGCACAACAAAGATGATTAAAAACACAGGCTCTTCTTTCCACAGCCTTGCTTTTAAATCTTAGTTTGGCCTTTTACTGATTTACTGCAAGTCATTGTAGCTTTCTGAGCCTCAGCTTCCTCATCTGTAAAATGGGGATCATCGAACCAAGTTCTAGATTAGCGGGAGAGTTAAACAGGATGGTCTCCAGAGAGGACTGACGAAGAAGAGGAAGCTGACGATGACGGTGATGAAGGTGATGGTGGCTGGCATGTCTAAGCCCCCGGCACATGCCAGGCATAGCTTCCGAGACCCCTCTAAGAATCCATGTGTTCTGTCCTCACAACTCTAGGGAGCTATTACAGGTGAGGGTACTGAGGCACAGAGAGGTTAAGTAACTTGCCCAAGGTCACACAGTTGATAGGCCGAGCAGTGGGTAATGTGGGGCCTTGCCTGCCCCTGAGCTGCACGGGCAGAGCCCAGCACACAGGAAGAGCTCATCAACTGGCCAGGGCTCTGCCTGCTGGTCTTCTCTCCCCCACTGGGCACTCAGCACCCCAAGGATGGGGCTGCTGGTTTCTGCCTCTCAGTTCCCAGCACGGGGCCAGGCCCATAGGGGTGTTGCCTGGGGGGGGGGTGGTACCCATAATACTGTCACTCTTGTCCTGCCCTTTATTTATTTTTTTTTTTAAGATTTATTTATTTGAGAGAAACAGCAGAGCTAGAGAGAGAGAGAGGGAGTGCACACGCATGAGCAGGGGTGGAGGGGCAGAAGGAGAAAGAGAAGCAGACTCCCCACCGAGCCTGATGCGGGGCTCGATCTCAGGACCCTGGGATCATGTCCCAAGCCAAAGGCAGACGCCCAACCAACTAAGCCACCCAGGCGCCCCTTGTTCTGCCCTTTAATGGGAAAAGAGTGCTCTCAAGTCAGGCTGCCTGGGGTTGAATCCTGGCGCCACCATTTACGGGTCCTGAGCCTCAGTTTCCCTGACTGTCGGTGGGGAGAATCAGGCTGCACAATGCAGAGTAGAGCAGTAGCTGAGAGCTCAGGGATATTAGCCAGCCTTGTCATCCTCCAGCCAGGTTTCCGAATGGGCCCCTGGTTCTGCAGGCACCAGGCCACCCTCCTGGGCAAAGAACAGTTAACCAAGCTCTTTCTAGTGACAGGCAACTTAACTCCCATCTCAGATGCAGAGGTGGACGCCACTGTAGAGGTAAGGCTGGAATGTGAGATGGGCCCCGGGCCACGTGCTCTCCAGCGAAGTGGCCAGAGCTTCCCGCAAATTCTTTCTTCTCCTGCCTTCCAGAGCAGTGGCCATGGATACAGTGAAACAAGATCAGCCTCCGGTGGGACTGGGGTTGGGAGCGCATGGGTTGAGGGGGGTATAATACAACCCCTCTCGATATCCATCCCAGACAACACTGAATCTGCCCTTTGACCTCCCCAGAGGCCCAGAGAGGTTAAGGTCCCAGGCTGGTATCACACAGCTAATCTGGCAGCCAGCTGGACTTTCTGAACCTGGAGGTCCCTAATTCTAAAATTCTGTGACACCCCCAAACCCAGCCCAGCCTGAGGTCACCTCCTGGGGGGAGGGGAGGCAACGATGGGAGTTCCTGGAGCTTTTCACATGAGTCTTGGACAGGGGGCCAAGCCAGAGCCTCCAGTGTGGGAAGGGTGGGGGGGGCATCAGAAAGCAGGATCGAGTACCAGGCCCTGCTTCTTTTGCTCCCCTGGGAAGATCAATCGCTCAGAGGAGGGGAGGAGGGCTGGGATTCCAGAGGTGGAAGGCACTGGAAAGCCATTTCTCTAGTGCAGGCCGAGGGCTCTCTTTCCCTTTTGCTCTCTCTACCCTGCTTCTTGTTCTGGCCCTCTGTGTCTCTGTCCTCGTCTCTGCCTGCCTTGCTCTGCATCGCTCTGTCTCTGTTTCTCTCTCTCTCTCGTTTCCTGTGTCTCTGTACTTGTCTCCCTGATTCACCCCCTTTCTTTTCTTTCAGCCTCTCTCCATGTATCTTTCAGCGTCTGCCCCTCCTTTGCTCCGACTCTGCCTCTCTCTTATTATGTAAGTTCCCACGCCCCTGTACTGTTTCTCTCTTATTTCTCTCTCTCCTCCTCTCCCTCCCCTTCTGCCTTCGCTGTCTCCCCTCTGCCCTGTCATCCAGCTCACGTGGGTGGAGGTAACAGACCTGGAGGAGGAGAGTGTTGTGGCAGGGCTGGCCCTGGGGAGGGGAGGGCAGGGCAATGGACAAGAGGCTACTGCAAAGGTCCAGGCAAGAGTCTGCAAGGTCCAAGCCCCGTGAAAGCTACAGCGTGAGGAGGACAGGATGGCTGTGAGAAAAATGGCAAAGGAGGGGCCACAGTGACGTTGTAAGGTCTGGAACAGGGCCAGAGTCCAGGAAAACTTCCAGAAGGGAGATGAAAAAGGGTACCTCAGAATGAACACTTGCAAGGGGGCTATTTAGACTGAACTTCAGGCCTGTCCAGGGGAGGCGGACTGGGGGTGGACAAGAAGGGGCAGATGCTGAGACCTGGAGTTTCAGCCGGGGCCACCTTGGGGAGAGCCTAGAATGCCGACCAAGAACCTGGACGTCAGCCCACGGGGTGTTGGCTTTTTATGTGAATGTAATGAAACTCTGGAACTCTCCCCAGACAAATGTATATGCCCAATGTTTGGCACCCAGGTCAAGGCTCCTGGGGCTCTCCGAAGTTCCTCCATGAATCACAGACACCCCAGGATAAGAAGCCGGTTCCAGGCCCCAGGGAGCCATTGAGGGTTTTTGAGCTGAAGAGATGGCAGACTTGGAGCTACGGAGGTGTGGCCTTAATTATCAGGCATAGAGGCCTCTGGCAGCCTGGCCCCCAGGGCCCGACACTTCTAAGTATCCTCTGTTTCCTGGAGACCTTGCAGAGCAGCTTGGACCGAATGCAAAAGAGCCAGTCTGAGCCCTGAGCCAGGGTGGTTGAGGTTCTGGATACCCAGCCTCAGAGGGAGGCGCTGAGGCCCTTTCCTCACCATTCCGAAGGATCTGGTCCCGAGTGCCTGGGCCTGACCCGAGAGGACAAGCTAGGGCTTCATGGCCTTTTGGACGATCAGCCTGGGGGCCTGAGACGGTGGTACCCCTGCCCCGCCAGGCCCAGCCCAGCCTAACCCTTTCCCTCCCACCCACCCACTCCCCCCCCTCCTGCCCTGTGTGCCCCGTGTCGAGTCTCTACCTCCTCAGTATCTAGCGAGGTGGGGAGCAGCCCCAGTGTGGGTGCTGTCCTTGCCCTCTAGCTGAGCCCGCCTGGGGTTTGCTGCAGTAACCCCAGTCCCCCGGTCCCACACCCACCGTGCAGACGGGGAACCTGAGTCCTGGAGAGTGCCAAGACTTGCCCAATTATTCTCCAGCAAGCTGGTGACCTGGGAAGGCCCCCTGGCTTCCGGCCTTAGGCTTCTTCTGCCTGTGCTCCAAGGCTGGTCTTCCAGCTCCTGGCCCTCAGCCTTGTGCCCACTGACTCCAAAGCCTAGGTCCTGCCCCAGCCATGCCCTCCCCTCAGGCTGTCCTAGCCCACTGGAGCAGAAATCACCACCACGCTGTAGCTGCCATTTATTGGGTGCCGGACCCTGGGTATCATGTCATGCCGCCGGCGACCCGCCATGTAGGGGATAATGTTATCTCGTTGTACAGATCGGGACGTTGAGGCTCGGAGAGGTTAAGTAACTGACCTGTGATCATCTGGATAGTTAACTGACAGAGCCAAGATGGGGACCCAGGTGTACCCAACTGCAAAACCCCGGCCTTTCTCCTGTACTCCATCCCTTTCTCTTCCTGTCACCCAAAAGGGGCATCGGACCGGCTGGCCTAGAAGCCCGGGAGACCCAGGAATCTGCCCCAAAAGTTAGATGTGCAGGCACAAACCCGGGTCCCAGAAGGCCAGCCAGGGCTCAGCTTGAGCAGCTGTTCCCTTTCCATTAGCCGAAGGACCAGAGGGGAGCATGAGACGTCCGTGAACCTGGTCTCCAGGGTTTTAGTTCTGCCATTGACTGGGGTCTCCTCGGCATACCCAGACAGGCTGTGCCTGTCTCCCCTCTCCACGGGGGGGCGTTGGGCTCAAGGCTCCCAGAGGGCCATGCCAGCCCGAGTGCCTGCGATTCCTTGGCTGAAGGGAGATGTCTTGGTGCCCTCTGGGCAGAAGCCTTGCCAAGCGAAGGGTTTGGCATACCATCTTTGCCTGCTCTGTTCGAGGGTGACTGTCTTATTCCAACAAGGAGCCACCCCCAGGGTGGCCCACTCCAAACCCCAGTGAGTCACTTACAGAGTGAGGGGCAGGCAGGCGGGAGCTGTCTCTGTGGCTCTTGGCGTCGGGCTGAGCCCACGGGCCCACGAGCCCACGCCGGGCGGGAACTTGTGTCAACCGCTGGCTCCTATAAATCGCAGGGCGAGGACAAGGTGGGACTGTAGGCGGCCCTCGGAGAGAAAGCTCAGCCTGTGTGCTCTGGGGAGGTGACCCGGGGGGACCCTGGGCCACTGCTCGGGGGCGTTAATGAGAGCTCCATCTGGTACCATCCTCAACCACTAGCTGACGCTGACACAGCATTTCGGCGGGGAGAGAGAGAGTGCGTGTGTTCCAAGGCTAGCAAAGGCTCAGTTTTTCCGATCCGGAAAAATCCGTTCGAAGAGAGGAAAATTAAGGATGAGGAGCCGAAGATAGCCCGATTCATGTTTCCTCGGGCTGTGCCTTGAATGGTTCACAGAAGATTATCTCCCTCGACGTCTAACTGGGGAGACCCAGGCTCAAAGAAGGCCGGGGCCCGTGGGCCAGAATAGAAATGTGACCTCTCATCTCCCGGCCCAAAAGTCTGACCATTCTGCTGTCCTACCTCCCTCAGCCAGAAGCCAGCTCCGCCTTTGGCCCCAGTGGCATGTGCGCCCTGACTCTCTGACCTGGATTTGGGCTCAAGGTCTTCCTATCTCTGAGACCACAGCATTAACAGATATTTTTACCAGGAGGCACCCCAGATAGGCCACACACAGCCCTGCCTTCAGTGGGCTTATCATCCTTTTCGGAAGACAGGGCAGTTTGGAAGTGAATCCACGAAAATGGTGCTTCCTTGGTATTTAAGATGCACAGTCCTGTTCGAAGGGCTTTTCATGGATTAACTCATTTAATTCTCACAACAACCTATAAAGTACTGTCTGGGACTTACTTTACAAATGAGGAAACTGAGGCACCCAGAGGTTAAATAACTTCCCCTCAGTCACGTAGCTAGAGAGTTGTGTAGAAAGGCAGCCTGGTTTTTGAGTCCACACCACCAAAGAAGACGTTGTGTGGCAAGTGTTGGTACCTTCTCTGTGCCAGAACAATCTTCAGTATCAGGGGACCCAGTGATGGAAAGAATAGACATGGGGCTGCCCTCAAGAAACTTGTCATTCTTCCTTCATTTACTCACCCACCCATCCATCCATCCATCCATTCATCCATCCAACCATCCATCATCCATCCAACCATCCATCCATCCATCCATCCATCCATCATCCATCCATCCATCACCCATCCATCCATCCATCATCCATCCATCCATCCATCCATCATCCATCCATCCATCATCCATCCATCCATCCATCCATCCATCATCCATCCATCCATCCATCATCCATCCATCATCCATCCATCCATCATCCATCCATCCATCCATCCATCATCCATCCACTCCTCCATCATCCATCAATTGATCAATCATCCATCCTTCCATCCATCATCCATCTGTGTCTGTTTTTACTCACTACTGTATTCCCCATGATCAGCACAGTGCCTGGCACATAACAAACCCTGAACCAATATTTGTTGAAGGAGTGAAGAAATGGAGACAGATTTGGGCCCTAAGAGCTCTGGGTTCAAATCCTTTACCCTCTCCCAGTCTTGGTGCCATGGGTACTAAACACTGTCCTGGTCACCTCACGGGATTCTTGAGAGGCCCCAGGGGTGAGCAGGCAAGTGCTCTGCAGAGGCTCGAGGCTGAGCAGACACAGTGGGCCATCAAGTTGCTGAGCAGCTAAGCAGACGCCAAGGCCTGCAGATCTGTGTCTCTCGGGTCTGGCTGGTGAGACCTGTCAGACACTTCCCCTCAGCCTGCCAAGAGGCCCAAAAAGGAAAGGAAATTGACATTTAATGAGCATCCACGATGTGCCAGGGCCTCCACACACTTTAACTCTCTCTTCTCTTTTTTTGGACAGATCAAAGAAATGGAAGCCCAGAGAGGACGGTCATTTGCCCAAGGTCACACAGCCAGCAAGGAGCGGAGCCTAGGTTTGAACCCTGGTCTGTGAGCCCCAAAGACTGTGCTTGTGACCATCCCCAACACCACCTTCCCTTAAAGGGATGCTGCCGACTTCCTCTTTCCAAATCTCCTAAAGTCCCCACTGCTCAAAGTCACACAGCAGGCTCCTGGCAGAGCCCTTTAAAAAATGTTTCCATCTAGTTTCTGCATTGATTATTTCCTTTCTGCTTTATAGGAATTTTCCCCCCTTTTTATTTGCAAAGAAAAGCCAATGTAAATGTTCTCCCCACACACGGGTTAACCCTTGTCTGACAGAGGCGGATTCTGAGCAGCCATCTGGGGAGCGAATGGACGGTCAGCCGCTTGCCACAGCTTCCTGCAGGCCCTTCTCACGGACTCTTGCCATAGTTCGCACACACGTGTGGCTGTGCCATCTAATGCCATCTGTGGCAAAAGCCCCTGACTCCCAATTTACCAGCTTCCTACGACCCTCAGCACAGGCCAGACTTCTAGGACCCAAGTGGAAACCACCCTCTAATACCAAGAGCCCAGGGAATAGTCTTCCTGGAGACCCGTCCCCTGTGCCACAGGCTGGGATGGAAAAAGAAATCCCATAGCTGCTGTTCCCGGGCCACCCACTGAGGGCTTGGCGCAGTGCTGGGCACCTTACCAACATCCTCTCTTTGAGTCTTCTCAGTGGGAGGTGCTGGTCTTGATGACCCCATTTTACAATGGAAAGAGAAGATGTGGCTCCGGGAGTCAAAGCCACCTGCCCCAGGCCACATAGCTGGCCAGGGGCAAACTGGCTTAAGGCAGGACCCTCGCTTATAAGTTGCTTTCGATCCAGGGCTAAAAATAAGACATGGTGAATGTGAAATGGACAGGGTGCCTCGGCCCTGGGGCCCTGACCCAACAAGAAACCGGTGGAAGCAAGTCCTGATTCTGCTGAAGTCTTGCTGAGTGACCTTGGGTGGGTCACTCTCCTTCTTGGAGAACAGAGTTTGCCTTATGTGAAATGAGTGGGTTGACCATCTGTCTCTTGTGCTCTTTCTCAGATGTGCTTTGGGTAACAACTCGCGAAACAGAACTTAACAGCTGAGGGGAGGCTGAGCTTTGGGGAACAGCTCTGCGTGCCTCCTCCTGCGACAGAGACCCCATTACCAGCACCGCAAAGGGCCAAATTCCCGGAGGAGTTAGGGTACGCCGGGACTAACCGGCCCTGCAGCCTCGCTCTGCTTCTGACCCCCATCACCGAGTTGGGGGCCAAATGGAGGCATCGCAAGCCCTGGGCCAGACACCAAAGGAGGAAGGGAGGGCACCAGGCCTCCCGCACTGATGGACGGGACTCTCGCTGAGCTCCCCTCCTGGGTGGCTCCTCTCCCCTGCCCTTCTCCCTGAGCAGCCCCCTGCCCCATGCCCCAGCACCCCGTGCCCCCAGTCCCAGCCCCCTCCACGCAGGCTCCTCCTGGACTGGGCTCCAGCTCCAGCAGGCTGGCCATTTATAAGGCCCCACCTCACCCCTTTAAATTCTATTTTTTCAAACCACATTCTTGAACTTGGCAGATAACGTGGCAGCCCGACAAGAGCCCTATTTACTCGGAGAGCCGTGAATGGGCCCTTTATAACAAGCTTCATTAATATTTCTACCTATTGGCCAACTCTGCGTTTCCTCCCCCTATACAAACAGATTCTCCACACAGAAAGACTTTTCAAATGCTCTTGTTGACTTTCCCCAAACAGGGAGGGCAGCCGGGCTAGCCAGGGTGTGTGAGTGTGTGTGAGTGTGTGCGCAGGGGAGGGGGCGGCCGTGGGTGTGCGCCCGCCCGGCCCGGCCGGGAGCAGGAAGGAAAGAGGCCCGCTATTCACGGGCCGGGGCGGGCAGCCCGGGTGAGCTCAGGTATGCTGGGCCTCACAAAGGCACACTGAGCCCGGCCTGCATCGTGAATTCCAGAGCCCTGGCCCAGGGAGTTGGACGTTTCCTTCTCAGCCCCTGCTGCCTGGCTGGGTGACCCTGGGCAAGTCCCTTATTCACTCTGGGCCTCCTTGGCCTCCCTTGTCCCTCGGGTCTACACTTCACCGCTCAAAGTGTGGTCCATGCACCAGCCACAGCAGCAGCATCCCCCGAGAGCTGGTGAGAAGGGCAGACTCTCTGCCCAGATCTGCTGTCCTTGAATCTGCATCTGAGGATCCCGGGGGTGATGCGTGCGCACAAGAAGGTTTCAGAAGCATCCCATGTGCATCCCGTGCTCCTCCACCACCATCGGGGCCTGTCACAAGCCTTAACCATCCTCAAGCAGGCAAAACAAGGCTGTGTGGCCCTGTGCTTTGTGACCCCAGGCGTGGCCCACGGGGGGTGCTCAGGAAATAAGTGAATGAACAGAAAAGTACATTGTCCGAGTCTGCAGGCTCGTGCTAATGACAGAAATTCATCCTCTTCGGCCTATGAGACATTGTGAAGAACAGTCCATTCCGTTGTTCAGAAGGTCAGAGGGCTTCGGAAGGGAGCTTCTAATGTCACAGTGGGTGGGGTGAGCGTCTTGTCCTCTGGAGATAGGCAAGCAGAAACAGGAGGACGTGTGAGGGCAGTTGGAGCAGGCTCTGAGTGCGTGTGTGAGGGACATGCCTCTGGGCCGAGGAAGAAACTGGAGGGAGCGTGACATCACAACCGAGCATGCTCACAGCAGGCATGCTGACTTCCAATGCCGTCCATGCAGTGGGGATGTGGGCGAGTGCCTTCCTTTCCCTTTCATTTGTTCGTGGGATAAACCTTTATTCTAGGTGTCAGACCCTCTGCTGGAGCTCGGGACATCGTGGTCAATAAAATAGACTTTGCCTTGACCTCATAGGGAGGAGACACAATCAACAAATACATTTCTAAAAAACACAAAATGCTGGAAAGGAAATAGAGGAGGGTGACAGAGACAAGGTGTATGTACGGGGGTGGGGGAAAACCTATGAGTCAGGGGAGTCAGGAAAGACATCACTGAAAGGTGACTTTTTAAATTGAAACCTGAAGACAGAGGAGCCAGCCATGTGAGGAGCTGAAGGAAGGGCACTCCCAGCAGTGGGAACAGCATGTGCAAAGGTCCTGAGGCAGAAAATATTCGATGCTTGGAAAGGAGGTCAGCGTGGCAATAGCATTCCTCATACGAGAGGGAGAGGAGCCTGTGGGGGTGGTAATTTCCCCCTTGCAGACTTGCTGGGCGGGAGGATGGCACAAAGTAGGTGCTCGGAGCATAACTTGTTTGCTCTTACCTGATTTTCGGCCCCCTGTGGCTGCATCAGGCCCCTATCGAGACAGCGGCCTACTCTTTCTATCTCTCGGGAGCAGCAGGAGTAGTGCCTCAGCCCGGGCCATGGCGGAGGACAGGGTCAGCTGAGCTGGAGGGGCTTGAATGAGCTGCCTGTGTACATCTTGGCTACCCACATCATACCTTTTTTGGGAGGGGGTGGCCTGCCCTCTCCTGGGACACTCTCCCGGCTTTGGCTAGCCTAGGTGGCTTGGACAGATCTCTGACCCCCTGCCTAGCTCTCAGCAGCCAAAGGCCAGACCCTTTTGGGAGCACAGAGTCCTCTGGCCAGCCCACAGCCCACTCCTGGGCCAGCCCTTAAGTACCAGGCTGGAAATAACCAGTGCTCTCCGCCCCTGGGGGCTGTGGACTCGCCCACCACAGGGGCCGAGGTGGCTGGGCAGAGTGGGGCAGGAGGGCTGTCCCAGAGAGGTCTTTTGGATTCCTCCAGCTGGGAGGCCCCTTCTCTCAGTCTGTGGCTGGGGAGGGGGATGACAAATTGGTTCAAATACTAGATTTGCCACTGACTCGCCAGGAGCCCTTCAAAATTATATATAAATAGCAATTTGAGCCTCAGTTTTTTTATCTATAAAATGGAGTTGGGGTCCCTGGGTGGTCCAGTCGGTTAAGCATCTGACTATTGATTTCGGCTCAAGTCATGATCCCAGTCAGGGTCATGAGATCGAGCCCCGCGTCGGGCTCTTTGCTCAGGGGGGAGCCTGCTTAAGATTCTCTCTCTGCCTCTCCCTCTGTCCCTCCCTCTGCTCGCCCTCTCTCTCTCAAATAAATAAATAAAATCTTTAACAAAATAAAATAAAATGGAGTTGATCACCCTCTCCAAGGGTTGTTGAGAGAATTAAATAAACCGTAACTGTAAATTGTGAAGTGTAAAGTACAATGCACATGGAAGAGTTCATGTTTGGGGGAGGGCGGTTCATGTTGTATTCAAGGTCATGAAAAGACAGTTCTGGTGGCTGCTCCCTGCTCTACCTCTGGATAGACCACAGCACTTCTGAGAGCCTCAGTTTCCCCAGTTGTAATCTGGGTCCTTGTCCCTACCTCAAAAGGTTGTTAGGATCTAATTGATTCAAACAACATATGTATTGAGCACCTACTGTGTACATTGCTCATGGCATTCGAGACATCTCGCACGGGTTAGGTCCTCTTTCCTTCTTCGACTTCAGGGAATCTTTTCCTGAGGACTCAAGATAAGCCAAGGATGTACTCAGAAAACCAGACAAAGGACGGAGCGGGAGAAGGATTCTGGGTCTCAGACATGGGCCCCATGGTCAGGTTGCTGGTCAAAAACCTGCTTCAGTCTCTTACTGTCCCAAGTTACTTAGCCTTTGCAAGCCTCAGTTTCTCCATCCATAAAACAGGGAGAATATGACTACCACAGAAGTCTACTGCGATGATTAAACTACATCAGTGGGAGGAGAGAGCTCAGTCCTTGGCCCGCTGTAATTCGTAACGTCTGCTGCTATTAGAAGGGTGAGCCAGTAAATACTCATTCATTGTCGTTGGCCGAGTGGTAGTGTAACAGTAATAGGATAAATACTAGTAGTAGCCGTAGTAGTGATGGCGGGAGGAGAAGCACTAGGAGGAATCGCAGTAGAAGGACTACTAGCAGAAGTACTGGTGGTAGTGGTAGTTAGAGGTGCTAGTACTAGTAGTAGTAACAGGAGTAACGGTACAACAAATACTGGTGGTGACGGCGGTAAGAAGAAGTAATAGCAGTAACAGTAGTGGTAGAAGTTCCGGTGGTGTCACTAGTAGTAGAAGGACTAGTTGTACTAGTAAACGGTGATAGCAATAGTAGTAGAAGGACTAGTAGTAGACATACTAGTAGGACAGTAGTACTAGTATTGCCCAAGTGGGCACAGGCGCCAGGGGCGAGGTAGGAAAGCCAGGAGAATCCGGCCCCTTTAAATGCTGGGAAGCAGGGACGGGGTCCCGTTCACGGAGAGGGGTCCGCAAATATGGAGCTGGAAAGAAGAAAGGAAGGGGTGCAAAGCCTTAGAAACTGGTATGAATCAAATCCTTCCGGTCTCAGTGACAACGTGACTCTGTCTCTGGGGCAGTCTTGGGGTTACAGGGGCTGCATGCCCCACCCCCAGCTTCCTCCAGGGAGGCAGGGACAGTGTTTGCTCCCAGCTATCCCAGAGCCCCGGAGCAAGCAGGGTCTTGGGTGCCTCGGGTCCCCCATCCTCCTCACTGACACACGGGGACACTGAGGCTCTGGGGGTGTGAGTGTGGTGGCGGGAGGGGTACTGTTCTCCCTGGGTAACAGAACAGGGATGATGCTGTACACTTGGGAACGTGTTTCTGTTGCTCCAGTGGGACCAGCTTTGAGGGCTTGGCTTATGCGGAAGCCCCAGCTCCGTGGCCTAGCTTCTCGGCTGCCAGAGGGGCGAGTCAGCAGTGGGGCCTGGCACCCACCCAGGCCTTGGGAACTCAGTGTCCACTCTGCTGATACAGTGGGTGGGGCTTCCTAGGAAGAGCCTGAAGTATCCCAAGCAGGGGGCAACAGGGCATCCCCAGGCCCTGCTCATCCAGAAGAGTGAGTAAAGATAAGTTCTTAGCCAGGACTGTTGCCCAGACTTCCAAGGAAGCTTCTATCTTCTGGCAGTTTGGAGGATAATCCCATCGATTCTAGTAAGCAAGAGTTTGCTCTTCAACTTGCTCCACCCCTGGGCCTTTGCTCAGGCCATTCCTGTGGCCTGACATGCTCTGCTTCTCCCTTCTTTCTGCCCCAATTTCTACCCATCTTTTAAAGCCTGTCCCAACACCACCTCCTCCAGGAAGCCTTCCCAGATTCCCCGGCCCTTGTTTTCTGGTCAGGATTCACTTTCCTCGCCTGTGTTCCCATGCCATTTGGTCCCAGCTGCCGTGAGTGTTCCGTTTAACAGGCATGCCCTGAGCACCTACTCAGATTCACTGATCAGTCCCTGCCCTCAGAGCTTAAAGTTCTCTGAGGCAGACAGATGTTGACACCCCAACTCCACCTTAGCCAAATGGGTAAAGGTCATGGGGTTGGTAGGCCTGGGAGGCTGTAGGTCCTCAGAGGAGTCCTTCCGATCCAGGAGGGCTTCCTGAGAGAGGACACAGCCACTGTGTTCATTACCAAATGACATAGTGGATTGTTAGCACCTCGTTTGTGATCCAGCACATAGTAGGTGCTTTGGGCATGCTTAATTAACATTCAAATTGAATATGCAGCTGCTCACACATTGGATAGCTCCCTGCCACCTGTATGGAAGAAACCTAGGAGGGAGGAAAAGTCTGGAAAACTCTTAATGGATCCCCATAGGCCTTGCAGGTAGGGCCTGTGGGTAGTTCTGCTCTGTTTGGCCTAGAAATTCTCAATGGATTCCAAGCTAGAAATGAAAAAGAGGGAATCTGAGGATGGCAGTGACACAGCTCATCAGGAAGTTTGGTCCCAGGAGAAAGGGTATACTAGAAAAAGCTAACACAAGGTCTCTAAATGTCCATCACAACCCGAGAAATCACTCTCAGTATATAGGGCCCAACACACACGCTAGATGGAATGACTTTGGTCATTACGAAAAATCGAAAGCAAAGCTGTTGACCCTGCGGTGCATTAGAATAATCTGGGGTGCTCTGAAACCACTGATGTCCGGGCCCCACTTGCAAACCAATTAATTAGAATTTCTGGGGGTTGGGGATTCTGACTCCAGGGGTGGAGCTCCGCTGCCTTAGAGTAGCACGGGACATTCCCCAGGGAAGAAGGCAGGGCAGTGGGAAAGCCAATATGGGAGCATGTTTCCGCAGAGATGGTTGGACTAAGGCAAGTTATGTTCTTAAAAGATCAACTTCAGTTATCCAAGTTCAGCTTTGCAGAACAGCTTACAGAAGGAAGCTGCAGAGAGCAGAGGACAGAACACAGGCTCTGGAGACAGACAGATCCGCACTACACCACTTAGTGGATGTGTGACCTTGGCATGTTATTGAACATCCCCAAGCCTCAGTTTTATCACCTGTAAAATGAGAACACTCCCAGTCCCAGTCCCAGAGGGTTGCTTTAAATTTCAATTATAAAATGAAGTAGAAAAAGTGCCCAGTGTTCAATAAATATTAACTCCCAATCCTCTGACCCAGAAGGTTCCAGACACAACGAGGCATCATTGTGCAACAGATGGTACTTAACACCCTTTCACACTCTTACGTAGCAACATTACTCTTTTTAGATGAAAACATCCAGCTCATAGGTAAGTCATTCCTGGCTGAAGCTGACTCAGGGCAAACTGTTTACATTTTTAGGGAGAAGAGCCGAGATCCTGAAAACAGCAGGGAATTTCAGCCACCCTGGGTCCTTGGATTTCACAACTATCCCTAGAGGCTCATCTTCACCAAAAGACAAAGCTTGGCTTCAGGATGCTTCATTTCCTCTTGCTGGACCCTCATGTCTTCATCAGACAGACAGACAGCGGGTATGTGTCTGTGCCAGGCCTTGCGCTGGGCGTTGGGATGGGCCCCCTACCCTCACCAAACTCCTTGTCTAGTGGGAAGCTGGGCACAGCTGCCAATACCCACCATACGCAGCGAGAGAAGCCATGTGAGGTTTCGGAGGAGCGGAGGCACGTATAAGGGGAGAGAGTGGTGGCCTGGGGGTGACAGGAGTGTTTCTATGACTCTCTGTACCTCGATCTAAAATCACTGTTCCTCACCACGCCTGTACTGGCCCCCCTTCGGTTTTCCCATCTGCAGATGGGGCAGGGGACCAGATAGAAGTCAATGCAATAATCCCTTAAGGTTCCTGCTTTGGACAATTTTGTGGAATGAGTCCCATAGCCCACATTCACGTTTTAATTAAAGATTACATCAAGCTCTGTTTGGAAAATTTCACAACAAGCCTTGGACCCATCTGGCTTTTCCTCCACTGGGGGGTGGGGGTTACAAGAGGAACAATGAAAGATGAGTGTCATGTGATAAAAGGAGAACTTTCTTCCTCACCATCTTCTTCTCATCTCTGTCCCACCTCCATCCTATGTGAGGCCGTCCTGCAGGGTGTGAGCCCCAGACTGGGCTCAGCCTCTTCCCACCAGGGCCTCAGTCTCTGCACCTGACAAATGGGGACGAGCACTCCGTGAAAAATGTGTTGGACAGAGCAGAGGGCGTTGACACTTGGGTTTCCAGGGGCCCAGCGGAGCCTGTCCCCCACCCTCTGGGAATTCTAAATTTGTAGCAGATGGTTGGGTCCGAGAGGCCAGCTTGGCTGGAGCTGAAAGAATGTCACCCAGCTTCTGGGCACATCTGAGAGCAGCTTTGTGGCAGGAGCTGATGATCTCCATGATAAATGAGCCCTAAATGAATCCTTACATCATAAGGTTGAGTGTTTGTGGTTAGCCTTGTGAGGAAGGGAGAGACGGAGGTTAGGGAGGGATGCAAGGATGCACCCAGCAGCCTGCCCACGAGGCTCCCTTCCTCCTTCCCGGCTCCTTCCCTTCCTTCCACCAACATTTGCTGAGCCCCTGCTGTGTGCAGGGCCCTGTGCTGGCTCAGAGATCACAGGGATGAAGCCGACATAGTCCCTGCCCCCCAAAAGACAGGAGGCACAATCCAATGTGATCAGTCCTGTAACAGAGGGAAGTCCAGGAGGCTGTGGGGACAGGGTGACTCCAGGCTGACCTGGGGGGTAGGGGCCCGGGGAAGGCTTTCTACAATACAGCTTGCGGGACAAGCCCACCAGGTAGAAGTGAGCATTCCTGGCAGAGGGAATGGCAGGGGCAAAGGCTTAGAGGAGTCAAAGGGAAGCCTAGGGAAGCTTTGGGCGGGAAGTGCAGGACGCAGGGGTGGAGGGTGGGGGGTAGAGGAGAGGGACAGCCAAAGGGGTCAATAGGAGATAGAGCCTGAATGGCCTTAAGTCCCAGCCTAGGTAGCTCAGACTTTATTCTGAGGCCCTAGGGAGTCAGGGTAGGGCTTTCTCAAGGGGGATGTCTAAGGCTGAAGTGGGAGCAGGGGTGTGTGGAGGAGAGTCCCTGATGGTTCAACATGGCTTTTATTCACTCCCCCAGGAAGTGCTTCTTGAGGGCCTGCTCACCCTTCTCCGTAGCACCAGGCTGGCTAGCCCCTTCACAGGGCACAGGCTAGGGGAAAACGTATGCAAAGAGCCTGGCCTCGCTTGACAAAACTCCTTTGTGACAAGCCCTCGGGCCATGGTGGCACAGTGCTCTGCTGCCCCCTAGTGAGGTCTGGAGATGCACCCCTGCGGGGTCCGCCAGCTTCTCAAATACTCTGAGTTTCCTCCGCTGACTTTCTTCCCTCTGCCCCTCCCTGGACCACGGGAGTCCCACTCCTGCCGGGGCACTGGTGCAGTTGGGGAATAGAGGACAGGCCCAGGACAGGGGGAGGAAGGGAGGAGGACACAGAGGGATTCAGCCCCAGCTGTGGACGGGGGCCCAGGGGTTGTGTCCTTTAACTTTCTCAAATGAATAGAGATGGTGTTGACTCCTATCACTATCGCGATGGTCATAGTCATGACGATGGCGGTACGGTGGCGGGGGAGGGGGGCAGGGACTGCTATTTCTGTAGCTACTGGTGGTGATGGTAGAATTGGGGTGATGGTAGAATTGGGGTGATGTTGGTGATGGGATTACAATGATGGTAATGAGGACAAGGATGGAAGTAGGGACAGTGGTAGTGGGGATAGAAGTGGTGGCTCATATGGCTGGATTTCCTTGTCCCTGTCCTTGAAGCATACATTCAGCTCTCTCAGGCACACACCTAGGAAGGGGGACTTCTGGATCACGGGATAGGCACACGTTTAGCTTTACTAGATAAAGCCAAATAGTTTTCAGAACACGGTTGTCTTTACACTCCCAGCTGCCATGTGTGGGGGTTCCAGACGCCCCACATCCCCACAATACACTTAGCATTGTCTGTTTGGTTCACTCGTGTAGCTCTCACGCGCCTGGAAGCCTGGCACATAGAGGAGGCTTAATGAAAAACTCTGCTGAAAGAATTCACAATTTAAGAGGAGCAGATGTTCTTACTCGCTGTTAGAGAACAGAACCAGAACTTTGCTCTCGCTTGCAGACATCCAGCCAAGTACACGTTCTGACCCAGGTTGTCAAAGTCACGCCAAACAGCCCATCACACCCCATCACGCACATATCCCTTGTCTTGGCATTTTTCTCAAAATCCCTTCCGTGTGGCTCATCTCGGTCCAGTTTGAAGAGGGACAGCAATTTGGTTAAACCAAAGCACACAAAGATGCGCATGAGTCCTTAACCCTTTTAGGGACATTTAAAGGAGCAACCTGCTCTCTTGCTGGGTCTACAACTGAAAGAGGCAAGCTGCCATCACAGACAGCACCCAGACCATCAGCTGTTCATAGCTCCGGGTTTTATTCAGTTCCGCCACTCATGGCTGCTTTCCCTTCAGACAACCTCCCCTGTCTGCCTCTCTTTTCTTCCATTTTTTTTTTTCATCTGCGAAACAGGAATAGTAATTCTTGTCCTCTCCACCTCAAGGATTTAAAAAAAAAAAATGTAACAGATTAAGGACCTTCCCAGTTGAAAGAAATCTTGGAGATCATCTAGGGACTTTTATTTTTGCTCTTAGATAATTCTTTACAATTTATGAATCCCTTTCAATTACACGGTCTCATCGAAAGCTCAGGACAACTAGGTGACATCATTCATCTCTTTTCATAGGAAGGAAACAGGTTAAGAAAGGGAGAATGACTTGCCCAAGTGGCAGGGCTGGGGGCAGTGGCTCTTTGCTCTACCTAACTCTCCCTATAGATCCAGCTAGAAGGCCCTATGACCAAAAGGTTAACCGGCTCTTGCTTGTACTCCTCCAGTGCATGGGGAGCTCACATCCACCCAAGTTAAACCGGTCCCTAGTTGGGTGGCTCCGATAGTTGGCTATCATTTGTGGTGGTAGAGAGCACATTGCATTGAAGGCGGGGGGTGATCATTAAGGCTTTCATCCTAATGTGTGTCAGGGAGAGGAGGAGTTTACGGAAATATTGAGAGAATATACAGAGACAGCCAGCATGGCAATAATAATAGCAATACCTATCTGATAGTGTCACTTCCCTGTTTGTAACCGTTCAATGGCTTCCGGGTTCCCTGAAGAGGGAGTCCAGACAGACTCCTTCACGTGCCCTCCATGAGCTTGGTCCAGTCTCAAACCACCTCTACATGTCTCACACATTTCCCCACCCCACCCAGCCTTCCTGCAAGGTGTTCCGTCTGCTAAGAACACCCTCACCTACCATCCTCACCTCCCTGCTCCTACAGGGCTCTGAACTACCCTCTGCCCAAATCCCTGCACACTAGACTGTTCTTACTTGTGTCCCAAACTAAGACTATCGGATTCCTTTGCCCTGGTGCCCAGCATGGAGACTGTCCCCGAATGGGCGATTGCCCCACCCCAGCACCGGCGCAGATAGTTCTGCCGCTCCTGACAGCCAGACCAGGAGAGGGTTAAACAACTGCCCTGGCCTTAGATCAGCCTTGGCTTTGGAGAGGCAGGTGGCCCAGTGTTTAACCAGAGTCTTCCTGGGCCTTTTGTCAGCTGGGCTCAGGAACTCAATCCAGCCAGGTCTTCTGAGAGCTGAAACCTGGGCCCCTCTCACTCCTTTAGGCGCCCCCACCCCTTCCTGGGCCCTGGGGTACCAAGTAGCTGGAGCTGCCAGGGTGGGGAAGCGAGGGAGGAAGATTACAAAGCTGGAGGAGGTGTAGGTGGAGAGTAGGAAGGGCCTGGTCCATGCTCTGCCCAGCCTTGCTGTATGGCCCTGGTTGAGCCCTTCCCACCCCTGCCTCCCTATCCCCATCTGTGTACAGAGGAGTCTGGTCTGGGTGGTCCCTCCTGATAGGAATGGACAAGAGCAAGGGACCCTCAGACTCCAGAACCCCCTAGCTAGGGGTCCCTTTGCTGGAGACTTTTTCCACCAGAGGTGGGGGTGGGTAAATCTTTAACTAGCTAGCGCTGGGGAGGCTGGAGCCTTTCCGGATGGATGGCTGCCTGAGAAGGGGGAAAGGGGGTGGGCGGTGTAAGGTGTGTATAGCCAGTCCCAGTGTGGTGGAAAAGGGAGGGTGGTGGAGAGAGAAAGGAACCAGACTCGGGCGGAGCTGACTCCGTGTGCAAAGCAGGACATGGAGGAACGCGGGTCTCCCGACGGGTAAGCACAGATTCTGGGAGGTTCGAGGAGCCTCTGGGCTCAGGGATGGTAACTCCCGTTGCTGCCACAGGGACCTCGCGCGGAGCCTGGAGCAGGGGCCGGAGGGGCCAGAAACACCCATCCAGGTGGTGCTCAGGTAGGTATAGGTTGGTTGGGGGGTGGGGGAGGCGAGCGAGGACAGGACCGATGGCGACAACGGGATGGACCATCCGCCTCCCCAACGGACCCCAGGGTGCGTCCCATGAGCGCCGCCGAGTTGCGTCGAGGGGAACAGAGCGCGCTGCACTGCTCGGGAACCCGGACTCTACAAGTGAGGAACCCCTCGCCCCCTCCCACGCCCCCCCCAAACCTACCCGAAGGCCCCTCCACCCCTTCCCGGGGCAACTTTGTCCCAGGCCCCAGCCTCCCCCGACAACCCCGTGAGCTCCGCCCTCCCAGGCCCCGCCCCCAGCGTGCCCCGCCCCCTGCCGCCCCCTCCCCCAGGTGAGCCCCCCGGGCGGCGGCCCGGACGTGGCGTTCCGCTTCGGCGCCGTGCTGGACGCGGCGCGCACGCAGGAGGACGTGTTCCGGGCGTGCGGCGTGCGGCGCCTGGGCGAGCTGGCGCTGCGCGGGTGAGTGAGGCCCCGCTGACGGCCCGCGCCCGGGGACAGCGCCCCGGCCCCCAGCCCGCCCCCGCCCCCCAGCCGGCCGCCGCCTGCGTCCAGCCGCGCCCCTGCCGCCCGCAGCTTCTCCTGCACTGTCTTCACCTTCGGCCAGACGGGCTCCGGGAAGACCTACACCCTGAGCGGGCCTCCTCCGCAGGTGGGCCGAGCGCAGGTGGAGCGGGGAGGCAACGGGAGACTCGAAGCCCTGGGGAGCCGCAGGTGGCGCGCCCTTCCGGGGGGAAGGGCCTGCGTGCCGCCCAGCCGCGTTTATTTGCGGACGGGGAAACTGAGGACCGGAGAGGTGAAGGTGCCTGCCCAATATGGAGCCACTTTTATCCGCTTTACTCAGTAGCTCTGAGTTTTTTCATCTGTAAACGGAAGTGACGGTTCTGACTGAGGATTGCCGGCGATGTTCTACGGGAGCTTGGCCCAGTTCCTGGCGCATACTGGGGCAGTCCTCTACAGAGGGTAGTTATGACTGCTGCTTTGTGCTCGGATGATCATGATCCAGTCTCTGGCTCCGCTGTTTCTGCCCCCAGGGCGAGGGTGTGCCCGTACCCCCCAACCTAGCTGGCATCATGCAGAGGACCTTCGCCTGGCTCTTAGACCGGGTGCAGCACCTGGGCGCGCCTGTTACCCTCCGTGCCTCCTATTTGGAGATCTACAATGAGCAGGTGGGGGACTGAGATGAATAGACAGCCCTCAGGAAAAGGAGGCATTTCTCTCTAAGGAGCATGGGTCAAGGGACAGAAGAGGCTGGGGGACTGTTGTTGGTAAGGGCTGGGGGTGGATGGAACGTGGGCTCGGCGCCCCTTCCCTCACCTACCACCCTTATCTCAGGTTCGAGACCTTCTGAGCGTGGGATCTCCCCGGCCCCTCCCTGTTCGCTGGAGCAAGACCCGGGGCTTCTATGTGGAGCAGCTGCGGGTGGTGGAGTTTGGGAGTCTGGGGGCCCTGATGGAACTTCTGCAAATGGGTGCGTGCTACTTCAGGGGTGCTTTGGGGTACGGGGATGCCCGTTCCTCAGCTGTTCACTGACTGCACCCCGAGCCCCTGGCTGGAGCTGTGGATTGTGATGATCCGCGTGGGAGAAAAGGGCCAGCAAACCAACGATTCAGACACAGCCCAGAGATGTTCACCCCACCCCACACCAGGCTCGCAGATTCTGCTGTCCAGACTCTTGGAATCCTGATGATGGACTCATGATTGGGTAGAGTGGAGTCAGGGTCATGGTCTCTCCAGCCCAGGGCCTCTGCCTTGGTCAGGCCCCATCTTTGCCCCCTGAGGAGGTCTCTGCACATCAAGGCTCTCCCCTTCCAGTCTGTTCCCCTACATGCAGCAAACTACATCCCTCTTCCTCTCCAGACCCCCAGACCCTTCCAGTTTCTTAAAGGTAAAGGTCATACCTCTTAGGCTAGACTGTGCCGTCCTTCTCTTCCAGCCTCATTCATTCATCAAATATTTATTGAGCACCCACCCTGTAGCAGGCATTGGGGACACTGGGAATCTGGGTTCTGGCCCCAAAGTTGTGCCCAGAGCTGAGCTTTCTGTCTGAGTCTCTCTCTCTCTCTCTCCATAAGGCAACGGGAGAGATGTCCATAAAACGTGAATTCAGCGGACGTTCCTCTGCTCAGTACTCTTCATCTTCCTTACACATGTCCGTGCTAGAGGCAGACCTGGCAGCCCCTCATTCCCCTTTCCTGCCTCCGTGCCTTTGCACAGGCTGGCCCCTCTCCCAGAATGCCCTCGCTTCTTTTTCTTCATCAGTGACGACCTGCTCTTCCTACCAGGTCCATCTCCTGCCATTTTCCCCCTCTAGGTCTTAGCCGCCGACGGAGCTCAGCTCACACCCTGAACCAGGCCTCCAGCCGAAGCCATGCCCTGCTCACGCTCTACATCAGCCGCCAAACTGTGAGTGTCCCCACGTGGGGAAGGAGCTGGCCCAGGGCCACCCAGCAAGGGTCTGCCTCTGGATGTAGAAAGCTACTTGGGCATGCGCCGGAGGTAATAGTGGAAATCGTTGGCTTTGTGACTTCGGTGGGGATGGCTCCTCCCGAATCCCCGTCGAGCCCTGATCCCCCTGCCCCACAGATGCCTCCAGGGGCCCCTGGGGAGCCCCCCGTGGGGGGGAAGCTGTGCTTTGTAGACCTGGCTGGCAGTGAGAAGGTGGCGGCCACAGGATCCCGTGGGGAGCTGATGCTTGAGGCGAACAGCATCAACCGCAGCCTGCTGGCCCTAGGTGAGACGTGGGGCCAGCTGGGCGGACTTCCTGTGTCCCTCCCCTGAGCCTGGCCCAGAGCTGTCCCCAGTGGGGGAAACCAGAGGAGATGTAGTGTGGGGAGTCAAGAGCTGTGACCCATGAGCCACCCGCCGCCTCCTGGTCTCACCGCGCTATTGACTGGTACCTCCCCTCTTAGAACTTTACGGGTCTATGACACTGAGGGTTTATAAAGGTACATGTTCATTTGAGAGGTAGAATCACTCAAGTGCAGAGGATGAGCCCTCAGACATTCAGCCTGTCCCATGTGCAGTTGGGAAGACTGCGGTCCCATGAGGAGAAGGGAAGTGACTTTCTTCCCACCCCCACCCCAGGTCACTGGGCCTTGAGGTCCCTTACTCTGTGGTATGCGTGGGGAGGTTTTCAGGGAACTCTTCTTCATTTCCTGAGCCCCTGCTGAGTGCGAGGTTCAGGGGTGGTCGGCTTCTTTGGCGGCACTGGGGATCAGGGGTTGGACAGGGCCATCTCTGCCCTCAGGAGCCCCAGTCGGGTGGCAGAGACTGGTCTGACCGAGTAACGAGATCTTGTAGAAAGACAGATCTTCGAGTCACACAGGCCTGGGTGGAGATCCCAGCTCTGCATGTACCAGCTGGGTGGCCTTGAGCAAGAGCTGTAACCTTGCTAGCCTTGTTGTCCCCACCCAGGTCACTGCATCTCCCTGTTGCTGGACCCACAGAGGAAGCAGAGCCACATCCCCTTCCGGGACAGCAAGCTCACCAAGCTGCTGGCAGACTCGCTGGGGGGACGCGGGGTCACCCTCATGGTACCCAAGAGGGGCTGGCAGAGGAATAGCTCCTGAGGGAGGGGGTCCCAGAGAGGAACACTCAGGGGCAGTCCTCCCCAGGTGGCCTGCGTGTCCCCTTCAGCCCAGTGCCTTCCTGAGACTCTCAGCACCCTGCGATATGCAAGCCGAGCCCAGCGCGTCACCACTCGGCCACAGGCCCCCAAGGTGAATGGAGGGAGACACAGGCAGAGGAGATGGCTGGGGGTCAGGCAGGAGCTGGAGCCTGAGTCGGTGTCATGAGAAGTCTGGGACTGAGTTAGAGTTGGAATTAGAGTCAGAATCCTGGTGATGAGGTCATGATTGGGTAGGGTGGGGTCAGGGTCATGGTCAGGGTTAGGGCATGTCTGGGAGTCTGGTCTGATTTGGGATGTGATTCAGGGGATAGCCAGGGTCCCAGTTGGTACCATGATTAAGTCTGAGTTGAGTTCGGGTCTGACGTAGTGTCTCGTTTGGGGTCAGAATCTGGGCCAAGGTTTGAACAGACCTGAGTTTAAGGTCGGACTTGGAGTGGGTCCAGCTTAGAGTAGGCCCTCCAGGCATACAGCTTTGATACCAATAGGACAAGGTGCCTCCTCCAGGCGGATGTAGCCTTGTACTGGGATGCAGGCTGGCCAGTGAAGCATGGGCTGGATTTGAGGCTCTACTCACCCACCCCCGGAAGCCCTTGTGCAGTGCACAACTTGTACAGCCATAAGCAGCAGCTCTGGGCCTCTTTCTCTGCAGTCGCCTAAGCAACCCCAGCGTTTGGAGATTGAGATACTGCAGCTCCAGGAGGAGAACCGTTGCCTGCGGTCCCAACTGGGGCAAATAGACCCCAAGGGTATGAGCTGCCTGGACGCAGGGGTGGGGTGAGGGTAGGGTCTGGGGCTCCTGTGGATCCAGCCGTCTTCCCCTTCCCTGCAGCCTCAAGGCTCAGTAGGGCGCGGGTGGCCTGGGCCCAGCGGAACCTCTATGGGATGCTGCAGGAGTTCATGCTGGAGAATGAGAGGCTCAGGTAGGGCCCGCCTCAGCCAGGGGGACTCTGTGCCCCACCGCTCCCCTCTGGGCTGCTCTGCCAAGCTGCGCCGCTCCCTCGTCCGTGCTACCCTGCTGTCCCCCCTTGCCTCCTGGGGCTCGTACTCCCCCGCAAAGAGGAGGGCTAACTGATACCCCTCCTGGTAGCTCTGCCTCCCGTCACCTTCCTGGGGCCCGTTCTTCCCAGGAAAGAAAACAGCCAGCTGCAGAGTAGCCGGGACCGGGCCCGGGATGAGCAGCGCATCCTGGCCCAACAGGTGCAGGAGCTGGAGCGGTGAGCACGGCTGCCAGCCCGGACACAGGCCTTGGGACAGAGGGCAGGTGGGAAAGGGTGGCTCAGTGAAATGGGCAAGAGTCTGGACCCAGACTCCCTGGGTTCGAATTTCAGCTCTGCCACCTACTAGCTGTGTGCCCT
This sequence comes from Halichoerus grypus, assembly GCF_964656455.1. Taxonomy (NCBI): domain Eukaryota; kingdom Metazoa; phylum Chordata; class Mammalia; order Carnivora; family Phocidae; genus Halichoerus; species Halichoerus grypus. The sequence goes on along the minus strand of NC_135725.1, from coordinate 74,837,303 downwards.
TGGGGGAGTCATTTTACCTCTGCCTGCCTGGGCTGCTGCTTTTATAAAATGGGGGTAATACAGTGCCTACTTTATAGGGTGGTTGTAAAGTTAGGATTGAATGAGCTCATATGTCAAGCCTTGAGAACGGTACCTGGCATGGAGTAAGTGCTCCCTGAGTGTGTGTTAAAAGGGACGTGGCGGCCAGCCTGGTGTTGGTTTTCAGGCTGTAGGCACAGACCCCCCTGTTCTCCCCAGGCGCCTCCTCTGTACCTGCTCTGATCACCAGCCCCACCCCGGCCCAGCCCCGTGTCCCTGTGTGATGGCGCCGGCTCCCCCATGCCACGTGAGTCTCTGCCCGGCCGGGAGGGGTGGGGAGCAGGACCGGCGCAAAGCTTCTGACATGCCCTCTTGCAGGCCCTGCCACCCCTCTGCTCCTGCCTCTGCCTCTGCCCCCTGTGCCGAGCACCGCTGGCCCACTGGGCCTGCGCACGGGGGGAGCACCACCTGCCCCAGGTAGGACAGGCGGAGGGGAGGGGAGTGAATGGGGGAGAGCTGGAGACTTTGATCCAGGGGGTCAGCAGCCCGGGAGGCTCCGGAGTTGCAGGGTCCCAGGCTGGATCACGTGATGAGGGGCTAGGCTTGGGCTCCCGCCCAGGGTTCGGAAAGGCTGGTTTGCTTGCCTCGGCCTCCTCCCCATCCTGCCTTCTTTCAGGAACTCATGGAGCCTCACTCGCTCATTCCCTCGTCCACTCACACATTACTCATTTACGTCTTCACTCACGTGTTCATTCACTCGCTCGGTAACTCTCCCCGGAGCTCCCAGCTTTGTGCCAGCCCTGGTTCTGGGCACCGGGAATCCCGACAGACACCAGACACGGTTCCTGCCCTCAGGGAGTTCCTGTCTCCAGAGAGGACACTCCAAGGGCTACCCACTGCCCACAGAAAAAGGGACCAAGACCCTGCGCCTTTATGTGCACCTGATATTCTTGGCGTCCCGTGGGGGCAGGCGTGGCAGAGATGGTGGTGGCACCAGGAAGGTGGGGCACGTAGAGGCAGGGTCACCCAGTGTGGGCTCTGGTCTTTCCTGCAGGTGTTTGGCCCTAAGGCCCCAGGTGGCATGCCCCTCGCTGCCCAGCCCCCACCCTGGGCACCCCCATGCAACCCTGGCCCTGCCAAGTGTCCGAGAGAGAGGTGGGCCAGCCCTGGGGCACTGGGACACGGGAGGAGGGGACCGGGCCTGGGAACTCGAGGGCTCACCTCCTACCACCCAACCCACCCTGGCCCAGGAGTCCTAGCGACTGGACTGAGACCCGAGTCCTGGCAGAGATGCTGACGGAGGAGGAGGTGGTGCCCTCTGCACCCCCCTTGCCCACGGGGCCCCCGAACACGTCACCGGTGCTGAGAGGTGAAGAAGAGAGAGGGGGAGGGGCCCTCCGTGGGGGTTTTTTTTGTGATCTTGGGCCAGAACCCACCCTTTCCAGACCTTAGTCTTCCCATCTCTGAAACAGGGTGTGTGTTGAGAGGCGATTTGTAAGATCTTTCCAGTTCCCAAACTTGGAATTCTCCTCCCGGGGCCACCTGTATGTCCAGATGTGTGCAGGAGCCCGTGGTGTATGTTGAGGGGGAGGGGAACCACCCGAGGCTTCCCCAGAGGGTGTTGGGACACTGATAGGTCCGGGTGGGGAGGGGCCCAAGGGGGCGCAGGCCTCGGGTCTCACCGTGTGCTCCTCAGGTGGGGCTGCAGTGCCAAACCTGGCCCGGAGACTGGAGGCCCTCAGAGTCCAAATTGGCAGCTCCCTCCGTCGCGGCCGGAGCCAGCCACCGCCCAGCGAGGCTACACGGAGCCCCGGCCGAGTCCTCCCTCCCTGCTGAGGGCAAAGCAGAAACCCGGGAGACCGCTGCGTGACCTTGGTCTGGGCTCTGCACTCCCGGGCTCAGTCCCCCCATCTGCTCAGTGGGGATGGCAGCCGCCGCGCCGGGCAGAGGGGAGTTCCTGAGGGCCGCGGGTAGGGGCTGGTGGGCAGTTTGGGGGAGCAGAGGGAGGGTGCCGCCCCGGACTGTGAGAGATGAGACTGGATTTGGGAGAAGCCAGGCAGCAGGTGATGAAATAGACAAATAAAGAGAGGTGTCAGCTCCGAGTGTGGCGGGTTCTGTCTCGGGACGTCAGGCACTTGTGCGCCGTGACATCCCAGAGAGGAGGGACTCTCAGGGGAGCCCGAGGAGGAGGAAAGGACTCTCGGCAGAGGTGCGTGCCCCTGCTGATCAGGAATAGTCCAGGTTGCCATCTCCTTTGTATATGATACAAGTTTTAATTGAGCAACTGCTACATGTCCCAGGGCAGACGTGGGGAAATCAAATGGTGAGCGTCTCCACGCGGGAGCATGAGGGAGCCCAGTTCCAGCTGACCTTTGTGCGGGCTGCCTGCGTGCTGGTGTTGGAGGGGCCATGAGGTCTGAGTTCTGATGCCACAGGCTTGCTGGGACCTTGGACAGGCCTTGAACCCTCCCTGGATCACTTTATGGTATTCAGCCAATTAGATGGGGGGTGAGGTTCCTTGTCTGTGGAGTTCAAGTGAGGGTCAGGAGGTGAAGAATATCAGGATCCCAGTAGGATGCAATGGGTCTACAATTAGGGGGAAGTCCAGATGTGACATGAGAAATTGGAGGTGCTAGTGGGAGGACCTCATTAGAGGAGTCACGGGACTAATGTAACTCTTCCATTTTATAGTTAGGGAAACTGAGACCCACAGGGCTCATTCCTACCTTTGTTCGCTCATGCATTCATTCAACACTCCTGGCATTGACGCAAACCAGGGTCGTGAACAGGACTGACAAGGGACACGCTGGCTTTGCCCAGGAAGCTCACAGCGGCCAGGTATTGAAAGGCAAGATGTGTGACTGGGCATTCGGGTTGTCCAACAGTGGAGACTTAGTGGAAGGCCAGTGGAAGGAGGTGGAGCCCAGGACGTGGGGTGACGACCAGAGGCCACAGGCCACTGGGCCCCGCGGAGTGGGCTTGGTTAAGTCCGCAGACTGAACCACACGGGCACATCTCGCCTCCTCACTTAACCACGAGTGATCCTGGGCAAATGACTTCACTGCTCCGAACCTGAGTCCTCTCATCTGCAGGATGGCTACAATCGTAATACCCCCTCACTGGACAGTTGCCGGGATTAAATCCGCTTGTGGATGGAAAGAGTACGGCACGAGGCTTTGCTTATTGCAGACAGTTTAGCCAAAAGCAGCTTTCAGTCAGTATGACCGTTTGATGAAATCGATGATCTGGGTTCCACAAATCCCTATGGAGAACCCACTTTGGGCCAGCATTGAACAAAGCCTAAGAACCCTTACCGTCACCGAACACAGAAAACAAGAAAAAGGGCGGAATAGAGGGAACTTGGTGATAAATGCCATGGAGCAAAATCTAGCAGAGAGGTCCCTCTGCCAGGGTGGGTGCACTTTTAAATAGGGGGGCGCAGGTGACATTCATGCAGAGACCTGAAGGAGGGGAGGAGGGTGAACCTGGTTAGTGCCATTTCTACTCTAAGTAATTGTGCTGCCACCTGAGCTCCAGGGGCTCAGCAGGCTCGAGCCTGGGCTCCTCCCCTCCCCAGAGCCCTTCTCTCTCTCCGGTCACTGTATGGGGGCCCTGCTTGCTGGGAGGTCTCCAGCCCCCCGGCGGGGAAGGTCCCTGGCACCGAGTGTGAGAGCTTTCCTCAGCTGCCTCGGGAGGGTGGACAGGGACCACCCAGGGGGACCCTGGCTATTGCGGGTTCATTTCGTGTTTGGATGACTCCTTCTTCCGCTGGAGCCAGCCACGATTTTCCAGTTTCCTAGTTCCAGCTCGGCAAAACCCCCACTTACTTTCCCACAGATAGACTCAAGGAGACCAGTTTCCAGCACCCCATCTCCTAGGCCATGTGTCCATCTCCAGGTCAGCATCCTTGCTCTAGAACTGCCCCTTGTCCAGAATCCTGAAACCCTGGAGGAATTCCAGAGGACCCCAGTAATGTATCAAGACTCTTCAAGTCCAGTGGTCCTTACTGAGCGCTTGAGGACTCCAGAGGGCACTTCTGGAGCCCTGAAAGCTATAGGGCTTCCCCGGGATGCTGGAATCTGAGGTCGGTTCTCCAGCCCCATGAAATAGGGTAGTCGTCCTCCAGAACTATAAGCTTAGAAGGTTTCTGGTACATTAGAATTGAGGGACACTCTAGGAAATCCTGAAGCACTGTAGGCATTTTCCAGAATCCCAGATCCTTAAATGATTTCTCAGAAATTTTAAAACTATGTGTAGAATTTGGGAGGGATTCTCTGAACTCTCTAGCTGGGGAGGAGGATGTTCAGCAGAGCTTGGAAGGCCATCCATGAGTTTCTAAGAATGCTGGCAAATCTAGAGATGAACCTAGATGTCTAGAGCCCTGGCTAAATCCTCCAGATCCTTGGGGACCCTCCCTCTCAGCCAGTGCAGGAACAGGAGTTTGGCTGGAAGCATCACTGTAGGACTTAAGGTTAGGAAGAGCACACCTGTGAGTCCTTGTGCAGCTTTTGAGGTCTCCTCTGGGCGATCAACCCCAAGATAGACCCCAGCGGGTGCAGATAACGTGAGACAGTGTGCAGACCCCCACTGCCAAGAACGTCTCACTCCCATCTCTGCTCTGGCCGCACCAGCCTCCTTTCACCTCCCAGACGTGTCCTGCCTTCTCTCGGGGTCTTTCTTCCCTTTGTCTAGTGACACATTTGCCCCAAATTCATATTCAGGTTTGTACCCAACAGGTTGATTTCAGCCCCTCTGAGGGATGTTTTGTGTTCTCTTAGGTGACTTCTGTTGTGCCCTTGTTGAGCTTCCAAAGATCCCCCTTCCTTCATTTTAATGGTGGGAGGCAGTGTGGTGCAGGTTGGGGGAGGGGGTCTTGCTATGAAGCCCAGCGTAGCAGCCAGCGGAAGCTGTAAGCAGGTGGCTCGGGGCTCGAAGCCTGCCTGCAGCAGACGGCCTGTGGGAGCCACACTAGCCCCGCCCTGGCCGGCCAGCAAGGAAGACCTTTGAAAGTTGGCCAGAGTGTCGTCCTCAGGAGCTTCCATGCTGCCCACGGCTGTGATCACCTGGCCTCTCATTCATCACATCTTACTAGGTCCCTCTTGAAGGCCGGGCCTGCTCTCCTGGCTGTCAGGCTGGAGGTCTGGGTAGTCTCTAGGCATCGGAACGTTGGCCAGACGCAGCCCCTCTTCCGGCCTCAGTCTGTCCGACTTACGGCTGTGAGAGCCTGGGCAGGGTAGTTAACCTCTCTGAACCTCAGGCTTCTCCTCTGTAAGGTGGGGATAAGATAGGTTTATCCTGTGAGAAGTTACTAAGTGCTCATAGAGGATAGGAGATGAGGATCAAAAGCAACTCCATATAAACTGCTGAGGACAGAGCCTGGCACCAGTCAGTGCTGCATAAATGCTGATCGTTATTACTGTTGTTATTGATAACAGATGCTCTCAGTACACGCGTGCAGCGTTCCTGTCCTTGCAGGAGAGGAATTGTCACGATCTGCTCCCTGGTCATTTCAGACTCATGAACTGGTTGCTAGCCACTCTGCCGGCTCCTTCCTACGAGGTGACTCTTCGAACGTGGATTCTTGCGGGGAGAGAGTGGTCATCCAGGACTGTCGCCCCGTGCAAGAGCCAGGGAAGAGGCCCCGCTGCTCTGCCGGGGCTAATTGAAAGACATTCATTTGTCTTCACTGAAGGAGGGCCAGGGGGACTTTCCAGAAAGTCCAGCTTGCCTCGAGATTTTGGGAAAGAGCTGTTTTAGTCCATCTGATATCAGCTTGGTCAGCCAAGAGTCAGGGCAGGTCCCTGGAGGTCCTGCTTTAATGGACAGATAAGACCAGCCTGCAAAGAGCAGGAAAATGCCTGTGTCCTCTTCCTGGACACAGGCCGGTCTTTGGACATTTACTCCTTTAGGAAAACTGTTTCTTCAGTGGCGCAAAGGGAACCGGACAGCGGGCCACAAGCTCTGTCCCCTGGGTCTCAAGGGCACTCAGCTCCAGAGTGTCTCACTTTGCGAGCTGCTTCTCCAGGCTAAGCCTTCCTCTCCCACAGTCAGGAAGCTAGACTGACAACATCCAAGGGCACTCTTCACTCTGCTCTCTTCAAGGAGCGAGAACATGACCTGTCCTTCATCATTTCATTCCTCTACGCCCCATGGGCTCCTCTTAACCCCATTTAATGGAGGGAAAAACTCAGATCCTGAAAGGTGAAGTCACTTAGGATCACATAGGCAGGAAGGGGGCACAGCCGTGACTGGGACCCAGGTCTGTCTGGAAGCCAAGTTCAACCGCCTGACCATCACTCTGCTAAACGAAGCTTGGGAGTCCTCCCAGCCATGGCACACAGACTAATTCAAAACTGGGGACACAAGGAAATGCCACCACCGAGCAAGGCTCTTTGCCTTTTGGACTGTGTCCTTGAGCTTTCCAATCATTCGCTGATCATGATTTAAGGACTTGGAGTAGTGATTCCAATCTTCTAGCCTCCCTCAGCTGCCTTGTAGTTGGGTGGTCCTTGGGGTCTGACCTACATTCTCCTTCACAGCTCTAAGGAAGTCAGTTGGTATGTGTTCACTGAGCACCTACTAAGGTGCCCGGCATACTGCTCAGCCCCAGGGAGGAAGGGATGGGTCAGGTCTTGGTGTGGCAGGCCCGGAGCATGCTCTTGGCTGGGGAAAGGAGAAGCAGGCACATGTAAGCCTGACTCCTGCAGTGAGGAGTCCAGTGGAGGGAGATGACCCACCCCTCTGCTCCAGGTGTCTGAAAGAACAGGGCCCCAGGTCCTGTTCAGGAGGGGACAGGGTCTGGGAGGTAAGCAGAGTGATGCAGGTGTCAGGGAGACAGATCTGAGTTCGAATCACCACTCATTAGCTGGGTGGCCTTAGCACTTGTTCACCTGAGCCCTTAGCCTCAGTTTCCCTATCTGTAAAATAGAGCAACCATTGTAGTAAAGTGATGGAGCCTTAATGGGAGGATTCAGTAAGATGTGCTTGTGGGGCGCCTGGCCTGGGGCCTGGCACATGGTAGGGATTGAATCTGCCTTTGTGGCACCCAAGTCTGTTTCACCGGGAGAACCTTCCAGGAAACTGTTTCTAAAAGGGCCCCATCTGAGCATCCAACTCTGTAGCTAGGCGGGGTATGGCAAGGTAGAGGCTGAATGCCCTACACTCCCCAGGGGATTTGAAGCAGTCCCGGGGCAAGGAAGGCCGGGTTCTAGCGCTGGTTCTACCACTTCTGTGGGCCTTTGCTCTAGGCCTCTGGCTCCTGGTCTGTGTGGAGCCATCAGAGCAAACCTGGGTGGTCTTTCTAGAAGTTCTCTGCTGCCCTCTAGTGGACATGGGGCGCTCTCACCTCTCGGCAGTGTAACTCCTGCATTTCTGGGGCCCTTACCTGGTACCCCACGCTGTGCTAAGTGCCTGTGAGGATGCACGCCCCTCCAGTGTGTACACTTGGGGAGCAGGGAGGACGCTCACAAATGTCCCTCACTGAGCTCTTATATCAGCCACGTCCAGTGAGCTACTTGAGCCTCGTTTGCAGGTCTGGATAAGAAAGGTGGGCTCAGGGAAGGAAAAGCCTGCCCCCCACGGTCACCCAGCAAATCACAAGGGCTGGGACTCAAAGTTGTAGATGGCCTAGCTCTTTGGGATGGGTGGGGAAGAAGTAAAGCGTAGAAACAGCTGAGCAGTGGAAGGTCCCCTCTCCTGACGCTATTTATGGAGTCCGGGTGCTGCCCACCTCCAATTTCCCCATGAGTGGGCAGGCCACACTCTGAGTCCAGGGGAACTGTGCAGAGTCAGGTGTCTGGGGCAAGGCCTGGGGCTGGATACCTCCTCGTGGGGAAGGAAGGACCCCGCTATCCCCTTCCACCAAGGCCCGAACTCTGACCACGCCCTCTGGTCTGAGTCCTACCCTGTGGCCTTGATGTCCCTGTTGGTCCTTCCTCCTTTCTGGAGAACCTCGTAGGGAGTTGCTTTCTTTTTTTTTTTTTTTTTTTTTTTTTTGGTGGGCCGCAAAGCAAAGTTTATTGAGCGATAATACAAAGCTCCCGGAGACGGAGGGGACCTGAGAGGGTTGCCATCGGAGTTTCTAAGTCTAGGGGTCAGGGAGTTGCTTTCTGGCCCTCACTTCCACTCCCTCTTCATGGGTCTCTCCCGATTACAGATCTGATGGGCCATTCCCTTCTGAAAACCCGCCGGCACTCCCCACCCATTCCAGATTCATGAGCAGACCTTTGGGCTGGCATCGCAGTCCTACGTGCTGGGCCCCAACCCCCTCCCCAGCCTCGCTCTCGCTACTTGCCTCCCCCCGCACCCCCCGCCCAAGCTCCAGCTCCGTGGTTTGGATGGTTGGTTGGTTGGCTGGTTGGTTTTGCTTTCCAGATGCATCATTGTCTCACCATCTGCCTCCTCTTCGGCTCCGATGGTGCTGTCCCTAGGTCTGGAGCACCCTGTCCTCCCTCCACGGGCCCCCTTGCACTTTTGTCTGGCGAACTCCCCAGCAGGTTAGACCCCCCTCCCCTCCCTCTGCTCCCCCATCACTGCAGTGACCATCTGTCTTACTGTCTTCTCCTCCCCACCCTGCCCCCCATGGGGAGTGAGCTCTAGGAGGCCCTTCATGTGCTCCATCGTACCCCCAGCACCAAGCACCCCAGTTCAGCCGTAAGCTGGGTGACCTTGAACAAGTCCTATTCCCTCCCTGAGCCCCCATGTGTTCATCTGAAAATGACCCTCCGTTCCAGCCATACCTCCTGGATGGGTAGGCCCTCCCCCTCCACTTGGGCTGGTTCTGGAGGTGGCCCCAGAGCCTCCACCCTCCCGCCCTGATGGCCAGAGGGGGAAGAGGGGTCAGCATCCCCAGACCACTAATGACCTTGCATCCTGCGGTCCAGGGTTAATTTTTTAAAAAACAGCTCAAAGTCCAGGTGGGCTTTGGAAGAGTTTGCTCTCTCTGTTTGCTCTGGTTAATCATCTCAGGATAGCAAACATCCCTGGAGGCAGGCAAGGAGATCAACATCCAGGCCTCTGCCCTCCCCCCAGGAGAGGCCATGTGGCTGAATGAACAGTTCTGTCCTAAAGAGGCCAGTATTTGTCTTTACCCCTATGTGCCCCAGCCTTCCCGCGGGGCCAGTGGTGTTGACAATCCTAATGCAGACCTGCTGGGAGGAGCAGAGGAGCCGTCGTGGGGCTGTGGGCAAGCTTCAGAGAGGGCTCTATTCCTTCTGATTGATTGTTAGTGTTTTCACTCTCATACCAGCTCAGTTTCCCCCCACACAGAAAGCTGGAGTTCATCACCAGGTAGGACAGTGGACAGTTTACAGAGCACTCTGACCCACTGCTTCACTTGACCTCTTGGCAGACAGAACAAGGACTGTTACCTTCAGTTTATAGATGAGGAAAGTGGGCTTCAGAGAGGGAAAGTCCTCTGCAAAGTTAGTGGAAAAGACGTCAGGGCTTCTGGCTCCCAGTTCTCTGAATGCCTCTTACAGCAGACTGCCTTCCTCCTACCACCACTAACCAAACCATGGAAGATTGAGGAACCTTGTGAACAAGAGGGAAGGTAATTGTCCCAGAAATCTAAGCTGAGATGGTTGGTGTGATTAAACTTGTAACATGGCTTTGAGCTTCCTGGCAGCCAAAGCAAAAAGGAAATGCCGTCAGTAGCCAAGCTGTTGGTGATGGAGCAAAGGAAACACTCACTTAGGAATAGAGACATATTTGTACCTGGTACTGGTGAGAGATGAAGGTATTGGGTGGCTCTTACAGAGGGACATGACACCCCATTTACTGGTGCCACTGGGGGGAGGGGGGTCTCCTGGATTCTCACATGAACATGGCTCTTGCTTTTGAACCCCCTATCTGAAGGGGGCATGCCCAGCCGTAACAGGGGCCTTCTGTGAGCATGGAATGTTCCATGTCAAGAACAGGGAGGAAGTAAGGACAGCGACTCTGACTGCTGGAAAACAGAGCTTCACCAAGAGGGCCCACAGTAGCACTGGCAAGAGTTTGAGCTTTGGAGACAAACAGACCTAGGTTTTGAAAAATTCTCTTTGAAATTGTTTAATGAACAGTATACAGTTTCCTAAGGCTGCCGTTAACAAAGTATCACAACCGGGTGGGTTACAACAACAGAAATGTATTCTCTCCCAGTTCTGGAGGCTGGAAGCCCGACACCAGACTGTCAGTGGGCCCACAGTCTTCCTGAAGTTTCTAGAAGAGAATCCTTGCTTGCCTCTTCCTAGCTTCTGGTGAGTCCCAGCAGTCCTTGGCGTTCCCTGACTTATATGTAGCTGGCTCCCGTCCCTGTCCTGGGCTTCACATGGCCGTCTTCCCTGTTCATCCCTCGGCGTCCCTCTGCATCTGAGTCTCCCTCCCCTTCCTCTTAAGACACCAGGCGTTAGATGTAGGGCCCACCCTTATCCAGTATCACCTCATCTTAACTAATTGCCTCTGCAGATGAGGTCACATTGAGGTCCCAGGTGCACACGAATTTTGCGGGGGACACTGTGTTCAACGTGCTACAAACACATTCACCATTTACCACGTGCCAGACGCTGCCCTAGGGCTTTTGCAAAGCTTCGTGCCCCTGACCTCACAACAGTACTGTGAACCAGCAGCTGGCGTCCCCATTCACTGATGAGGAAGCCCAGGCACTGGGAGGACATGTCACTCGCCCAAGGCCAGCACGGGATGCAGGCTGGCTCCTGAGTTCGTGCTCTCAGCTGCCACCTGCTGCCGCCTGTCCCAGCAGCTCTGCTTCCCAGCAGGGAGCCCCGGGGCAAGGCACCCTACCTCTCAGAGCCTCAAGTCCTCTGTCTTTATTCTGTTTTTCTTAACGATTTTACTTATTTGAGAGAGAGAGAAAGAGAGCGTGTACCAATCGCACGTGCCCGAGTTGGGGGGAGGGGCAGAGGCAGAGGGAGAAGCAAACTCCCTGCTGAGCAAGGAGCCGGACACTGGACTCGACCCCAGGACCCTGGGATCATGACCTGAGCCGAAGGCAGCCGCTTCACCGACTGAGGCACCCCTCAATTGAGTCCCTTGTCTTTAAAGGGGGCAAAACAGCACCTACTTTCTAGGGTTGTTGTAGGGATTGAATTCCATTCTGTGGCACATGTAAAGTGTTGCTACAAAGCTGGTTTGGAGCAGGTGTTCAGGGAACGGAAGCTGCTGTGGAAATCATCATTATTATTCCTACTATTATTTGCTAGGACTCCAGGAAGCCAGGGGTCAGAGAGGGAACTCTGGGGACAGGATGCCTGAGTTCTCATCGAGGCTGTGCCTTTAGACCCCCCACACACACACACCGCTGTGGTCTCTGTTACATCGTTTCTTCTCCCTGGGCCTCCTGTTTTCTCGTGTGAGGAAGGGGCCTGATGAGCTCACTCTGCTGGCTCCCGCTGGAGTGGGAGGTCCAGGCGGATGACCCAGCGGGAAAGGCGACAGGCTGCTCATCTCCTCTCTGCGGGGAGCCTGGGCTGCACCCGGGCCAGGTTATGTTTGGCCAGTGCCTCCCCTGAAACAGCCGCCCTGGCCCCTTGGGACCACTGACCCTGGGCAGGACACTGCAAGGGATCGATCAGACCTGGCCTTGGGGCCCTGATTGGTTCAGGCTGAGCAGGGCAAATACCAAGGTCACCTACAAGCTGCTGGCCCCCTCCCCAGCCTCAGTCCGAAGCTGCCGTGGGCAGAGAGGCAGTGGCTCTTGTCCCCAGACCGAGCCTGTGAGCGACACCCGAGGCAGAAGAGCCCAGAACCATGTGGAGTCTCAGGGCTGTGTTTCTGTTGCTGACTGCCTGCCTGGCCATGAGTGCCAGTCCCGTGCTGACGCCGCCCGACGCCATCCAAGTGCAAGAGAACTTCGACATCTCTCGGGTAAGGCTGGCCTCTCTGGCAGCGACGGCTGGCTGGCTGAGCAGCTGGGCCTTGCGGGGGAGGCGGGTTGCAAATCTCCCAATCTGGAACTCAGGGCTGGGTTCCTCAGGGCCCTTCCTGCTCAGACCGTCTGGGGTTCGCTGCGACACTACGCACCTGCCATTCTGCAGGCCTGTCGTCTGACGATCTCACAGTCTCACGTGTGAACCTGCCCTCCTGGGCCTTCCGTTCACATTACAGCCCACCCTGGGGAAGGCTCCTGCAGCCCCCTCACAGTGCTTAGCTTCTTGTGACTTCCTGCCCCCCTCCCCAGCCCTTCAGCTTTCGGCCACTCGCCTCTCCCCACAACCTGTTACCATCCCGGGTGCACTGCCCTCGCAGGCCTGGCTGTGGACGGAGATCCCGGGTGACACAGGGCAGACGTGGGATAATGGGGAGAAGAGAAGCAGGACAGAGATCGAGCTGGTGGGGTTCAGAGGGCTGGGCAGGCGCTGTGTGCGGGACCCCAGGACCACCTTCCAGCTCCCGCTGTGGGCCCAGTCACTGGGTGACCTTGAGGGGCTCTCAGCCCCTTCTAGCTGTGGATTTTGTTTATGCTCGGAGACAAGCAGGGGTTGTGGGTGGAGGGGCACGCGGTGGGGCGGTGGGGCGGTGGGGGGGTGCTGCGGTGGTCTGGCTCATTCCTCAGGATGTGAGGGCTTTTTCAACTCTATGCTTTGTGGCCAGGAGAAGGAGGTAGCAGGCTTGTCCTGAGTTAGTTCAAGGAGGGGAGATCCTTTCTAGCCCGGAGCTATGGGCTGCCTGCCAGGTACTGAGCTCCCTGTCCTTGGAGGAGCGAAAGACAGCTGGGGGAGCAGTGGTTGAAGAGGACCTTCAACCTTGGGGCTCTGGGCCTCATCCAAGTGAGCAGCACAGATCTATACCTAAGCAGAGTAGGGCCTTCCACTGAGCGGGGTGGGACCCCCATCTGCACCCCCCCTTCCTAGGCTTGCCATGAGCACGGAAGTTCCGCCATTAGGCTCCGTCCTTCCTTGAAGCTGCGTGGTCTCCGATTAGCTGTCGGACATTACAGCTTCTCGTTGACAGGAGGGAGGGGAGCAGGTGTCTGGCAAGTCGTCTTTGCGGTCTGAGGCAAACCCAGATCCTCAGCGCTTGTGGCTGCCTCCTAGATCTACGGGAAGTGGTTTCACGTGGCCATGGGCTCCACCTGCCCGTGGCTGAAGAAGTTCATGGACAGGATGTCCATGAGCACGCTGGTGCTGGGCGAGGGGGCGACGGATGGGGAGATCAGCATGACCAGCACACGTTGGCGGTGAGTGAGGGGATGGGGTGGGAGGGGCGAGAGAGGCCAGGGCCCACCTGCCACCCCCGCCCAGCTTCAGTCACCACCCTGTCCTGGAGAGTTGAGCTCTCTTCTCCCAGCCGGAACCTTGCCTCTGAGCTCCAGGTCCCTCTGCCGCCCTCCCCCAGGGCACACCTTCTGAACTGTCCCATCAGCACCTGGGGGCCAGCGCCCCAACACATGCCTATTTCAAAACTTGCTCTTGATCCTTGGTAGTCCCTTAGCTCAGTCAGGGCCCTTCCAACCCCCAGGACCCAACCTGGAAACCTGGGTGGGAGGCAGGTGCTGAGACCCCTCTCTGCTGCCACAGGCCGCACAGCCCACCCTCAGGCCCTGGCCTTTCTCTTCCTAAATCCCTCCACACTGTCCGCTTCTCCCTTCTGTACCGTCCCCGCCCTGGCCCAGGCCACCTGCCTTTCTTTCCTGGCTGTCTACACTTCTCCCCATCTCTAATCTCAAACCTTTTACCCAGCAAACAAAAGGCCTCTTGAAAACTCAAGTCTGCTTAAACCTTTCCATGATCCCTATGGCCCTTGGGAATAAAATTCAGCTCCTTTGATGTGGCCTGGGCCTCTCCCAGCACTCACCAGGTACTCTGTGACCAACCCAAGTAGACCTTCTTTCAGTTCCTGGAACCTTCCACCATTTCGCATCTGATGTTCCTTCTACTGGGAAAACCTCTCCCCATCTCCCTGGGCTAATTCCTGTGGACCCTTTAGGACTCAGGTTCTGTGTCATATCCTTTAGGAAGCCCTCCCTGACCGCCCCCAAGGTTCAGGTTACATGCCTGCCTTTGTGCTCTTGGAGCACCTCAAGCTTCTCTCCGCATGGCACCGCACTGACTGCGTCAGTCTCTGGCCTGCCCCTGGGCCCCACTCAGTTCTAGGGTCCGTGAGCAGACAGAGTCCATCTTGCCCTCCTCCGTATCCTCCGCATGTAGCACAGTGCCCAGCAGTCATTGTAACAACAGCTGGTGTGTTCATAGTGCTTACTGTAAGCTGTTTAATAGTATCTCATTGGACCCTCATGACCGCCATGTAAGGCTTCATGATCCCCATTTCACAGATGAGGGAACTGGGGCCAGAGAGACGCAGGGTAATAAACACATCAAAGCGTTCACTCATCACCCTCCCCGCCCCATGCGTCAGTGTGATGTGCACCTTTGGGGAAGGAAGCTGATGTTTAGTGCTGGCTTGGCCAAGAGGATGGCATGGACTAGTCCCTTTTGTCTCTGTCCCTCTGTTCCTTCATACATGAACGGGTCCCCTAGGACTGGTGTGAGGCTTAAACAAGACATTTGGGAGTGTTACTTTCCAAATTACAAAAAGAAAAAAAAAAGTGGAAAGGACCCTGTGGGAGAGTGGGTGTCGGGACCTCGGTCTCTACCAGCGGTTACCTTTCTTCTGGTTTGTACATCTCCAGGAGAGGCACCTGTGAGGAGATCTCCGGGGCTTATGAGAAAACCAGCACCAACGGAAAGTTCCTCTATCATAAACCCAGTAAGTTGAGTTGGAGGCGTCTTCCCCAGTTCTGCCCTTTGCTGAAAAAATCTTGATGTGTCTGAAGCTCTCTTTCTTTCTGTCTCGGCACTCTCTGCCCCCAAAGCCATTTTTCTGAGATGCTTCCTGTATATTCCTCCTCATCCTTTGCCTCGTCGTCCTACTTCCCCCTCTCTCTCCTTCTCTCTCGTGCACTTATGGGCATCCAGAATGAAAGGGATGTTGCTGAATTCTGAGGATAACATCAGGATTTCATCAGCCCTCATGGTAGGCATCCGCAATCAGCTGATAAGAATTTGCTAAGCATCTACCATGCACAATGTGCATGGTACTAAGTGACAGAGGGACTTGGACATGAATTTATCCACTCATCCAGCAGATGTTTATTGAATATGCTCTATGTGTCAAATAATTGTATTAGTGGTTGAATATATGAATGTTTGGGTAGATGGATGGTTGGAAAGAAAAGATGAGTGAGAGAAGAAGCAAATGATTGGTAAACGAAGTAGATATGGATGGCAGGTGAGTGAGTTAATCGGTCATCTGATAGATCAATTGATAGATTAATGGATGGAGGGAGGAAGGAAGGAGGGAGAGAAGGTAAGGGAGGAGGAAAGGAAGGAAGTGGATGGATTTATGGTTTGATGTATGGAGAGGATGGATGGATGGAATGATGGTGGATGAATTAATGATAAATATATGGAGGAGACGGATGGATAGACAGAAGGATGGATGAATAGATGATGTGGGGGGGAATAGGTGAAGGACCTCAGGCTAGAAGAGCCTTCTGACCACTGATCCCTTTGGCTTCCTGCATCTCCCATACAGAATGGAACATCACCATGGAGTCCTATGTGGTCCACACCAACTATGATGAGTACGCCATCTTTCTGACCAAGAAATTCAGCCGCCACCATGGGCCCACCATTACTGCCAAGCTCTATGGTAAAGGCCTGGAGCTAGATAAGCCCACAGGAGTTGGGGGTGGGAGGAGGTCCATGATTTAGGGACAGTGGAATGGGGAGGAGTCAGGAGTTTTGCTTTATCCTTCTGAGAAAACTCCAGTTATGGGAAAGGTGGAAACATTTACTCTCCCTGGAGGAGGTAGAGCTCAGTCTTCCATCTGAGGTAGAATCCTCTTTTTTTGGTCTTTAAAATTCTAGGCCCAGAGAATTCCAGAGCTTCCAGGCCCTTAACCAGTGGAAAGAGCCATGTGTGGGGATTTGGGGGACCTGGGTGGGAGCCTGGGCGGGACATCTCTTTCTCTTATATGAGCCAATCTTTCCATAAGTGTTTTGAAGAGATCACATTGGGCTGATAGTTCTCAACTTCTAAATGAAAATCCCTGGGCAGAATAATCCCAGGCCTTGCCAGCCCAGGCACCCGTGGTTCTAGGCATCTTCTCTGCTTCCCATTGCAGGGCGACAGCCGCAGCTTCGAGAAAGCCTGCTGGAGGAGTTCAGGGAGGTTGCCTTGGGTGTGGGAATCCCCGAGGACTCCATCTTCACTATGGCCGACAAAGGTAAATGCAGCCCCACCCCACCTCACCTTTCTGTGCCCTCCTCATTCTTCACAGCCCTCAGAGAACATCTTCCCAGCCCCTGGATATTTCCAGCAACCGTCTGAGCTAAGTAGGGTTATAGTCCCCCCTCACCCCTCTTTACAGAGAAGGCAGCTGGGGCCCCCCGTGTTTGCTCCAGGTCACACAGCGTACACACCTGGCACCAATTCAGCGCTCACCCTAGCGCCACCTGTTTAAGTGAGGTTAGATCCAGAATCCGTAGGTACCTCTTAGGAGGCCATTCAGTGTTGGTGTTGAGAGGATGGGCTCCAGAGTTAGAGGACGGAAGTTCAGGTGGAGCTGTGTGACTTCTGGCTAGTGCACCTTCCAGAGCCTTACTTTCCTCATCTGTAAAATGGGGGGTAATAATGCCTCCCTTGTAAGTTGTGTGAGGGGTCAGTGAAGTAAAGCCTTTAAATAGCGCTGGGCCTGGTGTCAGTAAGTGCTCGGCAGATGTTAGTCACTGCTGTTCTTGTGACGGAGCCGAGGGCAGGGACGCTGCGGCCACCAGCCTGTCGCTCTTCCAGTGAATGACCTTCAGCGAGCCACATGAGCGGAGCCGTCCCTGAAGGGGGCCAGGGCCCAGGACCGTTCCCGGCGCAGTGCCCCCCGCCACGCATAACTAGCATTGTGAAAGAAACTAAGCGCTTGTACTCCCCCCTCTCTCCTGTCCTGACCTAGGTGAGTGTGTCCCTGGGGAGCAGGAACCAGAGCCCTCTCCACACATGGTAAGCACCTCTTCTTCCCACCTGATCCCCACCCGCCTGCTTCATTTTTGCTGCCCTTGCTTAGGTCCTGCTGTGGTGGGTGGGTGGGGTCACTGAGAGAGGTCGAGAGAAGGCAGGGACGGGCATGGGGCCTTGAAGTCAGACCCCCAGGGTTCAATCCCAGATCTACCATCTGGGCCACTTGCTGTCCCATCCAGACTTGACTTTCCTCCTCTCTGAAATGGGGTACTTACCCTTACCTTCCACGTGCTAGAATTCAGTGACATGTTGGGAAAGTTCTCAGCACCGTACCGCCTACAACCAGGAGAACACTCAACGATGAAATGACAATGGTACTCAATAAATAACACATGAAGTCAGGTGATCTCTAAAAGAGCGGTAAACCTGAGAGCAAGCTGCTTCTCAACCAACTCGCCTCTCCCTGTTCTGCCATTTGATTTTTTTAGGCTTCCTTATTCTTCTGGTTTATTTTCCTGCCTTTACCATATTGATTAAGCCGTCTTCATTTTTTTCTGTGATTATTTGGAAATTATATATCCCAATTTATCCTACTGTTGTGTGTATATATATGTATGTATGTAGGTGTGTATATTTGTATGTGTATTATATATATATAAATATACACACACATTTTCAAGGCTATGTTTCTAAGCAAATACATATTCTAAATATATTAGAAACATAGGTTTGAAAATTTAAAAAAAAAATACCAAAGTAAAAAAAAAGAGAACACTGTCTTTATTCCTACATAGAATCAATACTGTTAACTTATTTGTCTGGGCCTGTATTTTTAAAGAAAAATTACCATTGATTTTATAAAACTAACATGTGCTCATTATAAAGAACTAAAATTAAAAAATAAAAATAAAAAATATTTAGAAATAACAAAGAAAAGTATATAAAATAAGAGTTTAAAAAAATGCCACCACCCAAAAGCTACCAGCATTCGCATTATCCCAGGGATGGTGACATGCCCACATGTGGAGAGGAGGGTAGATAGAGGGAACGTTAGATGGAGAGTTGCCCAGATTTGGGCATAGTGTTTTGAAATGGTATTGTATCAGAGATGCTATTTCCGGGTCTTAGAAGCATTAAGTGTAGTTTCATTTGAATTAAAAGAAAAAAAAAAAAAGAGTGGGCTTCTGGAAGTTCAAATAAGCATCTGCCGCCATGTCCCGGTCATGGAGTTAGAGTTCTGTAGTTTAATGGATTCCACACTCACTCCTAGTGAATGTAAGCACACAGCTTCTCCATTCCCGACTCACTGATTTCTCTTGTGGCATTTCTTTACCAAGTGGTGTTTTCAGGGAGGGTTCTGCGTGTTTTAATTCCTGAATTCTTCCCTGTTGGAGAAAGCCTGCCCCTTTCCTTCACGCTTGAATGGCATTTTGCTTGGGCGTCAGATTCTTGGGTCATGTTGCCTTTCCCTCAGAACGTTGTCTGCACTCCTCTGTTGTTCTTAAGCACTAATTATGGCTCTGGGAAAGCCAGAGGCCAGTCTGGTATTTTTCTCCTTGTAAGCAATTTGTTTCTTGTGCCCACATGCCTGGACAAACTATCCTTGAAGGTGTGTACATTTTTTTGTTTTCTTTCTTTTTTTAAGTAGGCTCTAAGCCCAACATGGGGCTTGAACTCACGACCCTGAGATCAAGAGTAGCATGCTCTGCCGACTGAGCCAGCCAGGTGCTCTGCACTCAGCATCCTAACTAGGCTATGTCTTGGTGTTGAGAATTCTATATCAAAGTTTTCTGGGATACAGTGTGCTCTTCCCATCCACAGGTTACCTTCTTTCTGTTTCAGGGGACTCTCTTGCACTATATGAATTCATCTTCTGTTCCCTTTTTGGGTTTTGCTACCTCAGGAACACTTGCTCTCTCATCCTGGAGCATCTTTGTCTTCCTCACATACTAGGCGTTCTCACATTGCTTTCGCCTGTATTCACTGGGATTGTCACTTATCTTTCTTGTAGGACTGTCATTCCATTTAGCAGCATCTATTCTGTTCCTTGCTATTTCTGACTTACTAGCTCTGAATGTATGTTGTCTTGGTTCTCAATTTGTTTATCTAGGCCTGAGTTCTCTCTTTTCATCTTATTCTGTTGTTTACCATTTTGTCTTTGAGTCTTGTTTTAATAAATACCTGTTTTTGTTAAGTAATTCTATACCTTGAGGCCCCTGAGGAATTTCCTTCTGCTTGTTGAGTTATATTTTCTCCTAAGTTGATGTCATAGGTGGGATTTCCTAGATCCACACCTGTGGAAGGGAAGGGATGGAGGGAGGATTGAGCAGAAGAAGCAGAGCTTCACAATGCCCCAGCCAACCCTGTGGGCACTCTAGAACTGGGAGGGCCTTTGGAGTTGTCCCATGAGGGCGCTGAGGAGTTGGGGCCTTAACACCCTTATGTTGATCAGTCTGGAGAGGAAGCATGACCTCGAGTGAGAGGGGTCCCGTTCGCTGAGGCAGTCTCCAACAGGGGCTGATGGCTCAGGCTCGGAATGTAAGTCCATTCCTGAGGGGACATCTAGGCAGTTCATGACAGGGGCCACCACAGTCAGGCTCAGTCTCTGGTTCAGGCTATTTACTCGAGTACTTCATTTCAGACATGGGTCTGGATAGTCCCTGTACCATTTCTTTTTCTCTTGCTCCTGCTTAGTCAGTTTTAGCCTGTCTGTTCTGATGTGGTGGTGGTGGTGTGTGTGGGGGGGTGCATTTACTCCTTGACCCTTTCCCTGCTAAAATTGAGCCAAGTGCCCTCCTACCCAAATGTAGTCTAAGGTCTGGGTGTTTTGTGTTCCATCTACTTTTCTAAAGTCCAAGGAAAGGGTGGGAAGGGGCAGGGGTGGAAGAGCTTTCCTCAGGTGCGCCATCTTGGTTGGAATACGCTTGCTTGCTTTCTCTTTTGAAGAACTTCTAAATGTCCTATGTGGGGTTCGGTTGGGGCAGTGATGTCCATCTGTCAACACCCCCGGTGCATTAGACCATGTAGCCCCAGAACCTTCACCTAAAAAGATCTAGTCTGTTTTCTTCTTCCAGAAGTCATCTTCACTACTCCTCTGTCAGAAGAGGAAAAAGATAGGGTCCGTTAATTTCCTTCTCTCAGGATTTGGGAGTCTAAGGGACAATTATCAGAAATTTGATGACTTGGTAGTTAGAGGGCAGAGTTAGGAGCTGACCATCCTGTTCAGCTCCAAAATACCTGATTTCTTTCCTTCATCAACAGTTTTACTTTTTGCTTTAAACTATGCCCCTTGCCATGACTGAGTGATGCTAATGAACATTTGGAGATTGGTATTCTGAATTCATTTTTCCCTGTTAGGTATTGGAGAAGGCAATTTGAAATGAAATTTCAATCCAACATCTTAATCCAGATCCCGACGGATCTGTATTTCTTTATCAGGATCAAGAATGAAACCATAACTAGTGACTCCCCTTGCAAAAAAGAGAAATGGAGCACACTTCCATTTCTTCCCTTCAGACCTCCCACATCTCTGCCTTTGTGGGTGTAGTCTGAGATCGACGTTTGTATTTTCCACCTTTTGTTTTGAGAATGACTTTTAACACTTACAGTAAGTTGTACGAGCGTTGTAACAACTCCCTATTTGATTGGCTGTATAGTTTTTGTCATCTTTTCTTTGCTATCACATCACCCATTTTCTTGCACTTAGATTCCTGTCTCAATCAGTGGGAATATATATATTTTTAAGATTTTAAGTAATCTCTACACCCCACGGGGGGCTGAAACTCACAACCCCAAGATCAAGAGTTGCATGTTCTACCGACTGAGCCCCCAGCCAGGTGCCCTGGAATATTTCTAAAAGTTTTCTTCTGGATAAACACATGGGTGGAGAACTACTGGATCCTCGCATGTGTGAAAATGCCTGTGTTTATATCACATGGTCAACAGCTTGGATGAGTATAGAATTCCAGGGTTACCACCTTTCCCCTCTTGTAACCCTCATATGCTACTCTGCAGCCTGTCATTTAATGCTGCTATTTACTCCAAGGGTCGCTGGGCTCTGTATCCTTGTCTCTAGGGAATGTCTAGGTGGGGCTCTTCACTAATTTTGCCTCATTCCTTTTGATCCCTATTTATAATTGGACAATTCAAGTCTTCAATGCAGAAAAGCTGTCTTCTATTATTTCTATATTGATCACCTCTCCTTCTAGAATTCCTACTATGTGAATTTATTTCTTATAGTCACTAACCTACAGTTTATTATCTCTACTGTGTGGTTAAATTCAACAAAATCCTTTCCACGCCCAGTAACTCTCTACTTCTTTCATTCTGTTCATTTCCATAAGTGTCGGCCCCTGTGATATCGATGCGGTGTCATCTTGAATTTCACTGATGGTTTTTCTCCTGGTTCTTACTGTCATCCTGTGTGTAGTGGAGATATTTCTCCGGCGGAACCGGACTCTTCTGAGCAGCTGCATTATTTAAATTGTTCCATGATTTTTCTCTTTTCCTTTGCCCTCACCAAGGAAGGCCTGTGTGCAGCCAGCTTGACAGTGGGAGTCCCCGATCATAGCTTTTACTTGCACCTTAAAAGGAGAAGGGCAACGTCGAAGGTTACTATAGATGTACTTTTTCAGATTCTGGGTCTCTCCCCCGGGCAGGAAGGCTGCCTGTTGGCCGGCGGTCTCCCTGCTCATCCCGCCTCGCATGGCCCCGGGAGCCTGCAGTCAGTGGGCTGTATGCCCCTAGAGACTTCTGCCAGCTTTGGCGTCCTGCCCTGCTCTTCAGCCCCGACCGCCACAGCCAGAAGTGTCAGGGGCAGTCTTGAGGCCCCTTCTCCATCCTCTCTGGGTGGCTTTTCCTTTTTGCAAGCAGCTCACGATGATGGTCTGGTCAGCCCTTCCTGCACATCAGTCACACCCGTCCCTCGCCCCGTAGAAGGGCCTTCCAAGTTTCCAGCACGGCCGTACTGCCGTTCTCTGGTTGCCAATTCAGGTAGACTTTCCCCTCCATATTTTTATCGCTATGGACATTTCAACTATTTTTGGACACAGGGGTATTGTTATACTTCACGGTTCTGAGTTTCCTTTCAGCCTAGAAACCTCTCCCATGATGCCCATTCTGGGATTCAGGTTGATGCTTTGGGGAAAACAGTCCATGAACCAGGGTAGTTCCTGTGCGTCTGTCTGCACCCGGATTCCTCAAGCAAATGGTTTGTTTATATGCTCCGGGGGTACAGGTGAGCAGTGGTGGCGAGGTCCCCACAACAGCTTCTCTCTCTCTCCCCCGCAGAGGGCCCGGCGGGCCGTGCTGGCCCGGGAGGAGGAAGGATCAGGGACTGGGCAACCAGTAACTGATTACAACAAGAAGGAAGGTAACGGCCACTCACCTTTCCATGCTCTTCTAGCATACTCCAGAGAGGAAGGGCTGCCCTCACCACCACAAAGTCTCTTTCTTATTTGTCTGCTAGGCAAGGACTGGGAACTAGAAAAGACAAATCAGGGCCTCTGTGTGGTGCTGGAGGTTGTCAGGGTGGCCCCTGGGCTCAGGAACCCATCGCTCCAGGAGAAGCGAGTTCTGGCCCGGTCTGTACCACTGTGTGGCCTCCCAGCCTTGGTTTCTCCCTCTGTAGTGGGGACAGCTGCCTGCCGCGCTCACCGTCAGGGCTTTTGTGGGAGCAGGCTGGAGGACGTGAGGATGCTCTGTGTAGTTGACACTGTTCACGACTGACTCGCTCCCTACCTTGCTCAGCAAACACTGAGCCTGCTCCACCCTGTGGAGGGTGCTGGGGTCATGGAGACAAACCCCTTCGTTTTGGAGCTTGTGGTCTAGTAGGGGAGACAGGCAGGGAAGAAACTGATGGACCCAAAAGGGGGGGTTAGCTGCAGGGCTGGGGGAGCTCAGGATGGAGGGGGAAGGGGATCAAGGAGTTCTTCTAGATGAAGGGGAGTCATGCTTTGTCCAGGTGTCCGAGTAGGGCTCTCTCTCTGGAGGACGGCATTTCAGGGGCAGGAACGGGGAGCAAAGGCACGGGAGCAGGGCTTCGGTGACGCGGTCAGGCTGGCCGGCACGCGTGCGGGGGGCGGCATCGTCGGCTGCTGTTACCAGGGCCTGTGGACGCACTAGACCAGCACGGGGGTGCGTCTGTGGGTTGCTGGGGTACAGAGCGGAACAGGCACTGATTTTGGAGTCCAGCAGAGAGATCATGGTTTTGACTCTCTGGGCTGTGTGATCCCCGGGCAAGTCACGTGACCTCATCTAAGAAATGAGGTGACCATCGTTCCTCGTAGCGCAGAGGGGAAAACTAAACGGGATGGCGCACGGTAGGCATCCAGCCTGCCGACAGGACGCTCGCCCCCCCCCCCCCAGATTCCTGCCAGCTGGGCCACGCAGAAGGCCCTTGCCTGGGGATGGTCACGAGGTTTTTCTACAACGGCTCCTCCATGGCCTGCGAGACCTTCCGGTACGGCGGCTGCCTGGGCAACGGGAACAACTTTGCCTCGGAGAAGGAGTGTCTGCAGACCTGCCGGACCGTGGGTGAGCGCGGGCCCCTCGCCTCCACGCACGCTGCACCCCTGCCGGGGGGACAGGGAGCTGAGGGAGGACGTGCCAGGGGCGGAATTCCAGGGCAGGTTTCCTGAAGTCACAAGAACTGCACACTTGCGACGAGGGTGACCCAGGCCGGTGCTTGGTCTCCATGGGCCCCAGGTTCCCAGCGCCGGAGGAGCTAGGTGTTCTAGACGAGCAGGGTGCCCTGGTTCGGGCCCTGTGCTGGGTGTCTCGAGGGTCATCCCAAGTGTAAGGGCCACTCATGTTCCGCACCTGCCCCCCACCCCGCAGCGGCCTGCAGTCTCTCCATCGTCCCCGGCCCCTGCCGAGGCTACCACAAGCTCTGGGCATTTGACGCTGCCCAGGGGAAGTGTGTCCCCTTCGTCTACGGGGGCTGCCAAGGCAATGGCAACAAGTTCTACTCGGAGAAGGAGTGCAAGGAGTACTGCGGGGTCCCTGGCAACGGTAGGCAGCCCCGCGGGGTGCCCTGGGATCCGGGCGGGAGAGTCCCGGGAGGAGGTGGGGGTCTGCAGAGGGCAGTTCTAGACCCTACCGGGTGACCAGCCCACCCACTCTCCGGGCCTGTTGCCCATCTGTAAAATGGGCTAAACTCCGGACCTTGCCCCAGCTGGGATGCTGTCGCATGGGGGCTGGTCCCGTTGGGCGAGTGCCAGCTTGAGCCTCAGTTTTTACTTCTGTAAAATGGGACAGAGTACCCACTTGGCACACTCCCCAGCGCCCCACGCGCTTCGGACCCGGCTGACGGCCGCAGCCGTGACTAGCGCTGAGGGTGAGGCAGTGAGGCTAACAGTAATGGCATTCCAGGGACCAGCGGCCATCTGATCCCTGGGCCTTATCTCCCCCCTCTGGGAAAAGGGCACTTGGGAGTCAATCAGAAGAGGCTAAAACCCAGATCGTTCTGTGGAATGTGTTTTGGAGATACCAAGCCATTCCGCAAGCACAGGGCCCAAGTCAGCCCAAGCTGCCTTCCCTCGTTCACGAGGCACCCCCATCCCTGGGCCCCTGGGCGTGCCCCACACCTACTCCCTGAGCGTCTCTGTGTCCGCAGGGGACGAGGAGCTGCTGCACGTACTCAGCTGACGGGGCCACAGGCCAGAAGACCATAGGCCGCAGGGTGGCAGGGAGGCTGTGGGCCGTTGCCTGTCCCGGGGGCCAGGTTCAAAATAAACACCCGGTTGTAGACTCCTGAAATTCCATGTCGTGACTGTTCATTGTCATATGTGTAACGAGGTAGCCGGGGGGGGGGGGGGGGGGGAGACAAAGCTGGGCACGGGAGGGGGTAGTAACCCCAGCTACCCCCGAAATGAAAAATGTGCTGGAAATGTTAATAGAACGGTCTTCGGTACCTGAAATTGGCTATGCAAATTATGAGACATAAATCACAGTTCTATTTACTCCACAATAGTATAAAATGGGACTGTCTTATTAAAGCCAGAAGACGTGAAAAACTTCTGGGTACTTTTTTCTGGGAGAGGTTTGACCCAGGTCATCAGCTACCCAGGGTCGGAAGAGAGGACTGTGCCCTCGTGTGCCCAGGCCCCGGGCCGGCCAGGGCCAGTGACCCACAGTGCCTGAAGCAATTCACGTCCTTTGCCGCACCAATGCCCACGCCAGCATTTTACTGTGGTCACAGCCATGTCCCAGCACCAGCTGCCAGGGGATGCAAAGCCTCAGGGTGTTTCCCTACGAGGCCCTCGAGATCCCATCTCCTGGGATCCTCACTCTGGCCCTTTGCCCCCGAAGGAGAATGTTCACTGACCTTCACACGGTGTCTGGGACCAGCAAGGCACTGGAGCAGGGCTGGGAGCCCTCAGCCTGGCCTGGCTTGTCCTGCCTTGAGGAAGAGAATAGGCAGACTGTCCTCGGTGGCTCGGTCACCAACTTACCTCAGAACAGGACTCCAGGAGCTTCCGAGACACACAGCATTTACAAACAGCTAATTTATAAACCCCTCTTGCTGGGTCCACCCACCCAGAAGCCTGAAAGGTGCCGCTGCGGGATTAAGCCCCCCAGCTTTGGGTCTTCTGGGGCGGCAAGCCGGGCTGGCGGGGTGGCCAGTGCGCTAAGGGCTGGTGCCTAATTCAGTCAAGGGTCCCTCTCAGGCCATTAGCCCATTTGCTTAAGAGACACATCAGGAAGGAAGAAGAGAGGGGGATGAATCCAGAGGCAAGGACCTGGGCTCTAGAAAGCTCTGCAGCCCCCTTGGCCAGAACACATAAAGAGCCCCCGCTTCTCCCCGAAGTCCCAAGCTTGGAGCTTCCAGGTTCTAACAGAGAGGACTGTTCTGGGGGACAGTGTGTGGTCAGGCGGGAGTGGGTGGGTCAGGGGCAGGGACACAGGCAACTGTTCGGGGAGAAGAGATGCTCTCCAGCCTGAACTAACAAAGGTCACTGTGTCCCACACCCGTACCTTGCTTCCCGCGCACGCGTGCCTCTCATACCGGGGCTGGCCACTTACCGTGCTCTGTAGAAGAACATTCTGAAGTGACCCGGAGGACAAATGCCTCAGGTGGGAAGCAGCTGCAGCTGGGAGATGGGATGTTGGCTCATAAGGTCTTTTTTGTATATAGTTCCAAACTCACCATTTAAACACGGGCCGTCCATAAAACCCTAAGTTTCTTGAGTCTCTTGAAGCAACACGCCGGCCGCCGTGGGACTGCACCCTGCAGGGCACGGGGCAGGAGCTGAGGCGAGACAGGCCCTCCAGCCAGGGCCTCCCCTGCGGCTCCCCAGCTGGCCTGTCGCCTGGTCAGGTCCTAGAGACAGACGTGGGGTTGAAGCACATCCGTGACCCGGAGTCCGGAGCCCAGGACGCTCATCCCAGATAGCACCACCACCACCCTTGTCAAGAGGCTGCCCTGAGGACTCAAGGTGGCTCGTAAGTATTCGCACCTTAAATTTTCTCTTAGAGATACTGGTCACGTTTGTTATAAAATCGATGTGGCTGCTTAGGAACGACACATACTTTTTAAAAACTTTAAAAACCCAGAGACTGGCCCTTCAGCTCTATGAAGGCTCTGGGCCATGCCCTTGGCCTTCTTCCGGGACGGCGACGTTCCAGGCTCGGGGAAGGACTCTTCAGCTGCAGCGGCCTCCTGACGACTTGCTCTACGGCATGGAAACTCCTCGATGAAACGTCAGTCAACCGCTCTTGGCAATGTCCCGGGGCACGCGTCACAGCAAACACCCACAGGACGGTCCTGAGGGATGGGGATCCAGCTCGGCAGCCTGCTGGTGATGCTCCACGTGCGACTTGGTGCCATTTGTCCGGCCAACGGCCGTAACACGTCCTCTTCGGGGACAGCGCCCCGTCGTCTGGTTGAGGCCAGGAGAAAGCACGACGGCGTCGGCCTTTGAGCAGAGCGGCCCCACAGCAGCGCACTCACCCTCCTGGCCGCCTCGGGCCGCTGCCCGCCTTCTGGGGGCATCAGCTCTCCTTCGACTTGCCCTCAGCTTGACTCGAAGCCCTGATGTGCGTGTGTCGGGGTGTGAGGCTCCGGGTGAGACCTGCCCAAGTCCAGCCAGGCTGGTACCCCAAAGCTCACCGTGGAGGGCACAGATTCTTAACCTGTTTGGAGCCACAGACGCCATCGGGAATCCGGCAGAGCCGCACACTCCTCCCCAGACGGAGGAGGACACAACACACAGGCCCACGTCCCCCAAGGCTGCTGGGTACCGGGTCACCAGAGGCAAGAGGCACACCAGTGACCACCGGACACAGTAAACTTGGATGTGTCCCTGAGACACTGGACATGCAGGACTCAGATTAAGTTCCTCCTCCTTCCAGGGGACGATGGTCCGTGAGCAAGGCCCCCAGGGGCCCTATCACTGATCACACGGCTGAGCTGGCTCTGGCGCCGGACGCGTCAACTCAGCTGAGATGACGTCCCCTCTGTCAAGCCCAGGGATCCTGCCTCTCCTCCATCTCTATTCACCGGTGCCCCCGCTCCTCACCAGATGACGGGGCCCAACGCCAAACCCGAGAAATAACACCACACACCACCATCTTCCTAAAGGTTGTTTTATTGTAAAACCATAAATACAACACTGACATGAAATCATTTAAGTAACTGATCCTCTCTAACCATTAAAAGGATGTCTTTTTGCCTTGGCATCAACCAACTGGGAAATAATGTTGCAAGAATTCGGGGGGTGGGGGGTGAATTCTGGGCTAGGGCTTTTGGCGATTTAAGGAACCAAGTGGAACCTTCCTCTTCTTCCTGGGAATGTCCCACTTTTGGACAAGAACAGACAGGTAAAAACAGCAACATTTAAACAGCTCAGTTTTAAATTTTATTACTCTGTAAAAATCTTTTTTTTTTTTTTTTTCTGTTCCTTTCCTCCATTTGACATCAGAAAAAGTTTTTAAACATCACGAAACTGATTTGGCTGTTAAATGGAGATACGGTACCAAAACAAAGTGAAACGAAAAAACCCAAAGGACAAACAGAAAACCCTAAATAAACCCTCGTTTGGTCTCGGGGGTTTACAGATCACAAGAACCGTCAACTCAACCCCCATGCAACGTGACTCCTTGGAGAGCTGTTGGATCCACACCAACGACACAGGAGACCGCAAACGTCTTTTGTTAATTAACACAGCAAGGGTGACACTAGGTAACTTTTTAAATACAGTACATGGTACACAGGGCCCCAAGATGGCCGCTGCATAAACCCCTCGTGGAGACTGGAGCCAAGCACTGGCTGTTTATAAAAATATTGTGTTGCTACAAAAGTATAAATTAATGCTACCGGTATTAAGAAATATTAAACACATAAAACTTATAAGGATTAAGAAAAATATTCATTAATACCTGTAGAAAACTCTGGCCTAAAAAAGATATTTTTTTTGTGTTTGTTTTTTTTGTAAATTTTTTTTGTGTTTTTTTTTTTTTTTTAAGATGACTTGAGTTTCTTGCACTCGGAGAGAGAGACACAGTCAGATGTGCCTACGGTATTGCCTAGAACGTCTTAACTACTGAGACAGGATGGGGGTGCACGCACGTGGGTACTGAGCAGGGCGCGGGAGGGAGGGGTACCAAGGCTTTCTCAAGATTTACCTGATGTGAAAGAATCACTGATGTGAAGTTTGTGGGGGGGGGGGGGGGGAGAAAAAGGTAGGATCAGAAAACAACTGAAAATAATTTACGCTTTTTAAAAAATATCTCTGCTTCAGGTGGTTGTACAAAATGATTTCCTGATGCTTGGGATCTGAATGGCCCCGGACGCGCTGACCGGCGGGTCCTGTCTCTCCTGGCTGGCGAGTCCCAGCCCCACGCCAGTCCACGAGCTGGCTCGCCGCCTGGGAACCCGGCCACCCTGGCGGGGCGGGAGCGAGGGCCCCAGGCGGGGACCGGCTGGCACCTGGGTTGTGGGAGGAGGCTTCCTTCCGGCTGGGCTCAGACCCCACGGTCTCTGCCAACCTGGACATCAGGAAGCGCCACAGGGATCCCAGGCCCCTGAGGTTGCAGACAAGGCTGGGCTGTGCCCCTTTAAGGAACTTTGGTTCGAAGAGTCAAGGTGCCCGGTGGGGACGCGGCGGGTGGGGAGGACCCTCGCGGGTCCTGACGCTGACGCCCAACTGCAGACCTAGCAAATCCTTCTCTGTACAGGAGCTGGATCTTGAAAGCGACACCCGTGGTGGTGGCGGGGACGTGCGTCCTCACAGAGAAACCACAGGGCCCCTGCAGGGAAAGGCAGGCCTCTACTGACCACGATCCTCAAACCCAAATGAGAGAGGAAGAAAAACAAGACGACGACGACAAAACCTGCAGAAAGCCCTGAAGAGGGGACCCAGGAGGGAAACTACGAGGAAAACAACACTGTATCATTGGTTCACCATAACTGGCCTAGCAAACATGAGCCACAGTGAAGAGAGGGGCAGGCCCAGCTGGACACGGGGGCCGGGCTGGCGCTGGCTGGGCTGAGACAGGAGCCCCCCGCCCCCCGCCTCCCGTCTCCAGGGCACAGCCCGAGCCGTACTCAGCCTCTCTGTTCTAAGCCAGCAGCCTTTCTAGCAGCTCCCCATCAGGTACATCCAGGCAAACGTGCGCAGCCACGTTCTCAGGGCCAAGGGCAAAACTATGAACTCACCCCAGCTCAACGGGGCAGGAGGTGGCTGCCCGCCATGCCCGTGCACCTCCTCTTCCCGTCCCTGCGAGCACGTCCACCGTGACCGCAGCATCCAGGCACCGTCCCCTTCGGGGCTGCCGTCCACAGGGCCTCCCTCCTCCAACCGCAACCCAGCTTCATTTCAACCTTTCCTGGGAACGGGTGGGCCCCAGGAGCGCGTGCTGTACCCGACGGCTCTCCGGGTGCCCCCTCGCCGGGGAGTCGAGTCCGAGTCCGGACCGAAGCAGGTGGCCTCGGGCGAGCACAGGGGACTCCCAAAGGCAGAGGTTTGGCTTCACAGTGGAAAACACGCCTCGCAGAGTTCTTCCCTGGTGTTTCTTCAAAGTGCAGGAGATAAAGGAGGGAACTCAAGGGGAGAACACTCGCCGGCTTACAGACCACGTGTAAAAAGAAAGTCCTTCCTCAGACCGTTCTCTCCTCACCAGGAAACCTTTGTACCCTTTTCCCACCGACAGCCATTCCCCGAACGCCAAGCCTGAGGCTGTCAGGTGGGTTGGTGGCACCTGCTCGGGGATCCGGCAGCAGCTTTGCTCGGGTGGCCCTTCCATTTTGTTTTGGTTTCTAACCACCATCTGAGGCCTGGCCGGTGGGTCCAGGCACAGGGAGGGAGACCGGTGTTGGGACAAGAGCATCCATGCCCAGGCTACTCAGATCGACCACTCACGAGGCTGCAGTCCTTGGCCTGGGCGTCCGATGAGGGAGAACACCCTGCAGGATGGAGGTGTGCTCTCTCCGTCTCCCCTCTGGGGTCCACATATGTCAAACAAGACCACCTCTGTCCTGGGAATCACATGGCTTGAGGCAAGGTGCGTCCAAGTCAGCAGAAGACCGCACTGAGCTGCCGAGAACATGACAGAAATGGCCCTATTTCCTGGCCTGCCAGCAACTGAGGGCCTGTGGTGGAGAGTCCCATAGTGGTCACAGACCGGGGGGGAGCAGAAGACAGAATCCTTCTCAAGGTCAGTGCCAGAGGAGGTCCGGGGTGATGAACTGGAAGAGTCTACCTCAATCCTTTGGCTAAACTAGAATTTGGATAAGGTGGATATTGCTGGAAATGACGGGCCAGTGGCTGGATCTGTCAGATCTTTGGGTTTTCCTAAGCTGTTCGCTGCAGCAAGATTTGCAGTACGGACCTGCCTGTGGGAGGAAGCAGACCAAAGGGGCACCCTGATGCAGCCTTTCCTGTCGGTGACACCAGTTTCGGGGGAAGCCAGCGGCTGCGAGAGACAAAGGACTAGCTGCCACCTTGTTACCGGACCTGGATGAGGCAACCCCAAGGAGACAGCTTTCAGGGCGCCTAGCGGCATCTGTCTTAACCCTGCAGAGCGAGCCAAGCCCGAAGCGTTGAACGGAGGCGGGAAGGAAGAACAGAACGGGGGTGACACGTACGACATCTAGAATGTAGTTAACTAGACTTACGCAGACTTTCATTCCGGGAGGGCAGCCCCGGGTTCCAAAGAGAACGCGGAGCTGGGCTTGGTCTCTGATGGCTTCCCGACAAAGTGAAATGTCTGGCCCGAAAATGGGGCAACGCAAAACAGCTCTGCTCTCAGTAGAGGGACGACAGACTCCAAGGCTCTGCTCCCACCAGCCACACGAGGTGGGCAGCTCTGGTCCCCCCCTATGTGGTGCAAAGTGCCAAGTCGTGGACCCTTGCCCAGCAGCAAAGCACAGCTGGACGGGCCTTCTGCCGCGGGCCCCTGTCCCAGCAGCCCTGCAGCCTTCCGGAATTTCCCCGAAGTTCGGATCAAAATGTTCGTTGATGCTCCCACGCTCTCTAGAAAGTGACATGAGGTGACTGTCCAGTGCAGATGGAGGCTCTTCTGGTGGTGTGACCCCGGCTGGAAATGTGGGGGAAGTACCTAGAACCTCTCCAGGAGGCCACGGCACTGGTTCCTGAGACCACCGCTTGCTGGAGCGCCGGGGCGAACGGCCCGTTCCGATGCATCTCAGTATGTCCAAGACTCGGAGGGAAAAGCTGCGTTAGTGCTCGTGAGGTGACGGGAGCAGGCTGGGCCCCCAGGGACACCGCTCTGGTCTACGATCCTAAGCCTTCTCGGGTTTTTGAACCAACGTGACTTCCCGATGTGCTACGGACCCGGGGAGGGGCTGCTCTACAGTGCTTTGTGGAATCGAGGTATCTCACTAAGTAATGCTTTATTACCAGGAAGGGATGGAGCGGACCTAGTCAACCTCAAGACGGTGAAACGTGCCTCTGCCGAGAGCCCTCCGTGGTGGCGGTCATTCTTAGCCTGAAGCCCTCGGTGCAGCCATCTATCCCACAGCCACGGCCACCGAGGGGCCAGGAGGCCAGCGGCACATGACCCATGGGGGCGTGGGGGTGGAGCGCTGACCCTGACAGAACCACCTCTGGGGAGGGCAAAGGGGCCACGCTCTTGGCATTTGGACTGGGCACGTGCGACCTAAGCTGCTCAGGAGAGAAAAGCCAGTTTTCACAGCCTCAAGTTAAACGTGGCCTGATGCCACTCCACCCTCAAGACGGCCACCGTTTGGCCCCCAAGGCACCACGCTCAACTGCCGTCCTGGAAGGAGGCCCGAGGCTCACGTGGGGACCCCCAGGGCCGTGGGGAATGGCACCAGCGGGACCCCTGGGGCCCCGGGGAGGGGGGAGGGGCCGTGGGGCTGAGGTGCGACGGACGTGAACGCAGGTGGACTCGGGAGTCCCCACTGAGCTGGAAGTGTCAGTGACGTGGCGAGTAGTGTAACGCACTCTGGGCAGAGAGCCAGACATTCGCGGTGCCGGACACAGGGAGCCGGGAGGGCGCGTCTCCCGCGCACATTCAGGACTCCTAAGCCACACGCTTCCCTACGGCTTCCGCCGAACCCACATCTGCGAAACCCGGTCTCCAACCCCACTCCTGGTTTCCAAACAGCGAAGCCAAGTCTGTGGTCTCGGCTGTTCGAATACGTGAACATGGGACTGTACAGGGAGGGCTAATAAAAACCTTAGCATTACTGAAGATACCACTGAGATGAGCTAGTTTACAGTGTGATTTGAGGAACAAAAAGGGTAACTGGAAAAAACAAAAAACAAAAAAAAAACAAAACCTCCAAAACATAAGTTACAGACATTCAGTGCCTCCTAGCAGTCTAAAATCAAATTTGGAAAAAAAAAAAAAAAAAGGTAAAAACTGCTAAAATGTTAGGAAAAAAATTATTAAGGAGTGGAGACAGTATCTATACTTCTTTAAAAAATGTCTTTTTTTTCTATCTTATATTAAAAAGCAAAAAGTCAGCTTTATATTCTTAAAGTCTCCTTTCCTGATTTGGGGAGATAGATAGGTGTGTTTCTAAGGCGGCTGCCCCGGGACCCCCCAAGGGTATCTCGGAGGCAACAGCTCAATGCCCTGAAGGTGAACGAGAACAAAGTCCAGTGCAGACACGGTCCATCTGATGCAGTCTGGAGAATCCATGGCAGAGCAGCCGGGGAGAGGGGGGTGCAGGAGGGTCAGGAGGGCTTGGGGGAGGGGCATGGAGGGGGCAGAAGGGGGGGACGGCCACAGGGTCAAGGACAGAGAGCGTCAAGTCACTTCAGATCTCAGCTGCCTGAACGTTTTACAACATCAGCTTCCTACCAATCTGCACACCTGAAAACGGAGTCTTCTAAGCCCCCTCACTGAGAAAAGGAGGTGAAGTGTCTTCCCTCTTCCCCACTCAGCTCTCCTGACACACCCAGCTCAACGCACAGGCGCCCACGAGCAGGCGCGTGCGCACGCACCAGGGTCACGTGTGTGTGTGCATGCGTGCACGGGGGGGGCACGCGGGCGAGCACGGGGTCCCCGCGCCGCACACCACGGCACGCGCGCCTGGACGCGTCCGCACGCCACATGCACACACACACTGAAAAAGCACTTAAGTTTCCGGGGGGGCGTTTATAATGAGGTCCACAGTGTTTAGAACTTAAATTCCTTTTTCTTTGTTTGCGACAGTGTTGTGTGTGTGTGTGTGTGGTTTTTTTTTCCTAATGTTTCTCTTCTCTTTTTCTTTTCTTCCTTCTTACCGTTCCAAAGTCTTAAAGCATGTTGGATTTCAGAAACATGAGTTTGTTCATATCTTCTGGACTGAGCAGCCGCCTCCTTTTGATTAGAAGGGCTTGCTCACACATATTTACACACCCGCTCCTGGCCCCCACGGCCGGAACCGCGAGCAGCCAGAAGGCCAGCTTGGCGAGTTTCGTGTGCTTTTGGGTAACGCACGACCAGTACTGGAAGAGATCAGGGGTGGCCTGGAAGAGGGGCTCCTGCAGGTAATCGTACACTTCGTTCTTCCCAAGCCGATCGTCTTCCTGAGCTGCGGGGTGCTCGCCCGTGGCGGAGCGGGGCTTCTTGGCGGCGGGCTCGAAGTCGGCCTCCTCGGTCCAGGACTCCTTCACCTCGTTGATGAGCTCACACACCTTGCCGATGATCTCCTCGTGCTGGTAGGGCGGCACGGGCCGCAGCTTCTGCTGCGGGTCCAGGATCATGGCCACCTTATGCGCCGGGTGCACCTTGAAGTTCTCCTTGAGGGCCTCCAGGAAAAGGTGGCACAGCTTGCTGACGGTGCCCGCGTCGTTGGCCTTGGCCGTGAACAGCTTCTCCAGCCTGACGTAGGTGGGCAGCACCAGCTGCAGCGTGGGCTGACTCTCGTTGCTCAGCTCGATGACCGCCTGCTTGACCGGCGTCAGGATGGCCGCCAGGTTGCTGAGCAGGTGCTTGTTGAGGCTCTGGATGAGGTTCATCTTCTTGGCGCGGCTGTAGAACTCGCAGATCTGCTCGTAGCGCTCGTGCACCAGCAGCAGCGAGTCCGTGACCGAGTTCCAGCAGGGCGGCGGCGAGGTCTCCTCCAGCGAGCCGAAGGTCTCCTTGGCCAGGCCCGTGGAGCCCGCCAGGTCCTCGCACACGTTGAGCAGCTCGATGACCTCGTGCATGCTGCGGGCCTGCAGCGTCCGCTTGCTCAGCACGCTCTGCACCACCGAGTTCAAGGCACAGGCTGAGCAGCGAAGGCACATGCCGGCCTTGGAGAAGGCGGACGCGCTCACCCGGCAGTCTGTCACGTACACTGTCCTGATCTCCGACATCACGAACTCCGACAGCACGTTCTGCACCCAGTGGTGCACCAGGTCGCCGCTGTCGCGGATGTCCGCGCCCTTCACGCCCAGCACGTAGCTCTTGATGTGGTTGCCCTCGGCCTGGTAGGCCGTGAGGATGTAGCACGAGTCGGGGCCGACGCTCTGCGAGTGGCAGGTGACACCGATGCCCAGACAGGCGTTGCTGCCCAAGGCACACGTCACCTTGACCTTCACCTGGTTGTACATGCGCGGCAGGTGCTTCAGGGCCAGCGTGTTGAAGTTGCCCAGGATCTCCGTGACGGAGAAGGCCCCGTAGCGGGCGCCGCTGTCCACCAGCGTCTGGGCCAGTTTCAGGAACTCCTTCCCACTCACCACGCTCAGCGCGCCCAGGTCGGCGCACATGACCCTCAGCAGCCGCTCTGCGATATTCTGCCGCTCCTTCTCGGGGATCATGCTGTTGGGCGTTAAACCACTGGTCATGGCTGGCGGAGGACACAGAGACAGAGGTCATTAAAGCTGCCATCGGAGGTTCCTCCGTCTGGCGGCAGCCTACTACTCTCTAAGCACCTAGTATTAGGAACTATGAGGTTTCATCTTGCACACGAACTGGTGGTGCTGGTGGTCTTTAACATGTGACTCTCACCGGAATAACGTTCTAGGGTTGATCGGTAATGCCTGCCGTGAGCACGGGAGGAGAATACAGTGGGACGTATGCAAGATACTCGCTGCATGTCACTCCCCTAGCCTGCTGAAGCCAACTGGTCTGACTTCTTCCTCAACATAGCAATCGCCTCTGAGAAAGGAATCTCTAGTGAATAAAATAAATGAGGCCACAGCACCAGGAAAGATCAGCCACCAGAAAGTGTGGAGAGGGGACTCCAGTTCCGACTCTATCCCTAAGTATGTGCTTTCTGAGCACACGAAGATCCCCTCCTCTCCCCGGGCTTCCTTCTGCCCGTCCAGTGAGGTCACAACTCCCACAGACGAGGTCTTAGGTGTGTAAGAGCTTCGGAGGCGGTCTTGCATCACCACGAGAGGTACACGTGGTGGAATGGGGGGCTGAGGGGAGTGGCCAGAGCCGGGCTAGTGGTGCACGGGACGGACCTCTGGCCCGGGAGAGACCTACTGTTGTTGGCGCTGTTCCTCTGGGCCTGGGGTTTCCACTTCTCTTCTACAACAGCAGGCGGCGATCGGGACTGGTTGGAGGCGATGTTGTTCTCGTTGTCCGCTGCGGGCACAAAGGGGACAGCGTGTGACCCTGAGGTGCAAGAGGGCTGCCAACTCACAGGATGAGAACGACAGCATGGCGGGTGAAGTCCAAACAAGGCTTCCAGGACTCAGGCCTGGGTCCAAACCCTGGCTCCTGCTCAGACAACATGTGATGCTTGCAAAGCCTCAATTTGGTCACTTGAACAAATGAAGACTTTGAGCATGTGGATGGGACACACGTGCTGAAAGGACCAACAAGAGAAAATGCAGGGAAAGACCGGAGCACGGGGCCAGGTGCAGAGTAAGCGCTTGGTGGGAACCGCTGACCCGCGCTGATCTGGGGGACCCCACGCCCACACACGACCCCATGTTCTGGCTCAGAAATGGGCAAGGGGTGCCAGGTACTGCGGGTGGCCTAAGGGACCTCACATTCTCTCACTTCTCTCAAGTGTGCTTTTCTCATCTTTTCAGCTTATTTACTAAAAATTGAATTACCAAGGAACAAAACCAAACCACAGCCCTATGTGGTACTAAGTTCTCAACCTCCCTCCCTGTCAGATGTGGAAACTGAAGCCCAGATACAGGAAACGATTTGCCCGGAATCACACAAAAAAAACAAAGGCAGGGCTGGGACAGACATCCCAGGTCCCCTGATTCCTAATGCCTGCTCCATGCATTTCCCTGACCTTTGTTTACTTGTACATACGCAACCGTATCAAAATGGTACATGCCGGGCACCTGGGTGGCTCAGTCAGTTGAGCTTGAGCATCAGACTCTCGATTTTGGCTCAGGGCACGATCTCAGGGTCGTGGGATGGAGCCCTGTGTCGGGCTCCGTGCTGGGCGTGGAGCCTGCTTGAGATTCTCTCTCCCCCTCTGCCCCTCCCCACCCCCAGCCCACACTGTCTCTCAAATAGACAGATAAAATGGCATATGCTTATTCTCCTTCCTTCACCGCTACCTCTTTGCCATTTTTATAGAATCATTTGAGTAGAAATGGTCTGAGTACCATGCTTATCATTATAAATGACCACACAGTCTCCCATCGAATGATCCACCATGGACTGCTGAACCACACACTGAGTGCAGTTTCTGGGCTGTTCCCAAAATTACTGTTCTGCTATGAACCAACTTGCCTAATATTCTACTATCATTTCTCCCTGCTTTTGTTGTTGTTGTGGGTTTATTTCCCCACGACATCATCTTACAGGTAGAATCACAAATGCAAGGAGATGAATGGGCCACAGTGACCCCTGCTCAGGAAGCCAGCATTTTCCATTCTTCTCAGTTCAAGGCATTAGGCCTTGGAGGCCAAGCCACAATTTTCATAGCAAAAGAGGCTTCCCCAGTATCTACATGTTCAGCCCTGCAAGGCTAATTAAGAAACCCAGGAAAAAACAAAAACAACCCCCCCCCCCACCAAAACAAACTGAGGACAACAAAAGAAACTCCAGGACATCCACTCTAAGGAACATAGCACAATCACTAGGAAATGTGGTTGCGTAGACTATAACAACACAGGAAAATGCATGATGAAAAGATCTCATCACAATTTTACACGTATTATTTATACTTGTATTTTAGACTTAAAAGTCAAATAACAAATCCATGCATCAAAAATAGACGGGGGGGGGGGGGGGGAGAGACTTTCACTTCCACCCGTGAAGCAGGACCTGCCATGGGAATTGCTCTCCTGTTGGCATCAACTGTGAATCATGATTCCACTGCTTTCAGACAGGTAACCCCGGGTCTGACCCCAGAAAAAGGGGGACAAATGCAGTAAGTAATACGACTGACCCAGCTGGTCCGAAAGCAGTTTGCAGGCTGCAGCACAGGGATAGGGAAGGGGAACAGAGCCCAGTGGTCCTGTTGATTTGAAGAGGCAGAAGCCAATATTTAGGGAGGCCAAAGGGAGCTAGAATTTACAGGGAAAGGAGTTACATAAAGAAAAGAGCTCTGGAGACCTTCAGTATGGTTCCCTGAAGTCGGCTGAATACTCACCTGCCCAAGCACAGGGTCAAATTCCACAAGACCAGGTAAAGAATCACTAGAAAGCAGCAAGCGGAGGGTGGGGGGCTGGGGAGGAAATAATTTGTATTCCCTCAACCAGAAAAGAGAGGCCACAATGCAT
This sequence comes from Halichoerus grypus, assembly GCF_964656455.1. Taxonomy (NCBI): domain Eukaryota; kingdom Metazoa; phylum Chordata; class Mammalia; order Carnivora; family Phocidae; genus Halichoerus; species Halichoerus grypus. Next base: position 74,799,228 of record NC_135725.1, on the reverse strand, counting down.
AAGGAATTGGGTAGGGTCCCTTCACTATGGGGCAAAATTAACCATAGATTAAGGACTGCACTAGACCTGCCCTAATACTTTTTTTTTAAGATTTTATTTATTTGAGAGAGAGAACGAGTGGGGGGGAGCAGCAGACTCCCTGCTGAGCAGGGAGCCCAAGGCAGGGCCCAATTCCCAGGACCCTGAGATCATGACCTGAGCCAAAGGCAGAGGCTTAACTGACTGAGCCACCCAGGAGCCCCCCTCTGCCGTAATAGATCTTAAGAGTAAGCCTGCAAAGTATGAGGTGGTCCTACATAACTAAACTGTAAACCAGAACAAAGTTCAATGTTTTTTCAAAATCTAGCACCTAACAATATAAAAATTCACAATGTCAATTATGCAATAAAAAGGTTATCAGGCATTCCAAATAGTAGGAAAATATGACCTATCAATCAGGAGAAAAACCAATCAACAGAAACAGAGCCACAAAGGACAGAGATAATGGAATTATCCAATAAGCAGCTTACAGCAACGGTTATAAAAATACCCATAAATGTGCTCAAAGACATGAAGGGAAACGTGAATACCATCAAGAAGGAAATGGAAGATGTGAAAAATCCACAACTAAAACTAACCAACTCAAGTAGAACTTGTAGATATAAAAATAAATTGTCTAGGGAAACAACACACTTGTATGGGGTAAAAGATCAGATGCCACAGAAGAAAAAATCAGTGAAGAAAGCGCAAGAGAACTACCCAACACGAAAAACGAAAAGGGTAAAAGGCTGAAGATAATGAACAGAGCATGGACACTGTCAGACAGACAATTTCATATACATACAACTGCAGTCCCAGGAAAAGGGGGTGAGGCAGAAAAAAATATCTGAAAAAATGGCCACAATTTTCCCAAACTGGATTAAAAGTGTAAGTCCAGATTCAAAAAGCTCAACTGACTCTAAGCAGAATAAACATAAAGAAAATACCACCAAGGCACAGCACCATAACAAAATTGTTGAAAACCAGTGAAAAGAGAAACTCTTAAAAGGAGCCAGAGAGGGGGAGAAATTAACGCACAAATGAACAACAGTAAGAATGACAACAGACCTGGAGGCAACGGAACAGAAGTATCAACAGAAAGTATCAACCTAAAAAAAAATTTTTTTTAATCAACCTAAAATTCTAAATCCAATGGCCGTATCTTTCACAAATAAAGATGACATAAGTATTTTTGAGATAAAAAATTTTCAAAAAGGTCAGACCTGCACTTATGTAAGAAATGTTAAAGGAATTTCTTTGGGTCTTAGCAAAAACGACATCAAATAAAAATCTGAATCTACAAAAGAAATGAAGAGTGCTGGAAACTACACCTGCGGGTAAATATATATATATATATAATATTACATTACATTATATTATATTATATTATTATATATATATACAAAACGTTCTCTCACTTTTATACTCTTCAAGAGGTAAATGACTTCTCATTAGAAAATAATAACGAATTGTAGTAATAATATGTATGGTAAACTGTAGGACAAGAATATCACAAAGAGGGGCGCCTTGGTGGCTCAGTTGATTGGGTGACTGCCTTCGGCTCAGGTCATGATCCCAGGGTCCTGGAATCAAGCCCTGCATCCGGCTCTCTGCCCAGCGGGGAGCCTGCTTCTCTCTCTGCCCCTGCTTGCCCTTCCCCATACTTATGCTAATAAATAAATAAAATCTTAAAAAAAAAAATAATAAAAGAGTTGGCTTGATGAATCAATGGAAATAAAAATGGAATCATAAAAAAATTCTCAATCCAAAATGCGGCAGAAAAATGAGAGAAAGAGCAACAAGGAAGAAATGAGATGATTAGGAAACAAACAGCAAGATGGTAGATTTAAACCCAATAATATTAAAATTACATTAAATATAAATGGTCTCCACATTCCAAATATAAGTCAGAGATTGTCATACTTAGTAAAAAGGCAAGACTCTACTATATGTTATCTATAAGGAACCTATTTAAATATGAAGACAGGGTAAAAGGCGGGATAAAGGTACACCATACAAATAGTAGTGAAGGAAACTAGTGATGTTTTGTGATGGTATTACAGAAAAAATAGACCTCAGGACAAGAAATATTACCAGGGATAACAAGAGACCCTACACCATGACAACAGGGTCAAAATACCAAGAATAACATAATAATCCTAAACGTGTATATATCCAAACGCATGAAGCAAAACCTGAAACAAGAAGTACACAAACCCACAATTATAACTCGGGATTTCAACTCTCTTCTCTGAGTAACTGTGAGTTAGAAATGAAAGAAAAGGACTGAACATAAATGAAGAGAGAGTGGACAAGATCAAGCAGCCTAATACACATATAATTGGGTTCCCAAGAAAGGAGGTAGGCAGAAATATAGTGAAATCACATAAGTGGTCTCTGACCATAACTGAATGAAAAATTAGAAATCAGTAAGAAATAGGTCTTTGGAAAAATTGCAACTATTTGAATAATAAACATCACACTTCTAAAACCACATGGAACAAAAAATATAATAAGGGAAATTAGAAAATGATTTAAACTTAACATTAAAACATAACCTTTCAAAATCTGTGGGATCCATCTAAAGCGGGGCATATTTATAGCATCAAATAATTACATTACAAAAGAATAAAGGTTTAAAATCAGTGTTATAAGCTTCCACCATTAGAAAGATATAAAGAGGAAGAGTAAATTGATTCTAAAGAAGAAAGGAATTCAGATAGCTAAAAGCAGAATGAATAAAGAAAATAAATACAATAGAGAAAAATAATGAAACTAAAAGCTGATTCTTTGTAGAAATGAAGAAAAATGATAAACCTTTAGCCAAAAAGATTAAAAAAAGAAAAAGGACACCAATTATCAGTATCAGGAATGACAGAAAGTGACATCACTACATATGCTACAGATACAAGAGGGATTAAAAATGATACAAGTGAGGCAAACAAATACCCTAAAACATACAAAGTACCAAAGTCCACTCCAGAAGAAACAGATAACCTGAAATAGTCCCGTATCTATTACAGAAATTGAGTTCATAGTTAAATAACCAATCACAAAGAAAAATCCCATATGGGTTCACTGGAGAATGTGATCAAATATTTAAGGAAGAAGTAATACAAATTCTACACCAATTACTCCAGAAAATAGATGAGGGAAGAACATCTCTCATTTTATGAGGCCGGCATTACTCTGATCCAAAACTAGAGAAAAACACTGCAGGAGAAGAAACTACAAACCCATATTCCTCATAAACATACATATAAACATCCTTAACCAAATATTAACAAACTAAATACAGCAATATATTAAAAAAATAATACATTGTCACTAGGTGGAATTTACCCCAGAGATATAAGTTGAGGTTAAAAACAGAAATCCAATCAGTGCAATTCCCTATACTAAGAGAAAATAAGAAGAAAAATGATCTCTATGAATATAAGTACACATTAAAATGTGAGAAAATTCAGAGGTGCCTGGGAGACTCAGTCAGTTTGGTGTCCGACTCGATTTTGGCTAGGGTCATGATCTCAGGGTCATGGGATTGACTCTGTGCTCGGTGGGGAGCCTGCTTGAGATTCTCTCACCTTAGCCCCCACCCCACGTGCTCTCGCTCTCTCTAAAAATAAATAAGTCTTTTTAAAATATGTGACAAAATTCAATAGCCACTCATGACAAACTAGGAAGAGAAGGAAACTTCCTGGACCTGATAAAGGAAATCTAAAAAAAACTTAAGTCTGCTGACTTGATAGAAACCAAAAAGATTCTAAGGAAATACTATGAACAATAGCATTCCAACAACTCACATAACCTGGATGAAATAAATTCTTAGAAAAACATAAACTACCAAAAACCAATTTGAGAAATAAAAAATCTCAACAGACCTATAGAAGATTGAATTAGTGTTCAAAATATTTTCCACTAAAAGAAAAAAAAGCAAAGTCCAGATTCCGATAGCTTCATTAGTGAATTCTAATCATATGTTGAAGGAACTCTTCACAAATTCTTCCCAAAAACAGAAGAGGAGGGAACATTTCACAATTTATTTCACAAGATGAACATTATTCTGATACCCAAATCAGACAAAGAAATTACAAGAAAAGAAGCCACAGGCCACTATCTCTTAGGACTACAGACACAAACATCTTCAATAAAACAGAGCAGCCAAACCGAGCTATAACAAGTGGGATTTACTCCAGGAATACAAAGTTGGTTCAACATACAAATATAACATATTAATCGAACAAAAAACAAAAACCACATGATCCCAATAGATGCAGAAAAGGCATTTGACAAAATCTAATACCTTTTCATGATAAAAACAATCAGCAAACCAGGAACTGAAGGGACCTTTTTCAACCTGACAAAGGGCATCTATTAAAAACCCACTGCTAACATCACACTTAATGGTTAAATCCTGAAAGCTTTCCCCCTAAGATCAGGAACAAGACAAGAATATCCATTCTCATCTCTTTTATTCAACGTGTGTTAGTGATTCTAGCCAGGGCAAGGAGGAAAAAATAATAATTTCAAAAATCATCCAGATTGGAATGGAAAAAATAAAATGATCTCTATTTGCAGATGACATGGTTGTGTACATAAACAATCCTACGGAATCCGCGTGCACACACAAAACTCTTAGAACTGGTAAGTAAGTTTAGCAAGGTTGCAGGAAACAAGATCAACATATATGAAAAAGAAATCGATTGTACTTCTTTATACTAACAAATGAACACCCCAAAATTAAATTAAGAAAGTAATTCCATTTTATAATAGCATCCAAAAGAATAAAATAGTTAGGAATAAATTTACAAATGAAGTGCAAGATTTGTACACTGTAAACTAAAAACATGGTTGAAAGAACTCAAAGACGACTTCAATAAATGGAAAGACATTCTATGTTCATAGACTGGAGGATTTAATATTGTCAAAATGGCAATACTCCCCAAATTAACCTAGATTCAACACGATCCCTATCAAAATTCTTGCTGGCTTTTTAACAGAAATTGACAAGCTGAGCCTAAAATTCATGTGGAAATGCAAGAGATGCAAATTTGCCAAGACGATCTTCAAAAAGAACAAAGTTGGAAGTCTCACACTTCCTGATTTCAAAACTACTGCAAAGCCACATATTAATCAAGTTAGTGTGGTACTAGCACGAGGACATACAGATTAATGGAACAGAATTCAGATTTCAGAAATAAACCCTCATACTTACGGACAGTTGATTTTTGACAAGGATGCAAGGACAATTTAATGGGCGAAAGGATAATCTATTCAAAACCTGGTGGTGGGAAAACTGGATAGCTGCATGCAAAGAATAAAGCAGGACCCCTCCCTTGATAACTCATACAAAAATTAACTCGGAATATAGTCATAAAAGTAAAAGCTAAAACTGGTTTCTTAGATAAGACACCAATAGCACACATGATGAAAGAAAAAAATAAACGGACTTCACCAAAATTTAAAACTTCTGTGCTTCAAAGGCCAGCATCAAGAAAGTAGAAAGACAACCCACAATATGGGAGAAAATATTTGCAAGTCATGTATCTATAGAGGTCTTTCTACCTAGAATATGTAAAGAATACTTACAATTCAACAATAAAAAGACAAAAAAAATTAAAAATGGGCAAAGGATCTGAACAGACATTTCTCCAAAGGAGATATTCAAATGGCCACTAAGCACAAGACAACATCTTCGATGTCATTAGTCATCAGGAATATGCAAATGAAAATCACAATGAAATACCACTTCGCACATACTAGGATGGCTAAAACAAAAAGTCAAATCATAGCAAGTACCTTGAACGGGTGTGGAGAAATCACACCCCTCATACACTGTTCGTGGGAATGGAAAACAATCTGGTAATTCCCAATTAAACATGAGTTATCATGTAACCCAGAATTTCCACTCCCAGGTGTACACCCCGTATAGAGTTAAAAACATATGTCCACACAAAAACGTGTACTTGAACGTTCCCATAATAGCCCCAAATTGGAGATAACTTAAATGCCTATCAACTGGTCACAAGATAAACAAATTGTGGCATATCCAAACAATGGTGTACTACTCAGAAATAAAAAGTAGTGATAGTAGTTACTGATAACACAGAACATGGATTCATCTCGAAAGTATGCTAAGTGAGAGAAGCCAGACACAAAAAATTAAATGCCATGTAACTCCATTTATATAAAATTCCAGTAAAAGCAAAACTAGAGCAAAATGAAGCAGAGAGTGGTTGCCCGGGCTGGGCTCGGGGAGGGGACTGGCCACTAAGAGGCAGGAGAGAACTTTTGGGGTGGATGGTCATGTTATACATCTTGACTGCGATGTTGATCAGATGACTCTCAGTTGTCAAAATGGTCAGAATGCACTCTTCAAATTAGTGGATTCCGTGTACGTAAAATTCTATCTTTGTAAGTCCAATTTTAAAAAATGAATGAAAAGAAGCCCATTCAAAGAGTAACAACAGTGGTTAGCTCTGAGTAGTGAGATCATGGCTGATGCTTCATTTCCTAACAACTTCTCTGCAAGTTCCCGATCTCTTTTAACGAGCAGATAGTACATTTAAAATGGGGAAACACACGTTCCTAAAATGGAAACCAGCAGCCATTCTTATCAACTTTCTCCACCAGTGTACAGGGGTTTGAAGGCCCGGGGCTCAAACCCAGCTCTGCCCTGGTTGTGGGGTATGAGCTTAAGCTAGCCGTTCAACTTTATGGGCCTCAGTTTCCCCTCCTTAACCAAAATGCTAGGGTGGGGCGAGCTGCCAGGGTGATTCCCTCATCCTCTGCCTTTCTGCAGGACCCGGAATGGAGAGGACTCAACCTAGCGGTGGGGAACAATGTCTACTATCAGTTGACTCAAACGACTTTTTTCTCCAGATCCCACTGATACCGCTCCCGACATGGGTGAGGTACTTGGTAAATGCCCTGTGAAAAGGCTTGATTTATAGCTTGAGCTGAAAATAAAGTTTATTCAGTGTGGCTATCCCCTAAGTACCAGAGGTGTACATGTCCAGCCACATCTGCAAAGGGCCGGATGCAAAGTTGGGAGTCAAGGCTATCTCCTGGGGAGGGACCACTGCAGGAAGGAGAAAGCAGCTGTTCGGATAGAGGACTGGAAAAGAGGTACCTGTTGTTCAGTATCTGAGACTGACTGTACTACGACCCTCAATGTGTGACATATCCAGACCCCTCACCCAGCCTGAGAGCGATGACCGGCCCACTTCACAGATGCGAAGCTTGAGGCCCAGAGAGGTGAGCTGCTCCAAGGGAAGGCCTGGAACCGTGCGAGAGCTCAAATGATGTTAGGTATTTTTTACAAGCTCTGCAACTTTGGGCCAGTGATTATGTTCTGTGAGCCTCGGTTTCTTCATCTATGTAATGGGGATGAGAACGTCAGCTTGTTCAGGAGATCTAACGACATAGCCTCGTCTGACCCGTAGTAATTGCTCACTAAATGTTAGCGATCTCCGGTATTATTACTGCCAAAACATACCCTGGAACTGTCACCAGGGGCAAGACAAATTTTCCTACAGCACAGAAAAGAAGTTTATTAGGGGGAATTACCTTGTGCCATTCAGCAGCCTCTTAATGAGATTGGTGTTATTCAAGGCTGATCCCCCTTATCAGCGACACTGTGAACTGCACAGATCATGACGCTTAATTTTTCTCTATGGAGTCAATCCTTTAATCCAGACTCAGCCTGGCTGGGATTCAGGCTGGCTTTGCACTGGATTGCCCGCAAGGCATTCTCTGCCAGCAGTGGACCAGAACAAAGCGGCCCAAAGCTCTCCCTACAAAACAAGTCGGGAGGCTTGGGAGCCATGGGGCCACCACCGGCCCAGCCTTGATTTGCATTTTAATGGCCTCCACCCAACTGCCTGAGGGATGGGGAAGCACAGGCACCCAGACAGACTCTTCCCTAATTAGCCTCAGCAGCCAGAAGCCGGCAGGGGGGCAGGTGGAGGGTCCGGGTTCCAGAGGAGGACGAGTCAGCAGAGCCAGAGTATGGGAGGTTCAGGTCCAAGAGGTGTGCCTGTCACTGGTTCCCACAGGGTCCAGTCGGAACGCCTTCAGCGGGCATCCGAGGCCTTCCGTGGCGGGGGCCGGTTCCCAGCCAAGGCAAGCAAGAAGGGTGAGGCACGTGAAGACTTTAGCAGGAGGGCAGCCGGAGAGCACAGGTTTTTGAGATGGAGAAGGAGGCAGGGGGAGACGACACGGACGGACGGATACGAGAGAGAGAGAGAGAGAGAGAGAGAGAGAGAGAGAGAGAGAGAGAGAGACACACACACACACGTACGTTTCCTGCCCGGGTCACGTGACCTGGAGGCACACCAGAACTTGGAGCTCACACGCCTCGGCTGCCAATCTGGCTCGGCTCTGATTTTAGTGAGTTCTTTAGAAATAAATAATAGCTCCCCCCACCGAAGAGCACGTGACTGAGCGCCCAGAGGACAGCGCCCACCCAATGACTGCGTGCAAGGGACCAGACGGACACAATGAACGAAGAGGGGTCCCGCTCGCAGAAGAGAACAGCCCCCCGCCTAAATGAGAGGCTAGCCCTGCGCTACTCTGGGCGGGTCAGGCCTGCCCTAAGAGGGGCACGAGCAGCAAGAGTCGCCATCACAGACCACCGTTCCTGCACCGCCCTGCGCGTCAGGCACTTTCCTCCCACCACGTCCAATGCCCCCCGCCCCAGGCCCCAAGGAGGCCTCGGAGGGAGGGGCGGCAAGGACCGCTAGCTGAACCCCCAGGTTCCCGTTTCTCTTGGCAGTGTGTCGGGCTGTCCCTGGACAGTGGCGCTGGGCGTGCTCCCGCCCCTGGAATGTGGGCACATAGGTCACGTGTCACTTGTGATCCAAAGTGGTGAAGGAGGCAGTGTGTTTCTCTCCCCGCCGCCCAGTCCCAGAGAGGGAAGCTCTGAGGAGCCAACGGGGAGGACGGAGCTTCGGTCACCGTGCTCAGGGCCAGCCAGCCCGGCCACCTGCATTAAGCTGTGCTGTGACCGCAGAAGTGATTATGTCAAACCACTAGAGAATTTGGGGTTTATCTGCCATCGCACATAGCGTCTGCCTGACTGAAACAGAAACTGGACCAGACGTGGGGTGCTACTGTGAAAAAACCCTAAAAACGGGAGGCATGGCTCCGAAGGCAGGAGAGTTGAGAAGAGAACGCTAATACTACAAGCCTGGAAGGTGGCAGAACAGCTGACAGAAAGGTCACCTAGGCGGTAAGCCACCAGCCGGCAGGCAGCTGGTCACCGGGGACTTGCCTCAGGCTACAGACCCCGGTGTCAGGGTGGGGCCTGGGGCACGCTCCAGTTTGAGGACCGCTGCTGTCACGTTTGGGACGGTGTTACAGCGAACCTACCTGCTCGGAGACGGGGCTTGGGCCCAGGCTGCCCTGGGAGGATGGCTCGCCCCTCCCAGCCCCTGCCTCGGCTCACCGCGATCTCAAACCACACTCCCTCGCCCCCTCGACACCCTTCCTGGTCAGCTACCATGGGGCCTTCAGGCTCAGCGCCAGAGCCCCAACCTTCAGGAAGCCTTCTTCAGCTTGTCCCCCTAACGGTGCTCCCACCACCCGCCCCAGCACAGACCTGCCCCGGGCGGCCGCAGGGCTCCCTGAGGACAGCTCCCAGGCCCTGTGCCCATTTCCTGAGGAAGCGTGGCCTCCGGGCAGGCTCCCTTACCTGCGTGGGACTGCATGTGCTCCAGCAGATTGTTGTAGAACTGGAACTGGATCCCACAGGCGCCGCACGTGTACGGTTCTGGGGCGGGAGGGGGAGAAACGAGGCAGCTGTGTTAGGGTCAGAACGACCCCGGATGCCCGGGAGCTGGCTGGGGCTCTGCGCTTGGGGCTCTGGGCCCAGCCTGTCCGCCCCTGTCACTAACTGCTGAGGGAGAAGCTTGGGGGGAGGGAGGAAGACCTGCAGATGAAGAGGCCGTCTGATTCAATCAAGCAGACATTTATTGAGTGCTTACTGTGTGCCAGGCACTGTTGTGGGCACTGGGGAGGGGAGGGGGGCAACGCTGACGGACCAGGTGCTCTCCTGGGGCAGGGCCACGTCCCACATGCTCCGCAGACATCCGCGCCGAGGAAACAGCTACATGAGTGTATGAACGAAACGAAAACCAGGTGAAGAGTACAGAGCACAGTAAAGGGAGCGGGAAATAAACGAGAGAGAAGGGTAGAAAGTAGAGAAGGCCGTAGAAAGGCGAGAGGACACAGGACAGGTGAGGACAGGGAAGACAGAGCGGGCGGGATGGGGCCGTGTGCGCAGGTGGACCTTCCACCTCTGTGTCCCCGGCACTCAAGCCAGTGCCCGGCACGGGGAAAAGCGGAAGGAAGAGGAAAGAAGGGGGCCAAAGAGGAGTAACGAAGAGACGCAAAGGGCAGTTGAGATCGGCTTGGAGGAGGTGTGTCCTGAGGCTGCCCCCGCGAGTAGCAACGGGAAGGCCTGGGTTCCTGCCAGGGCCGGGGAGGGCGGAGGGAGGCCGCCTGTGGTCAGGGCTCTGCCTCGTCCCCTGTCCAGACTCCCCCTCCCACCTGGGGCCAGGCCCTCCTCCTGCCTCGGCTGGCTGCCAGGTCTGCCTAGGGGGTGCCCAAGGGCAGGCGCTCTGGGGAGGTCCTGAGCAGGTGGCCGGCTGAGTTCACTCCCTGCCCTGCCTTGCCCTCTCCAGCCCCCCATGGGACCGTCACTTACTCTGTAGGAGAGGGAAAGGATTGGAAATCAGGGGACTTGCAGTTTCTGCAAAAGAGAAACAGTTTAGCTAAGTCTCTTCCCGATCTGGTGTTCTGAGATGACTGTCATTACTTCCGTCCTCAGGAAGCAGTGAGCCATCGGGGCTCGAGGAGGATCTGAGAGCCAGGCTCACATTCTGGGCTAGTGCCGGAGCACCAGGCAGGGCAAGGTCAGCCAGGGCCATGCCTCCAGGACACCCTCAACTCTCAGAGAGTGAGCCCACAGAGCTCTAATGAGGAAATGTCCACGTGTGGCTGCCGCTTCAGGAGAGGGAGCTGGGGGCTGCTTCTAGATCCTGGCGCCGGACACCAGAGCAGCCTCGGGGAGGGGTTCTGCTCGCTGGCGTTGTCGGGTGAGCCTCAAAGGCAGAAGGCAGCAGGGAGGACCAGAGGGACTGGGCCCAGGGTCCTGGCCCCATCCCTTACAGGCTGGGGACCTGGACCCATGACTGACCTCTCCTGGGCCTCAGTTTCCTCGTCCAGAAAATGGGGCTAACAATAACACTGACAGCCCACCCCCGCCCCGGGGCTGTGGTGAGGATGAAAACAGGTGAGACACGTACAGCTCTGAACACAGGCCAGGCACGCAGTAAGCGCTCAATAAATGGTGGCTGCCAGCACTTCACACCGTCCTCCCCAGTCCCCCAGTCCGAGGGGCAGCTCTGCAGGACCCAGAGGCGGGGGGGGAGACACGGCCTGGCTGCTGAGGCGAAGGCTCCCCGGGAGGGGGTGCCTCCTGTGTGGCCTTGGGCAAGTCACCCCATCGCTCTTAGTGCCGCCTCAGGGAGGCTGGGTTACATTTCTCAAAAGGGTGAGCTGCTTGGAAAAGCCCCACGCGCTCTACGGTTCCCGGGGCTACGCTGACATTCCCAGCGCCCCCCCCCCCAGCGCACCTCACTCGCTTCCCCTCGGGGCACTCCACGTATCACTTGGTTTCCTTAAAACCACCACCGCCGCCACAACAGCCCGCACGGGAGTGTGTCACCTCCACGGGCCTCGCTGACTGCCCACCGCCACAGGGACGTGTGCGGGAGCCCCGCTTCCCCGCGCAGGAGAACGCGAGGCTGGCCCCAGTCCCCAGCGCGCAGGCGCTGCAGCCGGGGCTCATGCTTCGGCTAGGGACCAAAGCCGGAGCTCAGCGTACTGGGCAGAAGCTCCACGGCCGAGTCCGTGCTCCCGGCTGTGTCATGAAGACCCTGACTGATGGACCCCGTCTGTGCCTGGGCGGCGGCCAGCACCTCATCTGCTGAGCTCAGCTGCAGCTGCACAAGAAAGCGAGGAGGTACCCTACCTTACCGTAACCCAAGTATCAGAACTTCTTCCCATCCTGCCCTGGTTGCCCCTGTGCAGACCGGCTTGCGGGGCCTCTTTCGGACAGGCCCCCAGGGCCTGGCTAGGCTAGCTGAGGTCGGTCCGGGGAGAGGCCTTCGGCGGCCCGGCTTCAGGGTGCGCTAGGACAGCCGCCAGGGGGCGCCAAAACACCACCGGTCACGGCGGCCAACCCGAAGAGGACCTTTGGACGGCCTCTGGTCCAAAGTGGGGCCAGAGCTTGGGGTCTCTGGCTCTTACGCTATAGTTCTCTCTACAACACCCCCTTTGCCTGTCCTGGAAAGAAACTGGCTGCAACGTTTACTGTAAACACCTAGCACGAGCTCTCTTAATCCCCTCCACCCCGACCCCCCCCCCCCCCGCCCGGGGCCATCTGAGTCAATGCTGCAGGCTATGGGGAGGTCGAGTTCCTCTCTCCACGGGGACGGGGAAGAGACAAGAGCAGCGGTCCCTGAGATGCCCCTGAGGCCCAGACGCAGGTCCCTGGAAGAAAACACCCTTCCCATCTCTGCCTGGCCCTGGCCCCCTCCCTAATTCCCTGCCCGCCGTGTCCTCCCAGGAACACCATCATGTACCAAGAAGAGCCCAGCCCAGAGCACCTGCCGCCACCACGGGAAGGAGTGCGTGGAGGCCACAGCACAGGATGGTTGTCACAGGGCACACTCACCGCTGGAGTTTTGGGAACTGCTATTTGTCTCCTCAAAGTGGTTTTGTGCTTTGCCTTCTACTCTCCGACTGAAAGCGCTTTCTGCTGGGTGGCGACAGGAGAGAGCAAGAAAACACTGGTGACTGGTTAGCACTACAAGGGCCCAGGGGAAGGGCATGCCACAGGGGACTCTGAGGCCAGGGTACCCCGGAACTGCCCGTCCGGGGGCTGGGAGCGTCCAGGGCTTTATGCTGGGGAACCTGCACTGCGAAGGGCTCTAGGACCCCGAACCAGACCCCCAGCTCCTCGGGCTCAACTGACTTGCCTGATACCTCGTCAGGGCCCCAAGAGATCGCCCGCACAGTGCCCAGCGTGGGTGGAGGGCCAGGCACGGGGGCACGCGTGTGTGACCTGAATGCGCAGATGAAACCCAGCTGAGTGGGCGACGGCAAATGGGCCTGGGTCTCCCATCTTTGGCTCCTAAGGAGCCACATTTGTGAGACTAAGTCATCTGGACCTGCCACCCACTACTTCCTTGGCCAGAATCTGCCGCCACAGGCCCCACCAAGGAGCAGGGAGGGTGACAGACTGCTTCCTGCTGGTGGCTCTGGCGGAACAGGAGGGCCAGACAGCGGATTCCAGCGCCACAAGCCGAGTGCTCCCTGGGTGGCAGGGAGGGCATCCTGGGAGAGACAGTGTGACTGGCAGAGCTGGGGCAGCCCCACACCCTGGGAGCCCAAAGACCAGATGAAGTCTGCTCAGAGTTCATCTGGGGGGAAGGGACTGGCTCCTTAAGGGATTCTGGGGCATCTCCACCTGGAGGTGGCACCTTCCTGGCGCTGATTGGAAACCTGGAGCGAAGAGATGGGGTCCGACCAGGAGGAAACTGACCAGTTTAGTTCCGACCCCTGCCCCCACCTGCAGAAGGTTCTGAGACAGAATATCGGCGCTTGAAGGCAGCTTTGCTCTTGGCACAACGGGGCTGTGGGCCGCTCTAGTAGATAAAGCCTTCTGAGAGCAAGTCCAATGGGGATGAGCAGCTGACCCAGTCCCTTGTAAGGGCAGACAACTCTCACAAGGACATCAAAGGCTCTGAGAAGCTCAACCCAAGAGACCCACTTCGCTTGTGTGACCCAGCCTTCCCAAATATATTTAGCCACCGAAGCCCATTTTAAAAATTCCTTAGTATCCCTCAAAATTGGTGATTGCCCGGAACCCACTTTGGGGGAAATGCCACCATCACCCAGCCCACCCTACGTCAGAAGGGCAAGTGCTCAGACCGTGGGGGCCAGGGTTCCAAACGAGGATGGGGCAATGGGGAAACAAGGATGGGGCAACAGGGAAACGAGGACGGGGCAACGGGGAAACGAGGACGGGGCAACGGGGCAAAAAGCCGCAGGTGGCTCCTACAGGCCCTGCTCTAAGCCCAGGCTCCCGACCCCAATGACGCCTACCGACGCCGAGGCCGTTGATAACATCGCCAAGACCCACTCTTCAAAATGTGTCTATGAAAACACCTGGGCTGACGGCTACACATTGGCCCACCTCACGAAGAGTTGAGGGGCTCTCTTTGCCGATTTACAGAGAGCCCCTCAATTCTTCATCTGGGGTTGGGGGGTGGGGGGGTGGGCTCTCATTTATGGAGCACCTACTATGCACCGGGCATGGTCACACACCTTACACCCATGGTCGCCCCCAGTCCTCCCGATAGAGCTCTGAGATCCACACTGTCATCCCCACTCTACAGGCAAAAAGACAGGGAAGTGAGGTTGCCCAGTTCCGAAGCTGGGCGTACTCCTAACCCATCAGATGGCAAAGTAAGGAGAGTTCGTTCCTGGGGCAGATGCAGTCTCTTGAAAAAGGTCTGGGGTAGGGAAGAGATTCCTTTCTCCATCTTAATCCCTGTGCGTTCCTTCAACACTTACCCGTCTGTGGTGTTCCACGCAGCCTAACCAACATCTCAGTATGCAGCATGGAGCTTACAGACCCCTACCATCAGTCCCCTATTGCTCAGCTGACGGTGCACATTCGGAACAGCTCTCCAGGCACCAACACCTCGGGCCGAAAACCAAGGGGGTGGGGGGTGCCGTGTGCAAGCAGGCTTGTACCCACGGAGCATGGCCTGCTAGCAGGACAGGGGCAAGGACAACTTCTGGCTCTGACGGGTAAGGCCCTGCTCACCCCCTGCTCTCCTCTGCCCTGTGAGCCCCACAAGCCTTCCAGGCCACACGGCGGCAGCCAGAGGCACGTCCCATAGCTCGCTGGATGCGCGGAGGTCCGAGGGCCGCCACAGACCACACGGCCCTTGCAGGCGGTTTTCTGCACAAAACTGTCAATGTACAAGCTCCCAGCCACAAGGTCAAGAGTAAAAGCAAGATGTGAAAGCCAGGATCCCCTTATTTAGTTGAGCCAATATCCACCATCAAAGAGCCCACGATGACCAGTCTGTCTCCAACCAATTTATGACTACTGTTGCAAAAATACAACCGCTATTGGCTTTTCTCAGCACAGTACCTGAAAAATCATTACCTTCAAGGTTGACTGACCACTTACCTCTCTTTTGGAAGACCTAAGCACAATAAACTTATCCTCAAACATTTTTAAGAACCAAATCTTTGGGGCACCTGGGTGGCTCAGTTGGTTAAGCCTCTGCCTTTGGCTCAGGTCATGATCCTGGAGTCCTGGGATTGAGTCCCACATCGGGCTCCCGGCTCAGCGGGGAGCCTGCTTCTCCCTCTGACCCTCTCCCCTCTCGTGCTGTTTCTCTCTCTCTCTCTCAAATAAATAAATGTCTTAAGAAAAAAAAAAAAAAGAGAACCAAACCTTTGTCCCAAATTAGCCTCCTGAACCACAGAGTAAAGGTAAACACAACCATCTCATGGCTATGTGGTTGGTCCAATCTACTGGTTCACTTAACTCAGGTCTCAGGTCTGAGTTTGAACGCTTATGTATTTCTCTGATAGCTTTGGGCCTCCTGAGGGCAAGGAAAGGCCCACGGTCCAAGGACAACGTCATGACTCTTTCTTTACCCCACACCCCGGCGGCAGGCAGCCCAAGGCTCAGTCCACCCAGATATGAATGAGGATTCCTGACAGCCGCTACTCAGCATTGGGGCCGTCGTAGGGTGTGTCTCATCAGTTTTCCGGGGCGCGGGGCTGCTGAGTACCTTTCACGGCCTGATACCCTCCTGCAGCCCCAGCCCCTTCCTGCACGAACTCAGAACACACTGGAGCTGGCGCCCACTGCTTTCCTGCTGGGCTAGGGGAGGGGCTTCACAGGTAGTACCAGGCAGGGGGAGGCTAAGAGAACAGAGCTCTGCTTCATGGGGAGCAGCTCTTTCTAGAAATGTGTTTTTAGATTGGGTTTTTCAGGAAGATGGGGGATGCAAACTCATGCCAAGAAGGTCCAGGCAGGTGATGGAAATGGATGAACGGGACTGGATGCAAGACAGACAACAGCGTGATCACAATGAGACATGACACCTGCCACGTGGCCACTGTGTTGGGGAGGCAGGAGGGAGTGATGAGGACCACGGAATACTGGGCAGTATGTGCTCTATTCAAGAGGGCCGCCGTGGCTCAGCCCCAAGCTAACTGCTACCTTCCAGGAAAGTGGGCCCACCACTGCCAGATATGATTTTTCAACGTCAGTAAGAAATCAAACGTCTTACACAAAATCTCCTGATGCTCAAATGTTGGCAGTTAATTTAAAAAAAATTTTTTTAATTCCTTAGGCCATGACTTGGGAAAAAAATACTCTCCTGCTTAAAAAAAAAAAAAAGAAAAAGTTTGCAAACCATCAAGCACAAACCCTCTGATTTAGGGTACGAAAACCTAGGCTCAGAGAGGCTACGTGGCTCGCCACGGTGAGGCACAGTGAGAGGCACCCAGATCTGTCCCAGAGGGCCACGGGACCTCCACTCGCTCTTGCAAGGGAACAGGGACCCCAGGCACAGCTGTGGCAGGTGGGAGCGGGGTGGGGAGTGGTGAAGTGTGAGCATAACATAGGCCATCGGTACCTGCGGTCGCCTTGCTTGCCGGAGATCCCGAGTTTGGAGTGCGGAACGTCTGGGTTTGGGTGGCTGGAGGGGTGCGGTGTAAGAGGGTGGCGCATCGGACCACGGAGGCCGGAGCCTTTTTCCCCGACTGGTTCGTCTGGGTCTTCGCTGCCACGAAGCGTGGAGACGGGGAGACCTCCGGATGCGAACACTCAGAGCCCGTGTCTGGATCGTCCGGTGGCTCCCACCCGGGGGCAGTACCTGAGAGGGTCACGCTCTCAGTCCCCGTGGGCCCTTGGAGCAGGCCGAGTGAGTGGTCTCTTGGGCCACAGAACCCCATGCTCAAGGGTCAAAACCTCTTCTCGGTCCACAGAGAGCAAAGGCTCTCGCTCTCACTCAGAGCCTAAGAAAGTCCAGGATTCTAGAACCTTCCCCAGCTTCTCCTCGAGGGAAGCCTGATCGTCAACTAACACTCAGTTTCCCAGAGGCCACTGGCCAGCTCACTGGGAGGATCACCCATAACCCTCAACCAACCCAGGCTCTCGGTGTCTAAGAATGCAGCCTATGACCTGTGCTTGGGGCACCTGAATTGTCAACCCAGGCCCAAGAGCATTTTCTAGAACATTGGCTCTGAAGCCTCTTTTCCTTCCAAGGCAGGCTGGCTCAGAAGTAATGACAGAAAGCAGACAGACAGGGACGTGCCAGGGTTGACTGGTGGCGGTGAGGAAAAGCAGAGGGGCTCCATGTAGCCCCGGGGTTTTAGGGGAAGGGGCTCTGATGGACTTGCCACTTTCGGGGACAGCACTTAAGTCCACATGCTGCTTGCACCCAAGTCAGTGCAGCAGTCCCCTGGTGGTGTCTGGGGAAGCCTGGGTCACCCATTTCCCAGACCCCCGCCTCCCTCCCGAGTCCTCTGCAGAAGCTGGAGTCGCTGAGAACTGGGGGCTGACCCCCAGGTGGTCTTCACCTCTGGCTGTCCCGGGCGGGCAGCAGTCCAGCTCCTTCATGCCGCCCGGGGCCCTAAACTACTAGGCCACACTCCCACATTCAACACAGAACAGGAGGGGGGCAGTGGTCTTCTGGCTCAACTGCAACCCTCCCCCCGAAGGCAAGAAGGGGACCAGGCAGCATGGGAAGGGGCCCCTTCGGTGCCGCTGCCCCCCTGCCTCTGGGGGTGGAAGAGGGGCCTCGTTATACCCCTGGCCCCAGGACAGTGTCCATCCTCAGCATCAGACACTCCACCCACTGCTTTCAGGGCCAAAAAATAAAAAGGCACTTCCTGACCCTCCACCTTGGGCCATTCCTGGCACCAGTGAAGAAGCCCAGGCCTAGAGAAGTGGGAAGCAGGGCTTCACCCAAGGTCACACAGGAGAACACACTCTTCGGTGCTTTGTTCACCAGCCTGAGACACTGAGATGGGCTCCGAGGACTCGGCTGCCCTCCTGTCCTCTGGGAGGGTACCCCCTCCTCCATTCACAGCGGTGGCCAGATGCCAGGAGCGAGGGCACACTCCGGTCACAGCCCCCTTAAGCAAGCCCTCACCCGCCCCACCCCAGCCCCAGGAGGAGTCCCCAAGGCCACCATCCACAGAGGATACAGGTGGCCCTCGCTGTCTCAACTCCCATTCTCTGGATTCTGGCTTTCTTAATCAGAAACCAGAGAGGCTTGGGTGGGGAAGGACACATCCCTATGTTCCCTCCCTATCTCTTTCTCTCCCTTTTGGAGCCAAGGACCATGGAGGCCCCTGGAGGCCAATCAAAAGGGCGGCTTGTCTCACAATTTCCAAATGTTTTTAGCCACAGAACCTACACGTCAAAGTCCATGGTATGTGTCCAGGGTTCTGTCTCTGAGCTCCCCACTGCCTCCCTAAAGCACAGTCTGGGGACCGAGTGCAGAGCAAGCTGAACCCACCTCTGAATGCCAGGTCCCTCCCCTTCGGTCTCTGTGGCCGTAGCCTTAACTTCCCTCTCTTAACCTTAGCTCCCCCCCACTCATGCCCCTTTTATTCACCAAGAAAACTGGTGCGGACCAGCCTCTCACGGGGATTCTGTGAGAACCCAAGAACACACAAGATCCCAGGGTACACGGCTCTTCACATGTAAGCAGCTATTACTGGTACTTTTGACGGATAAGGAAACTGAGGCCCAGAATGTTCAGTCACTTTAAGGGCCGTGTCAGGATAAGACAGGAGTCAAGCTTGCCAGCTACCTGAGGGGGCCTCTGCACAAGGCCATGTGGTCTCCTTTGGCCTCAACCCACACATCCCAGGAACCTGGGCACAAGGGACAGAGAATTTCTGAGCAATACACTGAGCACGTGGCTTTCATTCTTAAGCCCCAGTCTCTACCCTGAAGGATGGTTTCTAGAAGACCCTCCGGATCAGTTCTTCCCAAGGTCTACAATTCCTGATGTCAAAATCCTGGCCCCCTCCTCCCCTGTGGCAGGGAGCTCAGGGACACCCACGAAGCACATGATGTAAGAAATCTTCAGGCACCTGGCCTGGGACCGGCTCACCTCTTGCCTTTCCCATTCTCTAATACCCTCTCTCTCTTCCAAGCCTTGTGGCCTTTGCACATGTTATTTCTTCTGCTGGAATGATCTTCCCTCCAGTTTTTGCCTGGGTAACTCATGCTGGTCCAACACACCTCCACTTAAGCATCACTTCCTCTGGTACCCCTCCCTGACACCTCACCTGATCATGTATCTTTCAGTCTTTCTGTCCCCTCCCCTCGCCCCTTCCAAGCACTGATCACCACCCATACCGATACACGGTGTGATCTTTTGATTGGGGTCTCTTTTCCCCAGTAGCCTGAATGCTCTGTGAGGGCAGACTGCCAGCTAGGCCCAATCACGCACTCAGGACCTGGCACATTCCCTGCCACACGGAAGTGCTCAAGAGGTGTTGTGGAATCAGAGAATCAATGCGTGAATGGCCAGAAAAGCAAAACTCAGAACCACTTAAGCAGAGCACATCAAAGACAGGATGTCGCAGAGGAGACATGAGAAGCTATGTCCTATGTCACCCTCCCATCAGCCCCGGAGGTATATCTAAGGCAGATGGGCACTCAGAGCTCAGAGAGGTACAGGAACCACTCCAGGGTCACAGAGCAGATAGGGACGGAGCAGGATGAACTTCCCAGACTCCTAACTCCTTTCACTCAACAGTCTGCTCCATCTGTGGACCTTCTCACATGGAATGTTATCAGGCTGGAATTCCTACCCAAGTTCTCACCAGGAAAAGAAGAGCGAGCTTCAGACAGACTGGCTGACTGCCCTCATAAAGAACACACATGAGATGTTTACATCTAAGAGAGATTTAAAAATAAGAAGAGTACTGAGGTCTCTCCTGTCTGTAAAGCTGAAAATTCAACAGGAGCAAAAAAAAAAAATTCAGAGAATATAAGGATTTGAGAAAAGTAACCACGGGGCTACCGAGAGCGTAGAGAGACCGGGGGGCTCCCTGAAACCTTCACGAGGCGGAGGAGGGTGAAGATGCATTCGAGGCAAATGGGAAGAGCGTGCGCAAAGGCTGGAAGTGGGAATGCGCGGGAGCTGTGGCACAAGGAGTCTCATTTGGGAATGCCTCTTCATGGAATTTCATCTTAGGAAGAGAACTGCAGACCTTACTCCTCTGGCCATCATGGAGTTCCCGGTGTAGGACTAAGCCCTCCTCCAGATTCAAATGTGAAGCTGGACAAAATACAGGAAATCAGTTTTCAGACTTTTTAACAGTAGGCAGCACAGGGCTTGTGATTCACAAGGGAAGCCCTGATGTGAGATCACTCCAGTCTCTGCCTGGACACCTTCTGGACCATGGCATGGGGATGGAGCCCAAAGAAGGCACTGCAGTCTGGCTGAATGGAGGAGACAATGGTCAGAGTTCAGGGCTTCTGAGGTGGCTGGAATTAGCAGGATATAATAATGAAGAGAAGGGAATTCTGAAGGGGAAAAAAAAAAAAAAAAGAACTCCAGAAATGTGCAGAGGGACCCCCTTAAAGTATATGGCTGGATGCCAAACTGATTGTACAAAAGGAGCCTCTGAAAAGTCTGGCAGGTAACTGCTGCTGGGGGCTGTGAGCCAAGGAAGGATTCAGGAGTCTCACAAGATGAGATGTCTGAGTTCCCATCTGCCACAGAAGACGGACCTTGTTGAACACCTCGAGCGTTTAGTTTGGGACCCAGAAAGGCCAGGCCTTAGAAGGATTACTCTAACCCTAGAATAAGAACAACTGGAGACCCACCCTAACAGTTTAAAAACAAACCTTTGAGGTATGAAGCCGATCTGTATGTAAAGTAACTGCCTGCCATAACAAAATCCAACACTTTTCAAAGGAAGATAACAAACTCCAGATGCTCAACAAAACATTGCAATGTGCAGCACAGAATAAAAAATTACTTGTGAGGCGAAGCAAGAAAATGTGACTAATAATCAGGAGAAAAATATCAATCAACAGTAACATACAGAAATGACAGGGATGACGGAATCTGCTGACAAGGACCTTAAAACAGCTTTCATAGATATGCTCAAGGATTTAAAGGATAATATGGACACAATGAAAAAAGAAACGCTATAAAAGGGAACCAAATGGAAATTACAGAGATGAAAAATAGGGTAGCTGAAAAGAAAAATTCACTTGACAGATTTTTCTAATAAAACAGACTGCATACTAGAGAAGAAAAGAACAGCAAACTTAAAGACAAGGTACTAGAAACTATCCAAATTGAAGCTCAAAGGGAAAACAGGACTGATGAACTCAATGGAGCTTCATCACCAAATGGTTTAACACATATGTAAAGTCTCAACAGCAGAAGAAAGAGAGACTGGGTAATAAGAATATTTGCAGAAATACTGGCTGAAATTTTCCGAATCTGATGAAAAATATAAACCCACTGAGCCAAGAAATTCAATGAACCCCAAACAGAATAAACACAAAGAAAACTATACACCAAAATCAAGTTGCTAAAAAAAGAGTAACACAGAGATATATTTAAAATCACCCACACAAAAAAGCCCCATTAAATATAGAAAAACTATCAGAATAATCTAACTTTTCATCAGAAACAACATAAACCAGAATATAAAAGAATGACATTTTTGAAGTGCTTGAAAGAAAAATTTCTCAACTTAGAATTTCATATCCAGAGAAAATATCCATCAAAAGAACAGGTGAAATAAAAACATCTTTAGTTAAGAGATTCTTTCACCAACAGACCTACAATATAAGTAAGTGTTAAAGGAAGTTCTTCAAAGAATGAGGGAAAATGATAATAGATGGAATTCAGATTCATACAAAGGAAATAAAAGTACAGGAAGTGGTAAATATGTTAGAAAATAAAAAAGCATTTTCTCATTTCTTAGTTAACAAATAATTGACTGTTTAAAGCAAAAAGAATAATTGTTGGGTTTATAACTTATGTACGCATAGACATATGATAAGAATAGCACAAAGGACAGGAAAGTAGTAAATGGAAGTGCATTGTTATAAGGTCCTTAGTGGTGTTATGAATTAAATTTGTGCTGGATTGTAATACATAAAAGATGTACATTATAAACCACAAAGTAACTACTAAAGAAAAAGAGGTATAGCTAGAAAGCTAACAAAGGAAATTTTTTTTTTAAGTTCTCAATATTAAAGAAGGCAAGAAAAGAAGAAAAAATGAACAAGATGAGATGGGACAAACAGAAAAAACAAAACAAAATATACAAAATACAAAAAATATGAAATAAAAAATTCAACCCTATCAACAAATAATATTAAATGTAAATGGATGAAACACTTCATTTAAAAGGCAGGGATTACCAGACTAGAGAAAAGAGTGAGAACCAACTATATGCACACACTTCAAATAGAAAGACACAGAAAGATTAAAAGAAAAAGATCAAAAGAAATATACCATGCAAATACTAATCCTAAGAAAGCTGTAGTAGCTATATTGATATCAGGTAAAGTAGATTTCAGGACAACAGTTATTACCTGTTAAATAAAGAAATTAAGAAATAAAAAGACAAATAAAGGTATTGAACAATTTTAAAAGGGTCATCAAGACATAATGATCCTAAGTGTGTGTACCGAAAAGCAAAGTTTCAAAGTACATGAATCAAAAACTGACAGAACTAAAGGGAGAAACAGCGTATCCACAATTAGAGTTGTAGATTTTAATGCCTGCCTCTTAGTACTTGATAGAACAAGCACATTTTTTTTTTTTTAGCCTAAAAAGGTATAGAGATTTGAACAACATTATTAACCAACTTCACCTAATTGACACTATACTCAGGGAATACTCCTCCCAACTCATTTCTAAGAGGCCAGTTTTACCCTGATACCCAACTTACATTACAAAAAAGAAAAGTACACTACTGGTTGGAATGCAAAATGGCATAACCACTCTGAAAAACAGTTTAGTTGTTTCTTAGAAGTTAAACGTACACCTATCATATGATCCAGCTATTCCACTCCCAGGTGTTTACTCAAGATTACTGAAACCAACTGCCCATACAAGTACACAAATGTTCAGAGCAACTTTATTTGTATTAGCTCCGAACTAGAAACAACCCAAATGTCCGTCCACAAGTGAATAAAGCAAACTGTGGTATGTGTATCTATGCAATGAAATACTCATCAATTAAAGGGAATGAACTACTGATACATGCAACCATGGATGAATCTTAAAACAATCATGGTGAGTAAAAGAAGCCAGACCCCCACAAACACACAAAAAGGATATATACTGTAAGATGCTATATATGCAATATTCTAAAAAATGTAAACTAATCTATAATAACAGAACGTACATCAGTGTTTGCCTGGGGATGGGCAAGTGGTGAGTAAGGGATTATAAAAGAACACAAAACAACTTCAGAGTGATGGATGTGTTTGATATCTTAATTGCAGTGATGATTTCATGAGTGCATACATAGGTCAAAACTTATCAAACTGTACAATTTAAATATAGGCACTTTATTGTATGACACTATGCCTCAATACTGTTTTAAAAAAAATCACCAGAAATATTTATTTTCTTGATTATGACCATCATCAACAAACCACTGATATTCATGGGGCACGGCTAATTCTAGGATTGTAGTTCCCTAGCCTTAAGTCAGTTTCGGGAGTGATATTAAAAACTATGTAAAGGGGCACCTGGGTGGCTCAGTCGTTAAGCATCTGCCTTCGGCTCAGGTCATGATCCCAGGGTCCTGGGATCGAGCCCCGCATCAGGTTCCCTGCTCTGCGGGAAGCCTGCTTCTCCCTCTCCTACTCCCCCTGCTTGTGTTCCCTCTCTTGCTGTCTCTCTCTCTGTCAAATAAATAAAATAAAATCTAAAAACCAGGTAAAATCCTGGGGAATTTTAGATAGAAGTGATCAGAAAGTATGTTCTTGAAAGCAAATAACTCTGTATACAAACTACCCTAGGTCTTAAAGTAATTTAGATACCTTTCCAAGAAAAAGAAGTTTCACAGAAGAAGTCACTCACTAGGCAAAGAGGAAATATCCTAACATTGTAAGTTTCTTCAGTTCATTTCATAGTTGGGACTCTCTGATAGTTTTAATGTGTTTTAATAAAGTATAGGCATGGTGATTTATTTAAGAACAATGACAATAAGGGTGCCTGAATGGCTCAGTCGGTTAAGCGTCTGCCTTTGGCTCAGGTCATGATCCCAGGGTCCTCCCTTGCTTGGCAGGGAGGCTGCTTCTCCCTCAGCCTTTGCCTGCTGCTCCCCCTGGTTGAGCTCTCTCTGTCAAATAAATAAAATCTTAAAAAAAGAAATGACAACAACAAATCAATCCATGTAATATACCATATTACCAGAATAAAAGAATCCTAGAATCATCTCAATAGATGGAGGAAAAAAGATAAAACTGATTTATGACAGAAAATTTCAGTAAACTAGAAATAAAAGGTAACCTCCTCAACTGATAAAGGGCATTTATAAAAACCTACTTCAGCAAATGTAATACTAACTGATGAAAATGATCACTGTTCATGGTGAAAAACTGAACCCTATGATTAGGAAAAAGGCAGAAATACTCAATTCTTCTATTCCACAATGTACTGGAGGGTCCTAGTATAGTGAAATGAAAAAAATAAGAAGAAGAATACAGACTGGAAAGCAAGAAGTAGAGCTATCTTTATTGGTAGATGAAATCAGTAGGTACAAGGAAAATCCTAAGAAATTGACAAAAAAGCTATTAGGACTAATTCACTATTAGTGAACTTAGCAAAATTTCAGGACGCAAAATCAATACACAAAATTTTGTTTTTATGTAATAGCAACAAGTAATCGGACAACTACAAATCATAGTAGCAAAAAACAAAGTACTCAGAAATAATTTCATGAAATATGTATAAGACTTCTACTCTGAAAAATATAAACTATTGCTGAGAAAAAAAGACCTCACTTGGAGAGATATACCATATTCATGGATTGGAATACCCAGTATTATTATGATGTCTATTCTCTCTAAATTGGTCTATAGATTCAGGGTAATCCTAAACAGAATCCCAGTTGGATTTTTTTTAGAAACTGGAAATTAGAAATTCCCCTAACATTTATATGGGAGAGCAAAGTTCCTAAAATTGACAAATATTCTATTAAAAGGACAAAGTTGAAAAACCAAGAGTACCTGAATTTAAGATTTACTATAAAACTCCAGTAAATAAGACCATATTGGCATAAACGTAGATAAATAGACTGACAAAACAGAAATAAACTCATATATACTTATGCATGCATCTGATTTTCAACAAAGGTTGCAATGCAATGCAATGGGGAAAGAACAACTTTTAACAAATGATGGAACAACCAGATCTCCATATGGGGAAAAAATGAATCTCAACTCCTATCTCTCACCATTCACAGTTAACTTGAAAAGATCACAGACCTAAATCCAAAGGCTAAAATTATAAAGCTTCTTTTTTTGTTTTTTTTAAGATTTTATTTATTTATTTGACAGAGAGAGACAGAGCAAGAGAGGGAACACAAGCAGGGGGAGTGGGAGAGGGAGAAGCAGGCTGAGCAGAGAGCCTGGCGCGGGGCTCGATCCCAGCACCCTGGGATCATGACCTGAGCCAAAGGCAGATGCTTAACGAATGAGCCACCCGGGTGCCCCTAAAATTATAAAGCTTCTAAAAGATAATTAAGGAGAATATATTCACAATCTTGAGGTAGCTAAGATATTCTGGGTAGGACCCAGACAGTACTAACCATAGAAAAAAATTGATAAATTAGACTTTGTCAAAATAAAAACCATTTATCAAAAGATACTGTATGAAAATCAGAGGGCATGCTGAAGACGGAGCAAATATTCACAGTATATAAGACCTGGATCTAGAATATATAAAGAGAGCTCTTACAATTTAATAATACAAAGACAAACACCTCAACCACAAAATGGGCCAAAGACTTTAGACAATCTGCATAGTAAAGTATACAAATGGCCCATATGCAGATGAAAAAGTGCTCAATGTCATCTGGTCATCAAGAAAATACAAATTAACACCACAATGACCACTACACACTCACAGGAATAGCTAGAATTAAAGAGCCCATCACCTCCAAATGTTGGCAAGAATGTGGAGCAAGTAGAACTCCCATACATGGCTAGAGGGAGTGCAAGATGCTACAGCCATCTTGGAAAATGGTTTGTAAGTTCTTACAAAGTTAAACACTCTCCCCTATGACCTAGCAATTTTACTCCCTGGTGTTTATCTGAGAGAAATAGACACATAAGCCCTCAAAAAGCCTCCTACAAACACTTTCATAGCAGCTTCATTCATAAGAGCCTAAAACAGGAAACAACTGAAATGAACAACAAAAGGCTAAACCAAATGTGGTATTTTCATAAAATGGAATACTGCTCAGCAGTCAAAAAGAATGAACTGATATATACTACATGTATGAGTCTTAAAGACATTTTGCCACGTGAAAGCAGCCAGATACAAAGAGTATTATTATACGACTCCATTTGTAAGGACTTCTGCAGTCAGTGTAGGTTCTAAATACTCTCATCAGACCCAGGGTCCTCAAGCCCGAGCCCTGGGTACCACCTGAAGCGGTCAAGTCCAGCCCCTAATTCCACACAGAACCCATCGGCGTACAAATCTCCAGATCCGAAGGCCACTGGAGGGGCTGTTTCAGCCTCGGCAAACCAATCCTCTGTTGGATCTAGCCTAAATCTCTCATACCCTCCTTGCCCACATACCTGGGGATCTAAGGATGGAGCCCCCTCTGACACACAGGAGGGAAGCTGTGAAATCAGTAGTTTCAGGAGAATGGAAGGCTGGGATGTCCCACAGGAAGGGCACTCAGAACTTTTTTCTTCCAGGCCAAGGGAGAAGGGAGAGATTGAGGGCCAGAGACAGGATGGGACCTGCCCAAGGTCACGCAACCCTGCGACCCAGCTGATTAAAACCCAGGGCTTCTGAGTCTTGGCTTAGTGCCCCTTCTAGCTTTCCACCCCTTCCACCACCAAAGGCAAAGAGGCAGCTGTCTTGTCTAGCTGGCCATGGCTTATTAGCTGCATCACGTGGCCCTGGCTCTCATGAACCACATGATTCAGAGGTGCTTAGAGGTGAGGACAGGACCACTGAAGGATGTGGATGATTGATGCCCACCCTGAGTCTCCCGATGGCGACTCAGGCTTTCCTGGCTGAAGGATGCGGCCTTCCCAGCTATTCCAGCTTCCGCAGTAAGGTGGCCCAGGTCAGACCTGGACACCTGGAGATTGCCCGGGGCCGAGCTCATCTTTGCATTCACCCTCCCCTGGCAAAGCCTCCGCCTAGGGCTGGCCCACCCCTCCCCCAACCAGAGAAGGTACTCACTGATGGGGGCGTGTAAGGCCACGTGCTCCTGGTAGGGCGTGTAGTACTTGTACTGCTTTCCGCAGAATTCACAGGTGTAATTGCCAGTTTCTGTCCAAGGAGAGGAAAGGGTGGGAATGGGCTCCTGACTCCCGTCCAGAAGCAGCAGCATGCTCCCTCCCCTCCGACTCCCCCTCATCCTGGGACCAAGTACAATCAGGAGCCCAATGGAGTCAGACCGCCTGGGTTCAAATCCCAGCTCCTCCATGTCCAGCTGTGTGACCTTGGGCAAATCTCTTAACCTCTCTGTGCCTCAGTTTTCCTATCTGTAAACGGGGGTAATAATAGGACCACCTTCTAGGATTGCTGCGAGGATTAAATTTATATGTCAAGTGCTTAGAACAGTACCTGGCACACGCGGTTTCTCCAACACTCCACCCCCAGGCCCTGGTGTTCAGGAAATGTGTGGTGACCTGAGCTGACCCCCCAGTGCCAAGATGTCGCTCAGCCCCTTCGCGAGCCCTGCCTTCTGCAATGGCCACACTTGGGTCCCCTCGTCTCCAGGACCTTCCCCGTCCCAAGCACCCCCACCCCCCAGCAGGAGGGGGTCACATCTTCCTCTTGGGTCCCACCAGACTTTATCTTTACCTCTCTTCTGGCACTGCCTAACTTCTTTCTTCTTAAAAATTTCTGATGTAATATTGTTCACTGGGGGAAAATTATAAAATACTGATAAATACAAATACAAAATTTAAAGAGTAAGAGAAATTTCAATCATCTGTCACCCCCAAACAAAGAGTAGCAGCTACCCCTTGGAGGGGGAGCGTGCAACCTTGCCATCTGCCCCAGGCCCCACCCCTCCCTCCCATCTCTTCCAGAGCGGGCTTCTCTCCCCCTGACGTCATCTGTCTGGCTCCAATGGGCCTTGAATTAGCCAGCCCTGATCCATATCCTCTTTGTAACCTGGTGTATTCAATCGACAATACTTTGTGGACATCTTGCTTAGTCAATAAACATCGATCCCTACTGCATTTATTGGCTGCATGGTTCCCCCCGGACTTTGAAATCTGCTGAGCCAGTCTACTACACCAGGGGACGTGTGGATTGTTTCAAAATTTTTCCCTTACCAAAAAAAATAAATAAATAAAATGCTGTGATCCACATCCCTATAGAAATGTTTGCCCATTTGCTCATTATTTTTCATATCGCTGCAAAATGAAGATTTATGCGTAATTGTTGCTCGTTATTTCCTCAGGATAAATTAAGGGTATGCATTTTTAAGGCTTTTGATAACCATAGCACCAACTACGTATCAAAAGGTTGGGTCAATTTTCATCCCAATCAGAAAGATTTGCCTTATAGGGGGAACCACACCGCACTGCTGCTTTCAAGTTCCATTTGTCTGCGTTCTAAGGAAATTGACTATTTTTCACGTTTAATTAACCGCAGTTTTTCTTCTGTGACTTTCCCATTTGTGTTCACAGCCAATGTTTCCATAGGTATATTTACCTTTTTTTAATTGCCAAGAACTCCATACATTAAGGACATCAACAATTTTGTTTATATGTTACAAGTATTTTTTCTCAATTTTTTTTTATTCTGTGTATGGTTTTTCTCTCTCAACATGGACTTAAAACATTTTCATAACTTTTATAACTGATGCACGAACACTGGAAAAGATCTACTATTTGCTGTTCATAAGCTTCAAAGCTGTTAGAGCAACTGTATTAACTGTATTATTCAAACCCTATTTGATCCTATTTGTCTACCCGTTCTATTGAAGACTGCATGTTGTGATCAATCCTTCCATTGTGTCGTACTTCCAAATTTATTTTGTATATTTAGATGCAATGTTGTCTGATGCATATAAATAAGGCCCATGAGATCAAAATCGTCACTGTTAACTGTAGCCTTCAGAACACGACATTATTTTCTAACACAGTGCTTCTAAAAGGTGTGGTCCCTGGACCAGCAGCATTAGCATCATCGGACAATCGGTCAGAAATGCAAGTTCTCAAGACTTCTCCAAGACACACTGAAAGTTAGTTCTAGGACCAGGATCCAGGAATCTGTGTTTTAACATAGATCATAGAAAAATCTGACACACAGGAAACTTGAAGAACCACTGCTCAGATATTTAATTACACTGTTGTATTAGTTCGTCTGACATTAGTTATTAATTCTTGATCATTTATAAGAGCCTCCTTTCTCCTTATTTGCATGCGCCTAAAAACACTTCCCTAAATTTTCTTGGGAAAATTCATTAAAAAGATACTTCGGCAAATGCCACCACAAAATGCTGAGCAAAAGCAATCATGGTTCCTGCCTTCGAGGAGCTTACAGTCTGGAAAAGGAGATAGAAAAATCAAATAATCACACAAACTTAAAAACTGCAACCACAATGGGTGTTCTTAAAGGAGACATTTACAGTGCTATGAAAATCCCAATAGGGAATTCAATTAGTTAAGGAAGCAAGAGGGAGCTCCCTGAGAAAGAGTATAAGATGAGGTATTATGAGGTATGTCTCTAATAAACCATTATTTCAAATTAACTGGAGAACCTTTGTCTTCTAATAAAAGAGATTATGCCATTTCCTTTTATTGCTTTAATTGACTTGGTTTTACTTGTTCTGTGTTTTGATTCCTTTATTTTTTTCATGTTCTACCCTTTCTGGTTTGTTTCCTTCGTTTTCTGTTGTTTGATGCAGGAAATCTTTTCTCTGCCTTTCCATTATTCTCCAATATTCCATTATTTTCCAATACTCTCCTTTGTCTGTTTTACACAGCATGTAAGATACATCTGTCTGTTACAGTTAAGCAGAAAATGACGTTTTCAAGTCTATTACCATGGAGAAAGGTAGCTTTACTCCATGCTTCTCAAACTTCAGCAGGTTTAAGAATCATCTAGAAGGGCGGTTACAACACAGATTGCCCGGCTCCGCCCCAGAGATTCCGATTCCATGGGTCTGGGGTGAAGCCTAAGAATTTACTTTTCTGATAAGCTTCCAGGAAATGGTGTTGCTGCTGGTCTAGGGCCCACACTATGGGAAGGACTGGTTTAATCTACTCTACCGTATCCTTCACCTATTCCTTCCTTCTCGTGTTCTTACAAGTCGTTTTTAATACTGTAGAATGATCTTTGTCTTTTGCATTCAATTCTGTAATCATATTCGCAACATTTTAAACTTATCTCTAGTTTATCTGGTTTTAACATTGACCACAAGTCCTCCTGTGCTATGAATTCATTCCTCACAACTGTAGCGTATTTTATGAATTTTTTGAAGATGGGTACATGGGGAAAATAGTGTGTTTTCAAGCCCTCACTTTTCCCTTTACTCATAAATTACAATCTGTCTAGATATAAAATTCTTAGGTTGTAATCTACGTTTCCCTTCAAAACATATTCCATTATCTTTTGGCACTGAGTACTACTGTGCAGAAGTCTGAGGCAAGTCCCCTTGGATTCATCTGTTAATAACTGCCTTTTCTTATGCCTGGATGCCTGCATGTTTTTTTCCTTCATATTTATAGTTTTAAAAAGTCACAAAGATCTACTGAGTTACGGGTCTCTTTATATTGAGAAAGATTATAGCCCAATCATCTGTCATCCCCTGACATACGGTGAGCCCTTAAATCAGCATACATGGGTCTGCCTTTAGCAAATCTTTCTTCTATTGTATCTTTGGAGCATTGCTTCTGTCCCACTGGTACAATTATCTGGAACTGGCTCCCCAGGCTCCATAGTTAGCTTGTTTTCCCCTTGTTCTCTTGATCTGTTCAGGTTTCTCCTCCCCATAATTAATTCCATTTCTGCAGATCAACTCTGCTCTTTACTACGCACAATGTAGGTTTTAATTCTCTTTTCTGTTTCTCTGCAGTCCTTCACCTCACTCCTTTCTCGGCCTCTTCATTTTATCCTGCTGCTCTGTCACCAGACAATTTCAGGCTCCTCTCTCACAGGGGTCATGGTATGGACTGAACCGTGGCCCCCACCCCACCCCCAAAGTCAACTGTTGATGCCCCACCTCCCCATGTGATGGTGTTTGGACATGGGGCCTGTGGTAGGTAACTGGGTTGAGAGGCGGTCATGAGGGTAGGGCCCTCATGACTGGATTAGTGCCCTTGTAACAAGAGGCACCAGGGAGCTTGCTTGCATCAGTCTCCCACCACGTGAGGGGCACAGATGGAAGGTGGCCATCCCCAAGTCAGGAAGAAGGTTCTCACCAGAACCTTGACCAGGCTGGCACTTGGACCTTGGACTTCCAGCCTCCAGAACTGTGAGAAAGTAAAGCTGTTTTAAGTCATCCAGTCTGGCACTTTGTTATGACAGTCCAAGCAGACTAAGAGAAGTCATATTTTCTTAGATTCAGTTGTGGCTGTCAAACAGAATTTTCTTCTAGATTTTGTAGTAGGTCATTTTTAGAGGTATGCTTTTCCTCCGAGTCTCCTAAATTCTGTCTTGTTAGGTGGAATTTTTATAGTCTCACGCTTTGGGTTTTTTTCTTTTAATTTCAAAGTTTTTCAAGTTACTCATCCTTAGCCACATATAAAAATCGAGTAAACTATAGACGATCCAGACTTACTGTTTTCAGTAGACATGAGTGAACTGTTCTTGAGCCTCCCATTATCACGGCAGTAAATTATCATGGCAGACCACTATCACGGTAGTAATTCTCAGATCTGCAGCTGGACAGCGGGCTGACACGCAGGACCCCTGTGACCAACTGTCTCCTCCTAGGATTCTTCTGCTGTCATGGCTCCAGCTTCCTCCTCCCTAAGTACCTAACTCCCCAATTTGCTCAGGTGACGTGGATGTGGACAGTGTACTTCCCGGCATGCACTGCTTCTGGGGTTTTCCTCTTCCGGGACCCACAAAGCTCTACCTGTGGCCAAAGTCCCTTTGTGGGGCTCTGTGCCTCTCATGACTCCTCTTACTCTACAGCTTGTCATTTTTAGGGTTCTGTGACCTTGGCCTGCTTGAAACCCAAGATGCAGCACTCTTATCTCATAAGGCAGCTCCTGAGTGGTAACAGGAGATGCTCACACTATTCTAGCAATCTCAGTTTCAAAAGGTCAAGCTGGGAGCATGCAGGGAGCCAAACCCAGTTCCGTTTTCTCAATGCAATTCCCAACTGTGTATGATGTGTGACAATTCCTCCCAGATCCTAGCACTGGTCGTCTGTCCAACTCAGTTACTGATATACGGAACAAGTTTCATCTAGTTCTGTAGTGAGTTTTCTTGTCATCAGCCCATTCTTGAGTTAAGGAAACCGTGGATTAGGGAGATCATAAAGCGTGTAGGACGTCATGCAGGTATGAAGTGTAGAGCGGGGGTTTCATAGATGGGATGCTCTAAAGCTCCCAGTCTTGGCCATTTCTTGACAACTTCACTCATTTGTTACGTGCTGAATACAAGCCAAGGGCTGGGCTAGTCCCTTCCTGCATGCATCCTCCAGCGGCCTTACAGAACAGAGAGATGTTCTCATCCCCAACTTCCAGATGAGTCAAAGGACACTAAAAAGGGGTAAGTGGCTAGTCAACTGGTGATGTCAGCATTCAAACCCGTGCCTGATTCCAATTCTATTTTCATAATTACGATGCTAAGGATGGAAGGGCAGGGCTAACCCGGGGGCAGTGGACCGGCAGTTCTGAGATGGCAGGTCACAGATCCCACTGTCCCCATCCTGTATCTGTCTATAATTGTCCATCACAGAACAGGGCTCACTCGCAGGTGGGTTTCGCCACAGTTTAACTTTTAGCAGTTTTAGCGTTGAGGGCTTCCTTATTTTCTTCGAGAGAGAGAAACTGGACACATGCGCATAGTAAACTTGACAAGTACTGCACTAACCGCTTTCACAGATACTCTTCCAACCCCGGTCTCCTGAGTGCTTAAGAGTTCAAAGAAAGCAATGACCCAGTCAACGCATTCCGAAGGTCAGGGCCAAGCTCCACCCTGTGAGGAGCACCTCCAGCTTCGCTGTTTTTCCTGCCCTAAGATGTCCTCATGCATTCATTCAATGTTTGCGTGTGTATTTTTGCAAGCTACCTGAAATCCTTATTGTAATGAGGCAGAGTCAACAAAGGTCTTTTCTTGCTGGGTGGTAAGCGAGAGGAGGGGGAATGCAAATTCCTGAAGGGCTGGACCAGACACCTCTCACTGGCCGACTCCACCCAATCCATTCTTCTAGAAACAGCCAAAATGGTCTTCCTAAAATGTGAATCTGATCAAGTCCCTTCCCCACTTGGGAAACTCTCTAGCTCATTTCCCTCAGAAGGAAGTCTAGATGCCTTCCTCTGGCATTCAAGGCTAAGACCCGAACTCAGAAACTGATTGGCCTTTCAATTCCCTAGAACAAGAGCTGCTCTCCTACCTTCACCCCGTGATTCAAGAGCTCATTCCCCACCCTGGTCCCCAAAGCAGGAGCCTCCCCGCTTCCCAGGGCTGGTCAGGTGCTTCCCCGGCCCCCATGGCTCCCTGTGCTGCAGGTCATGCTCTAACTATCTGCGCACTGACCTACTGCCCCCTTCCTGTGCCAAGTACCCAAAGGCAGGGCCACAACTGCTTCACCCACTGTGTCCTCCCCACACCCCACGCACGTGCGCTGAGAACAGGCAGCAGGTGTGGCGCCTGCCCTCAGGGGTTTCATGGGACAAGGACAGATTGTCCATGTGGCTCCCTTGGATGGCTTCATTTGCCGATGAACCCCTTCATTTGCGGATGATGACAACAAGGGTTATTTTCCGAGCACCTATTATGTACCAGGCACTGTGCTAATAGGTGATTTACATTCACGATCTCATTTAATCCCCCAACAAACCTTCGGGGAAATGTAGTCCTCATTGACAGGTGAGGAGCCGAGGCTCAGGACGGCTAACAGACCACCAGGGCACCAAGCATGTGCTACACTCACTGCCCTGACCTTGACCCTGTGCTGTTCTGCTGCTCCTCAAAAGCTGAAGTCCTAAGACTGGCCCATCTGACAGGTGGCAAAGTGAGGTGTAAGGAAGCCAGCGATCACTGGCCAGTAGCACTGTTGCGGGATGAGTGAGGTCACCCCCTTCCAATGGCAAGACTCACCCCGCCCCCCTCAGCTGGCCCCCAGCTGTCTCCCCACCCAGCCCACCCCCAGAGAGAGGCCCGCATACTTGGCCCGATTTTCTGGAATGGTTCCGGGGGCTCCTCCTTCACCTCGTCAGTGGCCACAACACCTTGGTCGAAGGGGTCTGTGGGAGAACACACAGCCCTTAGCGCCCTGGTGACCAGGTCTTGGGAGCCCAGGCGGGGACAGGGAGGTGGGCAGTCACCAAGGACTTACCTGCCCGATTCTCGGGGGCCCCTTCCACACTAAACACTGCGCCCGGGTGGGAGGCAGCAGCCGCAGAAGGAAAGAAGCAAACAGGAGCCCTGTTAGTCCCTGCCCACAGCTGCCTCTGCCCAACGCTCCCAGCCTCTCTGGGACCCAGGAGAGCCGCCGTAGCCAGCGTGGACACCCCAGAAAACCAGGGGCCACAGGAGAGCACATCCCAACCAGGACGCAGCCCGTGCCTCCGTTCCTCATCCTCCCCATGGGCTAGGGCCCAACCCGGAAGAGGGCAGATGCTATCTGCCCAGCCTGTTTCTGGATCCTGTTTCTGGATCGCTGCAGCCACTCTAGAGTGCCAGGAGAAAAAGAGGAAGAGACCAGTTAGGAGAAAAAGAGGGGATGAGAAGGAGGACAAGCCAGTGGCAATGGGCGGCAGGGCCTGGCTGGCACAGCTTGCGACAGGCCGGGGTGCAGAGCTAGAGAGGAAGCCCCCTCCATCCCTTCCAGGTCCAAGACCCTATTTCTAGGCTTGAGAGTCTAAAAATAAATTACCTAAATTTATGGTTCTAATTTCTAACTCTATAACCTAAGATGCTAAAATATCATCATTCATTTTAAAAAACTGGTTTAATTTCATCAGAGCATGTGAATACTCAGTACGAAATTGTAAAATGCATCCATATGAAATTGCTGAAATTCGACGGATTCTGACCTACCAAAATGGCAATTTCACTTGGGCTACCCTAATCAGAAGAATATATGGAGTATGACGGGGACCTTCTCTTTCCCAGAATCCTCAAAGGTCGGTCACTCCCCTCATGGTCTGCCTGCTGCCTGACCTTCCTCTGGGTGGGAGGAGAGAGGGGACAATTGGTGGTTGGAGGGGGGAGCCAGATGAGCAGCCCTGGTGCCGGGGGGGGGGTGGGGGGGTGGGGGTGCTCCTCTTCACAGAGTGAGGGGCCCGACTCACCATCCACGGCGTGCAGGTCCCGGTGCTCCTGGAAACAGCTGTAGTACTTATACTTTTTCCCACAGATGTCACACGTGTACCTGAAATTGTCTGTGGGGGATGGAAAGACACAGGCAGTTACCAGGACTTTGGACTCTTGGGCTGGGGATTTTTTGGGGGGGGCCAGCTCATCTGCCTTAGAAGCCAACATGGGACTAGGCCACACCGGCCCCAACCAGTGACCCGTGGACAGTCTGTCCTGGGAGTGTTAGGGGTTCTCTACACAAGGAGATACGAGAGCCTTGAAGCAACGTTCAAACCAAACCCCAATCCCACTCTGGGTGAGCCGAGCTCCTAAGCCCCCCCCCCCTTCTTGAGGTTACAAGAGAGTAACTGTCACTGCACCTACTATTTCCTGGCGCTGCATGCGCAAGGGGCCAGGCTGGGCACTTCGTCTGCCTTTCCTCCGTTGGTCCTTGTGACCAAGGCAGGAAGTCGTAACCCACTTAACACACGTGTAGACGGAGGATCAGAAGGGACCTGTCCCAAGCCCCACAGCGAGGAGGGCCTGTGATAGGCAGCTTCCCAATGACCCTGGCCTCCTGGCGTACACACCCGTGTCATCCCTTTGCTTTGAGCCTGAGCGGGACCTAGGGATTTGCTTCTAATGAAGGGAATGTGATAAAGTGATGGGATATCATTTCTGAGGTTAGGTTACAAAAGACCGTGACTTTCGTCTCGCTCACACTGCCTTGCTCTTACGGGCTGCCCCAGAGAGAGAGCCATATGGCAGCCTCTGGGGAACAGCCAGTGGGGAAGTGAGGCCCTCAGTTCCACAGCTTGGGAAGGACCCAGCCTGCTAACAGCCACGTGAGTGTTGAAGCAGCTCCTTCCCTGGCTGAGGCTTAAGAGGAAACCACAGCCCTGGCCCACACCTCCCCTGCCCCAGGAGCCCCACAGCCAAAGGACCCAGGGAAATCACACCCAAGGTCTGACCACACAAATCGAAATAACCAATGTTCGTTTAAGTCATTCAGTTTTGGGGCTATGTGTTACACAGCAAGAGGTAACGAATACAGGGCCAGAGTCTGGATGATCCCTAGGTCTATCCAAATTCTGAGGCCAGACCCACTCAGGACACTGCTCTCACCATGCACTAGCATGGACCTCCCGTGTGTATTCCTTGGGCAGATCTAGGGATGGCCCATTGACCCCCATCTTCCTGACGAGGCCCCACACAGGGAGATTGAATGGCTTGCTCAAGGCTGCACAGTGGGGCGAGGAACAGCCAAGATTCCAATGTTCACTTAACTCCATGCCATAGCTAAGTCAGGGCACATGGCCCTTCTCGGTCTGCAGAAGCCACCTCCCACTCCTGACTGACGCACCAGGCCTCTGGCCCTTCTTATGCTCCCCAGCACTCAAACACAGCATTGGATGCGACTCCCTCCATCCCAAGGTTGCCAGGCAATTCTACAGGAAGGTTTCTGGTCCCTGCTTAGCTCAACTTAGGGGCACAGAGGACATCAGCCTTCTCCTTGCCTCTGCCCATCATCTCTTCCACTGCACCTGCAGGCTCTCAAAGTCCCCAGGGCCACAGAGATTAACGGGTCCCCAAGCGAGGTGCACACAGCGTCAGCACACACAGTCCTTCTGAGGGTAAGGGGACCAGGCCCTGCCACCTCCATGCCCACCCCTGAACCAGCCAGGCAGCAGTGGGGGGGAGGTGGGAGGGTGTGGAGGAGGAGAGACCTGGTTCTGCTCTGTCTCACTCAGACTGTCAGCTCAGCAAGTGCGGACCCTACCTCGGGGTTCAGCTTCTCTTCTTTTCCCCCTAATCTGAGGGGATAGGAAGGTCATAATGAGCTGATTCCCATGACCTCTTCCAGGCTGGCCATTCTAGGATTCCAAGCCTGGCTCCAGCTTCAATCCAGCCTAGACAATAACCACCACCACATGCCCCATCATGTCCCATCTGGACCGTAATTCTCTCTCGGTGCTGGACACTGGGGAACACACCTGAAGAAGTCAAGGCCATCCAGGGTCTGGCTCCAGACAGGTCCCTGCCCCTGAAACGCCCCTCCCCTACTGGCTAGTGCTGGTCGCCCTCCACAGCTTCTGGAAACACCGTCTCACCTCTGCTCACACAGCCCCTCCTAGCACCTCCAAGAAAATGAGAACCCCCAGCTTTCTGCCACTGAGAAGCGTCATCACCCTGCTCTGCGGAATCCCACCCCACTCCTTCTCAACACGCATGGGGACCACACTCCCGGACCCACCTAAGGCAGGAGTAGATTAGGACAAAAGACTTATCTGCAAAGGAAAAAAGGCAAAATGATCTTTCTGTCAATGAAACCACATTTTCAGAGCCTCCAAGAGAGCTCAGAAACT
The DNA here is from genome assembly GCF_964656455.1 of Halichoerus grypus. NCBI lineage: Eukaryota > Metazoa > Chordata > Mammalia > Carnivora > Phocidae > Halichoerus > Halichoerus grypus. The sequence goes on along the minus strand of NC_135725.1, from coordinate 74,761,046 downwards.
CTAGGAATGGCACTGCGAATCAGTCTGGGGGGACAGGCTCTGGAGTCAGGCTGCCTGACTCCAATCCGGCTCGGCCACCAACCAGTGTGACTAACACTGGACACACTCCCAAACTGCTGCACCTCGGTTTTCTCATCTGCGAAATGGGAACGATAGTACCTTCATCTCCCAGAGTTGTAATAAAGAATGAGAGAGCACAATGCCTCAGAGACAACAAATACTTGGTAAACGTTACCTAATACTGTTTCGGAAAGGGAATCAATGTAACAGCAGGAAGAAAATTGGACGTGGAGCTAATCTTTTATTTTCTTAGCTAAGAGATGGGTGACTGGGCATATGCCTCCATTTCGGACTGTACAATTTTTCTAACAACTAAATCAAAGACCCTGGACTAGAAGGCGGGAGGGAGGCCTGGTTTCTAGGCCCACCTCCACCACTAACAAGTTCCACTGAGTTCTCTCTGGGACTCAGTGTCCTCATCTGCAAAATAGGTAGGCTGGACTTGGTAGTATTCTCGACACAACGCTTTTGGCTCCAGGGCTCCACGGTCAGGCTCCTGTCACGAGGACGCCAGGCTTTCTGAGCAGGCGCTGCTGGCCTGGGTCAGGGTAGGGGTGCAGGACTGAGAATAAAATAAAGCACAGTGGCCGTGGGGAGAAAACTCCCTAGGGAGGAAGGCAAAAGTGATGGAAAGACTAAAAATACCCCCAGTGACAGTCCTCTAAAGCCAGTGGGCCTCCGGGAACCATGGAAGCCAGATGGAACACAATGGATCATTGAGGGGCTGCCAGAGAAGTCAGGGGCCCAGAATAGCCAAGGAAGGAAAGATAAATAGAAAAGATCTTTAAATGTGTGGCTGACCACAGGCAAACCACGGGAGCCCAAAGAGAAGGAAGCTTCTGAAGGAGAAGGGAGCCAGGGGCTAGGCTGGGGCAGGGCTCAGGGAGGAGGGACAGGCTTACACCGCTTCCTAGCCAGGGTCCTCCGGCAGGTGTCAGGCCTAAGTGAGCCTCAGAACGTCTAGAACACGGAATCTTAGCCTGCCCTGCCTGCCTCTCATGTGATGTGGGAATCCAAGGAGAGAATGGATGGGAAAGGGCCTCAGAAGAAATGCTTTCTGGACCGCGTACAATTAAGGCCCTGCGTTGGCCCACACACCTCCTCAATCTGCTTTGTTATGGAATTTTTTTTGCGGGGGGGGGGGGGAGAGATCATGTTTATTATTTTTAAAAACCTTTTATGGCAAGAAGAATAGGGGTTGACAAACTACGGCCTGCCCACCCTCCGTTTTGGTGAAAAATTCGTTTCCATATCATCTCCGGCTATGTTCATGCTACGTGGCAGAGCTGAGTGGTGGGGACAGAGATGTCTGCCCTGCAACATCTAAAATCCTGACTATCTGGTCCCTACCAAAGAGTCTGCTGACCCCGACGCAGAAAACTGTTCAGCTCCTTCAATTTTCATAAACCAGAAACACCTGTGTCATCAGCACCCAAAAACCCCTTCCCAAGGATAACCATGATTTCTTCCAGCATGAATCACTTTCCCAATTTTGTACTTCCTGTACACAGATCTTAGAGGAGGGGCTCTTGTGTTGGACTCCTTTTGCTAACATTGTGTTTGTGGGTAATCCACATTGCTGGGTGTAGCCATACATCATTCCTTCTCACTGCTTCATGCGAACACACCACGACTGATCTGTCCATTCGCCTAGCACTGGGCAATCAGGTGGTTTCTGGTCTAGGGCTTACAACAGTGCTGCTAAGAATATCCTAGTTCCCAGGCGCCTGGGTGGCTCATTCCATTGAACGTCTGCCTTCGGCTCAGGTCATGATCCCAGGGTCCCGGGATCGAGCCCCACGTCGGGGTCCCAGCTTCCTGCTCAGTGGGGGGTCTGCTTCTCTCTGCCCCTTCCCCATGCTTGTGCTCGCACCCGCTCTCTCTCTAATACATAAAATCTTAAAAAGAAAAAAAGAATATCCACTTCCCATCTTTTGGTGGACATGTGCACATGGTTCTGTTGGGGATACACCTGTGAGTAGATGGCTAGGTTCTGGACCTCAGGTTCTTTGAGCGGGGAGAGGTTGCAGCCCCGTCTACACCCATCTGGCTTCTTCTGAGGCCCGTGGGTTTAGATCTGGGGGCAGGGCAAGCAGAACGCTGTCCTCAGATGGCAAGGCCCTGTGAGGCCCAGGCTGGGGTAGTGCACCCAGAGATTAGCGCCCATGGGTGCTCATGAGAAAAGCCTCGGAAGTAGCATTTCCCAAACATCAGCCCTGAGTTTGCCAGTGAGGGACCCTGGGAAGTGTACCACAAAGAAACATGTTCATCTTAGCAGAACTCAAGCTTCCCCAGGTTATTTGGCCAGAGAACCCATTACTGATAGAACATGTATTAGCTTCCCCAGGATGTGTGCCATGAACACACTTTGGGAAAGGCTGCTCTGAGGTACCATCCTACAATGTCATAAAGACCCTCTGGCCCCAAAGCCTGAACCCACAGGCCCCTTGGGACAGTCCTGAGGGGGACAAGAGCAAGGGGAAAATACTCACTGCCTTGGGAGGCTCCCTCCCCTGAGGTGGCTTCGGTGTCTGCAAGAAAGAGAAAAATGAGAAGTGAGCGGACTGGACCCATGGCGCGGCCAGTGCCAAAGAGCGAGAGGAGCGGGGGCAGCCGGTGATCCCACCACAACGTGCCCAGGACACTCTGTGCCCATTCACAGCCCCTCCCTGTGCCCCCTGCCATCAGTCAGGCCCAGACCCATTGCCCGTCCTCCCTGGCACCATCTGTCCTGTCCCCTCAGCCTCCTCATCTTCAGAACGGAGACAGCGCCCTGCCCCCACTCCCAGGGCTGCCAGGAGGAGCGCACAAGAGGACATGTGAGCACCTTCCCTGCAGGGGCCGCTCACACCAGACGGCACTGATGCACCCTGGGAGGAAGCAGGCCCGTGGGGAGCAGGCAGGGGCAAGGGTGGCAAAAGCCCGGCAGCATGTCCTCCCAACCCCCCCACTGGCCCTGTGTGCTCTCCCAAGTAAGGAGGCCTCTTCTCTCCACCTGGGTCTCCACCCTACTGCAGACAGAGTGAGAGGACTGGCGCTCTGGTGTGTGTGTGCGGGGACGGGGGGGGTCCTGGGGTCATCCACAGGCCAGGCAGAGAATGGGGAGGTGTGGCCCTCGGCTCTGCCCCGGGGATGCCACGCACCTCGGTGTGCCCGTACGTGGGTCTGGAAACAGTTGTAATACTTGTACTTCTTGCCACAGATTCCACACTCATAGGATCCTGGAAAACAGGAAAGAAAGGGACAGCTCAGCCAGTACCCAACATGTGCAACTATGAGGTCCCAGGACCCACAGTGACGCCCCCAAGTGTCACGAACTCCATGACAGGGGGCAGGGGTCACCCAGTGGGCTGTCTTAGTCCCAGCAAGCAGAGCAGCAGCAAGGACCAGCAGACACAGGCCCGAGCTGGAAGTCAGGAGCCCGGGGTCTAGTTCCAAGTTTCTACCCCAACTCTCTAAGTGACCTCGGGCAAGTCACTTCCCATCTCCGGCGCTCAAGTTTCCAAATCTGTTAAGACGGAGAAGACAAGTCCTTCTTATACTTATTCCTTGAGAGGAAAAAGGAAATGAACATAAAAGTGCTCTTTCAAACTAAGGAATAAATGGCATCCATGGAAGGAAATCAACATGCATTTCAAGTAACTTCTACCTCTCCTCCTTGCCAGGATGGGACAGAGGTTAAGAGGACAGTCTTTGAACCAGATGGATCTGATCCCTGTTCCTGTTCTGCCACTTACCAGCATCATGCCCTAGGTTATTCCCTTAGACACATTAAGCCTCAGTCTGCTCATCTGTCAAATGGGGCTACAAACACCTACCTCACAGGGGTGGCCCTATATCCCCCCTAGGAAGTGCCCAGCCCTATTAGAGATGCGCCCTGCAGGGAGAGCACCCTCCCCGCCCCCCGCAGTCTGCTGAGCAGCTTTCTTGTTCTCTCAGACATATAGAGACCGACACGGTGTAACTGCCTGACTCCAGTCCTCTGCCAGGCGCTTCTCCCAGGAGCTGGGACTGAAATGGCTGAGTTCCCAGCAGGCATTTCGGACAGGTCAAGGCGGAGCCCACGCTTGCAGAGCACACACAAAAGGCCCATGGCAGGAAGCCAAGCAGAGCCCATCAGACCCAGCCTGGCAGGGGCCCCAGGCTCAGAGGCCCTGCTCATCCCTCACAGAGGCCCACGACCACCTGAGTCCGAGCCGCATCCTTCCTAACAGACTGGCCAGGAAATTCACACCAATACAGAGGCCCTGGCCCCACGCCAGGGTCAGTGCCCTACAACAGCTGGGGCTAGGGGCCTAGGAATCTGCCTTTTTCAAAAGGGTCCCTCAGGGGATTCTGAGCAGACCAGCAACCAGGTTCAGGAACCACTGACTTTAGAGTAAGACAGACCTGGGAGGGGATCTCGGCTCTACCCTTTACTGGCTGGGCCTCAGTTTCCTTCCGGGAAAGAGGTGGATAATGCAATAGCATCTAGGCGAAGACTGGCTCGTTCCTGCCACGAGCCCAGGTGTTCAGTGAGTGCCCGCATCACCAGCTATTTTTGCCTTCAGCCTCTCCTGGGGGCAGAGGCCTGTTTCCTGGGTGCAAACTCCAGGTATCTGATTAAGTCTGAGGAGCAGCGAGTCGGACTGTCTGCTCAGCTCTGCCACAGCCCTCAGCTGACCTCAGGCACATCCCTTTTCCGGTCTGGGCCTCAGCGGCCTCACCTGTGACCCAGGACGGTGACGCCTACGTCTCACGACCGAGGTCAGGACTAACAAGACACACAGGTGGCCTTGCCGCCTTACCACTGTGGGTCATAAGGCGGACGCTGTCATCCCAACACCAGCGTGGAACCTCGCAGCCTGTTATCCAGTGGTTTTATCCGCCTGAGCCGTGTCTCACAGAGAAAAATAAAAATGTGGGGAGGGCAAAGATCAGATTGCGTATTTCTTTGTCTTTAACCCCGTGATTGGCACACAACGGGGGCTCAATAAATTCACGGTGTCCTGCAGTTCTACTCACCTGTCACCGAGTCCTAATGACCCCGACTGCCTTCCTGTGCCTCTACCCCACTCTTCAACAGTTTCTGCCAATTCCCCTTCAACCAACTGAGAATTTATGGAGGATTTTCAATGTGCCTGGCACTGAAGCCCCAACCATGAGCCAGTCCACGAGCGATCACTGCCCTCCGTGAGAGGAAGCAGACAGACCACTAGGCAAGGGGACAGGCAGGGTGACAGCGTTACGACAGTGACGTACGGAACCTGGTGGGCCCCAAAGCGAGGGACAAAAGTCAGAGGGGTGAACAGGCGGGAGAGGCGAAAGGAAAGGGGCAGACGGAGTGGAAGGTGGCCCAGGGAAGGGGGAAGCCCTCCCGAGAAGACCAGAGGCCACAGCCTGTGATGAGGCAAAACCTGGTTCAGATCTGACCCACTTCCAGATGAAGTCTCTGTGCCCCAGCCCTGCCCCCTCTCTGCCACAGATCTGGGCCTCAGTTTCCCCACTATAGTCAATGACCTAAGGACTTTCTCAAACTGTGTAATAACTGCAGGCTGCAATGGGTTCCCCCAGTTGCCCACCCACTTCATCCTGTTGATAAGCAAGCCAGGTCCCTACCGGCTTTATGGGATTTTTCCCTCAACCCATAGAGGGAGCAGAGGATCCTTGAAGCCTTGCTCCCGGATCTCAACCCACACAGTCTCACAAGGGGGGTGGTCATCAGTCCTGCGCCCTCTCCTGGCTGCCCCCCAGGGCAGAGTGGGGGCCCTCGCCCCGTGCACGGAGTCTCAGGCCTGAGTTCAAGGGCCCGCCTGTCTCCTCACTGCCACTCACCCTAAGACCCCAGGCTTCAGGCGCTCTGTGTGCAGGGGGCTGGGGGTTGCAGCCTGGGGAGAGTGCAGCAGAGCGTCAGCCCACCTGGGTTCAAATCCTGGCTCACTACCTAAGCAGCCAGGGGCCCTGGACAAGTCACGGAAACACTCATGCCTCAGGCTTCCTCTCTAAGCACAGGAAAATGGTACCCAGCTCGGGGAGCTGGGAGCAGTAACTCTATGGCTACAGAGCACCGTACCCAGTACAAAACAGGTACTCAGGACAGCACAGCTGCTGTTACTAAGCAGCATTTTCCAGAGTTCTTTAGAACCCAACTTCCTGAACGCAGCCCGGGAAAGAGACACCCACGATCAAGCGGGTGGGAGGCACGGCCGTCTTGGGAAGGCGCGGTGCAGGGGGAACTTAGGGACAGGTCCTACAGGAACCTTGTTTAACCCCAGCTCTTCCAACACATGTGGCCACAGAACTCCTTTATGGCCTTGGCTTGTTTCAAAGTTGCAGTCCACCCTCCCGATTTCCACAGACTGTCATCCCTCCGATGGCCAAGTCCTCCAGGCCCCTGGCAGGCTCAGATTTGCTGCCCTCTGGCAGTGATGGGGTGGATGAGCGTGGCCCCTCGTGGCCCTGTCTGGCCGTGCCCCCACCTGCATGCCGGCCCCATCAGGTCGTCCTGCCCCTCGGCCCTCACGTACCAGATGCATATCTCAACGCTTGGTCAAAAATCCAGGTCCCTGAATAGCAACTTCGCACAGATCCACCGTGGGGGCTGCCTTCAGGCGCTTTTCCATCTGAATTACGTAAGAAATCAGAAAGATCCCTTAAAGTTGGGGGTGCCTGGGAGGTGGGGGAAGGAGCCAGGTGAAGGGGAGGGCTCCACGTCTCAGGTTGGCCAGTCACCTGAGCTGCCAGGGCCTCGGCTTCTCCATCTGCACAAAGAAGTGTGACCAAGATCGTGCGGTCTACTTTTTCAGCGAAGAACCTGTCCTTCCCAGGGGGGCATCCATACCTCCCCTGGGAGGCTGGGCTATGGCAGAAAACAGCCACAGGCCCAAATCCCCCCGAAGTTTTATGTTTTCTCTGTATTCTAACTCGTGACGTAAATAGAACATAAAATTATCCATTGTATGGCTATTTCTCCCCAAGAGCATTCCAGCAAAATGAACCTATAGGGAGGATATGCCCTGCCTATGCTGTGGCCTGGTGCCCCTCCCCAGCCAAAGCCTCTGCAATACCCCAGTGTGGTGCAGGGGGGCGCTAGCGAGCCTTCTTGGGGATGCTCAGCTCAGACAGTCCGGGTCCCCAAAAATGACTCCCTCCCCGGCTCGCTTCCTCACTCTACTGGGCTCCCCAACTACCCCTGTGTCCTTTGTCACCACCACTGCCTACTAAATGCCAGGTGCTTAATGCCCTTCATTCGAGCCTCTCCTACATCTCTGCACAGGGCTGGCCTCCGAGCCCGACGCACAGCTGAGGAAGCAGAAGCTGGCCAAGTGGGCAGCCACGTGGCCAGCTCAGCTCACCCTCACACGCCCGGCAGACACAGGCGATTATCATCCCCATTTCTCAGATGAGGTAAGTAAGGACTGCAGGGACCACACATCCGGCCACAGGCGGCTCAGACTGGCAGTGATCGGGAGCCAGTGTATGTGCCGGCCACACCTCTGGGAAAGGACCAAGAACAGATGGTGCTTGTTAACATTTACCACCCACTGGGTGCACCCAGGTCTCATTCCTGTCCTCTATCCTCCCAGAAGTCCTGGTGTGCTTGGGACAACTCCGTACCCAGTTCACTGATGAGCGTGAATGTTCTAGGGGCCAGGCGGTCCAGGGTGGGGGCTACTCAGCTAGTGGCTGGCCAGCCTTCAGAGCCACCCTGCTGCCACCACACCAAGTCACCTCTGGATGCCAAAGGCACTCGGGCTTCCCCTTCAGTCCCAGGGCTCCCCCAAGTGCTGCAGGGCAGCCGACCCCCTCCCACTCCCGCTTGCCCCGCCATGTCCAGTCCTGCCTCGGGACTCCCAGAGTCCCCTATCCCCTCTCAAGGCTGCCAGCGGCAGCTGACAGAACATGCCAGCACACGGGAGCCAAGCCTCTTCCTCTCCCCAACCCTGTCACTAGTGACGCAAGAATCCACAGGCACTGAGTAACAGAACCTGTCTAGCATTTCCCGGAAGCACTTGGCAGACAGCCTGGCTTAGCTCCCTCCCCAAGAGCGCAGGTCAGACCAGGTGAGGCCAGCTGGGACCAGGGGGCTCTAGTTGCTGAGGCCACGTAGGGGAGAAGTTGGGAAGGCTCCGGCAGGGAAGGCTGGCCCTGAGGACAAGCAATGAGGGCAGCAAGCCTCAGCTCTACCATCTGCACCCAGCCAGCTTCAGACAAGCTCAGACACCTTTCTAGACACACAAAATGCAACGAGACAGAAATCCGGAGCAGGTGAATGAGAAGACAAACACAAGAAGGTGGGGGTGCCAAGAAGCACCGAGCCCTCTTGGTTCTGGGACCCAGCAGGAGCGAGGCCCAGAGCCTGCTGGCAGACAAGGGAGCTGGAGAGGTAAATCATGGACAAGTGGGTTTCCTGAGGCTCTTAGGGCTTGGACTCAGACCAAATGTCTTTGGGACCAGGGTCTTCCAAGTAAGAGTACAAATCGCCTGGGGATATGTGAGCACAGGCAGTTTTAAGAGAATCAATACCCCAATCATCAACTTCCAAATATATTCTTCCCTAAAATCAATGTGCTGGAGATGTAGCGGTGGGAGGGGAGGCCCCATTCAGCTGGCACTCCTCACCCACCCCCTGACACGCTACAAGCAAGACAATTCCTTCACCACCACCCCACCATCGGGGCTGCCCATCTCACGGCTCCAAGCAAAGAGGTGATCCCAAGTATCGGAGTGAACCTAGAAAGTGGGCAAAATCTAACACCAGGGAACAAGGCTTTCTGTGAATCGTGTGATTTCCAATTCTTTACTCTCCACGAAACTGAAGAAGCATCTAATGGAGCTGTTCGTAGAGAGACCATTAACAACAGTGTCTGATGACAGACCCCATGCGATTTTCAGCCCACAACTTGGAAAGAGTTCCAAAAACTGAGTGACGCTCAAAACTGCATCCATCCCTGGTTCCTTACCTATGTGATTAAGCTTTCTAAGTACTTACATGTACAGAAACCAAAAGGCAGGAGTTCAATTAATGCTAAATCTCGTCTCAGCCGTTAAGCGTCTGCCTTCGGCTCAGGTCATGATTCCAGGGTCCTGGGATCGAGCCCTGCATCGGGCTCCCTGCTCGGAGGGAAGCCTGCTTCTCCCTCTCCCACTCCCCCTGCTTGTGTTCCCTCTCTCGCTGTGTCTTCTTAAAAAAAAAAAAAAAAAAAAAACTCGATCTGGGAAAAAAATGTTTTAAAAAGTACAGTTTTGTGATCCCAATTTTTTTTTTTTAGAAATTTCTATTTCAATTTATGTACATCTTGTTGTAGCAGATGAGTGTAAAACAGTGATCAATAAAAGACTCTCAGGCATAAAAAATACATTACATTAGGATAAAATCCTGCAAGGGAAGTGGACTGGAAATATGAGTTCAAGGAGAGAAAGGGAAAGATGTAAAATTTCTGACTGCTAAAGATGAGCCTGTTCGCATGTTTTTTAAATGGATGATGGCAGATATTAAACAGCAGTGGCTTTGGATTCTCTCCGATACATTTAGAACAGTGGTTTCACAGTTATAGTTCCAAAATGACAGGTTTTTTTTACACAACACTCCAGAAATTAGATCCTTTGCAATTATTTAAACTTTGGATAAAACTGTGAGATGTCAATTCAAAAATACGAAAGAATATATACCATTTCTTAGGAGGTGATGAACACAGAAAGTTGAAAGCCGCTGGCCTTTCGGGTTCCCAGCACTCCAGATGGACCTCCAGACGTGTCAACGTCCTGAGGCTCCAGCTAATAGTGCTGGTAGCTGTTTGGCATTTTCTGCCTCCCCACGTAAAAAAAAAATGCTTTCGTACCTGTTACCTCCCTCTGTCCCCAACAAGCCTCCTGGAAAGACAGGCAGGTGTTCTTACACCCACCAATCAATGAAGACAGCATGGCAAGGAGAGGTTAAGGGTCCTGTCCAAGACTCCACCGCGGGGCAGATCCTGGGTCTCTTGGATTTACAGCCCAGGGGCCCTTTCCCGTGGGGACCCTCCACCCAGGACCCCTTCCCACCTTGAACCACCAGATGAAGGGCCAGCAGCAGAGATCAGACCCGCCTGGGAGGGTGGCCAGAACCCCTCCTTCCCTAGCGGCTGCAGCAAAGGGCTGAGTGTTGGTTCTGGCAGGCGCGGTGCAAGGCCTGCCAACCACCCACTGAAACAGGAAACTATCAGCTGGCGCCATGGGGCAGGACCTGGCAGCTCTGCTGCTTGCGTTTGTCACAGCCCAAAATCCACGTGGCCGGGTCTGAGTGGCTGCCTGCCCTTCTGCTGCTCCTTCCAGAGCGGTGGTCGAGCCGCCGCCTCCTTCCCCTGTGCCTCCTCCCTCAGGCAGTCCCGCGGGCGTGGAAACACCCCTACCCCGTGGTGCTCAAAGCTCACTGCTTAGAAACGTCCGTGTAGTCCTCCATCTGATCCTTGACTCTGCCCCTGCAGCCCGTCCAGTGACTTCCAGGACAGAACTCATGCCCTCACAGGCCTGTATCCGGTTCCAAACAGTTCCCACAGTCACAAAGGCCTTCCTGTTACGGAGCTGAATTCACTGGTGAAGCCCCTGGATCAGTCGGGGCCGTGCAGAACGCGTCCACTCCTTCCCCTCCCACTCCAACACTCCAATGCTTCAAGCCGAGCGTACTTCTATCCCCTCATCTCCCTTGCGCCCCCCCTACCACTGGCCCCCGCCCCCAGTCTCTTCCTCCCCAGGACAAAGAGCCCTTAGCTCTTCTATGGGGTTCCTCGCCACACTAGGAATGAACCCTCTGGACATAAGCAGGTTGGCCCACACCCCTCATCTGAGGAGGAGCCCTGCTGGGTGGCTTGCTCCCGGTCTCCAGGCACCTGCCGCTCTCCCTGGGCTCCCCTCATGTGTAAGCTCCCCAGGATTAAGGACCGATGGTCTCACCATACAGAGAAGAGCACCCACTGCTTGGTAGTACCTTCTGACCACTATGATGGGATCTGAGCATCCTTCTCTCTCAGAACCAGGAAATGCTCCCAGGACTGGATGTCCTGACTGTTCTAAGGCCAGCTTGCCTTGTCTTTACCACCTAGGACAAGAATGGCAAGCAGGTTTCCACTTCCTACTTTCCAACTCTGGCTGACTGGCAGTGACGTCTTGGTGGGCTGTGTTGAGAAGGATTCTGAGGGGCACTGTCGCCGTCCGCGGTGATCAGTGAGCGATGCGTGCCGTTGAGCGGGAGCGGAGGTGGTAGCAACGGCAGCGCCCTGCGTTTAGCACTCCTCGTGGCGTTCCTGAAACATCCGGTGCGGCGCCACCACTCCTCGGCGCTGCTGTGCAGAGTTCCGCGCGCAGCTTGTCGGGTGGACACCGGCATCTGTGACCTCACTTCTTTCACTTCTGGTTTTACCCAACAGGGTCATCGAGTTCAGTATCTTCTCGGCTCTTCTTGCTGAAAACCCCCACGTTTCCCCCACGCCGGCTCCAATGGAAGTGACGTTCTAAGAGCAAGAGATCTCTTTCTTATCACAGAACTTGTGGGCAGCCGGGAAACTGAAGTCCCCACTGCAAGCTTGGCAGCCAGCCTCCTGGGCACTGATGGCCGCCCCCTCCCAGCCTGAGAAGCTGCCAAATGCCATCCATGGGTCCAAGCCCCAGCTCCTCCACGGGAAGTGCGTCGGATGAGGACTGTGCCACTGGGAACACTGTTTGATGGCTGTTACAGGGCCAGTGAGGACCTGGGGGTGGACACAAGGTTCCCGCACGGTGCAGCCCTGAGTGACCATCGGGAACACTGTTCTATTCAGTAAGAGAGGCCGGCTCTGAGCCCTGAGCGGGGCTGGGTGAGCGGGGCACTCGGAGGCCCCCGGCTGCACATGCTTCTCTGCCCAGCGGCCCGGGAACGTGTTCATTAACTCCACGCCGCCCAGCCTGTGCGGCATGAGTGCATTTAAAGGGATGGCTCTAACCAGCATTCGGCCCCTGGCTTTCCCTCCTTGTTTTCCTTCCAGGTGGGAGGGGGTCGCTGTGAGGTGCACCGACCCTTCATAAAGTGCAAGAAAACATCACTGATGTGCTCTGTGGCCCAGAGCCATTCTTTCTCCTTTCAGCTGGCCTCTGTTGGCCCCGCTATAAAATGCAGGGATAAGGGGTGTCAAATGCATAGCATGTGGAGCCCCACTGCCCATTTCCACAGCCACGGCAGACATTAATAATCAATCACGCTTAACCATGCCATCCCTTTAGAACCTTTAACACAGAACCCCTAATAAACAGCAGCAAGTACTTGGATTTGGCCCACAAGATAAAATCTACTTGCCATCTTGAGACCAGCTGAATCCGAAAGGCTCAATTCTTTTACATTGATTTTTTTTTTTTTTTTTAATGCTTTTCTTTCCGGGTACTGAGGCCAAGCCAGATTTCTCTGAGCCTGACCCTTGGCAGAAACTACACCCTCAAGGAGGAAGGTCTGCCTTGATGGATGCAAGATGAGTCTCGATAATCAGCAGGAAATGTCCAGGCCCTGCTTTGGTCCCGGCTCCAAAATGGCGGCTCAACTCCCCCTTGCCACTGTGGCTTTACTCCTTTTTCATTAAGAGTCTGTGAAAGGCAGTTTACTTAGAAACGTCACAACATACTCAAAGTCCCTGGGTTCTAGGGAGGCAGCACTAGGAGGGGCTCCAGGACAGGACAAGTTGCCCTGTTCAGATGAGACAATGGAGGCTCAATTAGAACCCATGTCTTCTGACACCTCACCCAACGCCAACTTCCCCGACCCATTTTTTCTCTACATCACCCTGGCTTATTTCTTAGGGTTTGGGAAAAATGCAGAAACTATTACTACTCTTCCCACTTGAAGAGGTACTTGAAAGAGGTACTCTTCCCCCTTGAAGAGCAATGCTAATACCCCTGATAAAAGTTAATCGTTTACCAAGTACAATGCTGAGTGCTTTATATACATCATCTTACTGAATCTTCGCCTCACCCCACGAATGGGCAATTGTGAGAACCGAGGCACAGAGAGATCAAGTAGCTTGCCTGAGGTCCAACAGCTATTACATCAGAGAGCCTGGATTCACTCCCAGACTGAGGACCCGAGCTCATTCTCCTTGCACAACGCTGTTCTCTTCCACTGCCTCTTTTGATTTGCACACCCGTGAGGTGGGGACAGGGAGCCTCACTGAACAGAAGAGGACACTAAGGGGCCGCAAAGCCAAGGACCCTGCTGCTGAGCAGCAGCTGAGCTGGAAACCAGCGTCCGTGGCTGGCATGAGGCCCTGAGGCCTCTCACGGTGCCCGCAGCCGGCCCAGGGAGGACCCCCTTCCGGCATTTCCCTAGCACGGCTGCTCTAGGCCTTCCCCGCCGAATCCCGACTGCTGGCTCCATCCCGAGATTCAGATTCAACTACCCTTCATCGAGCATCTACTGGTGAAGAGGCATAAATAGCTACTGGGTCCAACGAGTCTTAAAACACACACCCCAACGTGAGCAAGGGCACGTCCCCTCTTGGGTTAAGCGGACACATTCCTAGTGGCTAACATGGTCTGTCCTTGGCCCCGGGGAGCGAATACTGATGGAGGAAGTAGACACAGGCTCCTGAAAAGGCCCTTCTTCCACTGGGCACTGGGCTAAGTTACCCATGCTCTTCACCAAGTACTGCTGGTTCATCCCAGTTCTGTCACATGAGAGAACGGCATTTCCAGGCCACCTGAGGTTGGGTGGGGCCATGTGACTAATGTGGCCAATGATAGGGAGGGGACTTAACTCTTCTCCCCTCTGGGCTGCAGCAGGTAATAGCTAGTGTGAGTCCCCCCAGAGCTTTCTTTCCCTCTGTCCCTTGGCCGGCAGCATTTCATATACTGGTTGCTTTTAGCCTGGGTCCAGAGCAGAGCCCCCAGATGACCCACAATGGACATGTAGCGTGACCAAGAAAGGAACCTTTGTGGTTTTGAGCTACCAAGATCTCGTTACTGTCAGGATCTTTTGTGACTGGGCCATAACGTAGCCCCACCCTGACAGTTATGGCACCAAAGTCAATACCACTCCCTAGAAGCCGGTACCTTGGCTGGACACTGTGGGGTGGGCGCAACGAGCCCAGAGACACAGATCAGACAAGTCCTGATGCACCGACCTCCAGGGGCTCCTAGTCTCGTGGCAGAGGTAGACACGGACAAGGCCCCTCTAATCTAAAACAGACAATGGGAAGCACCCAAGTGAGGGGCAAGGTAGAAACAGAACGCGCTGACCAGAAGAAATTCAAGAAGGCTTCTGGGATGAGGTGGCACTGGAGCTGGTCTTGAAAGATGGGCTGGATCTGGGCATGTGGACATGGGCAAAGGCATTCCAGGCAGAGGGAAGAGCACAAGCCAAGGGCAGGAATGCTGTGGAAAGGCAGAGTATATCAGAATAAAAGGTCCAAAAAGATCATAAATAAGAAATATGGACCAGGTTATGGAGGATCTTGATACTATGGCCTTGAGAGCTTGTTTGGAGGTTCTAAAGCAGAGGAGCGCAGCTACTCATATACCCTTGACCAAAGAACGGTCCTCCTTGACCCTACACATAGTGGGGAATCCCAAGTTTCCAAGCAGGGAGTGACATGGTCAATGACTTATTTTTGCCAAAGCCCCTGGCAGCCAGAGTGGAGGGCAGGTGAGGGCAGAGAGACACAAAGGCACGGCTGTCAGTGGGAAGACACAATGACCCAGCTGTGGCTGACAGTGCACAGAACAGCGGAGGAACATCGAGGAAAGGGAGTACGGGGCTGAGTCCCGGCAGGTGGGAAGAAGGGGCAACAGAGGACTCGAGTGTAAACTCGGGGACACAGACACAAGGGAAACTCCATACAAGGCCCTGCATGCCGACATGGGACATGAGCCCAGGAGTCTGGAGGAAGTGAGCCAGAGCTGGACCAGGGAGGACAGGGAGAGGGGAGGGAAGTGGCAGCATGTCTAAGAAACATGGAGGACCATGCGCATGGGGAACAGACCAGGCAAGGCCTCAATGCCAGGGTGAGGCTCGTGGACTTTATGTCACAGACCAGGGGTTGCCAACCGGTGGCCACGGAAGGACTGTGACCCAAAGATAGGTTTTGTTTGGCAGATTTCAAAAGTCGAATTAGTCACCAACGCTTAAAGCCAAAAGAATGCACATCAAATGTCTCCCTTCTGGCATGTGGCGTGTCCAGAGATCCGGCCACACGGAGCCCGTCTCCCACCTGGTTACGAAGCGGAGGACTGAGCCCCTCCATATATGCGCTGGGCCTCGTGGGCATCTGAGTTTGTGACCTTGGCAGGGGTGCAGGCAGCCCCTGAGGGGAATCCCCAAGGCGGGGCAGAGAGGACTGCTAAGAAGCTTGTTTCCACAGACGTCCTCTGAGCCTGGCCCAGCCCAGAAGGGGCCGGGGAAGGTGCCGGTCTGTCACCAATCTGATCCTCCTGGGCACCTGCTCCAAGCAGGACTCGCACTGGAAGCTGCCTTCAGGAGCCCGTGGTAAAGCCAAGGAGAAAGAAACGCCGACAGGCATTTAGGACAACAAGCAATGTGTCTGTGCTAGACCCACCTGCGGAGCATGAGAGCCCCACGGCATGAGGGATTCACCACACCTACAGAAAGTTCCAGGCATCTGACCTGAACAGTCTTAAAACACGGACAGAGCTTTGGCACATCGGGTGGAAAGGAAAGAGGTCCAGACTAGGACTGCACAAGCAAAAGCAAGTCTAAGGAGCCTAGGTCCTTCCCTGAGGGCAGAGGGGAGCCACCAAGGGCTCTCTCAGCCAGGAAGAGGCAGGCCTCTGCTCTTCAGGACTCTTGACCCCATGCCCCGCCCTGGTCCCAGCCCCGACCCTCTCAGGCACTCACCAAGGGTCTGCTGGTTGCGGACACCACCGATCACCACGCAGATCTCAGCGGGCACATCACCTGTCCCATCCTTGCTGACCGCCTTCTTCTCCTCCTTGGCCTCCCCCTGCCAGATCACCTCCTGGATGTAGTCATCAGGTAGCTCCGTCTTCACCTTCACCTCCGTCATCGTTCCCTGCTCGGCACTCAGCGAGGCCTCGGCCGGCGCGGGCTCTGGCCCCTCCACCTTGGTGCTCTTCTGGCTGCGCTTCAAGCGCTCCCTGGGAGAGAAGAGAGTCTGCTCAGTGTGGACTCCGTGCCAGCCCCCAGACCCATCTGGGAGCCCACCAACCCAGGCGGTTGCATAACGTTTAGCTACAGACCCACTTCTCCATGAATCTCACCTTGAAGCACACGGCCCCCATGGCAGCCCCTCGGGGTCTTCCTGGGAACCCAATGTGCTCAGAGGAACACAGTTTGAAAATGACTGGGCTGGTATGGCTCCAATTCCACCTATTTCACAGATAGGGAAGCTGGGACCTAAAGAGATCTAAACTTTTGTAACTGGAGTTACAAAAGACCTTCAAGGGTAGCTCTGGGTGGTTGAAATCAGTTCTTCTCAATCAGTGTGCATATAAATCAGCTGAGATTGTTGGTAAAGTGCAGATTCTGGTTCAGCAGGTCTGGGGTTTAGCCTGAGATTCTGCTTTTCTAACAAGCACCCAGCCAGAGCCGGTGCAGCTAGTCTTCAGTCTGCACTCTGAGCAGCAAGGGCTTAAGTGATGTGTACAAAGTGCCTGGTGCTGTTCCCTTCCCTCCTTGGCAGAAGGGCTAGAGATTCCATCCAAGCTCCCCCCCACCCCGTTCCCATCTGACAGATGGGCAACTACAAGCCACAAGCCTCACTCAGACCAACACTCTGGCCTCCAGGTAGGTCTTCAAACATCCAAAGACATCCTTTAAGGCCATGAGCTCAGTGTTGAGGCGGGCAGGGCACCGGTTACGAAGCCTCCTTTATGAGGGGCCCACCGCGGCCCAGAGCAGAGCTGCGACTTGCCCAGCGCCACACACAACACTGGGGGCAGGCCACGGCACGGAGCCAGGTCCCTGCCATCTCCTGAACAGACGGTTCGGTGGGACTCTCTGTGTTATCCTAAGGGCCCCCTCAGCCTTCTGCCATGGGGATCATCATCATCATTCCCGTCTCTGAGGTACGGAAGCCAAGGTGTGCAAGAAGGGGGAGAGCACATCACGGTCCAGCCTGGGGATGTCACCCCGTCACGTCCAGCCCTCTCCGCGGACTGCACTTTAAGGCCCAGGCTTGAGGCACACACAGGCAAAACCCACTAGCATTACCAACTGGGGCTTTGTGGAGATGCCAGGCTGGGAGGCAGAGACCCAGGCTCTGACCCTGGGTCTGCAGTGGGCTTGCTGTGGGACTATGGACAAGACCTTGCTCTTCTCTGGGCTTCAGCGGCTCCATGGAGATGTTTACATAGGTCTACTGTCTCATATGGGGTGCAGGGGAGGGAAGTATGCAGAGGACGCAGGGGAAGGGCCTGACATGGTACAGACGTCACTGCAGGGGCTGTAGAGATTGTACCTCAACAGGGGTTCAAATCCCATCACTATCACATCCCGGCTGGTGACCCTGAGTGAGCCTATCTCCACATCAGTGAAGCAGGGAGCGCCATGTCCACTCAAAAGGTCTTGTGAAGATCAATCGCAAAAATGTAAATCCAGGACCTCGTCCAGAGCCACTCACAGAGCAGAGATGCTCACACCGATGGCGACAGCTGACCGAGTCACTGAAACGGCTGCTCCCTGCCTGAGACCACGCGGACGCTAACAACCAGTCCACGGGGGCGGAACTCGGGGACCCCGTCGGAGCCTGAATGCCGGCCCATGAATCTCAGGGGGGCTGCCGGGCAGGCAGGCAGCTGAGAAATCACCCTGGCTTGGCCCTGGCTTGGCCCTGGCTTGTCCTGATCCTGACTGCACAAAGGGTTAAGCACCAAGGACAGGGCAGATGCGCTTCCAGAACAGCAAAGAGGCCCCCTGGAGATGAAAGGTCCAACCTGCCTGCCCTCCCTGCAACTGAGGTCACAAGGAGGGAAGGGGACAGACCAGACTCCCCCTTTCTTCACTGCCGACCTTCAGAAGCTGAGCCTGAAGGTCTACGAGCACTTGCCCGTCCCACCTGAACAGACTCAGTGTCCTTTCCTGCTCTCAAGGACCCCCCACCCCGCATCATGATGTCCTGGTGGGAGAGAGGAGTTGTTGGAATGAGACAGGCTGGGCATCCACACACCCTGTGACCTTGGGCTAGACCGCCTCTCTGAGCCTCAGTTTCCTTGTCTGTTACAAGAAGGACCATGATCCTTGCCAGCGCGGGAGTGGGAGACGAGCCAGGGAGCAGGGCAGAGTGGGTTTGCAGGGATGGCAGCCGCCATGACAATGTCATTGATGCACGAGGACACCCCCGCCTCTGGGAAGCCTTCCCTGCTTGCTCGCGGGGGAGTTAGACCCCCTTTCTGAACACCCATCTGGCCCCCAAAGGAGACGCTTACACTGGGAGCCACGGGAGCCAGCCTGTCCCCCACAGGCAGTCCTTTCAACGGGACACCCCCCCAGCCTTGACGGCGCCAAGGACACTGGCAACTTTTCTTCTCCCGGCTTCATGCTTTAGATTTATAAGCCTAAATGTTGCTTTTCTCGGGTGCTTTGCATTTAATTAGGTGTCCTAATAACAATGGAATCACTGAAGTACTTATATCACTTTGAATTAGTGGTGCAGCATCTCCTAACTTCTTTTTAAAAAAATTTTTTTTCATATATCATTTTTTAAAATAGAGCTCATTATTTTAATTATATCCATTTAAATGTACAGTGGAGCCCTTGGATATTCTCAGCACGAATCATTAGGTATATTAGTGAAAAAGCACTCGGAATCTATCTCCATGCTGACACTCCATAATCTATTCTATTTGTGTCGCTGTAAAATAGATTTATATATAGATAACTACAAAATAGTTGCTCAAGATATGCTATGAATTTTATATTTAACCTGAGTCACACTTCAACATAAAAATCTAAAGTCAGGCACTAAAAGGATATTTCTCTGTAAGTACATACCGTCTGTGGCCACTGGTTACTGCTCATGTCAGAATCCCAAAAGAAAAGCCAGACCAGTGGATCCCTGCCCGAGGACATCCCCAAGAGCGCTGACCCTTCATTAAGGCAATGGTTCTCAAAGTGTGTTCCTTGGAGGCCTAAGGGTTCCACAGCAGTGGCCCAGAAACACCCATGAGGCCCGAATAAAGAAGGTGGCGTTGAATGGAGCTCCAAGACCCCTACTCCCTCTTTGATTTTAGCCTGATATATGTATACATAGGCTTCTTTCTCCCTGTCGTGGGGTATATGGTGCCCCCCCCCCAAGATATGCCCACGTCCTAATCCCCAGAACCTATGAACGTGAACTTATTTGGAAAAGGCTCCTTGCAGATCTATTTAATGTCAAGATCTTAAGACGAGGTCACGGTGAATTACCTAGGTGGGTCCTAAATGCAGTGACAAGGGTCCTTATAAGAGGCACACAGGGGCTATGACGGGCAGAACAGGGGACAAGGCAGAGAAGAGGAGAAGGCAACATGACCACAGAGGCAGAGAGTGGAACTATGCAGCCGCGAGGCGAGGAATGTTACGGCCACCAAAAGCTGGAAGAGGCAAAGAATAGAGTCTCCCCCTCAGAGCCTCCAAAACTGAGAGAGAACAAGTTTCTGGTTTAAGCTCCCCAGTTTGTCACAGCAGCCACTGGAAACTACTACATGGTGTCAGACTAACCCTGGAGAATAGCTCCACGGCGATGAGGTCTGCAAGCCGCTACCCTCTACTCCCCTCTATTTTCTTCTGCTTCCTTCTTACTCATCCCCAGCGCTGCGTGTGGCCCGTCCGACGTGCCCGCACAGCCTGCCTGGGAAAGTTTCAGAAGCAGATCTCTTCCTCTGGGTTTTACCAGATGGTTCTTCAAGTGCTTCGACCCAGCCCAGCCCATCTGGCATTCACGAGAGCCCTGGAGCCAGATGCAGAAACCAAAGCCCAACACAGGGCTGGAGTCTGTTTGGTTCACATCCGCAGCCCAGCCCGAACATGAGGCCTGGGGCACAGCAGGAACTCAATCGACCTTGGGAATGAAGGGCATGCCCAAGGTCACACAACTTCCAGTGACCAGAAACAATGTTTCTGACTCCTAGCCTGGTGCCCTTCCCACTAAGGCGGACAGCCTAAGACAGTGCAACCAAACAACGTAATCAGTGGATCTGGGGACCTAAGACAAAATGCCATCTCTGGCCACGTTGGAGGAAGAGTTCCAGGGGATGCCATGTGGCCAGGAGTCAGACAGCTTTGTTTCTGGGTGTAATTCTCCATCACTGCACCAAAAATGCTAATGCTTGAAGCTCTACCAAGTCACAGTAGTTATGAAGGTTCTCAGCACACTGGACGTCATCTTGCCCTTGCGTGACTCAGTTTCCCCATCCGCATGACAAGTGCGCTGGAATCTGAGGCTGTGGTAGAGGCCAGACCTCTACCCAGCAGGGTGTGTGCACCTCCTTGCACAAGCTAGGGGAGCAGTGCCTCCATCTGTGCCCCAAGGCTCGGCCTGAGGGCCACCCCACCTCCTGCAAAGGCTCCTGCTTACTCACCCCAGTACTTCAGCCACCTGAAACAATGGGAAGGGTGGGTGGAAAAGCTCTAATCACAGTGTGTAAATAATGACTCAGTTAACTCCCGCTAGAATAAAACTTCATTAAAAGACTCCACTCATTAGGAATGAGGGTTAAGTAGCCTCAAGCTGAGCTTAAATACACTCTCCACGAATGCATGGATGCACGGGGTGTTAAAGGAACTCACACACACCTAAGCCATGACCTCAGGGGCCGCATGCACCCTGCTGCAGAGGCTGACCGCTCACCAAGTCCTCCGACGCTATCCCTGTGCCCACCTCCCGATCATCTAAGTGCCGCAAAGGACTCTTACCTATTCACAGGTGTCAGCAGGCCCCTCCTTGGCAATGCTTCCAAGTCCAATGAGGTATGCCTCCCCCATTCCACCAGGGCTGCTCTTCCCAAGGCCTCCCGTGACCTCCATGCTCCTAGAGTCTATGGTTCCTTCTGGTACTCGGCAACTTCGGATGATCCTCCCTGTCCCCTCTGTCCAACTCTTGGCTCCCTCTGGTTCTGTGCTCAGCTGGTGGGCCCCCTACCTTCTGCCCCCTTCTCTGTCTTCTGCTGATTCCTCTTCACCAATTCTTCACCCTTATATGCTGACATGCCCCAAGGATCCGTTCTAGAACCTATCTTTATCCACACTCACTCCCTAAGCGATCTCATCCAGACTCAGGCTTTTAAATATTAACGATGTGATGATGAATCCCAAATTCTGTCTCCAGCTTGGGGCTCCCCCTGATCTCCAGACCTACACACACAGCTGCCGGCTGGACACCTCCTCCTGGATGCCCAAGAAGCACCCATATTTAACAGGCTCCAACTCGGAGTTATTGCTACAGCCCTTCCCCCAAGTCCAGACAACAATCCTGACTCCTACCCCAGGGTTCTTCCCGCTGAACCCTGCAGTCCACGCCGCCACAATCAAATAACCGCACACTTCTCGATTTCAGTTAGGAGCAATTCCAACCCTCCAGCTTCTCGGGCCCAGACTCTAGAACTAACCTGTCTTCCCGCTCCCTCCGTCCATATTAATGAGTCTATCGGCAAATCCTGTCACTTGGTCCAGAATCTGACTACTCCTTACCAGCCCCTGGTCCCAGCTGCCTTCCCCGGCCTCCCGTCCTGCTGTCAACCGCACAGTCTCCCGCTCCTACCCCTGCCCGACGCCCCGAAGTCAACTTTCAACACAGCAGCCAGAGTGACCTTGTTAAAGCAAGCCAGGTCGTGTCACCCCAGGCCCCAAAACCCACTACAGTCCCACACCTCACCCAGAACAGCAGCCACAGCCCTGACCCCCGGGGCTCCCTGGGACACGCCCCAGGAGCCCGCTGGCCTCACCTGCTAACACACCGCCTTGTGGCCACACCAGTCTCCCTGCTGTGCCCTTAGCACATGCGCCTGGGGCCTCTGCCCCTGCTCTTTCCTCTGCGTGGAATAACCTCCCCATCCCGGCTGCCCTCACGTTAGAGCTCAAACATCCTACAGCCCGTGGAGACATCCCGGCTGCTTGACCTAAACCACCACGCAGCTCACCCCAGCCTTCCCTACCCCCTCGCCCCGTTCCCTGCTTTACTCGTTCTGCTCACGATTCACCCTACATTTATCTTCCACGTTACCGCTCATCCTCTTCACCGTCTGTCTCCCCGGCTGGAACGTGAGCTCCGCGAGGACAAGGACTTTCTCTTGTCCGTTCCCTGTTGCATCCCCGCACCCACAGATGCACCTGGCACAGGGGAGGCCATCAGTAGGAGCCTGTTCACGGAAGGCGCCAAGCAGTGAGTCTGGAAAGGCCGGTACGAGCGCGGCCTTCGGAGAGTCCCTCTCTCTCCCCGACCCGCAAAGAACATCGATGGTTTAACTGCGTCAGTTAATGTTCAGAACCTAAGATGGCAAGGCCCAGTCCCTGGCCCTCGGTATCCCACAGCCCGGAGATGTTCCACGGGAGCCACATTCCGAACAGTGAAGCTTATTCCAGAAGGGCCTCACGCTTATCTTGCTCCTCTCCAGCGGGAATTTTCTCAAATGTAACGCACTCTTTCCTTCCTCCTGAAATGCCAGAATAGGGTAGCCTGAGGATGCTCTGACACCAACTCTTTCTCTTCTCCGGCTTCACTGAGATATTATTAACATGTAAAGACACGAAAGGTGAAGGTGCCCAATGTGAGGATCTGTCCTGCAAGAGGACACCAACTCTCGAGGATGCAGGCTGGCTATGATGAACATCGCTCGGCAGACTCAGGCCCTCAGGGCCCAGGATGGGGTGCTGAGCTCCCAGGGTGGCTGCTTCTCTGACACCCATCCGGAGCCTGCAGCCTCACCCCTGTGGTTTCTAGGAATGCCCCCCTCTGCTTCTAACAGGCTCCTGCTCTGACTCTGCCCTCTGATTCCATGTGGTTGAGCGAGTCCTCCAGGCACCAGGGCTCTACCCCACCGTTCGTGTATCCCTGTGCCTGGCCCCTAGCAGATGGCAGCTAACGTCTGCTGAACGACACACACAGAGAACCACAAGAGGTGCGTACGTCAGCATGAAGGTGGAGGTGATTACGGCAATGATGTTGTAACGAGGGGATTGAGGACAAGAGCAACTATGGCATCCTGAGCGGCTGTGATGTGCTTCCCCCCCACCCCGCTCCCGTGCACCATCCCCCTGGATGCCTGATATATGCTAGGTAGTTTTGCTTTAAGATAAGAAAACGGAGGATCAGAGACACAGAGCGACTTTTTCATGGTCACACAGCTCTCTAGTGACAGAATGGGATGCACCCAGATCTGCCTGAGTCCAACAACTGGGCTTTCAATCATTTGGATGATTTGTTTTCCCTTCTCAAAAGGAGAGTCGATTAAAAAAAAACAAAAACAAAACACTTGTTGAATGAATGAACAAAGTCATGCCTAATCGACCAGAAACTCCCGAGAGATGGAGAACATACATACCCCCCCTTGTCTCCTGTATCCTCAGCATCCTGACGACACGGGGCACATCACAGATGTTTAACACAGTAACAAAGAAATGCGATAAAACTAAGGCATGAGGGGCTCCACATCGGCTACAGAGAAAGTGCTCGGGCTTTATGCTCACTGTCGACCTCTAACTCTCCTTGACACGTTCCAAAATGGCTGCCATGTGCAGAGGTGTCCTGTGGACACAGAGTCTCCTGGTTTTAGTGACAAGGACAGGAATCATAACAGGGATAAAAGCTGCTGCTTCCACCAGGTTCTGGAAGGACCGAGAGAGAGAGAACCTACAGCAAAACCCCACTTTCCACAAACCCTGGTAACGAGGCCTCGCGTCTCTCTGTATTTACTATTCAACCCGTGTTTCAAACCTTCACATCATCACCCATGTCTTCATAACCCTCAGAATTATCTGCACTTCCATTTGTCATGTATCACTGATATATTTTAATAAATAGTCAAGTACAAAAGATGAGATTAATAGATTAAAACTATTAACCTATTAAACAACTCTGAACAGTCTAGAAATTCAAAATAACCTACAATGCATAAATATATCATTAGTTTGAAATAATTCTTAGGCACTTAATTTTCTTCAGTGTATGTTGTCAGTCAGCCACGACGCTGGGTAATACTGCAGTTCAGAAAGGCAGCGTGAAGATTTAAATATTAAGAGTTAATTCCCTGGTTAATTTAAACCTAAAATAGAGAAAAGCAGGAGTCTTGAACGATGCTGTCAAGTCACAAACTCCAACACTCAGCAGGATGCAGCCCTCCGGGTAAAGCTGTGACCAAGGCTGTGATTTTGCTACTGTTCCCCCCAGGCCACTGATACCCAGCGCCTCTGGCCACTGTCTCCTTGGAATGAAAGGTAAGGAAGCTTCCCGAGAGGACCACTCTGCTCCCATCATCCTGCCCACACTGACAACTGAGGCCCAGACCTGCCCGGCTGCCGGCCTCCCAACGTGCCCCTGACCCGGTCCAGGTCCTCCCGAGGTGTCTGGGGGTGATTAGCTAGATGCTGGGCTGTGGCCAAGCTTCCTAACCTACCTACACCCCCCTCTCCTCGCGTGTAAGCCGGGGAAGTTAACAGGAACCACTAAGGGTTGTTTAGGAGATTCGAGGGCAGAGATGTACCTAAGGCAGCCAGCCCGGCTCCACAGACATAGTGGGATTCCATCAGTGTCAAGTTCTTTTCTCCCGTCCTTACCAAGCACTTGCCAGACAAAAATGTGGAAAGTTTGGTCAAACTATGAAAAACATCGGCTCTCAGGCCATCATGGATGGAGTACTCATAAATGAACGCAGAGGGGCAATTTTGGAGCCCTATGAAAACAGAAGAAGTGGGGGGCACGGCCCACCCACACCCACCCCCGTGCAGCAGTGATGAGGTACACGCATTGCAGCCAAGTTCACTGCAGGATGGGCAGGTGGGAGTGATCAGGAAGGTAGGTCTGGAGCCTACGGTCATTCTGAAGCACCACACTTTGCATGGAAAGCTGGAGGAAGCACAAACTAAGGGTGGGATCTTTCTCTTCCATGAGAAGAGCCGGACAGAGGGTGAGGCTGTAGAAGTTTCCTGAGTTGTTTTCTCAGATGAAGGGCCTTTGGCATCAAGGGCCTCCAGAAGCAGCCAGGTTGGGTCATCCTCGTTACAATTCTCAAGACTGTGCTTCTTCGGGACAAGGCAAGACTTAGTCTTGAACGGCTAAGTATAAGGGCCCAACAACATTCTGAATCTGCTCAAGGAGCACAAGAGGGAGACTCCTGCTGGGTGCATGCGCTGAGCAGAGGTTCCCTAGGGGCTCCGCCGGACCACCCCA
Source organism: Halichoerus grypus (assembly GCF_964656455.1). Classification (NCBI taxonomy): domain Eukaryota; kingdom Metazoa; phylum Chordata; class Mammalia; order Carnivora; family Phocidae; genus Halichoerus; species Halichoerus grypus. The sequence continues at coordinate 74,735,673 of NC_135725.1, read as the reverse complement.
AGCTTGAGAGCCACAGTGCCATTTGGCAAGAATGATTCACCGGTTTTGATGTGCATTAGTTTGCATTTCTGTGGCTGTCTCCGGAGGGCAAACCTAAGGATGTGCCTGAATTTTCAAGAATGCGCCCTATTTGCAGAGTCTAGGTTTAACAGTAATAGATCAAGCAGAGAGGAAACTCTGCCCACCCAAAAAGCACTGGCCCCCCAGAGTCAGCCTGCGATTTATGATTTTTGTGGCCCAACTTCGCCCAAAGTAGTGTAAGGTGAGAATACACATTCCTGGAAATCAAATCCGAGCTCCTATAATAGCAACACAAACCTAGAGTCAAGATAAAGATGCGCCCTGGCTAGAATATACCCAGAATTCTTAAATAATTGATTCTGCTAATGGCGTACTGGTCACTGACTCCTATCGGGCCTACTGCTACTGCGAGCTTCTGTGCAAATGAAATTAATTTGTTTAGGGCTACTTTTATTTCACTGCTGAAAACCAAAATGCTAAACAACAAGAAGATATTCTTTAAAAAATAATTAGGCAGCTGCACACACGTGGTGATCAGATTAAGTAAGAGTCCACCGTGAAAAATCTTGGCTTGAAGGACAAGACTCAGCTAGGCCCGAAGCTATCTTACTACGCGTGTGACCTTGGACAAGCCCATTCCTCAATTCCCTCTGGGGAGGAGGGGCAGCATCACAACCTCAGAGGGCCACTGGGGGGGACCAAGGGAGATCTGTGCGTGATCCCGCATGACACAGTAGCCAGACTGTGGTCGGCCCTCCACCCCCACCCTCGTCCCTGACTACAGTCCTCTCTCCAGTGTCCAGCCTCAACAAGAAATCAATCGCCATCCCACTGCTATCTCCTCCTAGGAAGGGAATCCAGCATGGTGGTGATAAAAATAAACGTTTATTGAACACCTACTATGGGCCAGGTACTGTGCTAAGGGTATGTATATTACTATTATTATTACACTTAATCCTCACTGACAACACTATGAGTGAAGGTCTAATATCATTCCCATTTTACAGATGAGGACACTGAGGTCAGGTAAGTAGCCCAAGGTCACACAACCAGGCGGTGGGTAGCCCCAGGATCTGAACCCAGGCAGTCGACACTGTGCTAATAAGTGGCTTGGCCCTTAGTGGGGCTAGAGAGAAGGCAAGGGAGAAATCTTGCAGACCAGCCACAGAGAAGCATGCATTTTTGGATGGAGAACTCACACAACACTTTGCTGAACCGGATTCCTCAGACCTGAAAAGATACGGCCTTTCGTAAACTCACTTCCAAGCCAACCTTCTAAGGTCCTGCCTGTCCCAAACCCTTGGCAACACCTCTTTAATGTTGCCCCTTGCAGTTTATTCACCTCCTGGCAACCGGTATGATCCTTTTAAAACCAAATCATATCATGCCAGCCCTCTGCTCAAAATCCCCAGTGGCTCCCCATATCTCACGCGGGGTAAAGGTCAAGGTCTTGACAATAGCCTCCAAAGCCCTATCAGTCACATTAGTCTCCTTGCTGTTGCTCCAACACAAGGTACACATTCCTGCCCCAGGGCCTTTGCACCTGTTCTCTGCGCCTCAATGTGTTTCTCCTAAATGACTGCTTGGCTCAGTCCCTCATTTCCTTCAGATCCATGTTTAAATGTCACCTTCTGGTGATGCATTACTCCTTCTAGCTCTCCCAATTCCCCACCCTGCTCCCCCATCCACCCACCTCGCAGCACTGTTTATCCTATGACATACCATACAGTTTACGTATTGATTACGTCTCCTCCACTCTCGCTAGACTATGAGCTCCACAAAATTTCTGTTTTGTTCAGTGCTGTTATCTCCAGCACCAAGGTCAGATCCTGGCACTTAGTAGGCGCTATGTATTTGTGGAATGAACGAATGAAAGAGATTTGGTCTTATCGCTCCCCCACCCTGCCCCAAATATGACTACAAGATCCCGATTGCTTGTTAGGCGACTGGTCCACACAGCAAACAAATGAGTCCCTTAACCTCTTCTTTCCCTGGTTTCCTTATCTCCAAAATGAGAGAGACAGTTACTCCATCCTCTCATCTACAGAACCCTACCAGCTGTGAAAACCTTCAACCGACAAAAAAAGGGCAGAATTCTTCATTACCACAAGCCTGTAGCTACATTTACTCGATTATAAAAACTGCACTTCCTTTAGAATGTTCCCCAGTTAAGGCCCCACAGCCCCCACGCCTCTTAGCATAAGTGAGGCTTGGCTGCCGTTGCGCTCCATGATTTGTAACCTGCACACCAAGTCAGCATTAACCTCAACTGCTGGGATCACTGGTCCTGTAAAATCGACCCAGGTTGGGTTACAGAGAAGTAAACCAAACCACATTTGGTTGTTTCTTAGGATCAGAAACACCACCTCTCCTTGTCCCCCTCAATTTAACACTAATTCCTTAGTAGTCCATGCTGTTGGTTTTGGGGCTCAGCCAGAGGCCCTCTGGAGAAGTAACAAAATTAGGTGTTCTGGGCCAAAGACGGGCGCTGGGAAGAAAGCAGACCCCGGCGCAACAACCAAGTGCTCCGTGGTACAGCCCGGACTGGAGGCCCGCATCAGAGGGCCGGGGATCCTTCAAGGTCACTCCCAGCCAGGGTCGAAGAGCCTCACGCCTGTGTTTCTCCATCTGAAACAGGGACTAAATGCGTCTAACACTCTACCCAGTGCCGACAAGTCTAAACCCTACAAGGCCAAGGCCAGGGTCAAATTCACTAGTGGCCTCAGCTTAGGCCCGTGTTAATGTTCTCTTGACGTGTAATGCATAATTCACTTCTCAGACTGAATGCTGGGTCACAATATAGTAATACTGTTTAGGTTTCTCAAAGATGCTCTATCAGCTTTAATTATATAATCAATATAAACTGACTTGTTGAGCTCCTTCGAAGTCCCCGCCTTCTTGACAAGCCCCTAGCCCATGGCACAGCCCCTGGCCCCTAACAGACTCCTGTAACATCTGCTAAATGACCACTTCATCCCGAGAAGGCGGAGGGCACGGTGGTTAAGCATACACATCAGAGAAGTCAGACCTGGGGAGGCGGCCTGGCTCCATCACTCACTTCCCACTGGGCAGCCTGAGGCCCGTACACATCTCTGTGCCTCAGCTTCCTCATCTGTAAAGTGGGAATGATAAGAGTACCTCCTTCATAGGGCTGCTACAAAGACTACATAAGTTAACAATAAATTAAGTCACTTAGCTCAGAGCCTGACATGTAAGTGCTGACTGAAACGGCAGTCATTATTATTAGAAATTTCTTCTTTACGTCTCAAGTCACACACAACCCTGAGACTTGGGCTGGCCCTCCCTGGTGCATATTCTGGCACTGTGGCGGTAACACTGAGTACATGCAAGCCTAGGCTAGTCGGGCAGGGCAAAGAGATGGCACACATGCCATCCTTACCATCCTCTGACCAAGGCAGGCATCGCTAATCTATCCCTGCACTCTTTGCATGCCGACTGCAGCCCACAGCTGGTAAGACTCAGTTCAGAACTTGGGGCACCTACTACCACTATGGAGGAACCTGTCTGTTGTCTTCTGATCTGGTGTGGGAGAAATTCATGCAACAGAAAGTAAGGGAAAGGACGACCCCCCACATGAAAGTCATGAGAAACAGATGGGAGGTTTGCCTCTGTCCGCTTCTATAGACACTCAAGGGTGACTATATTCGCCTTGAATCCATCACAGTGGGTGCTCAATGAACATGGAAGACAGTGGGAGAAGCTGGCCAGACCCTCACTCAAGCACAGAACTGGTGGGTAGAGAAAGTACCCTGCTTTCGCAGGTTCAAGGCCTGACACAGCCCCTTATTCATCACATGACCTTGAGCAGGGCCGTCCCACCCCTTGTGTCCAAAGAGAGGGTGGGACTAGACAAACCCCAAGGGCCCTCCCAGTCCGACATTCCAATCCAGGAAGCCCGTCCAGGCACCCACAGTCTAGGGACCCCCACTGCCCCCATAGACCACAGCCTCATGTACTGCTCCTCACACAAAACCCCACGACCAGGGGCCCGGGAGAGAGATACAAGGCACTGGGCAGCTGCTGGCCCCATCCGTCCCTGCCAGCGGGCACAGGCCCAAGCCTGGTGGCCCACCCCTCCATTCCAGCTCACACTGCCAGCCCCTACATCAGCCCCACTTCTCCTTCCATCCCATTCAGGGTATCCGTCCCATTAACACTGACCACCTGCTAGAGGTTTCTGCCCATGGATCTGGCACCCTAAGGGGAGAAGCTGCAAAAATTACACAAACACGTGCAATAAAGAAAGAGCATGACGAGCCTAGGAGGGACACAGGCCACAGGCCCTTCAAGGAGAGGTGCAGGGAAGGTTTCTCTGAGGGCAGGATGGAGTCAAGACGTGCAAGAAGATCAGAGAAAGAACATGCCAGGCAAAGGGAACAGCAGCTGCAAAGGCTGTAGGGCGACAGTCAGTTGAGGCCAGGGGCCGGCAAACCCCGGCACAGGTACTGGCAGAGAAAGGTCACCACAGAGACCCACGGCCTTCAAAGCACCAAGTATTTACTATCTGGCCCTTTACAGGTAAAGCTGCTCGACCCCTGGCTTAGAGTGTGAGATATACAGAAAGAAGGTCAGGGTAGCTAAGACAGACTGCGCAAGGGGGAGACTGACACATGAGGAGGTGGGGGGGACCAGGCTGTGCTGGGTGGTGCGGATCTCAATGACCTCCAGCCTGGCATCTCTGCCTCCATTCTGTCCACCTCCAATCCACCCTGCAAAGGGGTCCCCAGGTGATCTTCCCAAAACACACAGCCAAACATGTTACTCTTTCTCAAAGAGCAACGGCTCCCCCATGGTTTCCCAAAGCATGTTCCAAGAATACTTGCTCCACAGCTGAACTTCGACAAAAGGGTTCCATGGTTAGGCAAGTTTGGGAAACATGGCATTCTCCTCTCCGATGTCCTCCAGCACACATGTTAGCCCACGAAAGACTAAGTAAGAGGTCCCTCCACAAAGAAATCTGTTAACTTTGTTTAACCTACTGTCTTCAAATTTGCCTGGCCACAAACTTCCTTTTGTCCACAAAAATCTCTCAACATTCTAAAGAACTAGTGTTCATGGGCTACAGGGCACATTCCTCTGCCCCCACCTCCAGGAGGTAATCCAAGAGCTATTCCACATCTCATGTGCGTGTGTGTGCACGCGTGTGTGTGTGTGTGTGTGTGTGTGTGTGTGTGTGGTCTGGAGCGCCATCTCTGGTCTGCCCCTTGCCTTCCTCCTGCCTCCAATGTGCCCAGGTGGCCCCCAGTAAAGGTCATGCGGCTGCCCCAGCTTCCCGCCTTCTCTGGTAATGACAGCCCAGCTTTCCTTTAGGGGCCACCCCCCTCCCATCTCCTGCCAGCTCCCAGGGTGAGGACACAACCCCGGGCTGGCTAAGCAGAATATTTCCTCCCCTTGCTGTGGGGTGACTGGTTCAGGAAAATGAGCACAGGACCCAAGCTGGGCCAATGGGTTCCAGACCAGGATGGGTCGGGATGCTCCGGAGGTCACCACACAGCAGGGGGATTGCAAGATGGGATTCAAGCCCGGTCCTCCTGCCTGCGCTTGTGCTTCACCTCTCATTTACTCCCGACCTGAGTGCCCAAAGGCCTGTTTGGGACCTAGTCGTCCTTGGTGCACTCATGGGTGCTCAGAGAGGGTACCAGGAGGGCTGCAAAGTGCTGCCCATAATCGCACTTCCCCCGGGGAAGTATGCATACTTCTCAGCCAAGGGAGCCGGCCTGGACCACGCATCCATCCCCTTTCAGAGAGAGGTGGCAGTTGGCTGTGAAATGGGGAGAGGAAGGGGTACAACTGGGAGCAAGGGAAAGGGAGTGTACCTGCTCGCGGTGCTTTTCCTTCCAGCTGCACTGGCTCCGTCAGCCTGCAAAAGAAACCCAAAACACCTGCATCAGCCAAGGGGGGAAACCCAGATTCTACCCGCTGCCACCCCACCAAGCTCCCCCTCAACACCAGCCTTCAGACAGAGGGGAGAGCGAGCACAAGCCTCTGCTCCATTCTTGCGGGCTGGGAAAATCTGCCCCTAGTGGTAAGAGGGAGTCAGGACACCCCTACCCCCTCACCCTGCACCCCCCACCCCCGGAATTTGCTTGGCCCTTTAAATCCAGCTGAGCACCCATTGCCAACACAAACCCAGCAACCACAGGGCCCTGGGGACTCAGTGAAAAGTAAGTAACCAGCTAAATCGGAGATTGAATTGCACCATTTTTATTTTCATCTGGGATTTCCAATAAAACAGTAGCCGCAGATTTATTCCTACCAACCGGAGGGGGAAAATCCTATTATGTTAAAATATTCTGTCCCCCAACCCCACTAAGCAGGGAGAGACAAGAGAGTGCCGGTTCTTAATCTCTTTTATTTGGGGTTGGGGAGGGGGATGGGGAGATAAGGCTGACCAAATGAAAATTTCAGAAATCATAAAATTCGGGTTCAGATGGAGAGACTGAGGCCCTGCGCCAGGAGGGAGCTGCCTGAAGTCTCAGGAGGACTGAATGACAAACACCTGGGGTTCCTGACCCCCAAGGCCAGTGCTGGGGGGGCCTCTGCTGCAGAGGCTGTAGTATGCTGTACACATGGAGAGAAAGCCCGGGTCATAGATGCATTCCCTGGCTTTGTCAGAGCATTTATAATAACAGTAACCACAGTTAGAATAACGCAGGTTCCAAACTCTGGCACACACATGTTTCCAAATTCAGAATCCTTCCAAGTTTAGAAAGGTAATGTAGTGCGTGTGTTCTGTATTTTGAAACAACCCTGGCAGGATCTGGGTAGCCCCACCCCCACCCCGCAAGCACAGTGGTATTTCCACAGTGAAACTCATGCAGTCAGCCCTATGGAGGATAAATGAAGACAGAATTAGTCTCTTCTCCCTTCAGGTCAAGTCCTGCCACCTCATCAGTTACAAAAAAATCTTTCTGTTTTCAAGTTTTTTGAATTTCAGGATTGCGGATCTAAAATAAAAAACGACAGCAGCTACCTTCTGACGCATGTTTTCGAGAAGTTGCAAACTGGCAAAACCAGATGGCAGACTTCAATTCAAACAGTCAATACAGAAAAATAAAAGGATTTCACCAAAAGAAGGCCCGATTTCAGGGAGTGAAAGCAGCACTCAGTCACACAGGACCACAGTCAGCTAGAGCTGCCATGCCTGCTTCTCCACAGTCCCCACCGCTCCCTCTTGCCTTACACCCAGTCATCCAGCCTGGCTCCCAGGGGTATCCAGACTCGATCCCCTAGCTAACCTCCCCTGGGGTGCTGGTGTATGCACATTGAATGCTTCTTATTCAACCCTCCTGATGGGTCCCCCAACACACATACACAATATCCCCATTTTACAAGTGAGGCAATGAGAGTCAAAGAATTTTAAGTCATTCGTCCAACAGCCCACAGCTACGTGCCCAGGTCTGGGTCACTCCCGTGCCCACCTTCCTCAGCTCTGGAATATCTTCTCTCCCACCAACATTCAGAGGAGCCAATTGGGAAATGAGGTAAACCCACACAGCCCCCGCTGTCCACACGAGGGAAATGCAAAGACGAAGGACAAATAAGGAGGTAGAAATGTGAGGCCTGGGAGGGAAAAATTAATGGGATGCTGGTGTATTATTTCAGTGGCAGAAACAAGAAAGCGGAAAATGGTTTGCATATCATTTCACTGGGAGCAAAAGAACAGGATCAATTACAGCCTCCCTCCAACATCTTGCATTCCTCAAAACTTCTATGGAAAGTGAATGGGAAGAAGTTCCTTTAATCTTTATATCAGAAGGGCAGAAGTGGTTAAGGGGTGGAAATTCTGCCCCAGAGAGCTTAAAAAAAAAAAAAATTGTAAAATCCCAAATGATCTCTCATCTTTCAGACTCAACTCAGGGCATGTATTTCTAGCATTTCGCACATATTTTTGTGTGTGTGTGTGTTTTTTTTCTCTGGCCTTTTCCTTCCCAGTTTCACCCGGAGTCGACCACATGTGGACAGTGAACACGGGGCTGGGGAGAAGAAAAGATGCTCTGTCTCTGGCACACCTAGCCATCTCCACCTCCGTTCTCCTTCTATTATGTTTGTGATGCTTGTGCTTCTTGCCACCACCAGTGACGACACTCACTTTTGTTTTCCACCGATTTTTATAAAATAAAGACAAAATGCTAAAAATGTACAAACAGTTGTCCAAACAAATCCTTGCAAACTCAGGTGGAGCAACAGGAGAAATGGAGCCGCTGGGAGGAGGAGCACCACCTGGGCAGGTGTGATGTGCCCGGTTACCGGCGGATCCGGGGAGCTGATGCGGGTGGGCGTATACACAGACAACGGGCCCAAGTGAGAGATGTCCAAGCTCCCATGTGTCTGTATCACAGCGCCCATCGATCATGGCACATGGGCCTGGCTGAGTCCAGACCCACCTTGACGACAGCAGACGGCCTCTCAGCGCCCCCCCTCCAAGCTCACAGTGCCAAGGGCACTGACCCTCAATTGTAGAGATCTGTGAGATGCCAGGCCAGCTCTGTCCGTGTCCTCGCAACTACCTACCGCTTGAACGAAGCTGACCCTCTGACATGGCCATTTTCCGAATGGTCTAACACCAGCAATTTCCTGATTCAACCTAAACCACAAACTCACCTTCACCCAGTGTAACCTGACCTGATTGCCGGTTTGAACTGAAGGTGAACAGCACACGGTGTAGCATCAGATACATGGTCTTGCGTTTGGCGCCCTGGTTCTGCCGTTTCCTAGCTGTAGGATTCTTGGCAAGCCACCTGCACTCTCAAGGCCTCGGTTTTCCCATGTGCAAAATGGCAACATGCCAATCCCACGACCGATCTCCTGGGACTGGCGAGATAGCGCGGGTAAAACTACCTAGTGTGGACTAAGTACCAATCACACAGCAGATTAGCGAGAGGCGCAGGGCTGACCTTGTACTGTCCCTAGGGGTCTCCTGGCCTGTCTCAGGGTATGATCTGAATCCTGTGCTGCAGGTCGGCATCCCATGAATGTCCACCAGACCCCACAGCTCTGCCGCTTCCTCCAAAGGGCTGGTCGAAACGACATCAGACACAGTGGTATAGCTAAATAGGTGCCAATCGCAGGCCACCACTTAAGCAATGGGAACTCTACTGTGGCTACCACCGGACCCAGTGCTCCGACAGATGCAGCTCTGCCTGGCTCTGTCCGGGTCTCACGGTGGGCAGGCTCCTTCCCTTCCCTGGACCTGAGATTCTCGCTGGTACAAACAGGATGGGAGGGAGGCATGAGAGTTAAATCAGGTCATCTCCTGCTGCCCTTCATCTCTGTGACTGTATGTGGAGCTGACCCAACCTTAACCAAACCCTGCTATGGCAAGTGAAATGGGGCAGGGCACAGTGGGCCCACGAGAGACCCTCCTCCTCACACTTAAAGGGGGGGGGGTGGGAGGGTACAGGCATCCACCTCCCCAGCTCTCCATAAGGGCACCTGCCCCCCCCCTTTGCCACCCCATCCATTCCTTCTACACCAGTTTCTCTGTAGGACCCGGGCAAAGCTATTTTTGGTTTCATTCGACCCTCCTCTTCCCTCCCAAATGAATGTTAAGTTGTTCTTTTCCATTCTCTTATTAAGGATTTTCTTGGAAAGAAAATATTATTCCAAACCCAGAAATTTTATTTCTGAATTTGTGCAAATGTAAGTTGTAGGACATTAGCTGCATTTCACATTTTGTGCAAATGGCAGAAACAGGCAATTCGTGTGCTACGGGATGGGGGCTGGCCAGCGATTTCGATAAAATAAACCCTTTTTTAATTTAAATGCTAATGCACTGAATTAAAATTTAATAACTGAGGAAATTGAAAAGCCGAGCAGGAATATTGGAAATAAATCCAAGCAGAAACAGCTGAAATTAAAAATTCTAGAGAGTGGGAGGATAGCAGCTAAGCTGTCTTATATGATTACATTTTTTTTTTTTCAGAATGAAGCAAAAAAAAAAAAAAAAATCCTATCTCTCGCTGGCTCTAGGGCAGTAAATCCACAGTGCTGTGATTTATTGCTCAATTTTCCTGAGGGAAAAAGGCTTTCTTTCATGCTGAAATATTTCATAAATTTCAAGCCAGCATAAATTCTTAATTTAAAAGTTATGGAGGTCACATTTAGTGCACTGGTACGGTTCCAAAATCTTAAAGGAACAGCAGCGACCAAAAAAAAAAAAACAAAAGGAAAAAAAAGAAAAAAGGAGTAGAATTTGCTTTTTTTTTTCCCCCCCATTTTTTCATTTTGGTTTTAATTCACGAGTTGAAATTTCATTATTAAAGATTCCTCCTGGATGGATGGAACCCAAGCACATGGGGAACTGGTATGTGTTTGGAAATCTGCTGCAAAAGATGAAGAGATAAAGATTTAATTCAATTATAAAAAGGCATTTTTTTTTTTTTTTTTAAAGCCACTTGAGGAATTTCTGGTAAAAATTTACTCCCTTCACTGCCCGGGAAGGGGCGAGGGTGGGGGAGGGTGGCCAATGTAATTGCTTCTCTTAGATCTGCAATCTTTTGTGCACACTGATATATTCATTTGTTATACAGCTGTTCAGCGGCGGAAAGAATGCTGGGGCGCCCATAGTTCTAAGCAAATCAATCAAAAATTAATGATTTGTCATGCTTGCACAATGGAGGAAAACAGCTCCTTGGGTCCTGGCTGCCTGATCTCGAAGAATGAAATGCCTTTCTGCGATAAGAGAACCGAGCCAGAGGCTCGGCGAGGCTGAGGTGCCACTGCGAATGTGGGTGCTCATGGTCCCCTGAGCTCTGAGAGAATGGAGGAGGGCCACCATCTTGGAGAAGGCATCTCCAAGATGGTGCCTCGGCCAGTCAAGCCCAGGACAGACCCGGTGAAGCACATTTCCATGGTGGTATAATTAGGATCTTGCCTTCTCCCTCCCCCACTGCAATGCAAAAATTCCCTCCTCCTGGGACACATCAGCGACTCCCCCATCTCCCCTGCCAGATTTGACATGTCTCCGTTCACTGTTCCCCCAACACTCCTAACCCGCCACCACCAGCCCTTTTCACCAACTCTACAGGATGAGGACCACAGTTTCTGGAGCACCTATGTCCACCCAGACCGTGTGCTCCTTCTGGACGAAGACCACATCCCACACATGGCCATGACTCCAGCACCCAGCTTGGGGCCTGCCACAAGGCAAATATTCAGCAAATAGGGTTGAATCCATTACTTATTATTTCTCAGGAAACAAGGACCACGAAGTTGCTTAAATGAATAATAAACTACACTGGCAACCAGGATGAAATAGAACTGATCTTAAATAATCAATCACTCCTTTATTCATTCAACAAATATTCCTTGAAAGCCTACTGTGACAGCTCAGCTTTGGATGGACAACCTCAAATCCACTGGTGGACAATTCCAAATCCCCGACATTTACTGCTTCTTGGCTTCTCTCCACCCTTGGAAGGGAAGAGTGAATGTGAACCCATGAGAGAAGTTCCCTGCATGCTCAAATGCCTTTCAGGTCTTGTATTCTTTCTTAAGTCACGTGAATGTTATATTCACAAGTATCAAACGCACATTACTCCAAAACATGCCTGTGTACGTCATACATATGTTATGTTTGAATATTAAAATACTGTTTTATATTACCAACAGGTACCACTGACCCGGTAGGAAAACGCTCAGCCTCAGCAGTGAGGGAGGCCAAGGGCACTCACCTGGAGGCGTGCAGGAGGCACAGATGCACCTGCCAGAGCCCCGGACCCTGTTGAGAGGACCACTGTCTCCCACTATTTACTGAGATGGTAGGACAGTGGGTCCCAAACAATTAGAGCCTCATTTACACACCTCTTTCCTTTCCAACAACCAATGGATCCCCACAATTGAACTTGAACTTTCTGTCGCACTGAAGCACAAGACTCAAATCAGGGAAAGTCATTCACTCACCCCAAAAGTATTTAATGAGCTCCTTCTATGCACCAGACACTGTTCTAGGCAGTTGGGATATATCCCTGCCCTCACAGAGATTACATTCAAGGTGGGGGAGACAGCAGCGTTAGGTGGAGTACATTAGTATAATATATCCTATGCTAGAAAGTCATCAGTTCTGTGAGGGAAAAACAGAGAAGGGGAAGGGTAATCAGAGTGCTGGGGCAAGGGAGGGGCCACAGGCTGCAATTTTAAGTCAGGTGATCAGAGCTGGTGTCATTAGGCAAACAATGGAAGGTAAGGGAATTGGTGTCCGGGAGGGAAAAGGGACCAACCAGGGCAAAGACCCAAGGGCCAGAGTGTGCCAGGTGTGCTCCTCGAACAGCAAGGATGTCATGAGTGAGGACGAGAAGGGGAGAGGTAAGGGAGGCTGGCCCATGCAGGGCCTTAGAGGCCACTGAAGGCCTGAGGCTCGTACCCTGGAAAGCCACTGGAAAGTTTTGGCGAAGTGAGGTAATTTGACTTCCACTTTAAAAAGTGCCTTCTGGCTGCTATGTTGAGAATGGACCGAGGGCAAGGGGGGAAGCCGGCAGGAGGCCAGTTAGGAGGTCACTGCCACGGCCCAGGTCAAAGATGAAGGTGGTTGGAACCAGGGGAGTGGCAGCAAGGGAGTGAGGAAGTGGGTTTTGACTATCCTGGAAGGTAGGACCAAGAGGACCGCCTGATAAACTGGATCTGGGCTGTGACAGCGGACTCCAAAGATCTTTGGCCTCCGCACCAAGAATAAAGGACCTGTATCTCTCTGGTCCATGAGAAGATGAATCTGGCAAAGCATCTTCCATGGATGGTCACACCACATCAAATCCTCTCAATAACCCTCGAAGGAGACGGTGCAGCTTAACTATCCATCCCCCTTTGACCAAGAATTGGCCAACCACCCAGAGGGGCCCAGTGACTTGCCCAAGGTCACACAGCAGGTCAGTGGCTTGGCCAGGGCTCACCCACCTTCTCACCCAAGTCAATGGCCATTTCCTCTACATGCTTGGCCCTTGGTGTTGAGAAGAAACAAGTCAAACTTGGCCCCAAACAATGGAGGTGAACTTTGCCTACTGAACCATCAGGCCCCAACTCGGGCACAGGCCGCCCCCGCTTTTGTTCACGGGGTGTTCTCATAAAACGCCTATTAAGGGCACTGTGCCAATGCCAAACAATAGCTTTGCACGTTACAAAGAGGATCCCACTCCCAGGGAACGAAATATATTATAAATTCCCTAACTAGACCTTCCTTCTCAGATCAATTTCGGTGACACGTTTCTACCATGTGGTGCTTGGTTTTTAATTCTGTATTTGCTTTCCACCCGAACGTAGTTACTCAAGGCCGCAGACGGCTCAGGGGTCCAAGCTGAAGGGGAGGCTGCTGGAGAAGACTCGCAGTTAAAAGAAGTGGGTATTTCAATAGGTATTCGTACCTTGCACAGTAGACGTGCGATTCTGAGAGAGGCCGTGGGAGTACCGATGTGGACTCAGACATGGTTCCTCGTCATTCACCCAAATACTATCTATTAAGTGCCTACTGCGTGCTGGACACCGGAGTTGTTACTGGGAACACACAGCAACAAGAACTGGGGGAGACGGGCAGTGATGACTTAATTATTTCACACTATCAATTTATAATTACCAACTGAGATACATGCTGTCAAGACGAAGGCCTAGACTCCACGAGCATCTTTGACAACGGCATCCGATGAGACTGTGGGGTCAGGAAGAGCTTCCCTGAGGGAGGGATGCTGGAACAGGGCACACGGAGCTCCTGCTCACCAGGGGGGAATGTACGGTCTAGATGCAAATAAAGCGAATACAAGCTGGGTGCCAAGGAGCCAAGAGAAGGGCACCATCTTACCCAGCAGGGAAGCCTGGGTCCCTGAAGCCTGCAGGGCTGCAGCCTTCTCTGAAGGCTGTTACCTCTGGAGGAAGGGACCAGCCCACTGACAGGCCCAGGCTCTGATCAGACCCCAGGCCAGAGCCCGGAGGTCAAGGGAGGCCCAGACGTAACATCAACTGGCCAAGTTTCCAACTACAAGGGAAAACAAAGGGAAATGACCGTCTTTATTCCCCTTGGTTACGATGCCACTCTGCCCCTCCCCAAGCCCTTGCTATCTGAGGTCAAGTGTCAAGAGATAAATCAGGCTTCCTAGGGATGGTACCAGCACGGTTCTACCAGTTTCACAGGCCTTTCCAGGTGCGGGCAGGACCTTCCCTCTCTGGTGGACAACCGGACGGACTACAGCAGGACCTTAATGCTGACATCATCATCAGCATCCCCACCACCACCACCACGGTCATGACCGTCTCTGTCATACCATCAACAGCTGGTGATTACAGAGCACCTGCAAACCAGGCACAGGACTTCGGGCTTCACTCCAAGGCTCCACGGGCTGCCCTGAAGGCTCGTGCACCTCTCGAAGCAACCAATGGCTGCAGGATGGAGGCAGGGAGCCCAGCGTGGAGGCCACCGTCATCTTCCAGGGAAGAGATGACAATGGTTGGGGACAGCAGTGGAGGAGAGAAAGCTCTAGAACGAAGGGCTACTGGGAGCGCCAAGGATCACCTAAGACAGCGAGTGAGGAGTACCCGGGGCGGACCGGGCACGCAGCAGTCACTCAATAAATGGCAGGTTTAAAAACAGATAAATGATGGCAGCTTTTGAGAAACTCTGGTCTTAAGACTGTTCACAGAGGACCTGGTCTCCTCCAGGCACAGACCTGGGCACCTGGGAGACACAGCAGTGAGAGATGAAGCTACCTCCACACCCGGGGCCTGACTCCGGCAGGAGGGGCAGTAGCCTCCCCCAGGCTTGCCGCGCAGGCCTCGCCGCCCACACCCCAAGCCTCGTTCTCATTCCCAGCACGGGTAGAGCCCAGAGTCCACACGGGGCTCTAAAGGGTCCATGAGAATTCCTGGGTGTTTCAAGTGCATAAGTTCTATTTGCCCAGCTGCGCTGGATCACAACGGGTTCTAGGCTGCGTCCGAAAGGGGGAGGCTGCTCCTGGGGTCAGGTCCAGCAAGGTTACTGGTTTTGGGGTTTGTTTGCTTGTTTTATTTATATTAAAATAATTCTAACAGAGTTACAGAGAAACTATGAGGAGTTCCCTTCCACCTCTCACCCAACATGAGGGGCTTCAGGCACAGGAGAAACATGGTCAGAACTGTATCTGCAAAAAGGCTCGGGGGGCGAGCAGGAACACAGAGGCATTAAGACCAGTGAAGGGCTGGGGCGCCTGGGTGGCTCAGTTGGTTAAGCGGCTGCGTTCAGCTCAGGTCATGATCCTGGGGTCCCGGGATCGAGTCCCGCATCGGGCTCCTTCTTCGGTGGGGAGCCTGCTTCTCCCTCTGACCCTCACCCCTCTCATGCTCTCTCTCACCTTCTCTCAAATAAATAAATAAAATCTTAGAAAAAAAAAAAAAGAAAAGACCAGTGAAGGGCTGATGCCAGCATCCCAGAAGGGTCAGCTGGGGCCCGAGCTAAGGCCAGATGAGGCCTGGTCTCCCTCCCCAGGACCAGCAGTCAAAATCCTTAGGCCCCGAGAATAAATCGTGAAGAAGGCCACCAGCGGTCACTGGGAATCACTGCGAGTGACTTGCGAGTGACTTGCGAGTGGGACCTTGGCCTCTCGGTGCCTCAGTTCCTTCCTCTGTAAGATGGGAGTGATGCTGGTGCCCCCCTCCCGGGCTACTGTGAGGACTAAATGAGCTCATCAGTCACATGCTCAGGGCAGAGCCTCACAGCCACATAGTGCTGGCTTGTATTTTAGTCCAGCATGAAGGGCCCCCAACGGGGAGAATACCAGCAGCCCCGGGGCAGCCAGCATGTATTAAGCACCTCCTGTATGCCAGGCCTGGGCTCGGGCACTGGGTATACTGCCCCACTGAATCCCCTCAATCACCCTGGGTGGTAGGGACGGTCCCCAGTCCTGCAGTCCAGGTCAGGTCAGGTCCCCGAGGCTTGCAGAGGGCAGGGACCAGCTGGAAAGAGGCTCAGCCAGGCCTCCAACCCCAACACTCTGATTCCAAGTCCGTGTCCTCAAACCCTAGCCATGATACCTCCAAGGCCCGGCGGGGTGACCTTGGCGAGTGACTTCCCCATCTTTAAGAGTGGACACGCTCCTCTGCGTGCATAAATGCTGCTCTGTTTGTTTTCTTTCCAAAAAAGAAATGCGTCTCAGCTCCTTACAGTCACACAGTTAATCTCTCAATTTACAAAAGAGCGAGTCATGTGACTGGATTCCACAAAAATTCTCTCTCCAGGTTTATGATTTTACAGAAAACTCCAGGGAAAACCGCCTGGAGCAAGTTAAAACCAGATCAGCCATAAACCATGTCCTGGTACAGCCGCACCAAGCCAAGACTCAGATTACTCATTAAATATGTGATAAATATTCGCTTCAGATCAGCAGGAAGTGGGGGGGGGGCGGTAAAGAAAGAAAAACTTTTTTGCTTCACAAGGGGGAGAAAAAAAACCTATTGTAAACAGAGAAAGTTGCAAGCTCTAAATTAGTGAACCTAGACTTGGGGGATGGGGTTCTTAAGTCACCCCCTTAAGTATTTCTAAGAAAGGCAGTAAAGGAAAAGGCTACTCCTCAAGTCTCTTCAAGGAGATCAAAGTAAAGGGCTTGGGCCTCCTGTGACCGTGGCCATGGTGACGCCACGGTGATGCCACTATGCGCAGACAGGAAGAGCAGCAACATCCCCATGCCAGGAGACCGCTTCCTCCGACTGCTGCCACAGGCAAATTCTGCCCATGTGTCCCCCCCGCCCCTCCCAACCACCCACCTGCCCAGCGAGGCTGCTGGACTGACAGCCTCTCAGAAACCTTCCAGCTCTGCCATCCGGAGTCAGGCAGCCTGGGTTCAAATTTTGCTCAGAAGTAGCTCTGTGACTGGGCTCAAGAAACATCACCTCTCAGCCTCAGTTTCCCCTGATGTAAAAGAGAGGAAAAATCCCCATGAAACACAACTGCTGGGTGGATAAGAAGGTAGAAAGTCCGTAACGTGCTCGGCTAGTGCTAACAATGCTACATGAGCCACAGATCTGGAGGAGGTCAGCATGATTACACTGATGGTGGTGAGTAAAATTAATCCATTTAAAAAACAAAGAAACCCAAACATATTCCAATCGCTCCAGCGGGGTTTACTCGGCACAGTATCTCCCCACATAGAATCTGGAGCTGGATGGCCAGGGTTCAAGCCCGGACTCCACCACTTACGAGCCATGTGACACTGGGGAAGTCACTTAACCTTCTGAGACTCAGTTTCTTCATTTGTCCAATGCGGATAATGATAGTATGCACCACACAAGGTTACTTAGGGCTAAATCAGTTAACATTTATAAAGCTCTCAAAACAATGCCTGGTACGTAGTAAATGCTCTATAAATAGTTTTAATTAAATGATTTATCATTTACTGAACTCTGGACTATATAATTATCATTTATTAAAATTCAGGTAAGTCCTGTTTTCCTCTGAGCCTCAGTTTCCCCACCTATCAATTGGAGGATTTTGACCAGATGAGCTCTGAGGACCCTCCTAAGTTCTGGAATTTGCTGATTTTTGTGTTTCCTCTGTCTTTGATCATGCCGCCTCACCACCCAGACCGTGGTCTACTGAGCAGCTGGATCCCAGGCCCTGCCCCACAAAGATTTCCCTGACCACAAAGACAACCTCCTAGAGCACCAAGGGCGTGCCTGAGCACACCTAGAAACATACCACCCTCTGCAGCTTTGTTCCCCACCGAACTGCGAAATTTCCATGAGGGTGGCTAACTGTTTAGGGCTTCTCTGGGGCTCCACAGCACCCAGAGCTATGCTGCATACAGAAGGGGCTTAATAAAGGTCAGTCAATTGGTTTAAAACCTAAAGGAACTTCCTGCCAATACATAAAGAACCATGGTGATAGAATGGGGTCTAGGGAATCATCTAGCCCAAGAATGGCGAACGGGTTGTATTTTCAGTGCCAAGTCTAATCAACTATTAGTGGCCCCCCAGGCAATGTGTTGAAAAGGATTCTGGGGCCACAGCAGAGCTCAGCTAGAGAGAGTGCTGTGATTGATTACTGATGTCTGCAGTGAGCATGGTAAAGCTGGGGATGGTAACATGCTTGCCCCCTAAACTACTCCAATATCCTCCCTTTATAGAGAAACCCAGGTCTCCTGGCCGCCAAAGCACCCTTTATCCAGTCACCACATTCCCATTTGCAAAAACATTCCTATATGAAAGAGGAGCTGTGGCCTTTTAAAATTCGGTGTAAAGGGACACAAAAGACAACAGAAGACCAGAGACAAAAGAAATCCACATGGCGGGGGGGGGGGGGGGGGGGGGGGGGGAGAACCTGCATAAAACACTGGACTTACTTTGGTTGTGAAACAAGACTAATTACAGAAGGGCAAAGTAGATACTCTAAGAAAGACTTTACTCTTTTTAAAGAAAGAAAAGTCTGGAACACTTGCTCAAAGTAGAAATCTTACAAATTCCTATTGCAAAATAACTCCTGGTCAGCCAACCACAATCTCTATAAATATATCACAAGATCAACAGCCCAGACAAATAGGGGGAGGGGGAGAATAACTGCATGAATTTTTTAAAAGTCAAAATAGTCCCTCTCATAGTTGGAAAGGAAGGAGTTCACCCATTTTCCTACAAAATGAGAGGCCCGGGAAGAAAAGAAAGATTTTAATTCCTCACATCCCAGTGGATGCCTACTGAGAAATCTACACAGCCAAATTCTTTTGAAATTATTCTACAATTCTGTTTTTTTGCAGGGAGGGGGGAGAAATCTGGTACCCTGAATCCATCGGGGGCCGCCACGATCTTACAACGGCTCCCATGGGATTATTCAGAGTGGGAACAGCCAATTGCTCTAATGGGCCTGATGGGGGGGGGGGGTATGCCCTACAGGGTCTGGACCAGACAAAGGAAGACAGTCTACGTATTTAAAACAGAGGTAATTTAATATAGGGATTTGAGGACACAGGTGGTAAATGGGTGAGATCAAATGGGGGAAAGGAAGGCCACCAAGGACTAGCCAGGAGAAAGAAACGAAGAGATGGGTTTACCAGAAGTTGGGGCCGTTCAGCAAGGGCTGCCCAATGGGAGTGGATCCCAGAGGCAGCTTACACAGAAAACACTGTGAGAGGCAAGAATGACTGGGGACAAATACCCTGGGCTGGTGGTCCCTTCTTCCCACCTTCCAATCTCCCTGCTGGGCATCCTTCTGGCTCAACTACTTGAAGGCCAGAGGGCAAGGGCACCCAGGAAATGCAGGTCCTTGTCAATCAGAGCACGTCAGGGGAAAGACAGGGACGGAGCTCAGGTCAATCCAGCAGCTGAGCAGCTCAGATCAGGAAGTTCCTGGAGGAGAGGACCACGTGGTAGCGGTGTCCTGCACGCTCACCAAGGGGTCCCCCCTGAGTCTAGCTTCCCTGTAGGGACTGTAACTTCCTCACGGCCAAGGCGGTCTTCCCCTGAACTGTGTCATCCTCCGCACCAGCCAGCAGTCATGGCTCAAACCTGATGGGACCCTGGAAGTCTGAGAAATGGACTTCTGGCCAACTGGTCCCAGGCTCCCAACATGTGGGATGTCTGGATGGCCTTCCAGCATACTTTTCCTTCAGGCCTTTGCTCAGAACCTACAGTGGACAGCAAATTCAGAATGTGAATGAAGGCTACTTGTTCCCAACTCATCAGTCAGAAGACCCAAGCACCCGGGAGACACTCCAGAAGCATCTCCTGACCAGATCTGGAAGACTATGTTTATGGGGGTCAGGATGGGAGGCTCAGCGGTACTGAAGTCTGATACCAGCTGGAGGGCTGAGATGGAAATGCTCCTAAGGCTCCAGAACTTTCCCCCTTCTGGATTAGACTCCAGATCCACACTGGAACTTCATGGTGGTCTTTTTTGAACCATATCGTGAAAGATAAGAGTGTTCCTTTCCCACGAGGTGCAGACTCAACCCTACAAACCCCTTCGTCCTGGCTGTGGCTAAAGGCTTGGTTTCAAACTACACTGTGTAAAGAAAGGGCCCTTCCCTTTCACTGCCGGCTCCATCCCCACCTCCCCCCAGCTGCAGGACCAATCTCCCTCCCCTGTTTTCTTAAAGCACTTATTGCCTGGGCCATTCAAATCGTATTGATCAACTGGCTGGTACATTCAGTCATCTTTTTATGACCTGTCTCCCAAGCCAGAGCACACATCTTCTTTGGGTAGAGGCCGTGCCTCTGGATTCCCCAGTGCCCAACACATGGCCCAGCAGAGAGAACACATTTACACAGCATCCTTAACAGGGAAAACGGCTCAGGTTCCCAGAAGCCTGCGACTGGCGTGAGACAGGAATAACACAGTCTATCAGTACCCCGTATCTGTCTAGTGATCGGCAGGATTTCTACACCCATTATTTCACTTAATTCTTTACAAAGCAGGAGTCATGATTTCCATTTCAGAGAAGAGGGTGCAGAGGTGAAGGGACTTTGCCCAAAGTCAGTAGTTGCTGGCAGGGCTGAGATTCAAACCCATGACTTCTTCCAAGACAAATAGCAAGTTTCTTGCCCCCCGCCCCCCGCCCCGCCCCGGCTCTTGTCTCCCTTTCCAAGATTCCATGTCTTGCTTCTCTTTCCTGAAATGAATTGATTTAATGAAATCATTAAGTGATAAAAAGAGTTCATAAACGTGAAGGCACTTAGAACAGTGCCCGGCACAGACTAAGTGCTGAAAGTAATGGCCACCACTGCCTTCATTGTCATGGTCATCTCTCCATCACCATAAAACTCAATAAAACGCCAACCCACCAGAACACCAGCAGTTAGCAAGCCTCACAGCCAATGCAGCAGAATATGGAAAATGCCCACATTTAATTAAAACGGGGAAATTACAGAATGTCAAATGACTGATCAGTGAAGAAGAGACATTTAAAGAGACTGGAGGATTCTCAGAATCCCTACCCAAAGCATGGACCCACCCTTTACCAGCAGCTGAGCAGCTCAGACCAGGAAGTTCCTGCAGGACACGACCACGTGGTAGACCATCCAGACAACCACCAACACTTTATTCAAAATTAGGCCAGACTCTCCCTTCCTGACTGACCTCATGGAGAACACCTTCACTGCACAAAATATAGTACCTTCTCATCAGTGCACCATCTTTTGGGCCAGAAGGCCTGATGGACAAAGGATAAAGGCCCAGAGTGGAAGTAACATGGGCAAGGCCATGTGTGTCTGAATACAATCTACAAGCCCCTTTCAAGAGTGTCAGCCTAGGGTACCTGGGTGGCTCAGTTGGTTGGGTGACTGCCTCTGGCTCAGGTCATGATCCTGGAGTCCCGGGATCGAATCCCGCATCGGGCTCCCTGCTCGGCAGGGAATCTGCTTCTCCCTCTGACCCTCCCCCCCTCTCATGCTCTCTCTCTCTCTCTCTCTCTCTCATTCTCTCTCTCACAAATAAATAAATAAAATCTTTAAAAAAAAAAAAAAAAAAAAAGCACGTCAGCCTTATCACTCCCTCGTTGGGTCCGGTGTGGGGCTCTGCAATCATGGGGCTGAATATGTTTTTTTGCTGAGGCACAGAAAGACCAATGTTCCAGTTTCCAGCTCATGACCTGGCCCAAAGTCTTTGGGCCAACAAAACAAGTCAGCAGCTACCAGCCTCAGCTAAGACAGAAGATGTGGAGGCAGAACTGTGTCATGTCAACTCTCCCAAATGGGGTTTTTCTACAAGAATCTCCAAAGCAGCCGTGTGCCCTCAGCTGTCACATCCACTGCTCCCTTTGTCTAATTGTGACTCGCCACTGTCAACAACTGTGTTGCCAACTCTCATCTCCTTTGACCTAGTAATCCACTTCGGGGAACAAATTCTATGAATACTGTACAAAAGAAGGAAAGAGATTCATGCACAAAGATGTCCACTGCATTATTTATAATAAAAACTCAGAAACAATCTATACGCACAATGTAAAAAGGTCTCTACTTACAAGGCGGTGATCAGAATGGATGTCTGTGAACAGCGGACAGCTACATGAAAAATACCTGGGCATTAAAGTGAAATGACAAGAAGAGAATCAAAACTCTGTGTAACTTTGTATAAGCCAACTCCCAAAGCACTTGCTCTGAATGGCTCAGAAATTCTTCTTCCTTCCTGCTTAGCTTTCTATCATCGCCGCTTGCGAGGAAACACTCATTGTACTTGAACGCATGCCGCACATCTATACAGGAAGGTACCAGGAAAAGGTGATTTCCTGGGATGCCATCCTTCTCTGGAATGAAGACATGTGACTCTGCAAAGACATCCTTTTCCAGTCTGTCGTCAGGATGAGGGCACCTGAGGAGACGTGGTGGCTGAAGCCAGGTACACACCCATCCACAGTGAAGTTCAGCACTCTGGGTATTCAAACTCCACTGGGAGCTGCCCGAGATGACCTGCAGAGTTCGTTCAAGCACTAAGATGTTCTCTAACAAACTCTGGCGGAAGGTGACCTTAAGCCTACCACCTTTTTCATAGAGTAGACCCTGAGAGGGAGGTTTTTAGATTGTAGATAGCTGCACCCACCCACAACTCCATGACTGCTACTGAGCATAGAGATATTACTATGGGTCCGTACTCTCAAAGGCTCGTTAAATACGTTTGAACTCCTCCACCACCCTCAATTAACTAGGAATTATTCATCTGCTTTACAACTGGAGAAACTAAAGTCCTGAGAAGTGCAGGGACTTGTTATGGTAGAGAAGTGGATCCACCAAGTGAGAATGTTCAGATGTGCAGTCCAACCGCATGGCACAGTCTGAAACGTGAATGTAGGTCAGGTATCTTTAGTAAGCCATCTTGTTTGATCCTCACTGCGTAACTATGCAGTGGAGAATACTGTTGCCATTTGTCTGGGTCTTCCCAGAGTTCCTAATACTGTTGTGATCTTATAGATAAAGAGACAGGCTCAGAGGGGTGAAGCCACTTGACCAAAATCACCCAGCTGGTAAGCAACAGGGCCAGTATTTGAAATCAGGCTTTTCTGGCCCCAAAGCCCACGCACTCAGCCATCCTGCCACACCTAATGCCACCAAAAGGAGATAAAATGAGAGAGCTATAAGGAGTCAGACTATATACCACAATATAAGGAAACATGTCCAGAGCCACAGAGGTTGCCCAGAAGTGGTGGGCTCCCATGGGGAGTGTGCCATCTGAGGGTAGAGAGTCCACCCACATGGTGAAAAACTAACAGTGGTTACGAGGAAAAGGATAGACGAGCTCCTGGGGTAGGGGGGATTAAAGAGGTGGTGCTGTTTGCCAGGAGATTCCAGTTCCGGATCCTTCTGGAGGAGCCAGCCCTTCCTAACCCTTCTTCAGACTGGCCCTAATTACCTAGCTTTTTTTGTCCTCCATATTTAAGGGCCACCATCTTTTAGTGAAATGTTGCGGACCAAATATTTCATTTCCTTTATTCCCCTCTTCCTGGCTTCACAAGTGTAGTAAAAAGTTAATGAATCTATAAATTGCTCACTGGCTTAAAATGAAAAAAAAAAAACCAGTTAATGGAAATTTTAATGAAAACGCCCCATCCGCATAACTGATGGCAAACCCAGGCCCAGAATGGCTGGCACTGCGTGGCCCAAACCAAGTGCCATGAAAGCTTGAAAACATTTCCTGGAAGAAAGTATATCAGAATTGGAAAGGAAGAAGTAAAACAGTCTCCATTTGCAGATGACATGATTTTATATAGAGAAAATCCTGAAGACTCAACCAAAACACTATTAGCTCTGATCAATGAATTCAGTAAAGTTGCAGGATACAAAATTAACACACAAAAATCAGTAGCATTTCTGTACACTCACAACAAATTTTCTGGAAAAGAAAGAAATCAATCCCATTTCTAATAGTACCAAAAACAATAAAACACTTAGGAATAAATTTAACTAAGGCAGTGAAAGATCTCTACTCTGAAAACGACAAGACACTGATGAAAGAAATCCAAGACACAAATAAATGGAAAGGTATCCTGTGTCCATGGACTGAATTTTACTACCAAAAGCATTCTATGGATTCAATGCAATCCCTATCAAGATTCCAAATGACATTTTTTATAGAAGTAGAAAAAATGCTCCCAAATTTTACATGGAACCACAAAAGATCCCAAATAGTCAAAGAAATTCTGAGAAAAAAGAACAAAGCAGAAGGCATCAACTTCTCCTGGTTTTGAGCTATACTCTAAAGCTTCAGTCATCAAAACAGTGTATTACCAGCATAAAAACAGACAAATAGACCCATGGAACAGAATCGAGAGCCCAGAAATAAGCGCAAGGATGTGTGGTCAACTAATATTTGACAAGGGAGCCAAGAATACTAAAGAATGGAGAAAAGACAGTCTTTTCAATAAATGGTGCCAGGATAAATGGATATTCACACATAAGATACTGAAACTAGACCTGTATCCTATACCACCCACAAAAATTAACTCAAAAATGGATTAGATTTAAAAGCAAGACCTAAAACCATGAAACTTCTAGAAGAAAACACACATAGGATAGGAATAAAGCTCTTTGAAATGGGTCTTTGTAATGATTTTTTTGGACAGGATACATAAAGCATAAGCAACAAAATAAAAAATAAACAAGTGGGACAATATCAAACAAGAAAGCTTCAAAACAGCAAAAGAGATTATCAACAAGGTGAAAAGACAACCTACAGAATGGGGAAAAATATCTGCAGAACATGCAACTGATTAAGGGGTTAATATCCAAGATCTATAAAGAACTCCTACAACTCAACAGCAAAAACATAAATTAAAAAAAAAAAAAAAAAAACTATTTAAAATGGGAAAAGGACCTGAAGAGACATTGCTCCAAAGAAGATATATAAAAGGCCAAGACGTCCATGAAAAGATGCTCAACATCACTAGTCATCAGGGAAAGGCACATTAAAACCACAATGAGATATCACCCCACACCTGTTAGAATGGCCAATAAAAACAAACAAACAAACAAACAAACACAAGAGATAACAAATGCTGGTGGGATGTGGAGAAAAAGGAGCCCTTGCGCACTGCTGGTGCGAACGTAAACTGGTACAACCCCTATGGAAAACAGTATGGAAATTCCTCGAAATTCCTCAAAAAATTAAAAATAGAACCACCATATCATCCAGCAATTCCACTTTGGGCAATATATCCAAAGGAAATAAAAACACTAAATCAAAAAGATATCTGCACCCCATGTTCACTGCAGCACTATTTACAATAGCCAAGACATGGAAACAACCTAAGTCCATCAATGGATGAATGGATAAAGAAGTTGTGGTATGTGTACACAACGGACTATTACTTGGCCGTAAAAAAAAGAAAAGGAGGAAATCTTACCATTTATGACAACGTGGATACCTAGAGAGTATTATGCTAAGGGAAATAATTTAGAGAAAGACAAATACTATATGATTTCATCTATATATGGAATCTGAAAAAAAGGGGGAGGGAGGGAGGGAGGGAAGGAAGGAAAGAAGGGAAAGAGAAGAGAAAGAACCAAATTCATAGAAAACGAGATCCAAGTCTTGGTTACCAGAGGTGGAGGGGAGGGGGAGAAGGAATTGGAGGAAGATGGCCAAAAGGTGCAAACTTGCAGCTGTAAGATAAGGAAGTCCTAGGGCTATAATACACAACATGAGGACTATAGCTAACACTGCTGCATGGTATACAGGAAAGTTAAGAGAATAAATCCTCAGGGTTCCCATAAGAAAAGAAAAAAATTCTTTTCCTTTTTTTTTTCTCTTTCTTGTATCTATGTGAGAAGATGGATTTAGCTGAACCTACTGTGGTCATCATTCCACAATATGCGCAAACCAAATTGTCGTGCTGTACGTCATAAACTCTACAGTGCTGTAGTATGCCAACCATCTCTCAATAAAATTGGGGGGAAATGGAAAAAATTAAGACGAAAGTGGGGTTCCAAGCTCATGGACGTCTGAAAGATGAGAAAGTCTCCAGGCTTCAAAGTGGTATCGTGCGCTACATCTACCCTAAAGGAAACGTCGTCAGCAAGTTCGATCAGCGAACTGGGAAACCCCATTTGAGAAAAAGAAAGTGGCACGGGCCCACACCTGTTCTGAGGCAGGAAGCCAAAGCTCGGGACTCAACTCCCAAGATGGAAAAAAGTTGTGAGAACTGAAAAGCCACCACATATTGCTGGGATTCTCAAGAGGAGCCCATTGACATGCGGTCGCCCGAGTTGCCCTCCTCTGAAATGCCAGAGTTGACAGGAGAGGGTATTGTATATTTGGGGAAAAGGGCCCCAGGCCCATCCAGGTTCATGCTCCCTATTCAAAAGTACTACTCTGATGTCTGCTCTATGTCAGGCCCTGAGCTAGGACATTTACAGATTTTGTTTCTGATATGCCCCCTACAACATGGAATCTAATAAATATAACCGTCCTCACTTTAACCTAGTAAGGAAAAGGAGGCTCAGAGAAGTCAAGTGACCACCTCGAAGTCACACAGCAAGTCCAACCCCATCCTCACAGGTAGATACTCAGGCAGTCAGCACTCCTGAAAACTCACCCAGGCCTCCTTCAAAAGCCTCCAAAAACAGACCTCCAGCCTCCATTCAAGGCCCTCTGAACCAACAACGCCGATTTGGTCTTAGATACAAGTCTGACTCTTGCCTTCTCCTCTTTAGACCTTCACAGACTCCCCTCTTCCTGCCAAGGTAAAAACCATGCTCCGTCCCAGCCTCCATTACCTAATGCTCCGGCCACACCAGCACTTCTGCCCCCGCTGCCTAGCTCATCGCCTGCTCACTCTCCTCCCCATCCCCCCAGTCCCATCCTAGAATCACCTCCACCAGGAAACTCCATGACACCCCCAGCCGCCCTCCTCCACCTCCTATGTCCACCCAGCTCCGCAACGCAGGGTTGGAGCCCCTCTGATGTACCCCTCTGCCCAGTGGTCCCACTGCTCAATTACCTGCCGCCTGCCTCCTTCCCCAGGCCGTGGGCAGCGCCGAGGTGGGGGACTGAGGCCTGTTCACCCAGCACAGGGCCTGACCCGGAGAGACCCAGGAAACCCTGAGAACGGGCAGGGTGGCAGGAGATGTCTCCCTGTGGTGGCATCCTTGTCACACAACACCCTCAAACCCTGGGACCAGGTCCAGCTCTGCCCAGTCTTCCCCAGCCTCCCCGAGGGACAATCGCCTGGACCAGTGGCCATATCACTTCCTCTGACGCTTTCTATGTCCTCGCCTGTTCGTTCCTCCCTCAGGGGCTCTACCAGGATAAAAGTGGCTGAGCCCACAGAGTCAGAGAAACGAGGACCAGAAGCAGCAGAGAGGGCCAGGGAGCCAGAGCACGGGAACAGGAGGGCGACAAGCACACGCTCAGGAGAGTGGGGACAGGCCTGCGTTTGTCCTCTGGGCAGTCCGGGCCATCGGCAAAGCGAGGCGGACGCCGACACCCGCCGCCAGCACCCAGGGCCCTGGCAGAACTGCACAGGGACAAGAAATACCTGGAAATTCTAACCGCCGCTTTTAGTTTCCAGAGATTTCTGAAGCCTCTTTCTCTTTGTTTTTCCCCTAAACCAGTTACAATTAGCATTGAGGGATATAATTACGTTGTTAGTCTAATTGCCTGTTTGAAGCCGGATCTACGGGGGTTTAATGGAAGATTTGAGGGGGAGGGCAGATAAAATAAAAAGTCGGGATAATCACAGAAGAGCTGTGTCATGTGACTCTCCTCCCAGGTAGAGACAAGGCCTGAACTGCGTCAGAGGCCAGGGAATTGCCTCCTGCGCCAAGTCCCCGGCCCGACGGGGCGGGGGACAGAGCTACCGGGCGGCGCGACTTCGCTGGAAATTGATTTTGGAGACGCTGACCTAATTAATCAGGAAACGATCTTAGAAAGGCCCTCGGATGCGGAGCCTCTGCACTATTACTGTTAAGTGACACACTTACACATCGGCGGGCAGTATCTTCCCAGGTGGAGCGGGCATGGTGGAAGCTGCCAGGGCGGCTGCGAGCCCAGAGACCTGCCCGTCGCTAGGGGAGACCGGCCCTGTGCAGGCAGAGTGCACGCCTCGGGGTCCTGGGGGCACAATTCAGAGGGAGGCAGCTCTGAGCTCAGGAGGAAGAGGAACATTCTCCTCCAGGGGAAGAGGACGATGGAGAGGTAGTGAGCACCTCGACAACAGAGGCATTCAAGTGGGACGGTCTCATGGTGAGGATGCAGAGGAACCAGCCATGAGGAAGAACCCAATGCCTGGAGGGGCTCTCCAAACAGCCCGTCTCCAGGCCACAGAGACAAAGGAGGTGTGGAGGAATAGTGAGGAGAGAAAAGTTCTCTTCCTGCCTCCTGCCTCCCAGCACTGACCCCCCGAGTTATGGGACTTCCACTCTGAAGACCCAGCCCTTATATCTGGGTGGCAATGGAAATGTTCCTTCTCTAATTGCTTTTTCCCAAATACGGGCAGCAATTTGCAGTAACCAAAAGCTACTTCCATATGGGAAAAGTAAAGTTTCTCGTTCAAGGAGAGGTGCCCAGGTTCAAACCCAGCTCTGATTCCCAAATTCCCTGGGTAAGTTAAGAGCAAGGCAATCTCATGGGCAATTATGGCCACCATGGTGGCCTTGCTGTTCCCGGGCCTTCTCTGCCACAGTCCCATTCAATACAAGCACGACATCTGGCCTGGGGACCAAGGAGCCTACCTTTAAACCTGATCTCTGTGAAGTTCAGAAAACAGGCAGAGATCAGTTGCCCCCCACCCCCGGTCCTTCAGCTGCCCATCATGGGAAGAAGGGGGGAAGCGGATCACTTCATAGCACCCCCCCCGCCCCAGTTCCAAAATGTAGGAAGGCAGGAGGCTTCCCTACCAAGCTGGGAAGTACAGGGATAATAACTTGACCAGACAGGACTGACCCTGTGTACATGCCTTCTAAAGCTATTGCCCCTGGTACCCCCACAATGCCAGGGACTCCCACCTGCTCACCCCAGCCTGGCTGGCTCCTAGCACAATGCCTGGCACATGGTGGACACCAAAATTATGTGGACAGATAAATGCCACTAAGTGGGCACTTAACTGGCCACTACCAGGTGGCTCTGTCTGATGAAATGACAGATGTCCTTTTAATCCAGTAAGCTGGGTCTGAAACATCTCAGCCTCAGGGTCAGAGAAGTAGGCCTCAGATTCCTTCCAGAACCTTCCACGTCCCATGGCCACACGCCTCCTCTGATCTGACAACGGCATAGCTGTGAGACCTGGGTGCCCACAGCAATTCTCTTTAAGAGTAAAGTGTGAGAATTTGGGTCTCCAGGCAAAGATGGGCACTCAGATGCCATGGAGTTGGGCAAGGCAGTCTCTGCTTCCCTCCCACGCCGCGCCTTCTGATTAACTTGTGCCTATAAGCAGAACTGTCATATTCCAAATCCCAGGGCTGCCTGGGAGAAATGAGTTCTACCGGGTTTTCTGCATTTTCCCCATTCAGGGTTGACAATGGCCATGGAGTGTGCTTGAGGCCCTCAGTACAAAGGGAGCGAAAATTCCACTGTGCCATTTATGAGGCTGCACTGCACATATGACCCAGAGCAGAAAGACTCATTGAAATCCAATAAAGATGAGGGGCGGGGGGAGGCTCCTCTGTTCCTGGAGGCCCACAGCATCTCCTTCCACACAATCTGCTTGGCTCCGCCATCGACTGAGGGGAAAACAAGCTGCCATTCTGACGCTCTTTGTCAAGAGCAACAAGATGGCAACTAAGGGGACTTCCTGGACTTGCCCTTCTCCCCTACATTCCTCGAGGCCTTCAATTCAAAGGCCTTCAGAAGTCTGAGGCAGCTGTGGTTTTCTTGGGAGGGAGTAGGGGGAGTAAAAGTTTATTTATAATAAAACATAAAAACAGAGCCATGGCACTTTTTTTCTAGTGGAGACAACTGCTGGCTGTTTTCACATTCTAAAAGGCCAGGAGACCTCGTACCTGCCCAGAAGCCTCCATGTCAGGGCTGGTTCCGGCCACTCAGAGCAGCCAGGGAGTTGTGGAAGGCCCAAACAGGGTCTCCCAAGGGCCTGACCCTGAGCTTCAGAACAGAAGCCAGAACTCTCCATTCACTTCAGCATGTGGCCATGGGAGTTGGAAGGTTCTAGAAGGACCCTACGTGTCAAGCCCTGTGCTGGACTTGATAGAAACCTCAAGGAACTTGCTATCTAGGAGGGCCAAGACGGTGTCACATGGAACTCACATGGATGCTCTGAGTATACTCTCATCATTTGTACCACCTGAGCTTTCATGAGGTGTGCAGTATTTTACACACATCACCTCTTTTAATCCTCACAGTAATGCTGTGGGGTAGGTATTCTGTACCTCAACTGTCCAGATGAAGAAAAGGAGAATGACTAAGTTTCTCGTTCAAGCGGAGGAGCCCAGCTTCAAAGCCAGCTCTGATTCCCAAATTCCCTGGATGATCCCAACCAACCAGTGGAGAAGGATTCCCTATAAAAGGCCCCAGGACAGATTCTTTGTCAGGAGAGCCAAATGCGGATTAGCTTGTCCCCTCCCTCCCTCCCTTCCTTCCACAAAGCTGCCCTGAGCCCCTCCTCTGAACCAGGCACTCTACCCACAGGATCTCAGGGAAGAGAGGCGTGGAAAACAGCAGGCCTCCACTTGGAAGGAGAGACAGGAGAGATGCCATCAATGTAATCCTCAACACAGAACCAAGACTGGAGAACCACAGCCAGCCAGGAGGAGGCAGGCCTTCCCAGAGCCCCCCACAACACAATGAACGGGCTGCAGGGAAGAACTGGGTCAGGCCCATCTCTGGAAACAAGCGGCTCCTGGCCATAAAGCCTGGAGTGCAAAATGGTGCCTTGGGAAGGTTCCCCCGCATAACCCACCACTGGGCTCCCCTTGGGTTCTGTGAATACAAGTGAGTGTAAGGGCGTGAGACCCCCAGCCTGCACACAGCACAGAAGCACCCACCCCGCCACCCACCTGCCCCCCCCAACACCCCTGCAAGAGGTATTATCACACCCCACTCCAGAGAGGAGGAAATGAAGCTCACACATCCTCACTCCTTGGCCTACAATAGGTAGAGATGGAAGAGGCTCTGCCGATGATTAACATCCCAGCCTGCCCCCACCTCGAGTAAGTAATTACACACTGGGTCAGGTCTGTAGTCCCTCCCTGTAGGTACCGTGTCTGCAATCAGGGGAATGAAGGTGGGGCATCTTGAAGGAGCGAAGGGCTGTCTGTCTCTGTGAACTCACATGAAATCCCAGGACTCCCTGTTTCCTTGGAAAACAGTTTCTAGACTTGTCACCTATAAATTGCCTGAATCTTTCTTTTTTAGGTTTCCCCTACTTCACTAATTGCTTCCACTGCCTTTTGCTCCATAAATTTAATTAACCTGCTATGTGACCTTGGGTTAGGCAAGCCACCAGCCCTCTTCAAACTCAGTTTCCTTCTCTGTAAAATGAGAGGGGGAATCTCTCGGAGCCCCGACTGCTTCACCATCCCTGGATTTTGTGACGGGGCTCGGGCTAATAATAAGCACATGACCTTGATGTTCCTGGCTGCGCTGGCCTGCAGCTTCCCAGAGCACCTGGACCATCCTGCTCTGAACGGCCCCTGGCCCTGAGTCGGCACTAGCTCGCAAGGCCTTGCATTATCCTAGATGAAAAGACAGGACAGCCTAACTTGGCAAAGTCCCCTCAGTCCCTGATGGACCCCCAAAGCTCAAATTTGCCTCTAGCATTTCAGCGGAGCTGCCAGTCCCTGGGTGTAGGAGAAACTCCAGATCAGGGGCTGGATCAAGAGCATAAGCGTGAGGCTGAAATTGTAATAATAATAACTGACATTTATATCACGCCTTTCATCCCCAAATCCCAAATTAATTAACTTTTTACGAGACATTTTTAAACTAGTGCCATTTAATAAAATTCTATTAGAAGAAGTCTTTTTTTTCCCCCAGCCCTATATTTTTATTAACAGCCACCAAAAATATAATTTACAGCCAACCTAGAGCCAGTCAAGAGAGAGACAGGGAGTGGCTGATTCTGCTGGTGAGAAAGCAGGAGATCTAGCACAGGCCACAGGGGCTGACCCCCTGGCCTCACTGTTAGGGGTCTGGGTCCTCTGGGGCAGGGGGGGTGGTGACTCTACAAGACTGAATCTCAGGCCTGTACCATTCATCTCATATTTATTGATCATCTATATTCTGCAGCCACCATGGGAGCTGCTGTGCATAAATCAAGCAAACAAAGCACTCTGGTCCATGCATTCTTGGGGCATACAACCTGAAGGGGTAGAGAAACGTGAAACAGTATCTCACTGGTAACTAGGTAATTGTAATTGTGCTAGGTGCTAAGGAGAGACCCTGCTCTTCCCCACCCCCACCCCCACAGCATCAAACAGGAAGCATAATCTAGCCTGGAGATGGGGGCGTGGGGGGCAGGAAAGACCTCCCTGAACAACTGATTTTTAACCTGGAAAAATGGCTTGCTGTAAGCTACGCAAAACGTGGGGGTAGAGGGAGGGGGCACAATCCAGGCCATGGGAACAGGATGTGTGAGCGCTCAGAGGCTAAAAGGTGTGCGGCATGTCTAAGAAGGAAAAGAAGGCCAGTCCGGCAGGGCAGAGGGAGGGTGGGAGGGAAGGTGGGTGCAAAGTGGGTTTGGAGAGATGGTCAGGCCGGTGGAACCCCATCCTGAGGAGAACGGAAAGCTGAGCAAGTCTCAAGCAGAGGAGATACATGCCCAAATGTGTCCTTCTAAATAACTGGGTCACAGCTGACCTGTATACTCTTTTGTCTGTAGAATATCACCTTTTTATGTGCACCTGTTACATCTGCCCTGTCCAATACACTTGCCACGAGCCACGTGGGACTGCTGAGCATTTGAGACGTGGCTAATCCAAAGTGAGACGTGGGGCGCCTGGGTGGCTCAGTCGTTAAGCGTCTGCCTTCGGCTCAGGTCATGGTCCCAGGATCCTGGGATCGAGCCCCACATCGGGCTCCCTGCTCCGCGGGAAGCCTGCTTCTCCCTCTCCCACTCCTGCTTGTGTTCCCTCTCTCGCTGTGTCTCTGTCAAATAAATAAATAAAATCTTTAAAAAAAAAAAAAAAAAAACAAAGTGAGACGTGCTGGGTGTGGAAACTACACACCAATTTTGAACACTTCATGTGAAATTTAAAAAAAAAAACAGTATGATGGATTAACAAGAATTCTTATATTGGCTACATGTTGAAATGATACACCCTGGAGATACTGGGGTTGAGAACACACGAACATTAATTTCACCTGTTTTTCTTTTTTTTTTTTTTAACTGTGGCTACTATAAAATTTAAGGTCACATAGGTGGCTTGCATTCTACTTCTGTTGGACATCTCCGTGTTACGTATTTAAGAACAAAGGATTTTAAATAAATTATTTATTCCTCTACTTTGGGGGGGAAGATGAGCATTCATGGCTACTGTGGCTAGATTAAGCCCAAGAGCATACTTATCTCGTCCTCGCTCCGTACTCCAACAAACCAGAAAAGGAGGTGAAATTAATGTTCGTGTGTTCTCAACCCCAGTATCTCCAGCGTGTTATCATTTCAACATGTAGCCAATATAAGAATTCTTGTTAATCCATCATACTGTTTTTTTTTTTTAAATTTCACATGAAGTGTTCAAAATTGGTGTGTAGTTTCCACACCCAGCACGTCTCACTTTGTTTTTTTTTTAAAGATTTTATTTATTTATTTGACAGAGAGAGACACAGCGAGAGAGGGAACACAAGAAAGGGTAGAATTTCCACATGGGATCAGAACTGCACAGGGTGGGAGCACAGGCAAGAGGAGGCCAAAGTTCTAACAGGCAAACCAGCCCCAACTATCACCATCTCATTCCTCACCCAGATTTAGTTAAGGAGGGGAAAAAAAAGGGGGGGGGGGGGAGTTAAAAGAAGAAAACCCAAAAACCCAAAAGTCTTTCAACTCCCACTTCCTGTGTCACAGTGAAGTGAGGGGAGAAGTGAGGGGAAGATCAAGGTTGCCCAGAGTGACCTGGACTCCTTTTCAGAATTCAGGGCCAAACTCCCTTTTCTGACATTCGCAATGAATGGGACAGTCAAGGCAAGTGAGGGAGGCCTAGGTCCCTCTTCATCCTCTAAACAGGTTTTACAAACGACTGGCCTGGAATGTTTGGGGGTTTTTTTTAGGGGTGGGGAGGGGGAATCACATTATTTAAATTTTTTTTTCAATTAGTTGCCATAATTTGAAATTTAGGATAATTGACATAAAACTCAGATTTAGAACTTCTCTTAAAAAAAAAAAAATGAGAAGATCTGGCCACACCGGGCCTATGTTCTGACATGACCACAGTCAGCTGTAGCCCAATGCCAGTAGCTGCCGTGGGATGGAATGCAGGGGCTCCCAGTCCCGCTGCAAGCAGGTCATGTCCTGCCCAGATGCACCTGCATGCTCGCCATAATCAAGCTGCTGAGCACATCACACATGCTTTGGAACCTCTCGAAGTGCGGTAACTGTTGTCCAGAACACCCTTCCCTCTCGGGTCCATGGTTAGTTCCTTATCCGACACTGTTCTCCCAGCCTCAGGCTCTCCCGAAGGCTCCGGGTCTCCTGGGGTGCGTGCCATAGTTTGCACTTACCATACGCTAGTGCAATAATTCATGCCCATCTCACTTCCTCTACTGGACACCGAGCCATTTGAGGGCAAGGATCACATCCTGCTTTGCTCCCTTGCCCCATCGGCGCCAGGCAGAAAAGATGCCCAAGAATGTTTACTTTTCGAACCGTGCCAAGAAGAGTGAAAACATGTTGGAAAATCACACCCTACCCTTGCCTCCTCCCCAACTGAATTTCTTCTGGTGATGTTTCTAGATATGGCTGGGACCGTAGTCAACCTGGTGAAACCAACCTAGAACACCCCTCCAAATTATACTTTCACCAATTACCTTAGAGGCCAAAAAAGTCATTAGAGCTTGAAAATTATATGGAGTCTGGAGTGACTTTGAACCCATGTAACCACCCTAAATAGCTCTTTCTGTTGAGCGAACAAGAATTTCTTGATTGCCCTTTATGAAGTTGCCAGAGCCCTGTCTTGCTGCTATTAAAATGAAGTTTCACCACGGTCCTAAACCAGTTCTTCTCGTTTTCTTAAAAGAATGGACTGTCATTCAGCCACAAATAAAACCTTTTCTAAAACAGCAAATTCAAGGGGACCTGCCCAGCGAAGCAAGAAGCAATCATTTCTCCGTGTCGGAAAAATGGAGCATTGATTCACCGACTGCTCTGCAGTATTTCCTGAGCAGCTACTACATGCAGGACACTGCGAGGCAGGGGTGCGTAGAGACCAGGAGTGGCGAGAGTCACAAAGGAGACCTCAAAGGGCATGCCAGATCCACGCATGAGGACATCTAACTTTTCAGTTACTCCATCAACACGAGCACGGGGATGTAGTCCATTCTCCTCCTTAGCAAATGAAAGGCTTTTTGAACCCCTGGATCCTGCCTTCAACAGAGGGACATCAATCAGGAAGACAAAATACAATGGAAAACAGAAGAGACTTAAAATTCATACGTGAGAAATGATCTCCCAAGCCACTCCTCTGGATGAAATTAAAAAAAAAAAAAAAGGATAACTGTACCTAAAAACTTAGGAAGCTCTAGCATCTTAAGTAGGGAGAATGAGGCTCAGAGAAGGTCCTGTCTTGTCTGGATTCGACGTTCTACTCAAGAGCCCACCACTTCCTCCATCTCTGATATCTTCGAGGGTTATGGAAAGAGAAGCTCCCATTACTGATGACTTACTCCAAGCCAGACACTGGGCTACGCACTCTGCTAGCTGTCTACTTCATCTCCCAAACACCCCATGTGGTAGGAGCTGTTCTCATCTGCCTCTTCCAGATGGCTTGGAGAAGGTCGACCAGCTGTCCAGCTGCATGTGCATCCCAAGCAATCTGGTCGCCATGGCCTCGGTGGATACCCAACACTGACCTGATATTCACTCATCTCTCCAGAGCCAAGAAGAGAACACAAATAAAGGCTGGAGTTTTCAGAGCACAAGATCCAAGTGCTGAGGAGGAGAAATGAAACAAGACACCTAGACACACCCTGATCCCATTTCCTAGCTCCAAGAACAAAGAGGAATACTAAATGCTTCCACAGAGGGGAAAGACACTGGTAGAGCAATAAGACGGTGTAGCCTTATACTGCTTATCTGCACGGGCCAGAAGAATGAAGAAGCTACAAGGCTCTGAGAAAATGGGCCCTGAACCTAGAACCCAACTGCAAACCAACCCATCATTCAAGTGTAAGGAAAAGCAATGACCTCTTCTGAACAAACAACAGACATTCGGCTGCCACCCCAGCACCTTTTCTGAGAAACATTAAGGAAAATGAACCCAAAGAAGACCTCTGAGAGAATTTAAAAAGGAAGAGAAAGAAACCCAACAAAACAGAGAGACGTCTAAACAGGGAACACAGAGCTGTGAAGCTCCAGGCGGCTCTCACAAAATACCCAAAAACAGAATGCGTATTTTCTTAAGCTGGAAATAAAATTCCATATCATATTAACCAAGAACAGCTTATAGAGAGAGGATAAGGAATGTATAAGTGCATTTAAGGGCCAACTATTTAGGGGAGGAGGGGCAAGGACAGGGGGGAGAGGCTTGAGGGTAATTACAGATACTAATGAATTCCTGCCCAAGCTTAAATGTTTGTTAAAAATTTAAGCACAGGAAATGAGAAATAGGGTCATGACTTCTAAATCAAAGGGGGCGGGGGGGCGCCAAGCAGCATAAGTAGAATTTAAAAACAGAAATAAGGAAAAGGGGTAACTAAAGAAAGCTTTGGCAATCTAACAGTAAGAAGGAAAAAACATCATGGAAAACCAAATGCAAAATAAGGTGGCAGAAAGAAGCTGAAACTTAGAGGCGCCTGGGTGGCTCAGTCGGTTAAGCATCTGCCTTGGGCTCAGGTCATGATCCCAGGGTCCTGGGATGAAGCCCCCACACTGGGCTCCCTGCTCAGCGGGGAGCCTGCTTCTCCCTCTCCCTCTGCCCCTCCTCCCTGCTTGTGTTCTCACTCTCACTCAAATTAATTAATTTAAAAAAAAGAAGTTGAAACTTAAACAAGCAATCACAATAAATGTGGGTGGTATATAAATCCCCCCACTAAAAACCAGAGTATCACAAATGGGGGCGGGGGGGGATGCAGGGTAGGCCAGGAGCTGAAACAAAGAGACCCAGAAGGGCTAAAAGCAGAAGGAAGAGGATGCAAGATGTTACCAATGAGGAAGATGGGCAGTGGACACATGGAAGCTCTCCATATTGATCTGCAACTCTATTCCTTGTGAAGTCTTAAATTGTTTCAAAACAAAGTTTTTCTTTTCTTTTTTTAAAGACTGTATGTATGTATGTATGTATGTATGTATTTATTTACTTATTTACTGGGGGCAGGGGAGGGAGGGAGGGAGGGAGGGAAGGAGAGAACCTCAAGCAGACTCCACACTGAGCACAGAGCCGGAAGCAGGGCTCCATCCCACGACCCTGAGATCATGACCTGAGCTGAAATCAAGTGTCGGACACTTAGGGGCGCCTGGGTGGCTCAGTCGTTAAGCCTCTGCCTTCGGCTCAGATCATGATCCCAGAGTTCTGAGATCGAGCCCCACATCGGGCTCCCTGCTCCGTGGGGAACCGGCTTCTTTCTCTCCCACTCCCCCTGCTTGTGTTCCCTCTCTCGCTGTATCTCTCTGTCAAATAAATAAAATCTTAAAAAAAAAAAAAAAAAAAGAGTCGGACGCTTAACTGACTGAGCCACCCAGGCGCCCCTCAAAACAGCAAGTTTTTCAAACAACAAGGGATTCACAAAATGACACCAACGCATATGTCAATAAAAAGCAGAAATGGCAACAAACTCCAAGGGAAAAAAAAAAGAGAGAGAGAGAATTACAAAGGACAAAAAGTTTAATGGATATAAAATTCAATGACCAAAAGGATACGCAGTAATGAC
Organism: Halichoerus grypus; assembly: GCF_964656455.1. Taxonomy (NCBI): domain Eukaryota; kingdom Metazoa; phylum Chordata; class Mammalia; order Carnivora; family Phocidae; genus Halichoerus; species Halichoerus grypus. The sequence goes on along the minus strand of NC_135725.1, from coordinate 74,697,734 downwards.
CTTTCACATAGCCATAAAATACAAAGAGCAAAAATGGCTGAAAATACGAAGAGAAATGGAAAAAACAATTGGTTATAAGAGGAGATTGCAGCATACTTCCCCAAAATGGACAGATCATGAGGATTTAAAAAAAAAGAGGCAATAAAGGACTTGAAAAACACAATCTGACAATTTGATATACTTTTATATGTACTTATAAGACAATGCGCATCTTTTCAAAAATCCACAGATCACAAACTGATCACATGATTGGCCACAGAGAAAACCTCAATAATTTTTTTAAATTAGAAATTACACAGGCCATATTCTCTGACCACGAAGCAATAAAACTAAAAATTAAACAGAAAGAGCCACAAAAAATTTAACCACTTGGAAATGTAACCCAAAGGTTATTTTTTTTTAAGAAATTAAAACAAACTGCAGACTGTTTAAAAAATGAACAATGAAAGCACTATATAGCAAAACCCATGGGATACTTCCAAAGCAGTCACTCAAAAAAGAAAAAACTCAAAATAAACTGAAAGTAGAAAATGAGCAAAAATAATTAAAGCTAAAGAAACAGAAAACAAAAGACCAGATAATAAAAGCAAGAGCAAGTCCTTTGAAATTACTAAAAAACAGCCAATGCTACCCCTCCACACCCATGCGTCCAGCTGAGAAAATTAAAAATAAATTTAAAGTATTAAAAAAAAGAGAGGATAAGGGGCGCCTGGGTGGCTCAGTCGGTTGGGCGTCTGCCTTCGGCTCAGGTCATGATCCCAGGGTCCTAAGATCGAGCCCCGCATCGGGCTACCTGCTCAGTGGGGAGCCTGCTTCTCCCTCTCCCTCTGCTCCCCCCTCCCACTTGTGTTCTCTCTCTCTCTCACACATAAATAAAATCTTTGAAAAAGAAAAGAGAATATGGCTATAACTACAGAATCAGAAGAAGAGACAGTGGGAAGGAGGAAGAAAGGAACACTTCATTTTAAATTTTATATTTATCTATTTTTAATGCATACAAAATAGACCAGTTTCTAGATAATAAAAATTACCCAAAATTGACTCAAGAGGAAATAGAAATCCTGAATAGATCAATAATCAGAGGAAGAAATCTGACTTATAAAGTTACTGGGAATATTCAAATAATTTTACTGGCAAATTCTACCAAATCCTCAATAAACCGATTACATCTATGTTTTCTAAATTGTTGGGGGGAGGGTAGCATTTCAATTCTTGCTACAAAGTCAACATACTTGTCCTATTAAAACTGGGTAAGGATAGGGCGCCTGGGTGGCTCAGTCATTAAGCGTCTGCCTTCGGCTCAGGTCATGATCCCAGGATCCTGGGATCGAGTCCCACATCAGGCTTCTTGCTTGGTGAGGAGCCTGCTTCTACCCCTGCCAGCTGCTCACCCTGCTTGTGCGCACACACGTTCTTTTTCTCTCTCCCTCTGACAAATAAATAAAATCTTTATAAAAAAAAAAACTGGGAAGGATCATTTAAAAGATAGAAAATTGTAGATAAATTTTATGTAAATATAGATGCAAAATTCCTACATCAATGTTAGCAAATAAGAGATGGCACCTAAATCACAAAAGTAATCAACTCCAAAAATAAACATCCACCTACATCTTCTGGGCAGTGTGAGATAAAAGAAAAAATTATAAAATTCACTAGGAATTTTTTAAGACCTCTGTAAAGGGTTCTCTCTCAAAACCCCTGCTCAATCTTAATATAATGCTAGAGCTACCCCAATTAAAGTTAGGAATGATCAAGAATGCTCAATGTCACTACCATATCACTCAGAACTATTCTGGAAATCCTAGCCAATGTAGAAAGAATGGAAAAAGGAAACAAGATGTAGAATTACTGAAAAGGAAGAAACAAACCTGCTCTTCTTTGCAGATATGATTATCTACATAAAAAATCCAAGAGAATCAACTGAAAAACTATTAAAACAGAAGAGAACTTAGCAAAGCAACCAGATATAGGATAAATATTCACATCAATGGCTTTCCTACACACCAACGGGAGGAAGAATCCCATTCCCATGAGCAACACAAGTCATAAAACACCGAGAAGCAAGCCTAATATAGTTAGAAGGTACAGTAATTAAAACAGCTGGAAAAATGGCACAGAATTAAGTAAACTGGTCAATTTAAAACAATAAGGTGTCCAGAGGCAGACCCACGTATACCTGAGCATTCAGCGAACTGTAAATGTGTCATTTCAGATCAGTGGGAAAAGGAGGGACTTATTCAATAAGTGACAGTGCCTTGTGATTTGATGCACTGAGAAGGCCACCGCATCACTTCTGAGTATTCCTGCAAAACATGCTTAACCTGTACCTAGTAATAAGGAAACACCAGACAGACCCAAAGTGAGAGTCATTCTATAAAATAACTGGCCCACACTCAAAAAGGGAGGGAGGGAGGGAGGGAGGGTGGGAAGGAGGGAAGGAAGGAGGGAAGGAAGGAGGGAAGGAAGGAGGGAACGAAGGAGGGAACGAAGGAGGGAACGAAGGAAGGGAACGAAGGAAGGGAAGGAGGGAGGAGGGAGGGAAGGCAGGAAGGAAGGAAAGGAGGGAGGGAGGAGGGAGGGAGGGAGGAAGGAGGGAGGGAGGAAGGAGGGAAGGGAGGGGACAAAGAAAAAAAAGTGAAGGTCATAAAAGACAAAGACTAAAGAACTAATTCAGATGCAGAGACTAAAGAGAACAAGTGAATGCAGCGAGTGATCAGGGTTTTCTGGTGAAACAGGAATAAGGTCTGTAGATGCGCTAACAGCATTCATCAGTGTGAAGCTCCTGATTTTGACCACTGCGCTGTGGTTATGTAAGTGAATGTCCTTGTTTTTAGGAAATACATTCTGAAGTATCAAGGGGTAAAGGAACGGCATACCTGCGATTTTGTCTCAAATGGTTTAGGAAAGGAATTACACAGGAAGAGCGGTCTCTCTATATATACAACTGAGAGTGTTGCTGGGGGCAGGAAAAAGTAAGGGAATGTGGAAAATGTTATCATTTGGGGAATCGGGGTGAACGTGATATAGGAATTCTTTGTACTATTCTTACAACTTCTCTGTAAGCCTGAAATTATGTCAAAATAAGTTTTTAAAAAGGAAAATGTGAGTTGCAAGATCCCTTGGGATAGTTGTGGTTTCATCCATATATAGCATTATTAGAAAACATGTCTTAGGGGGCGCCTGGGTGGCTCAGTCGTTAAGCGTCTGCCTTCGGCTCAGGTCATGGTCCCAGGGTCCTGGGATGGAGCCCAGCATCGGGCTCCCCACTCTGCAGGAAGCCTGCTTCTCCCTCTCCCACTCCCCCTGCTTGTGTTCCCTCTCTCGCTGTGTCTCTCTGTGAAATAAATAAATAAAATCTTAAAAAAAAAAAAAGAAAACATGTCTTAGAATTATAAACACCAAATTCAGGATTGTTACCACCTCTGGAGAGGGAGGAGATTGAGCCTGGGGAAGGGGGTTTCAACCCTCTGTAAAGTTTTATTAAATAAAATCAGATGTGGGAAAAACGAATAAATAAAATTTATAAATAAGAGTCAGACACCTGGAAAAATACACAAAAATAAATGCCAGATGGATTAAATAGCTAAATAGGAAAGAAAAACACTAAAAAATACTAAATAAATATGAAAGAATTTGTAAAGTAATATTAGAAGAGGTATTTCCAAGCATCTTCAGAAAACAGAAAGTAAAACAATGACAAAAAATAGTATTTACCAATATGCCAGGTTCTGTCCCAAGCATTTTATATACATATTATCTCAACTGATCCTTATAATAACCCAATGATACAGGTTCTAATACTCCCTGTACATAGATGAGATTCAGAAAGAACCTTTAGTCACAGGCCCAAGACATCTCCCAGACTCCAAGCTCTGAACCAATCCCCATCCTTCTATGCTGCCCATGGCTGAAAGTCCCCAGTTCTTAGAAATTTCCACAGAGCAAGCTGAGAAAATAATCCAGGAGCAGCCAGATTCTAGAAGGTTCTAGAAGATTCCCATTTGCTCTTTCAATAAATATTTACTACTCATTAAAAAAAAAAATCCCTTTTTTGGCACCATAGTAGACACTTATTTTATTTATTTCTCGTGCCAACATGAGGTAGCCTTCTCTATACCTCTTTTCAAGCTGAGATAACAGAAGCTTAGCCCCCGGGAGTGAGTTACTCAAGGTAGCAGCTGGGTCAGGCAGAGCTGGGATTTGAACCCAGAGCCTGGTCTCTGACCACTAAGCTGCATCACCTTTTTTACTGCGTGCTCAATGTGCCAAGCTCTGCAAGAAGCTTTCTCTGGAGAAGAAAGATCCTACTCTGTGGTTTCAAGCCAACAACCTCCTCCCCTGGGATGCTGCAAAGAACAGGCCCAATCTGTTTCTACTGCAGCAGCTGTCCCTCCAGGTGACGACGTGCACAGAGCTGCAAGTAAGCATGAATGTGATCCATTAAGCAAACATTTGTTGAGCAGCTATTATGTGCCAGGTCCTGGGGACACAGTGGGGAGTAAGAGAAAACTTCACCCCATCCTCAAAGCGCCTGCAGTCCAGAGAACTGAATATCCAGCCACCACCACTAAGGATGAAGCTGATTAAGACTGACAGGAGACAGGGGAAGAAGGGAGTTAAAGAGGCTTCACAGAGGACCCCACACCCCTTCTTTCTGTCAGAAGCAACAGAGGCCCAGAAAAAATTATTTGTTCAAAGGTCACACAGCCAGAAGTACAGCTCAAAGTCAAGGTTTCCAACGCCAGTCCTGGGGCGGTGCACAACACAAGACACAGGGCAAAGCACGAGGTGTTTCCAGGGCCACGTAGAGAGCAGGCAGTGCTCCTGACCCTGCAAATAAATCTCATCCCAATGCAGCCTCACGGGAAGCCGGTCACTGGCTTGGCCTCTCCTGGACCTGCCCCTTGATTGGAGGAGCTCCACTTTAGCTCCTAAAATGGCACACTTAACCTTGGCCAGGCGCTCCGCTCAGTGAACCTGTCGCAGGGAGCCATCGTGAAGTCTGGGAGGAAGGGTCCCTCTGCTTCCAAGGGGCCCTGGCCTAAGAGCCTGCGCCGCAAAACAGCTTCCCAGCAGCTAGGGGAGCTGGCCACAGCCCCACACCAGCCCCAGGGCCTCCAGCTGCACCACCCGCATTCCCTGTCACCCCTGACCAGCCCACCAGCCTGGTGGCCATTCATAAAATCAGGCTCCAGGTCTAGGGCCAATCGGACCTGCACTCGGGGAGGGCTCCTGAGCATCACTCAGCCGTTGTGAGCCCCATTCTCCTCTTCAGCCGGTCACAGCTCCTTCACAGAGCTGCCGTGGCAAATGAGCTTAGAAAGCATAAAGGGCTGTACAAATAGGATACCCCGGCAGCCCCCAGCCTCTCCATGCTCCGGCCAAGGCCAAGCATGTCCTCAGGCCCAAGGTCTCCCTGACTCCTCACGTCTGCGAGGAACACACACAGCTCAGGAATTAACGTAATCCAGCTTGTATCGTGATCCGTCTCTTCGCTCTGTGCCTGAAGACCGGTGCTTAACCACCAGGCCAGAAGGCACATGACCAAAAGGATATATCCCCTTCCAAGAGCCCCTGGGAGGCTGCGTTCTCATTCCAGCAATCCCATTTGAGGGAACACATCTGCAAATCCTTCTCATTTAAGGATGGCTCTGCTTTGGTGAAAAGCGCTATCAGTCTTCGGGTGCTTACCATAAACCACGGTCCAGGCTTAAGCATGCTCTGTGCCTTCTGCCCATTTAATCCCTGCAGTCGATGGAGGAGGCTGGTGCCATTATTACACTCACTTTTCAGATGACAAAGAGTCACCTGCCCAAAGGCAAAAACTGGTGGCAGAGCGGAGCCTGGGGTGGGCTTCCCTGGCTTGGGGGTGTCCTCCCCACTACTCTGCCACCTCCAGAGCCTTTCTCCTCTAGCCTCCTTCGAAAATGAGAGCAGTGCTGAAGCACAAGGCCCAGGCCACCCCTTCCACCAGCACCCCTGGGCATCAGCTGCAGACACCACAGGCTGAAGAGTTTAGCCCCCGGCTCACGGTCTCTCCCTCCACCATGACTCTGTCTTCACTTTCAGCAACATGAACAGCTTGTGTGACCCTGGCCACTCAGTTCTTTAATCTCCTTTCTGCCAGTCACCCCCGCCAACCCACCACCACCAGTTCCACCATCCAGTCTCACGTTGACCTGGACCTTGCCCTCGCCAAGGACCCACCACCCCGACAATCTCAATCTTGAGCACCCCGGAACCTTCCACCATGCCTATCCCAGTGGGCCCTCCAACCCAGCACCCCAGCTCCCCTTCCCCTCCCACCAGCCCCCCTACTGCTATTCTACCCCAGCTGAGACCAGCCCCATGGCCATCACCCCACCCTGGTGTCATCTGTCAACTCCCCAGCTCCACTATCCTTTCACTCCCTGGCAAAACCCCAAGTCAACTCCTTGCCTACCTCGTGCCGGAGGAACGTACGCAACCGCGCAGATTGTCTCACTTTAAATTTATGACCACAAACCTCAAGTGGGTCCTTAGTTCAGCCCAACCATTTCCCTCAATTCGCTCTCCTAGATGAGTATTTGAGACTTTCCCCTTTCCCCTCAAACCTCAAACAACCTGCTCTCTGCTGACGGCTACTTTCCCTGAGAAAATAAAAGTGAAGAAAGGAACTCACCCTCCCCCCAACACACACACCAAATCCAACAGGTTACTCCGGCTATACCAAGGGGTCCCTCTTCCTGCCAGTCACACTGCCCGAATGTACCCCCCACCCGAGCCAATGCCCCACGAGGGCACTGGGCCCCATCCCCTCTTCCCATCCCCTCTTCACCGCTCTGGTAAGCCCCCCCCCCAACCCACCCCCACAACATCGCTTTCCCTCCTCTGCTGCATCCTTCCCATGACAAGAACCGAAGGCTGTTCGAGCCCAGGGCCAGGGCCTCGTCCATACCTGTCCATGCTTGAGGTTCCCTCTCGGACCTCATTCTTCTGATTCCCCTCCACTGCAGTTGGCCACCCCGTCCCCGAAAAGCACAGAAGTCACTCTCCCCAAGGTCACCAGAAACCCACCCTCTTGTTGCCACACCCCGTGGACAATCCTCCATCTTCATCTTGGTTGGCATGCTTGATCCCTCCTTCCTTCCTGAAACTCCCTCTTCCTGGCTTTGAGGACCCCCTCACCTCCTGGCCCCTCCCACCTCAGCCCCATCTCTTGGCTGGGTGTCCTGTCTCTTCCTGAGTTAGGCGCTCGCACTGGGACCCCTCTCTATACACACGCACAACGTAGGTGACCACAAGTCCCAGAGTGGAATGCCATCCACGTGCTGATGACCCACTGACTTCACATACTCCAGCCTGGCCTCTGATATCCAACTTCCCATTTATCTCAGAGGCATCTTGCACTTCGCGTGTGGAAAGGTTCCCATTTCCCACCCACCCCACAGGCACCCGTTCCTCCCCAAGCCTCCTCCCCATCTGGCAAAGGTGCCACCGATCACCACTGCTCCGGCCAGCATCTGGGCTGCAGTAGCCACGACTCATGCCGCCTTCCCCGCACGCTCCAACCAACCCAGCAGCAGGTCCGCCGTTGGCGGTGATGCTGACACTTACCTCACATCTGATCCCCCCTCACCAACTCCCCTTCAGCTCCCGCACGCTCTCCCCCCAGCCAGCATCACCTCTCCTCTCCCCTGGACGACCCCAACCAACTCTTTCATTTTTTTCCTCTTTATAGCAGCCAGGATCCTTTAAAAATGTCAATCAGCTCTGGTCAACACTCCTACTCAAAACCTAAAATCCTCCCCCCTTCACAGTACCCTCCAAGACCCTCCAGGATCCAATCTGCCTCATTTCACTTTGCCCTTCACTCCCCCCATCCAGCCACCCTGGCCTTTTACTATTCCCCCAACACACCAAGTCCATTCCTACCTCAGGGCCTTTGCTCACGCTGTTCCCACAAAATGCCTTTCCCTTTCCCCACCAAGCACAAGACTGGTTTCCTCATTTCTTTCCAGCCTGTTTGTCAGTAGTCTCTCCCGACTCCCAATCTCAAACAGCCCTCCACCCCTTTCCCTGTCTTTGACCACTATATCCCAACCATGTTTCCTGTATCTTCATGGCACTTAACATTACCTAAATTCCATCACTTATCTAGTTGCTCAGTCCCTGTGACAGCAGGGGCCTTCTCTTACTCACTGCTGTATTCCCAATGCCCACAACAGTTCCTGGCCCATAGTAGGCAATCTATAAATATGTGTTGAAGAAATGAATCCACAAATGAACCAATCAATCACTATACTAACTAGCCTTCCATCTGCCAGGGAGTGGAAAACAGCACAGTCCCATAGAAATGTAATATGAATTCTATATGTGATTTTAAATCTTCTAGTAGCCTCATTTTAAAAAGCAAATTTAGTTTTATTAATATATTTTTTATGTAACACAACATATCCAAAATGTTATTTCAACATATAGATATTGAGAGAATTACTAATGACGTATTTTACTCTTTCCTACCAAGTCTTTGAAATATGGTGTGTATTTTACACTTAGAGCATGTCTCAATCTGGACCAGCCACAGTTCAAGGGCTCAAGAGCCCCCTGCGGTGGGGGGCTATTGTACCAGCCAGCACAGATCTAAAACATGAATCTGATCAGGCCGATCCTGAACCCGAACCGTGCCCTGACACCTCACCACTCTCAGGATAAAGTCTCAACTCCTCCATCAGGCATGAAAAGCCTCCGATGACCTGCCCCGCTGAGCTCTCCACAGCCCCCTGTACTGAGAACACCCTCAAGTCTCTGAATGTGCTCTGAGCTTTCTGCCTCAAAGGCTCCTTTCCTATTCATCTGAAGACCTCCTACTCCATCTGCAACACCCCTTCAGCCAGCATGCCTTCACTGACACCCTAAGCTTGGGAGCAGTGCTGTCCTCTATGTTCCCAAACTGCCCACCTCCCCAAACTGCGTGCTCCCCAAGGGCGGGGACCACCTTGGTCATCTGCACTGAGCACACAGTAGGTGCTCTGTAATCACTTGCTGAATTAATGAGTAAAGAAGGCTCCCTTCCCCTCCCCATCATAACCCATCCCCACTTCTGCTCAATCTCTCTGTCTCCCGGTCCTTACTCACTAAACAAAAATAGACAGTCCTGTCCCCAACTCTGCAACCTTCCCTATTCCTTCCAAATCCATCATTTTCCTTGAATTTTATCCTAAGAGAGCAAAATTCCATACTTTCCCCAGGATTCTGAGTTGGGGGAAATGATGAACATGCATTTTTTAAAAAAAATTTTGTTTATTTATTCATGAGAGGCAGAGAGAGAGAGGCAGAGGGAGAGGGAGAGGCAGGCTCCCCACGGAGCAGGGAGCCCAACGCAGGACTCTATCCCAGGATCCTGAGATCACGACCTAAGCCAAAGGCAGGCACTTAACCAACTGAGGCACCTGTCACAAGAGAAAGACTAGAGGTCTGAGCGAGGAAAGCAAGGCTCAGAGGCTTCTCTGCTTGTGGACACCTTCTGGTCAAGCTCTGACGGGCAGAAATGTAGACCTGTTCTCGCACTCACTAACTCACTCAACAAACACTAATGAGCATTTCTTCTTTGAAGGCACAATGCCAGGTGCTGGGAAACAGTGAAAACTACACCTGAGTTTGTTTTCCTAAAACGGCAATAATCTCTTGTCCATTTAAGGACCAATCTGCTGCTTTTGAACAGGCTTTGAAGAGAAGAAAAGAGAAGAGGGGAGGGGAGGAGAGAAAAGGATACCCTTGAACCTACAGAGTTCACCACAAGATTCAGTGCATGTCCAAAATTATAAGCATTTTTAAAGGCATTCGCAAATAGTAGAATTGGGATGACTTAAGCTAACAGTAGTTTTAAACGTATAAACCTTTTTATGAGCAAACAAAACATGTGTGATGCTTTTCCTGTCCCCAAATAACTTAAGTGATATCCTATTTAAGAAAATAAACAAAAGATAACCCTGACATATATTTCAGTTTGGCCAAATTTTGTTTTCCAAAAGGAAAGCAGTTCCCCCCAAGTTTTGGCTTCAGAGAACTGGTCACCCTGGGTGTCCTCTGCAAACAAGGTTGAATGAATGAAGACCGCTGGTTTATCCCACCCACACGTGGAAGCCCCGTAAGCCAGGCCTGCCATCAGAGGAAATGTTTTTTTTAAAAACACACTCATCCTGGGAAGAAAAGTCCAAGATAAACACACTCTAGGTCACTGGTTATTCATTTGCGCTCACGTGACTGCCATTCCCACTGTTCCTACTAGGAAACCATTTTATTATTTAACCGCATCAACAAAGACAAAGCTGGCATCTGAAAATACTCCCATAAAACACACTCGTTACAGAATCACTCCCCCATCTTTGGTGAAGCATCCACTAAGGGTGGTGGTCTTCTTCTCCAAAGAGCACAGAGTGCCCTCCCCATTGTACAGCTGGAAAAACCAAGACCCAGAGAGCACAGCTTTGACCTGAATGCAAGACGCCCAGCCCTGCTTGGTTCACTCACTCTATTCCCCAGGTGAGAGGTAGGAGTACCACAGACTGTGATGGACCTGGCTAGGCCAAGCAGGGCCAAGCAGCAAGGGGGAAGGCAGCAGGCATTATGATATGCCCAGCCCCTGGCTGCATCCCCATCTCCTGGAGAACTGAAAGGCGCCACCACCACCACCCCACCTCCCAGCACCATCAGGAAAGAAAAGAATGCCCAAACCCACCCGGTGAAGCCTTCCAGTTCACACGCAAAGGGCACAAAAGTCACCACTCCAGTCTTCACAAGAAAAAGAGCTAAAGTGAAAATCAACTTTTCTTTTATTGGAGAACTGAGATCACAGAGCAAACCACCTCTAAAAACCACAGAGAGGCAAACGCTGAGAAACAGAGCTTACTGGGGACTAGGACAGAGACGCTGGAGCTCGTAAGCTAGTAAGCTACTGATGGGTAGGGACACTTAAACCGTAACTGCTCAGCTGCTAGAAGCGTGGCATGGACTGGCTGGAGAGTAAGCCACTCCTGGGGACCCAGTCTTAGGAGAGCCACCATACTTTGTGGGAAACTCAGCAAGTTTGGGCTTCCGTATGGAGGGGGAGAGGGGAAAGTAACCAGTTCAAAAGAGCACAGAGCTTTCTGTTCTCCAGAAAAAAAGCCTGTCCTCAAGAACAAACACTTTATCATAGGCTTATCTGAGCTGAGGGACAAGTAACTGGACACCAGACCCTGGAGCCTTCCCTGTCTCATATAAAGGGAAAAAAAAGGAAAGGTTCAAATGCTTCCACAAGTCACATCCCAGGGACTCAGGCCCACCGGAAAACCCTGAGATGTCATCCTAAGAGTGCAGACCAACTCCTCTCCCTGATATCCTACCATCACGCCGGAAAGACTAGAGTCTAACAACAGTGCATTACAATGGAGAGCTGTGGACACAGATTCTACTTAAGAAGGAGTTCTTAGGGAAACCCAAAGACAACAGGAAAATGGAGGGAACAGAAGGAAGCTGAAGCCCAGACACCTACAGCCATAGTTGCTTAAAGTATGTTAAATGTGGCCCGGGCACGTAACAGCCACAGAAACACGATGCTTCACAGTAAAACCCTCACAGCCTCGGTTCCATTACTAACCTCATGTCTGGCTTTCAATAAAAAATTACCAGGCATGCTAAAAGGCAAGGGAAAAAAAAAATAAAACACAGTCTGGAGAGACGAAGCAAGCATCACAACCAGACACGGAGTCTGGAAGAGGACTTAAAATAACTGTGATTAATATATTAAGGGCCCTAATGGAAAAATCAGACAACATGCAAGAACAGATGGGTAGCCTACATGAGAGACAGAAACTCTAAGAAAAAAAGGAAATGCTAGAAGTCAAATATGCAGCAACAGAAATGAAGAATCATCTTGATGGGCTCCCTAGCAGACTGACCACAGCTGAGGAGAGAATCACCAAGTTGGAAGACAGGTCAACAGAACTACCCAGAGATTAAAGAATAAGAGGATATGAACTTCTGGTTTCCACTTCCACATGCAAAGACCTTGGAGGTCATCACACCCATCCTCACAAGAAACACACTGGACCAACCAAAAATCAACAATCTGTGTTAGGTCCCTCAGAACTGAGGCCACAGGGCAAACCACTGCCCCCAAAATTGCAAAGCCAGGTCAATGACGAGAATCACCATGCGCTGAAGCTGCCCCAGCAGCCAGCGACTGCAGAACACTTGGGGCAGTTGCTGGAGACTGAGCCTGAGAGAATAAAAACCCCTGGGTGTCCAGCTCTTTCTTGAGTGTTACCTCTGAGAAGCTCAGCAGCTTCTCAGGGTTTTAGGATGGAAGAAATATCTCCCCTGGTTCCAGCAGACGAGGGGAGAGAAGGTAAAAATTTTGAAATGCACCCAGAGTGTTCTGTTCTATTCAACAAAGGCCTACCCTCATGGGAAACTATTTACCAGAGTCTAACCAAAAGGGGGTAAAGAGAAAATCTGAGAAGCACTTATGAAGGTCCCAGTGCAAGGACACAGGCCCAGGAAAACACTCAGAACTAATCATCAAATTGTAAAATGCTTCTCTGACAAGAACACCTACAGAAAATGTTAACACAGGGGTTCCTGGTGGCTCAGTTGTTAAGCGTCTGCCTTCCGCTCAGGTCATGATCCCGGAGTCCTGGGATCGAGTCCCGAATCAGGCTCCCGGCTCAGCAGGGAGTCTGCTTCTCCCTCTGACCCTCTCCCCTCTCATGCTGTTTCTCTCTCTCTCTCTCTCTCTCTCAAATAAATAAATAAATAAAATCTTTAAAAAAAAGAAAGAAAGAAAATGTTAACATAGCCTAACTCCTCGTCAGATAAACATAAAACCTTGAACGAAAATGCTGATTATTTCAGTTCCTATTAGTAGATGTATCCTCTCTGGCTTTCAGATTTCAAAAACCTAGAAGGCAAGCTGAAAGACAAACCACACACAGCCTGAAGAGACACAGTGATGTCACAACCAGACACAGGTAGGACACAGATTTTGGAATTATCAAGCCAGAAACTTGAAATAACTATGATATGCTAATGGAAAAGGTGGACAGGATGCAAACACAGATGGTAATGTAAGCAGAGGGATGGAAATTCTACAGTTAGAAAAGGTGTAACAATTAGAAAAGGTGTAACACATGCCTAATGGGAATACCAGAACGAGGAGGGAGAAAAAAGGAAAAGAAATATTTGAAGTAGTAATGGCTGAGAACTGTCCAAAATTAATGACAGACACCAAACCACAGATCCAGGAAGCTCAGAGAGCACCAAGCAGAATAACAACAACAACAAAAACACACACATACATTCAAGCTGCAGAAAAATCAAAGACAAAGAGGACATCTTGAAAAAGCCGGGGAGGTCGGGGCGGGGGGGGGGGAGCGGGGAAATGTTTACATACAGAGGAACAAGGATAAGAATTACATTAGATTTCTCTTCAAAAACCATGCAAGCAATAAGACAGTGGGGCAAAATATTTGAAGTGTTCGAAGAAAAGGAAAAAGACACCAGCCTGGAAATCCATATCCAGTCACCTTATCCTTCAAAAATGAAAGAGAAATAAATACAAAATCTGAGGTAATCTGTTACCAGTAGAACTGCCCTGCAAGAAATGTTAAAAGTTCTTCAGAAAGAAGGAAAATTACATAGGTCAGAAATTCGACCTACATTAAGGAAATAAACAGTGTTGGAGAATGAAAGTAAAATGAAATCCTCTACGTTTATTCTTAATTCATTTAATAGATAACAGCGTATTCAAAATAATAATAGCAACAATATACTAGATGATTACAGCTTATAGGTAAGTGAAATGAAGGACAGCAATGTTACAAGGGAGGAGAGGGAGCAATCCAGAATACTCTGTTACAAGGTACCTGCACCACCGATGAAGCAGTAGAGTTACCTGAAAATGGATGCACTGTAAATGTGTACTGCAAAGCCTAGGGCAATCACTAGAAGAAATTTTCTACAGAATTGAGATGCTGGGGTGCATGCGTGGCTCAGTCGGTTAAGTAGCAGCTCTTTTTATTTTTTTTAAGATTTTATTTATTTATTTGACAGAGAGAGACACAGCGAGAGAGGAAACACAAGCAGGGGGAATGAGAGAGGGAGAAGCAGATGCGGGGCATGATCCCAGGACTCTGGGACATGATCTGAGCCAAAGGCAGACACTTAACGACTGAGCCACTCAGGAGTCCAAAGTGGCAGCTCTTGATTTCAGCTCAGGTCATGATCTCAGGGTCCTGGGATCGAGCCCCACATCAGGTTCCACGCTCAGTGGGGAGTCTGCTTGAGATTCTCTCCTTCTCCCCCGCCCCTCCTCCTGCCCAAACACACTCACTCTCTAAATAAATAAATCTTAAAAAAAAAAAAAAAAAAAAGAACTGGATGTTATAAGAGGGGAGAAAATGGAATCACATAAAATGCTCAAAACCAGAGGAGGCAGAAAATAAGTGGCAGACAAAAAAAAAGAACAAGGGCAGCAAATAGAAAACAGTTCCAAATATGATAGATATTAATACAAGCATATCAATAATCATGTTAAATATGAATAGTCTAAATACACCAATTAAAGAGACTATCAGAGTGGATTAAAGAAAAACAGCAAGATGTAACTATATACTGGATACAAAAAAAATCCACCTTAAATACAAAAACAGATATATTTGGACTAAAAGAAACATATGGAGAAAGATAAACCATGCTAGTACTCAGTAAAAGAAATCTAGAGTAACTATATTCATTTCAAAGTAGAAATGAGAACAAGAAAAACTGTCAGAGATAGAGTGGCATTACATAAAAGGGGCCAATTCTCTAAGACATAACAATCCTTTATGTGTATGAACCTAACAACAAAACATCAAAATATGTGAGGCAAAAACTGATGAACTGCAAGGAAAAACAGACAAATCCACCGTCAATATCCTCTTACCAATAACTGACAGATCCAGCAAGCAGAAAATCAGTAAGGATATAGTTAAACTGAACAGCTCCATCAATCAACTGAATCAAACTGACATTTATAGAGTACTTCATCAAACAACAGCAGAATACACATTCTTCTCAAGCTCACATGGAACACTGAATCAAGATAGATCACATTCTAAGCCACAAAACACACCTTAACAAGCTTTAAAAAAGAGAAACCATACAAAATATGCTCTCAGATCACAATAGTTTTAACTAGAAATAAATAACGGAAAAATTGTGGCTAAATTTCAAACTGTCTGCTGGGGGTGTTGCTGGAGAACTCCAAAATATTTGAAAATTAAACAACACACTTCTAATAACACAATGATCAAAGCATAGGTCTCATGAGAAACAAAATATTTTGAACTAAAATAAAATGAAAATATAATTATCAGAATTTGTGGGAAGCAGTGAATGCAGTGCTTACAGAGAATTATAACACTGAATATACATATTAGAAAAACCAGAAATATCTAAAATCAATAACCTATACATCCACCTTAGGGAACTAGAGAAAGAAAAGCAATCAGAAGATAAGAAATAATAAAAATCAGAGCAGAAATCAACAAAACTGCAAACTGGAAATCAATAGAGGAAATTAATGAAACCAAAACTGGCTGTTTGAAAAGATCAGTAAAATTGATAAACCTCTAGCCAGGCTAACCAAGACAAAAAAACAAAATACAAATTAATATCAGAAGTGGAAAAGAAGGGGCGCCTGGGTGGCTCAGTTGGTTAAGCGTCTGCCTTTGGCTCAGGTCATGATCCCAGGGTCCTGGGACAGCCTGCTTCTCCCTCTCCCTGCCACTCTGCCTGCTTGTGCTCTCTCTGTCAAATAAATAAGTAAAATCTTAAAAAAAAAAAAAAAAGGAAGTGGAAAAGAAGCCATCACTACTGATCCTGTGGACATTAAAAGGATAATAAAGGAATACTACGAACAACTTTTTGCCTACAAATTTGGTACTTAGAGGAAATAGACCAATTCCTTGAAAGATACAATCTACTAAAACTCACATATGGAGAAACAGATCATCTAAATATGCCTGTATATAAAAGAAACAATCATTTAAAACCTTTCAACAGAGAAAGCACCAATATAGTTGGTTCTGGCAAATTCTAACAAACACTAAGGACAAAATGATACCAGTTCTGTACAATCACCTCCAGGAAATAGAAGCAAAAAAAAACACTTCCTAACTTGTTATATGAGGCCAGCATTATTCTAATACCAAAAGCAGATAAAGACATTAACAGAAAAAGAAAACCACAAACTAGTATCTCTCCTGAAAACTGATACATAAATCATCAACAAAATATTAGCAAATCGAATCCCACAATGTATGAAAAGAAGTGTACACCACAACCAGATGGGATTTATTCCAGGCATGCAAGGCTGGCTCAACATTTGAAAATCAATTCATATAATCCATCATATCAACAGGCTAAAGAAGAAAAATCACATTACCATATCAAAAGATACACATTTGACAAGATCCAATACCCATTCATGATAGAAACTCTCAGAAAACTAGGAAGATTATCAACTTGATAAAAGAATGTGTACCCCCCCCAAAAAAACTACAGCTAACATCACACTTAATGGTGAGAAACTAAATGCCTTCCCCCTAATACTGGGAACAAGGCAAGGATATCCCCTTCTCACTACTCCTTTTCAACATGGTATTGAAGTCCCAGCTAATGCAATAAGACAAGAAAATAAAGGGTAGACAGACTGGGAAGGAAGAAATAAAACTGTGAATAAATATGACCATGTATGTAGAAAATCCCAAAGAATCAATAAAAAAGAAAAACTGGAATAGTGACATAAGGAAGGTTGTAGGATACAAAGTTAATATAAAACACCTAATTGCTTTCATATATACCAACAATGAATAACTGGAATTTGAAATTAAAAATACAATACTACTTCTATACAAAAAAGGATTATTTTGGTACAAATCTGACAAAATATTCTGTACAGGTTATATGAAGAAAACTACAAAACTGCTGAAAGAAATGAAAGATCTAAATAAATGGAGAAATAGTCCATTTCATGGAAGGAAGACTCAATATTGTTAAAATGTCGATTCTTGCCAACTTGATCTATAAAATCAGGACCACCACAAATCAAAATTCCAGCAAGTTATTTTGTGAGTATCGACAAGGAGCACAGAGTAGCTAGCACACTACTGAAGAAAAACTTACACTACTGACTTTGAAACTTACTATAAAGCTAAGATAATCAAAACTATGGCGTTTTCAAAAGAGAAGACAAACAGATCAATAGAACAGAAAACAGAGCTCAGAAAAAGACCCACACAAATACAGTCAACTAGTCTTTGGGAAAAGGCAATTCAATGGAGAAAGGACAGTCTTTCCAACAAATGGTGCTAGAATTGGGCGTCCACTTGCAAAAACCCCTCTCAAGCTAATCCCTGGCTCCCCAGCATACAGACATCAATCACCACCACTTTCTTTGGACGGGATGTGTCAGCTCTCCTGGCAGCTGCCAACTTAACCTTCCCTCTTGCCCCACCCAGCAGTGTTTCACGCCCAACCACTCCTGAGTCCAGTCAAAATTCCTAGAGTCCATGACAACTTTCACTATCAATTCCAGGCCTTTCCTCAGTCCCATGTCCACCCCCATATCTTCCCTTCCTTTGGTCTACATAAATTGCATCCTGGAGGAACTGTATCTGTTTTTTGGTCTCTGATTCCTCCCTAGCATGGTGCACATAGTAGGCACTCTATTTAAACACTTCCTAAATGAATAAACTTTTAAGTTATGTACACGTCATATGTCTATTGAGTACCCACATCAAAACATCAATATATCAAATATCAACACTCTGGGTGGGAAGGTTATGGGTGATTTTGGTTTTTTATTCCTTTTTTGCTCATCTGGACTTCCTAACTGTTCAATAGTGAACATGAATTACTTTTGATAATAAAAATAATAATAGAAGCAAAAAAAAAAAAAAAAAAAGGCAAGAAAACACAACATAAGAAAGGTCAGGTTTATACAAAGGAAACACCAGGAGTGATGATTCACTACACAGAAGGCCCTTTGGGCTTTGTATAGGCTTTGTCATAAAAATCTTTTATGTGAGGAGTAGTCCAAAAAAGGATTTGATTTGCAGGAAACTTTTCAGGATGGTGTGAAGTTCAAAAAGTCCTATTTCCCCCAAGGAGAACGAAGAAGCTGTTCCTTCTTCCTTCCTTCTAGCCTCTTCTCATCAAGGGAGGTCACAGCATATTCCCAGTTCATCAGTTCTGAGCTCAGTGACTCCTGACCCCAACAGCCTCTGGGGGTTTCTCTTTCAGATGCCGGTGTTTTGGAACTCCGGAAAAAGAGACTGGATTCTCAGCTGCTATAACCAGGAAGGAGCCTTCAACCAACTGGAGAGAGACCGAACACCCTCAGCCTGACAAGCAAAGAAAGGCCACAACAATTCTCTGGATCTCTGGCTTCAGAGCACAAACTCTGTGTGTAACACTAACCCGATCTGACAGATGAGCAAACAGACCAGAGAGGCGAAGTCATTTCCCTACAGTCCCCCAGCTATTAAGTGGAAGAAATTTCTTCAAGAATTCCAAGCAGCCTGGTCCGACAGATGCTAAATTTTCACAACAAATGAAGCTTTATGTTCAAGTCACTCCTTAAAATGCAAAGGAACTGAGTGCCTGATCTGTGCCAGGTTCGGAGCCAAGGCCACCAATGAAAAAGCCACCGTCCCCGCGCCACTGAGGTTTGTACGCTAGCAAGGGAAACCCATCACACAAGCCCCAACTACCATACAACTGACTTCCGCCTGTGAAATGGGCTACCCAGGTAGAGTCTGGGCGCTCAGCCAGGTGCAATGGAAACATGGCTAACTAGCCACGAGGCAATCGACAGACAGGTCCCCAGCTCAATCTTACTAATACTACCACAAACTGTCATAGCTGTGGCTCTTCCCGTGTACCAGGCACTGTGGGTGCACTTCGTATCCAGTATTTTACTCAATCCTCATGACCGCCCTATGATGTGAGGTCGTTTTTCCCCATTTTATAGGCAAGTAAGTTGAGACTCTTAAAAGTTAAGTGAAAAATCAAGAGCTACTTCTCTTACAGTACCTTATAGTACCTTCTGCTGGCACAGCAGAGAACTGCCCCCAGCATGGGCTGCACCCTGCAGGACCCCATGGCCCCCCCACCACCGCACACACACACGCGCACGCACGCGCTCGTGCACGAACATCGTGGTTGAAGGGCCTCTTAGCCTCCAAGGAGCTCTACACTAAGGGCTTCTCTTGAGGCAAAATTCTCAGAGACCATGAGGTGAGTTCTGCATCACCATGGCAACGGACTGAGCGAGGCCTGTCAGGAACGTGGGGATACCAAGGGCTCGGAGAGGAGAACCCAGGGCTGGGAGCTCTTCTTCCAGCAGAGATTCTCCATTCTGGACCCAGGAGCTGCAGAGACCCCTCCCAGGCCCAGCCCAGGGCCCCACTGACTCCCCAACTCCAACCAGGTGTCAGACCCCTGCCCGGTCCAGATGGGACAGGACCCTGGCCACAGGCCCTTAGCACCCTCGCTGACTCAGCTGTAAGACAGGGCAGCGGGGGTGATGGGAAGGCTCCGTCCAGTCCAGCTCTGCCACAGACGGGCGGTAAACGCTTCGCCGGGCCCTCCCTCGCTATGGCTTCGAACACACGGGCTCCTAGCTGCCTCTGCTCCCCGTCAGCAGAGCAGTGCAGAGCCTCAGGCTCCTGATCAGTAAAATGGAGACGATGAGAGCACCTAGTTCATGGAGTTGTCCCCTGAGAGAAACACATATATAGTAAGGACAAGGCGCACCTCCTACACATCCCCGGACTTCCACCATGACAGCACTTAGCCTACCTATTGAACAAGTGCCCGTGTATTTACCTGTGAACCCCACAAGGCAGGGACCTGCTGTCTAGGTCAGCCCCGTGCCTAGAACAGTGCCTGGTATACAGACGGCATGCGATAAGCACTTCTCGGATAGATGGCTGAATGATGGAAAAGAATGCTAGAATGGGACCCTATTTGGGGATCCTGGTACCTTGACGGGGTTGGATAGGCTGAGTGCTAAGCTGGGGCATCCCAGGCTGGGCGAAATGCTTGGCTCAGCTGATGGCTACATCCCCAGGCTGAGCAAACAGGCCTCCAGCAGCCATCACCAGGGACTACAGAAGGCTCCCTGACAGGTGGTCTTCTGACACCTGTTGGACTCTCGCCACGCCCCTGCCCCAGTAATACCACAGAGTAAGTGCTCAATAAACACAGGTTCAAGGTAAGCTCACGTTGCTCTCTCCCTCCCGGGTGCCTGTTCCAAACGAACGCAGTTCCTCCCCTTCTCCGTCAGCCACATAAGCCTTTGCTGCTGCCCCCTACCCAGGAGACCCCTGAGGGCTTGGCAGCTGGTGTTCAGGTGTCCCCTGCAGCTCCACCCAAGTACTGTGACTTTTTTTTTAATGTTCACCATTCCCAGGAACCCTCAGCACTATGGAAGGCAGTCACTCCCCTTTCTCTGGGCCTCAGTTTCCTCTTCTGCAAACTGGGACAACCATGCTTGCCTGGCCCACTTTCTAGGACCACCATGCAGAATCAGCGAGATCGCAGATGCCAAGGAACTGAATCAAGGAGGTACCAGTATCCTTAACTCCTGATTAGTTAAGAATGCCACCTCGAGAAGGTGCCACCTTGAGAAGGGGCCAGTGACATTCTTGGAGGACACCAGCATCAGCAACCCAGGAGCCAGCCAGGCCTCTCTTGACTATGAAAAGGCTACCACTCGCCAAGTGTGCTCCTGGCACAAGAGTCTGCCAGAATGGATGGCAAGAGAGCCTGGCAGCCAATCTGCCTCTTCAGGGGCACGCACACACAATTCCACTCATAAATAAAAATCTGATTATCACAGGCTTTTCCAAAGCCGATGTGACTGAGTTTTAATCTTTCATAAAGAAAAATTCATAAAATATTTAAGCGAAGCCTGCATGTATCGGCTCTCAGCAGCCCCCAGCCACAGACATGCCAGCGGGGGCCCCAGGACCTCTGCCATCAACCACTGGAGAGCATCTTGCCCGCCGCGGCTGGTGTCCAACCAAGTCATTAGCAGTGAGCGAGACCGGCTCTTCCAGCTCCAGCTAACTCTCCCGCCAGCCTGCTCTCCTTGGATGCTCTCCACGCTCCTGGCTCTTTCTACTCTAGGAGACTGGGGGTGCCCTGGGCTCCTTTTCAGACTGTCCATGCTGCAAATAGGCTGAAAGGGACAAAACAGGACTGTCAAATCTCTTAAGGTGCACTAGGATCAGAAACGGAAAAGACGCTCCCCTTCTAGAACTAATTCAGGCATACCAGGAGGAGACTAGTTCAAGTATGAACTTCAGCCTCTGTAAGCTGGCCTAACCAATCTTCCTTTCTAGGATTCATTCACTCATTCACTCAGCCAAAAAGTATCTGCTGTGACCCTACTGTGTGCCAGACACTGTGAGCACTATGAATATAACAAAATGAGGGACAGAGACAAGAACCCTTTGCCCTCCTTCATGGAGTAAGGGTTGATTCCAGAGCCGGGGCAGGGGCAGTGCAAGATGAACCCAGAATATCTCGCAGAGTATAAGAAAGCCACTCGAAAAGAATGATAGGGACTTGTCATAAGGACAGAGGAACCTGCACAAAGGGGCTGCCACTGGCCCACCCTGGAATAATCTGAGCAGCAGAATGATAGTGATGAATTACAGCCCATAAAATAAATAGCCAGGAGTCTAAACAGATGTAAGTAAGTGAGTAAATGAACAAATGGGGGAGAAAGGAGAGTTCTTTCTACAGTAGAATTCAAATGAATAACTGTAGAAGGAATGATGGAACTAGGAAATTGCCATCTGGCAAACACCACGGTTATATCTGTTGCAGGCAAGAACCATGCATGGATGCTAAAACCAGTGGACAAAAAGTACGATGAGAAATAAGAGATTTGCACAGTTGCAAAGTTCCTCCCCACAAAATACTTACTCATGCAAAGAGTAAGGGAGCAGACACAGACAGGCACCACCTTCACCAAGTTAACATCACCAATGGTTAAGTCACAGGGACATCTGTTACCCGCTGCTGGGATGCTCTGAGGAAAAGTGTTCACGGCTGCTGGGGTCCTACCACCAGAAATGCACAGCCCTAATCAGCGATCCAGCAAACATCCCACACACCCCGAGGGGCATTCTCCAAAATGACTAGTCAGGACTCTTTCAAGGGGTCAAAGGCATGGAGTTCAAACAACGGCCAAGTATCTGTCCCAGACTGGTAGAGACCAAGGAGACAATGCAACCAAATGCAACGTGGGATCCTGGATTGGATCCTGGGCCAGAAAAAAGGCCATTAGTGGGACCACTGGCAAAATCTGAATAAGGTCTGTAGATTAGTTCATAGTATTGCATTACTATTAATTTCCTGTATTAATATTAATGTCCTAGTATAATGTGGTCATGATACTATGGTTATATAAGGAGTTAACGCTTGAGAAAGCTGAGTGAAGGGGAGATGGAAACTCTGTTATTTTTGCAAATTTTTATGTCTGAAGTTCTTTCCAAATGAAAAGTTGAAAAAGAAATCTTTAAGCCCTGCCTTCACAAAGTTTACATTCTTGGGAAGGGTGGGGGGAGAGAAAGGAAATATAATTAGAAGGGAAAAAAAAGTAAAATATATACTGTTAGATGCTAAAATACTATGGAGAAAAACAGAACAAAAAAGGAGGATTGGATGGCAAAAGGTGTAATTTTAAACAGCATGGTCAGAGAAGACTTGCTGAGAAGGACATATCAAAGTGAGGGAATGAGCAAAGATAATAATGGAGGAATGCATTCTGCACGGAGGAATAGCAAGTGCAAAGGCCCTGAGGTTGCAGTACCTGGTGTGACAAAGGAAAAATAAGGCCAGAGTAAACCGGGGCAGTCTCTCCGCTCCATTCCTGCTTCCATGGGAGCCAGCCACCTCATCTTAAACTCTCCATGGCCCCGTTCCTCCTGAACAAGCAGCCAGATCATCGGCTCCCTGAAGGTAAGGCAGAGTCACATCTTAGACAAGATGAAGTCCTAACAGCAGCACATACACCTGAAACCTTACAGTTTAACCTTCCAATCCACTACTCCTTAGGAAGGCACCACGCTGGAGAGACTATCTTCCCATTTTTCTAGAATTCCAATGGCCAGTTTGTCCTCCAGAGCCAGAACAGAGCATCGCTTCTCTGGTGGAGCACCAGACGAAGATGTTGGCTTGCATCAAGGGACGGCATTGTACAGAAGACACACATCTTGCATCACAACAATCATGGTCAGCCGGGCAAGGTGCTCTCATTGTGAGGGACCGGAGAACAGCAGTTCTCACCTCCTGGTCATCTCACCCCGGGGGCACCTGCCACCTGCATGATTCCTCTTCTCCACAGTTAAATGCACATCTGGTGAGATACTGGGATACCCGTTCCTCAAATCATGTCCCTGCTTCAACACCTCTGCACGGGATGGCTTCCAGGCTAGCCAGACCGGTACACTTTACTTCTACAACTAAACAACAGTGGACATGTCCTAATGGCAAGAGAACGCCACACTGAATTCACCGTTAGGCTTCTCGTCTATAAATTTTCTGCTGGGATCTGCTACCTCTTATCCGCAACCGAGCTCATCACTGGTACCACAAAGGAACAAACAGCGCGGAGCACCAGCAAAAGGACCCAGAACCAACTAGTCCTGTCTCCACTGTCAGCCCGCTTCGTTTTCCAGGCCTGGCTCGTGGCTGTGGTTTTTTATTGCAGCCATATAACACGGTCATATTTTCTGCTAGTAAAATTGTCCCTGGGTCATACAATGGAATCAAACTGATCAGTATTTCATGGTGCTGTTACAAAAAAAACTTTCTGGCATCCCTGTGCCTCCCCCCAACACAATATACACACACGTCTGAGAATGGCCCATCTTCACTGGTACGAGAAGACAATACTACCTCCTCATAGGACTGCCATAAAGATAAATGGGATAAATACCAACTAAATACCTTCATTCACTTACTCAACAAATATTTAATAAGCATTTACTATGTCAGGCCCTTGCTGGGAGCTGAGGACACAGTGATGAGTAAGAGACACAGACTGTGTCCTCATGGGGCTTAAGGCCTGGTCCTACCCATTTCCGTGGTTAGCAAAATTCTCCACCTGGTTTTTAGGGTCCTCTACAAGGACACCTAGTATCTGTCTGTCCATCTGTCCAGCCAGCCATCTACATCTCACTGTCGCTCCCCCTTCCCCCCTCCACATACCCCTTAAATCCCACCACTCCCCAAATATTCTCTGTTCAAGTAGACCACCTGCTATTTTCGGTCTTCCTCAAAAGATATTTTTAAGCATTGTGAAATATCATTTGCATATAAAACCTCTGCTAATTATAATCTTTCTACCTCTTTATTAGCACCTGGGATAGCCTCTCCCTTCCCCTCTGCCTTTCTCAATGTTAACCACACCAACAAGGTCACACTCCTCCTCTGGCAGGTGTCCCTGATGCCCCCACCCTTTCCCCAGACACACACATCGGCATCCCCAAAGGGCAAAGGGAGCCCAGAGCCTGACCTCTCGCGAGTTCCCCTCCTGCTCCGTCTCGTCTGACAACAGCAGCTCAAGGGCGAGGACCACGTTGACGGTTCCAGAATCCTCTGCCCCCGTTCAGCACAGGACAGGCAAGGCACAAGCTCCGGGTGACCCGTGGATGGCGCTGCAAAGGACCCTCCAACGCACTCCACAGTGGCCCCAGGGCAGGCGGCCAGCTCTGGGAGGCAGGGCCGCGGTTCTTCTCGGCACCGAATTCCAGCACCTCGCACAGAGCCTGGTGCGCAGTAGGTGCTCCATCAATCATGGCTGGTTGTGGTTCAAACTGCTCATCTCTGCAAGTTTTGCTAAACGAGGCAAAGGACTTCCTCTAAGGCCAATGGAGAGGAAATGAGTGATTATATGCTAATTGTGCTCCTAAAATACTGGGCAGAATTGTTCTTAGAAAGGCCGGGGTGTACCCTGCCACCAGGTCAGGGGCTGTGCAGGTGACTCCCGCTTGTAAACCAGGCTGCGGGCCCGGGTGGGAAGATGAGGAGGCCGCTCGCTCTCACCTGTGCCCGCGGACTGCTGCCCCCACCACCCGCGGATCCGGGCCGTCGAAACAAGTGGGAAGACCGGACTTTTTTCCAGTGTCGTGTCCAGTGTTTGATCTCCAGTGTAGCGAGCCTCTGCTCAAACACTCCTTCCCCTCCTCCCCCCAGCCCATCTTGCTTACACTGGTTGTGAACAGAAAAGGTGTTTTCATAATTAGCATCGTGTTTGTATTCCAAGAAGAGCTTTCGAAAGAATTAAAAATAGACTGATTCCTTACACACCTTCGAGTTCTTCCCCCCGGAAGATCTTGTTTACACGAGCATTTCCCTTCGCAAACCTTCCTTTGAAAAGGTCAGCTGCGGTTCACAAATTCTGAAACTGGCAGCTCCGAATTACTGGGATTTAGGAGAGCGCTCACTGAGGCGACTTCCAAGCTGTACCATGGGTTCCTCGGATCTCCTCCCACCCCCCACCCCCCACCCCACTGCCACCCAGTGCAAGTTCTACAGCCAAAGTGCTCGCCAGGGGACCCCCAAGTAGGGTATATTCCCTACCTTGAGGACCTGGCTACTGAGGGCTCCTGGAAGCAAGAGAGGCTCCTGGAACTTGGCAGACCTCCCGGATCCTAGAATAAACATGGACTTTGGTTTAAGAAAACCCGACTTTGGGGATGTAGTCACCACCTTGCTAAGGGCCAGTTTATCCAATTTACAGGCAGGGTGTTCTCAAGACAGAAAGCAACCACGTTAAAAGGCAGCTCTCCCCTAGGGGCATAGTCGAGCGCTTACAGCTTTTCCGGAGCCGGCAGGTCATTAAACAAAAGACATGCTGGGAGAGGGAAAGAATGGCTGGGTTGGGGGAGGCTGGGTAAACAAAATTAATCTCCCTTCTTTACTGAGGGACTTTTCAGCACCTGTAAAGGTCCAGTGGCCACTGTGGATGTCTGAGACAGAGTACGCTCCGCTCACAGGGGTATCTGCTGCTCAAGCCCTCCCTCCCTTCGGCCCCTCGGCCTGAGGAGCACCTACGGAGCACACTGCCTTAGCCACCTTGCAGAGATGAAGGGAACGAGCCTCACTTATAGGACAGTAAGGAACTTGCCTAGGAGCCACAGCTGATTACTGACGCAGGCTGCTCTCGAACCCAGGCTGGCCTACCGGTTTGGCTGAACAAGATGTGACGTGGCCTAAGATGGTAACCCCAGCGTCCACGCACCAAGGAGCAACTCCTGCTGAATTCCCCACCTGCTCTCATCACAAACTAACGCTTACATACCTCCAGGGACCGGGATATCACCCTCTCTTTTTGGTTCCTCACGTCTGGATACTGGCCAGAGAAAAAGAGTTTAATGTCTAGTGTTTTCTTTCCCAAGACTGCAATGCTGCATGCTGCACAATTTGGCCAGAGGATGCAGCTTTATTTTAAAGACATCTGCAGAAGAAAGCAGCCGGCCGCAGGGACTTTGAGGCATGGCAGCCTTGAATTCGAACCTCAACGCCACCAGTTCCTTGTGGGTAGGTCGCTCTGATCCTGGGAGCTGCAGTACCCTCCCCCGTAAAAGCCGGGAATATCACACCCAGCTGGAAGGGGGGGTGGGAGGGGGGGGCATGAGAAGGCGCACAGCTGTTAGGTGAAATCCGCTCTGCTCACTCCCAGCTCCAGAGCTCACACCTCTCCTCTGGCTCACCTGTCCTCACGGCCGCCTCAAGAAACTGCCCAAATGAACTTGATGTGAAGGAAAGGCGGAGACCAGGAAGCACGTCTGCAGTAACAGCTGCCCTTGACCAGAAGGGACTGGAAATCCTAGAAATTCAGGTGCCAAAGGGGTGTTCAAGAGCCAGTCCATCACTTAACGGACCAGATGGGGAAACTGAGGCCCAAGGGTAATGGGATCTGCCTCAGCACACACAGCAGGTCGGCAGGGGCACCAGACAGGGCCTCTAACACCATCGGTCCCTCCTCTGGTGCACCCCGCTCCTGGAGGTGGGGGGGAATGAGGGGAAAACTCTAGGAAGGTGATGCAGCATCCCCAAACCCTCATCACGTTCCACTGGGTTTTTAATAGACTTTAACAATTTACTGACACCAGCGGAGCTTATGAAGTAGTTTAATTGAATTAATTAGGCAGTCAGGACTTACTCCTGAGTTCCCCCTTTGGCTCCGGGGAGGCTGCGCCAGCAGCCTGCTTAACCCCTTGCATCCTAGAGAGGCTGTCACTCGCCTCTCGCTTACAACAACTCACGGTTTTGTTCCTAAAGTGGCTCTCACCCCGGGCCCACCTGTAAGCCAACACTGAGCTCTCGTCCGCACCCAGCTTCTGCCTGCCCGGCGTGGCCGGAACACTTAGACAGAGGAGCTCCCCTTGGGGGGTGAGAGCTGCCTCCTTGTGCAGCCTCCCCAGGTCACAGGGGCAGCAAGAGGAGGGGGAGGCCCCAGCGTGGGAATTGCCCACTGGCCTGGCCCAGGCCATGGCCACCCCCGCCCCCATCTCCTTAGCCTCAACTTCCCTCCCCACAATGGAGGCTGGATGATGCCCCTCTAAAGTGTGGCCCGCACACCGGCTGCAGCAGCCTACCCCGGGGAGGCTGTCAGAATGCAGACTCCGGGCACCACCTCCCCCACTGAATCAGGGTCTGGGCGGGGGGGGGCCAGAGCTGTGCTATAGCGCCCTCCAGGCACACACTAAGGTAGAGAAGCAGAGATCCTGGAAGAAAAAGTCTGGGAAACAATCCAAAACAGGAAAACCAATTCACTTACAAGATACTCTTCACAGCGTTATTTGTAATAGGGCAGAAAGAGAAACAGCAAAATATCCCCTAAACGGGGCACTGCTGGGTAAAGCAGGATACTGCCACTTCACGGAAGACCATCAGCCAAAACCGCAGGGTGTACAAGTTGGGAAACGCCAATCTCAGAACGTCAAGGTTTTTTTTTTTTCCTTTAAAAAGCAGGAGAGAATTCTATCTATTGCACCTGTTGGTTAAAATGCACACACACACACACACACACACACACACAACAACAATTAGAAGGAAAAAGGATCAAAATGCCCCAGGTGTGAGCTAGGGAATCTACAGGTGATTTTCTTTCTTCCTCATACTTTTCTGTATTTTCCAACTTTTTCTATAAAGAGCATTTGCTACTTTAAATAATGAAGTAAAACAAGCTGTTTTAAAAACAAAACAAAGATTCTGTGAGAAGACACTGCTGGGAAGGCAGAAGGTGGCACTTGGAATTTGCTCAGCATTTGGGCAGCCTGAGCTCCCGACGGCTGGGACAGCAGTGGCTGTGGGCACAGTGGGTGTGAAGGGAGGGAGGACGGACAGATGGACGGAGGGAAGTGGTTTCCCGTAAACCACTCTGTGAAACAGCATATACTTGGATGAAGTATTTAAAATGCACTGGTGAGAGAGAAAACGACCCTGAAGAGCCAGACCCAAGAGAAAGGAAAATTCATCTGCGCCCACAAAGATGTCCTGTCCGGCCCCGCACACACCCCTGCTTTCTCCTGCGCACCCCTGGCAGAGACACGCTCATCAGGCCAGCAAAAGGTCACTGTTTCCAGAAACTTCGGAATCCCTGAAGCTCGGGCAGCTAGTCTGCTCCAGCTGGCTCGCGGTAAGCCGACGTGGCAGGAATCGATAGTTACAAAGCAGAGAGCAGAGCCCAGGTGAGCAAACACTAGGCGTGGGCCAGAAGCTGGTCGGGCAGGACGCTTCCCCACTTGGAGGCCGCGATGGGGACTCACCCCACAGCCTCTCTGCTGTGTGGCCTGGGAAGCCATCACACCTGCACTCTGCAGGAAGACAACATGCAGCAATGCAGAGGTGGGAAACCATGGGTGTATCTAGGACTGCCGCTCAGTATGGCAAGGACAAGAGGCGGCAGGGGGTGGTGGGTAAGGTCCGAAAGCCAGGCTGGGCCATGAGTACCACGGGGGCAGGGTATGGGATGGCAGCATCCCTTGACCAAGCACCAGGGGCTAGTGAGGCTGGACCAGAGGAGGAAAGGGAAGGAACAGTCCGGCCCTGCTGCGCCCAGGCCTCAGGGCCAGCAAGCCCCAGGGAGAAAAGCGCGTTACCAACCTGAGTCTGACAGCACACAGCACCCTGGGCACACTGAACGGCTGCCCGCGCGGCACTGGGACAGCCAAGTTCGCCTGTCTCGGGAAAAGTCCATGAGTTGCCGAGTGGGGGACAAGGACTAGGGATCATCCTGAGCCACCTGAGCATTCCCCTTCGTCACCCCTGCATTTTCTCCACACCTGCTGTCAAGGTGTAACAGGGCCCGGGGGGGGGGGGGGACAGGGGCGCACAGGGCTCCTGGCCCCCGACCTCCAAGCAGGAGCCAACAAACTCTCTACCCTGGGCTGTGGGCACTGCCTGCCCAGGACATGCCTCAGTGTCCCCTTCACATCCCACACAGCAACATGTGAGAGGACCATCACATCCGACCGGCTCCTTTCCCAAACGAGGTCCCTCAAGGTCAGAGAGTGTCCCTGCGCTGTCACACAGCCGAGGGGCAGTGCTGCACCTCGAACCCCACACTCCTGGACTCCCAGCCCAGCTCAGCAGGAGCGTGGGCCCTTCGGGACTCATTGGCTTAACGGGATAAACCGTGATTGATCCAGGGGCTCGCTGGGTACCGTGAAATCCTACAGAAGTGGGCCAGAAACGAGAACTAACACAGGGTAATGAGTTCCCTGTCCCTAGAGGAGTTCGAGCAGAGTCCAGACAGACGATCACTTGGCAGGAATGATGCTTAAGAGACTGAAGAACAAGGCCTGGGTTTGGCGGGGAGCAGGGGAATGACACTGACATTCCACCCTTACTGGGAGAGGTTATGCTTCTTCCCCAGTGAGGCAGGCCAGTGTCTGGTAAGATCCAGATTGAGTCCGAACAAGGTCTTCAAACTGAGTTCGCCTCGGGACACCTGGGTGGCTCAGTCGGTCAAGCATCTGCCTTCAGCTCAGATCATGATCCCGGGGTGCTGGGATCGAGCCCCCCATCGGGTTCCCTGCTCAGCGGGGAGCCTGCTTCTCCCTCTGCCTCTCCCGCTGCTTGTGCTCTCTCTCTCTCTCTCTCTCTCACAAATAAATAAAATCTCAAACTGGATTCCCCTCCTCCAGCCTGCCTCTGGGGCAGCCCAGGAATGGCCAGGCAGGTGGACCCATTTCCTCAGGACCAACCTCCCCATCACACAGAGGAGTCCCAGCGCCGAGACCTCACATAATTTCAAGGGCCCACAAAAATACTTTAATTTCTTTTAAAATCAGAAGAAACTGAACTTTTAGGTCAGAGAAAATGTTGAACATATGATATTAATATACTCATCTTTATACCAATGCGGTCAGAAGACATGATTTTTAGTATTTTTTATGGAGGAAGGAGACCACAAAGGCAAAAGTGCCTACGGCTCACAAAAGTCATAACGTGGCCCTCCCTCCCCAATTAAAAAAACTGCTTTTATCTATTCAATATACTGAGTTCCTATATAAGACTTCTTTTATAAAAGGGTTCTTTGCCTAGAAAGATTTTTTTGAAATCTCATAGCAGGTGAAAATCATGTTTTTCACTCCAAAGTTTTAGGGTCTTGACTTATGAACAGATGAAATGAGGTGTCGTAGTCGTCAACTGAGCTTTTCCAAGCCAAAAGGCTCCATTTCTTTGACCCATCTGTACCTCCCTGCTCTCATTACCAATCCTCACACATCACTGGTGTAGTCATTGTTTCTTAGTAAAGAAACGTAGGCACACTGTGAGTTCTCCTTCCTTTTCAGGCTATTTCCAATGTACGTCTTGAGACATGGAAAGTGCCAGATGGAAAACAAATGCTGCTGACCTCTTCAGAAAGGGATTACCCCCTGCCAAGTTCAAAAGGTGACACCTCCTTTATTCTCAAAGGAGTTCAAATCTGAGAGAGGGAAATCCTGAAAACTGGATAAACTCATTCAACAGTCCCATCAGGAGAAAGGAGAATCCTTTAAAGAAAGACCTGGTCAAGGAAAACTCAGCTAGTTCAAGGACGGTCCCCTAAGTGAGGCTCTCAGCATGCGGCGCGTGTCAGCAGTGCTGGGGGGAGCCGGTCAGAAGCTCGGACTGGTGACCTCCCCCTCCCGAGACTCGGAACCAGCAGGTCTGATGACGGGGTCTGCATCTGCCAGTGCCCTGGTGCCAGAGGTCCTAGACCACCCTCGGAAAAGTGCTCATCTACTAAGGATGAAAGATGGGGCTTGGGGTGTCCCCAGACTGCTGGGCCTTTATTTCTGGGTGCCAATGACTGGGTAAGGCATAACCTCGTGGGGCCTTGTTCAGTAAGTAGCCTCAGAAGTGGAATGGGCACACCATGGTAGGCTTCTCTCAACACACACACATACACATACACAAATTCCTCTGCTCTCCCAGCCTTAAACTCTCCGGGATGGCTCATCCCCACCTTGGGGCTGAAGAATTGGGGCTCCAGCAGTGAAAAACCAGGGGGCCTGATATCTCCCCCAATCTGCCTGGCCTCAACATCGTCCAGTTCTGGGCGAGTCCACCCCCACAGAGAAATGACAGCCAGGAAGCCTCACCTGCCCGAGGTGGTAAGAGAAAACAGCTGACGGCCAGAACCTGGGAGGGCAGAATGCCACTGTCAAACCAAGGTCAGACAGGAGAAATGGGCACTTCTGTTTCTGCCTCTTCAGCATCCCTTCTTCTAATACGGAACTACCTTGTCCTTTCTGGAACCCATCATCTGAGTGGCTTCAATCGGCTGTCCCCAGCCCCCAACTCCAGGAGGAGACTTAAATGACCCACATCCATCCAGTCCAAAGAACACACTCTCTTGGCACCAAGACTGGCTCAGGGATGAGCCTGTGACCCAAGCTGGCCCAATGGGAGCCTTTCCTGGGCCTTTTCGGTTGAAATCCTTAGGAGACAGTTGCTCCCTTTCCACTGGGGTTCGAAATCAGTCTGGAGTTGCTACCGCCATTTCTGCCATCACCTGGGGAGGGCTTGCGTTAAGAATAAGTCAACACCAGGAAAGAGGAGCAGAGACATGGAGAGCAATGCATTTCTAATAACCTCCTCTAAGTATCTGGGTCCAGCCCTGAACTCTTCAGTAGGCACACCAATGAATGTCCCTTTGGGCTTAAGCCAAGTTTGAGATGAGTTTCTGTCTCGTGCAGCCTAAGGGTCTTGACTAAAATGGATGGTCTGTTGTACGAACTGGCAGGTTTGGTTTAAAGGCAGAAAGAATCCTCGCTTTGCTGGGAATTAGCTGTACGACACTGGGCGAACCACCCCACCTCTCTGTTTCCGTTTCATCCCAAGCTCGCACGGGTTGTGGTAGAGAATTAAACTATATCACAGTGACTACATGAAGCACTTGAGACGTTATTTAGCATCTGTAGGTGCTCAATACATGTCAGGAAAGAAAGTAGTAGCCTAACAGAAGATTCTCCCCCAGGCAACCCTGCTTGCTAAGGAAAAAATATTAGTCCTACAGGGCCCAGCCTGAGAATAGCTTGGCAGAGCAAAATGGCCAGCAGAGACCCAAGTCAAGAGAGGAACAGCTAGGAGAAGCCCTTTCTTAAGAGCCATAACCCTTGGCCCATTGCCAACTTTACAGCACTCAAAGCGATTTCCTATCATCCTCTACCCCCACAACCCCTGCTATTAGAATGAGACTCTCAAAAGCACAATGGCACAGCCCTTACGAAGGCCAATTTGGCAGTATCATTAAAATGTAGAATCTCTGACCCCAAGAAGCCTCTTCCAACATGCTATCTTCCAAAAGTACCCTCATAAATGCAAAATAATACTGATGTAAGTGGCCTCTAGTGATGACAGAGCAAGAGGGACTAGATTTACCCCCCAACTCAAACCACCAAGTAATTGGACAGAACATACAAAAACAATGATCTCTAACCGCTGGACAAGGGACAACACAGGCAGTAATCCCTGAGAGAGGAGAAGCAAACGAGGTGGGTCCCACGACTGTCCCAGCAGACTACCTGGAGCATTTCTAGGCTGCAGTGCAGAGAGGGGGACCACAAGCAGAGTTCAGGGGACTTCCCTTGAGTTGGGGGCACAGTTTAGAATTGCGGAGGGCAAAGAGGCAGCAACATGCAGTGTAGAAAGTCAGAGAAGACAGAGGTGCCCAGAGAACATGCTCAAATTCTTCAGTTGCTTTCGTACTAATCAGCACATGCGCATAAGGAAACCACCTGAGGCTGGGCCAAGAACCACCAGAAAGAACCCAGTAGAACAAGTCTCAGAGCTCACACAGAGCTAAGAATAGTTCACATTCCCAACAGCCAGAGTGGGGAAATATAATAACTAATGGCATCGGGTTGAGTACTCAGAAAAGGGAAAAAAATTAGCTCTAGACCAGGGCCAAACAGTGAATATTTTAGGCTCTGTGGGTCACTATGGAATGAAAGCAGCCACAGACAAGACATAAAGGAATGAGCATAGCTGTGTTCCAATAAAATTTTATTTACAAAAACAGGTGGCAGGCCAAACTTGCCCCATGGGCTACAGTGTACCAAACAGACTGCTCGGGTGGTCCTACACAATTTAGCTCCTCTGGTAGCCAGAACAATGGCTCCCCGCCAAGATCTCCACATCCGAATCCCCAGTACCCGTGGATATGTTAGGATACGGGCAAATGGAATTAAGCTTGCTAATCAGATGACCTTGAGATGGGGAGATGATCCTGGATTATGTGGGTGGGCGCAGTGTAAGGGTCCTTCTAAGTAGAAGACAGAACCAGAGACAAGGCAGCAGAAGGACTGTGCCCAACACTGCTGGCTTTGAAGACAGAGAGATGGAGCCTCAGCCCAGGGAATTCAGACAGCCTGTAGAAGCTAGAAAAGGAAACAGATCCTCCCCTAGAGCTTCCAGAAGGAACGCAGCCCCACCCAACACCTTGACTTCAGCCCAGTGAAATCCATCATGGGCGTCCAATCTCCAGAACTATAAGATAATAAATTCACGTGTTTTTCAGCCACTACATATGTGGTTGTTACGGCAACAATTAGGAAACAAGGACAAGAGCAGTAACAGAATAAAGCTCAAAAATATTTAAAGGAATACTAAAACATCACAGCACTGACTGAACAACGCAAAATTCACGATGTCTGTCAATCAAAAATTACTAGGCATGAAAGAAGCAGGAAAACTCATTAATAGGAAGAGACACAGAAATGACAAAGATGACAGACTCGAAGGACATTAAAAGAGCTATCATAAATGTACCCCATAAACCAAGAAGGGAGGAAAAATAGGAGCATGTGAGAAAGAGACACAGGAGACATAAAGAAGACCCAGATCAAACTTCCAGAGATGAAAAATAAAACGCCTGGGATGAAGAACAGATTAGATACTGAAGAAGAAAAGAATGATGAACCTGAAGACACAACAGAAGCTGTTAACAATGAAACACAGAGAAAAAAGGCGGACAAAAATAAACTGGGCATCGATGAGCTGTGAGACAATGTCAAAAGGCCAAATATATATGCAACTGGAGTTCTGAAGAAAGAGGAGCGAGGGTGAGGAGAGAAAAGGTTATCTGAAGAAATAATGGCCAAAAGTTTCTAATCTGGTGCAAACTATAAACCCACAGAACCCAGACGCTCAATGAATCCCAAGCAGAACAAACACAAAGAAAACCGCTCTCAAGCACATCACAATCAAACTGCTTAAAACCAGAGATAAAAAGATCTAAAAAGTTGTACGAAATTTTAAGAAGACAAAACATACAGAGGAACAAAATAAGAATTACAGCCACCTCCTCACCAAAACATTAAAACAGAAGACAGAGGAGCAACACCTTTAATGTGCTAAAAGAGGGGTGCCTGGGTGGCTCAGCTGGTTGGGCGACTGCCTTTGGCTCGAGTCGTGGTCCCAGGGTCCTGGGATGGGGTCCGCATCGGGCTCCCCCTGCTCTGCAGGGAGTCTGCGTCTCCCTCTGCCTCTGCCTGCCACTCCCCCTGCTTGTGCTTGCTCGCTCTCTCTGTGTCAAATAAATAAAATCTTTAAAAAATAATAATAATAAAGTACTGAAAGAAAAAAAACGCCCGTCAACCCAGAATTCGAGAGGTAGCAAAAATACTGGCAACACCCAAAATACCCAGCAGAAAGGAACTAGTGACATAAACTATGACAGATCCTTTTTTTTTCTTTAAAGATTTATTTATTTGACACAGAGAGAGAGAGAGAGAGAGAGAGAGCACACAAGCAGGGGGAGGGGCAGAGGGAGAAGAAGACTCCCCGCTGAGCAGGGAGCCCAACGTGGGATCATGACCTGAGCCGAAGGCAGACGCCTCACCGACTGAGCCACGCAGGCGCCCCACTATGGCAGATCCTTAAAATGGAATAGGAAGCATTGATAAAAATTGAAGCATGTCTACTGGCGCTAACATGAAAACGAACAGCCCTATGACATCCTACTAAGTGAGCAAAGCTAAACCATAACAACAATACGAATGGTTCACATTTGTGCTGGTAAGTGTGTAAGACAAGACCCAGCATGACATACTCCGCTGTCACCAGAGTGCTTGCCTACTGGACATGGGGCTTAGGAGGATGGGGAGCAATGTCAAGGGGCTCTTTCCACTTCATTCTTTATACTACTTACTTCTGGGTCACCTGAATTGTTTTCAAAGAGCAGCTATTTGTATGATTTCAAGTTAAAAGTGTAAAAATTGAGAAGAGGTTCTCAGCTGGGAATTCAAGGCAAGCCCAAGAGACAGTCAACTTCTTGACTGGCTAAGTACTATTTATGATTTACTCAATTTGGGGTATGAAAACATCTATTCCTTTTGCTTCTTTCAAATATCCTCGATTTCATTCTGTCCCAAATTCCACAGCTGGGTACACATGATAACAAAGGTCTCATGGAGGTCCACCTGAGAGCATGTACAAGGATGCTCGCCGCAGCTTTATTTGGGGTGGGGGAAGTTGAGGTCTGGTTATCCATCACTGAGACGTGGAAGGGTAAAATCCACCCAGCAGCTCAAAGTAACGTAATGGAGCTCAAATCCTTAGAGCAGAGGGTCAAAAGCGAGCAACAGAAGGAGATCTGGACACTATAGCACTGATGGACACTTTTTAAACACGTATACAAAACAGAAAGCACATTTTGCAAGAACACATATAAACAAAAAGATGCATGTTAAATATATAGAATACTGGAGACAGCAGGGCAGCAGGGCCAGAGAGTGGATGGGGATAAAAAGAAGTAACTAAATAAAGCAAGGAGGGATTGTAATGCGCCAAAAACAATCACGCACCCGAAACTGAGTATATTAACTTAACCTGCTGCACAGAATACTAAAAGTAGGGGGGTAGGGACAACAGGTGACATTGTGACCACATGCCAGTTGCTTTACACGTCTGAACTCATTTACTCTTCACTATTAACGCTCTCATAAGGTTCTCCAATCTCCAACTTATAAAGAGGAAACAGAGACACAGAGAGGTTCAGCAATTTGCCCAAGGTCACACAGGGAGGAAGCAGCAGAGGCAAGACTGGAATCCAGAATGGCCAGCTCCAGAGCCTATGCTCTTCACCCCCACTAGGCAACCTCTGACTCTAGCTACCCTATATACAATGAGAAAATGGAAGCTCAGCCTTTTCTCAGAATCCAGGATATCAGAATTAAGAGCCTGTATTACACCTTATCAGACCCCTTTATGCGGATGCAGAACAGGCCCCAAAAAAGGCATGCAGGAGCCACCTTGAAGCCAAGAAAGCTCAGGCCAACTTCTTTCTAGTGTGGCACACTTAGTCCCACTGCCTTAAGACTAGCTGGAAACATGAAGAAATGAAACAAAACAAAAAGAATCTAACTTGGAACAAAAGACATGAAAGGTTAGAGACCAAGGGAGGGACAGGAGAGAAGACAAAACTTGCTTCCAGGTCCTCCACCCAGCCCTGAAGACGACAAGATGCCTGGGATGCGGCCCTGGAAGGTGGCATTTATGAGCTACAAGACCCCATGAGAGCCCTGTACCCCGGCTGGGCCTGCCACTCAGCCGGGATGGGGACTCCGGCCAGGGAACGAGGGACTTTGCTGGGCCTGAGTTCGTCACGTCCCGGAAAAGCCCGTGAAGCCCTGGCACGGGCGCTGATGTATCAGCTAATGTCTCATTCAAGTTGTCAGCATTTTGTTAGAGCCAATTCAGTGGGTAATTAAGGAAAAAGTTGGGACCAGATGGGGAAGCAGATGCTAGCTCAGCCGCAAGTACAGTTCCCTGCAAGTGTCTGGGAAAGCGCCGGGCTGGCCAAGTCCGGGAGAGAAGGACTGAAGCCACAGCCCAGAGAGGAGTGGGAGAAAGGCGGGGCCCATTTTAAAGATGAAGAAACTGAGGCCCAGAGAGGCCAGGGGACTCGGGGCTGCTGCAAAAATGGCAGATAATGAGAATGCAAAGAAAACCAGAAGACTGAAAAAAAGGGGGGTGATTCTACCGTGAGGCAGA
Source organism: Halichoerus grypus (assembly GCF_964656455.1). NCBI lineage: Eukaryota > Metazoa > Chordata > Mammalia > Carnivora > Phocidae > Halichoerus > Halichoerus grypus. Next base: position 74,660,156 of record NC_135725.1, on the reverse strand, counting down.
ACTGGAGAAGAGGCAGGACCCCGCCAAGTGGAACAAAGGACCTCCAGAAATAGGGGAGAGGGTTCCAGCCCGGGTCCCAGCCTTGGCTCTGCCACTTCCTTGCTGCCTCCCCTCAGATAAGTCACTTTTCCTCTCTGGGCCTCAGTTTACTCATCCGTAAAATGGAAGAAAAGATCCCTGTACAGCCCACTCAAAGAACTGATGAAGGTAACCACTGTGCACAAGTGCTGAGGACGGAAGTCCGAATGCCTGGGTTTGGCTTCCCTAGTCGCCAAAATGTGTGCCTTATTCACTCGGCCTCGATTTCTCCATCTGTAAAATGGGAGTAACAGTACATAGCTCACAGGTACGTCGTGAGGACTTAATGACTTAACAAGACTCCGAACAGCACAAGGCACAGCATAAACGCTCAAATGACAACCCCCACTACTGCTACCGTGGAGGCAATAAAAAATGACCACAGACATTCCTGGAGCTAGCTAGAAATAAATACTGACGTTTCAATGTTAAATGAAAAAGGCAGGATATAAAACTGTATGCGTGTGATGATAGCTATATTACACAAAGGATAGAAGGACACCTAGAAGGGCGCCTGGGTGGCTCAGTTGGTTAAGCGACTGCCTTCGGCTCAGGTCATGATCCTGGAGTCCCTGGATCGAGTCCCGCATCGGGCTCCCTGCTCGGCAGGGAGCCTGCTTCTCCCTCTGACCCTCCCCCTTCTCATGTGCTCTCTCTCTCATTCTCTCTGTCTCAAATAAATAAATAAAATCTTTAAAAAAAAAAAAAAAAAAGAAGGACACCTAGAAAAAAGAGAAATGCGAATCATCATTGTAAAACAGTAAAATGATGGATTAATCTTCCCCTAATTCTCTAGATTTCAAAATTTTAATGTATGAATAACCACTTTTATAACAGAAAGGAGGAGTTGAATACATGGAGTTTTAAATGTTGGGGAAATGCTGCGGCTTTTTCCCTTGGTTCCTCATTTATAACACTAGCAGAACAGAATGAAAACAAAGACCGGGGCACCTGGGTGGCTCAGTTGGTTAAGCGTCTGCCTTCGGCTCAGGTCATGATCTCAGGGTCCTGGGATCGAGTCCTGCATTGGGCTCTCTGCTCTACGGAGAGCCTGTTTCTCCCTCTCCCCCCTGCTCTTCTCTCTTTCTCTCTCTCTCTCTCTGTCAAATAAATAAATAAATAAATAAATCTTAAAAAAAAAAAAGAAAACGAAGACCAAAGGCAGTAGTAAGCTAATCTGACACTGAACCCCAGACCTGCAAAGGGGTGAGAGTCCTATGTGGCAGATGGCACAGGGACCACCAATGCCTCCTCTCTTCCCCACTCCCAGAGTCTGACTACAGGAATACAAAAATAGAAGGCACTATTAAGTCTAGACCAGGTAAACCAGTCTAACGTGAAGATAATCAGCATAGCCGTGGCCTCTGGGGAAGAAGGTGACAACTGACAAAGGACCCAAGGAAACATTCTGGGAGCTGGAAATGTTCCATGTGGCTACAGGGGTATGAGTTACATGGGTACATCCATTTATCCAAACATTCAGCTATGACTGTCCATTTTACTTAAGTTTTCCTGAAACAGCTATAATAATATAGTAACTGGGACTCCTGGGGGGCTCAGTCGGTTAAGAGTCCGACTCTAGATTTTGGTTCAGGTCATCATCTCAAGGTCATGGGATCGAGCCCCACGTTGGGCTCTGCGCTGGGTATGGAATCCGCTTGTCCTTCTCCTTCTGCCGCCCCCCCCCCACCCCACCGCCGGTTCATGCTCGCTTGCACTCTCTCTCTCTCTCTCAAATAAATAAAGTATTTAAAAAACTGTATAATCACCACCACCATCAGCGAATGGGAAGAGTAGGTGCAGGTGTAGCAACAGTCGAATTCATAGACAGAAAGTAGAATGGTGGTGGCCCAGGGCCGGGGGTAGGGGGAAGGGAGAGCTCTTTAGGGAGAATTTCCCAGATGAACAAGTTCTACACCCGGGTAGCACAGTAATGCACGTGTACTTAACACACCTGAACTGTCCACACAAAAATGGTGAGGATGATCGATTTTGTTATATACTATATTTTAACATAATTAAAAACTTAAAAAAAAAAAAAGAAAAAAAAAAGGAAGGGAGGTCCTGAAATCTAGGAGGGGATTTCACATACACCGAGGGATTTCTGCCAGATGGTAGGGATGTGAGGACACATCGAAGGGCATCACAACGAACCACCTCGCAGCTGCCCTCCCTGAGATTCTGAAACAGAATTGATGAAAACCAAACTTGGTGGGAGGCCTGGGGGGTATCGGGACCTACAGGGACCTCCATCTGTGGAATCCCAGACTCAGAAAACCTACAGTCCTAGCCCCACGCCCTCAACCTCGGGCGGCTGTGTCGCCCACCCATCATGTACAACATCTGGCCCTCCCCTTTCAACTCAAGAACTGAAGAGGCACCAGCTACTGGTATCAGGGTAGGGTCTACCCCATACCAATTCATATCCTTCCTTATTTAGAAGGAATAAATGAAACAAGCAGCGGGGAGGGCAAATGAAACAAAACTGTGTAACAACAAAAGGTTAGGATAAGCATCCTACTCAAGATTCAGAGAAGGAACATGTAAAAACAGTTTTACTCCGGGAAGCTAAAATAAATTTGAGACAAATTCTCCTCTGCACTCTCAACAAAACTAAAGAAAACAAGAACAGAGTCAAATGAAGGGAAAGCTCAAAGAATTCAGGAGAGTGCAAGGAATCAAATAATGGCACAGAATTATAACCAGCCATCAGGAACAGTGACTGGCAAAACTGAGCGCAGAAAACAGGTAAGTTGTGCAAAGGAGACACCTGAGAAGTACTTGCAAACCTCAAAAGAAAGAAAGAGAGGCTCGGGGCGCCTGGGTGGCTCAGTCGGTTAAGCGTCTGCCTCGGACTCAGGTCATGATCCCAGGGTCCTGGGATCAAGCCCCACATCGGGCTCCCTGCTCAGCCTCCTTCTCCCTCTGCCCCACCCCCTGCTTGTGTGCGCTCTCTCTAATAAATAAAATCTTAAAAAAAAGAAAGAGAGGCTCAAATACTCAACAGAAGAATAATATATGTTACATATATACAGATATATACAGATAACTCCCATTCCAAAAAGAAATGAGCCCAGTGGGACACATGCAACAAAAATGTTCCTATTCGTAAGAGCTAAATCTGTAGACAAAGTACATTCCATGCACCTCAGCAAACTTATGAAAAGACACCAAAATCTGGACACTGCTTGGAATACCCCTTGAATTTCAAGGGGGAAAAAGAATGGTATGGGCATTCAGGAAGGTTGGAGGATGGGGGAGTCAACCATGAAAATAAAATATCATGTGGCCTCTGAATTACCCAATTTTAACAACATAAGATTACAGCACATCTACAGGGTACTGAGTGATAAAATACGTAACCCAAAAATGCTCTATTCATCCAAGCTGCCATTCACATGAGGAGGCATCAAAAATACCTTCTTAGTTACGTAAGTACTTAAAAAAAAAGAAAACTATAATTAGATGAAAGAAGTTAAAAAAAAACTACATTAGGTATTATAATAAATATAACTGGGGGTAAGCTCCATATTAAAAGACACAGACACTCAGACTCTGAGTTTTTAAATATAAAACTACACGCATAAAAAAAATTAAAAAAATATATATAAAACTACACGCTATCTGAAAGAAAGACAGTGATTTCTTTTTTAAAGGGCACAGAAAGGTTAAAAGTGAAGAGTAAAATAAAAAGTTAAATGTAGAATTATACCAGGTAAATTCCAACAACAGAAAGCAGAAAGTGCTTTATAAAACTCACTCGAATTAAAGGTGAAATCAGGAAATGCTTTACAAAAATTAGGAAAACTACAACTGAAAGCAGAAAGCATGTAACAGGTCAAGGAGGACCTATTTTTACAGATTAGGAGGACAACCCATAATAAAATGCTAGCAGGCAGGTATATATTTCTGTTAAATAACCTAGCAATAAAATATATAAAGTAAACTAGAAAGAGCCAATGGTAAAACCAAAAGAAACATTATATTATTGGAAGACATTAACAGATTCTCAAATCCTTGAAATAATAAATGGAAAAATAGTATTACTAGGGCCCTATAGGGAGTCTAAAACATGTGATTAATGTCGATGATATATGGAATTGAGAAATATACATATACGTAGCAAACAATAAACCCCAAAGGGGAAATAGCTTATGTTGCAAGCAAATGAAACATTTACACAAACTAATATTTTAAAAAAGGAATCCAAAACTTTCTATGAATCACCAAGAACAAAACTATTATCGGCAACATTCTCTCACAATAAACTAAAAGTGAATAAATATAAATACTAATGTAAAAAAAAGGGAATCACAGAAATTTAAATTATATTTTTAAATAACCTTTAGACTAAAGAGGACATCCAAACTAAAACTATGGAATATTTAGGAGAAAAAAGAGTTACAACACTTCACAGTAGGCTTCTGGGATGTGACCAAAAATGTACTCAGAGGAAAATTCATTGATTAAACACTTTTACTACTAAACAGAGAAAATTAAAGAGCTAAGGATTCAATTTTTTTAAAAAAATCTAAAGAAGGCAGAAGGCTGGATTTAACATAAACATAACAATGTGGAAATGTTTTAAGTAGTCAGAATTGACAAGTAACTTCAAAGTGTTAAGAGGTGGATAGAAAAATAATAAGGCCTGGATATTAGTATTCAACCAAAAAATAAAGAAAAAAATACAATTACAAGAAAATCAAGACTAGAAAATATAACCAGAGGACATGCTTTTAAGTTCTATTCTATGCAAATTAGGTTCAAATTCTTGATAAGTTTCTAAGAAAATATAAGTGACCAAAACTATTTTCAACAAGAGCAAAAGCCAAAAAAAAAGTGAAGAAAGGATTACAGTGGAAAATCATCATCTCCAAAAGCATAACAAGATAGAGAGTTTTAAAGGCGAGTCCTTTTAAACTTTCAAAAGATAGATAATTCCCATGCAGTATAAATCATTCCTGGCAAGGACTACAAATAAACATCTGGCATGCATGCTTAAACTCTCATTTCCTACACTCGTACAAAACACTAAATTGTTTACACATGACAGGACCTCAGAATCCTTCTCAACACAGCAATCTCCACAGCCACTACCAATAGGTACACATTTTACAATGTATTTATCCACCTTGTTCCAGATCACTTCCCAATTTATAACCCACTATACCAGCATAATCCCCATTTTAAAAATGACAAAAAACAGCACACTAAAAATAAAACTGCAGGACAATCTCACTAAGGAATATAGACACAAAACACTGCAAAATGGATCTGAGGTGTATTAAAATAATGAAACACCATGAACAAAATGGGTTCCTTCCAGGATGGTTTAATATTAGGAAATCTATTAATACAATTCATCACATCAACAGATCAAAGTAAGAAAACCATATGGCCATCTGGGTACATAATGAAAAGGTATTTGTTTAAAATTCATCATCCTTTTCCCCCCTCTTATTAAATAGTTTTACAGTGGGGGAGGGGATGATTCACAATCCTTTGCAGAAGAAAAATTCAAAGACAGAAAAGTGAAAATCACTCCTAAATCATACCGCTCATCTCCACCTTTAAAAAATTAACAAAAAAGGGCGCCTGGGTGGCTCAGATGGTTAAGCGTCTGCCTTCGGCTCAGGTCATGATCCCAGGGTCCTGGGATCGAGTCCCGCATCAGGCTCCCTGCTCAGCGGGGAGCGTACTTCTCCCTCAGCCTCCCTCTCTCCCTCTGTCTCTTATGAATAAATAAATAAAATCTTTTAAAAAAATAAAAAAAAAGAACTGAGCAACTCAGAAGATGCTTAGTGATGAAGAATATGTATCAGAAACCAAAATAAAACTTTATACTTAATTAGAAAATGTTAGAATCCTTCCCACTAAAAGAAGAAATAAGACAATACAAGAATACTTGTTATCCTTATTATTAAAACTGCCCAGAAGGCCCACCCGACATACAAGAAAGAAAAAAAAAAAAAGGACAATGGCTATAAAAGAAGAAAGGAAATGAGTATTATCTGCATATATTATCATCTATCTAAAAAGCCACAAGAAACCACCGGAATTAAGAAGACAGTAAGCTATCCACTAACAAAACAACCACATAAAAACCAGTAGCTTTTCTATGTACCTGAATTAATTAGGCAAAATACACAAGGGAAATTATCCCACTTACAGTCAAAAATATCAAATGCTCAGGAATATATTTTGAAATAAATGTCCAAAACTTATCTGGAAAATTTTACTGTGGGTCATTATGGGAACATGGGAATGAAGAAAGAGACAGACCACCTCGCTGGGCAGAAAAACATAATATTGTGAGAATGTCCTTCCTAACTCAATTCAACGCATACATTTAATACAATTACCATCACAAAACAATTTTTACCTTTAAAATTGATTCAAGTGTTCATCTGGTAGAATATGTGTGAGACTAACGAAAGTTGTGAAAACAGAATAATGGGGAGCAATGTTTACCAAATGTTATAGTATTTTAAAAGCAAAATTTACCAAAACAGGGTGGTACTGGAACTGAAGTTAATACATAGCTGCGCCTGTTGAGTCTGTTTCTGGACTGTAATCTACTAAAATCTATCTGCCTGTATAAGACTATGCCAGGTCCACCTTCATTTAGTTACTGGAGCTTTAAGATATCTTAATATACGCATTTAGAAAATACGGACTCAGTCAGATCCACCCATCTCTTGGTCGCAGGACTGGACAGCCAATCCCTCAATCCTTTATAACCCTTCAGACCACCCAGCCATGGATTAAGTGGGACCCACAAAGCCATCCAGCTCAGAAGCAGCAAATGGGAGCAGGGTCACCACCACATTGCCTTCCCAGTGGCAGACATCACTAATCAATCTCAGCACCTTCCCCACTATGGCCTATCCACGGAATCAATAACCAACCATAGCTGGAATTCATAAGGAATCCCCTCCATCATCTCTAAAGTCCAATCCCTTCATTTTATGGGTGAATGAATTTTTATCCTCATGACAATTTTGCAAGGCAGAGCAGAAATAGCTCATTATCTCATATTCTAACAACAGTGTTTCCATTAGGGAAAATGACACCCCAAACTCAGCCCAGGCCTGATTAAGGGGCAAAACCGTCAACACGAGGCCTCTTGCATCCAGCCCTAGTCCTTCCACGTTCTCTATCCTCCTATACCCCAAACGGACTCAGACATAGGACTAGCGAGCCTACACAGTTTCCACATTCTGTGCAAGGGGAAAAAAAAAAAAGCATTCAGCTGCAACTGGCCAGTTAACCCTTACATAGGACTTACTATGTGTCAAGCGCAGAGCTAGTGCTTTTACTATTAACCCATTCTGATGCAGAGAGAGGCTGAGTAATTTGCCCAGAGTCATGCAGCCTGCGGGTCTTGCATCCCGGAAGTCTGGCTACCAAGGGGACAACCTTAGCCACTTGGCTGCCCTGCGTCTCAGAGCAGCAATCTAATAATGACTGTTTTTCCTGGGGCCATCATGCGCCACAGCGCTCAGACCCACCCTGCACACTCCTGCCAGACCTCGTACTGGGCTTTGGTAAAACTACAATGTAAAGAACATCTTCATATATAAAATATTTTGGTGTTTTAAAATCCTCTCCTTTGGATATACTCCCAAAGAGAGATTACTGGTAGTAAGATCTGGGAACTTCTATTGATTTGGAAAATATAGTAAACTCTTTAAAAAGTGGTTTGTTTGGTGTGGTTTTTTTTTTTTACTCACTTTGTTATTATGAAAGAGGTTCGTGTTCCATGAAGAAAACTTAGTATATGCAAAAGAGAAAAAAAAAAGACCATAACCCTATGCCTCTCCAAGATCATCCCCACTAATGGTTTTCTTCCCTGGGACTCCTTGGAAACCCGAGACGTCTAGTCACTTGTGGGAAGCCGCTCCAAGCCCATCTCCAAGTTCAGTTCGCCCATCCAGGAGCTCCCCAGCTGCCTGCTTCGTGCACTCATATCTTCAATGGGAAGTTACCAAGATCAGTATTCATCCTGAGGATGGGGAAGCCAGGCAGGCAGGACATTTCTGATCTGTTCCTGACCTGCTGGACAGGAGGGGTAAAGGGGCTCTAGGTTCCACCTGCTCAGGACACCTGGGAGGTCCTGGCAGGAGCACCTGGAAGACCCATTGTTGGGTCTTGAAATCAATTTAATGAGTCACAGCCAGCATTTTTTTTAATAAAAGAGAGAATTAAAAAGTATCCAAATGCGTTGCAAGTAGTTAAGTGTAAATATCAGTTGCTTGCTTTTGCTGTACTTAGATGAGTCCACGGGTATAAGATGCTGATATAAAATGCATTTCTTCCAGTGGGTCAGTCATGAAAGTATGATTTGCTGCTGCCCAGCAGGGCACAGGCCCTGCAGAGGTCAGTTCTGTCTGGATACCAGGAGGCAGGAGTGAGACCGTATCTGCAAAAGCACTCTGCAGAGTGAGAACACTGTTCTGACCTGAGGCCAGATTACCAAAGATTGACTTTCTTCCCCTAACTTCCCCTACCTGCTATCTTTCCCCTCTAAACCCCCCACCGTCCCGCACCCCCTCAGAGACAAGAGTCCTGATTAACTGAACATTCTGGTGGGCCCACATAAAGGATAATCACATTTGGCCAGAATTTTATGACTCACCAGCTTTGAAAGAATTAGATTTATAGTAATAAATACACAACGCTAAAAAAATCACCAAAGTTCATCTTTCTTTGATGATGCATATTATTTCATTGGCCCAGAATGCTCTGCTCCCTCCCTTTCTTCGCACAGACCAATCTTCAGACCCTCAAATCCCATCTGTCCTTCAAAGCCACACTCAAATACCACTTCCTCCAGGAAGTTGCCCTGGATTCTCTTTCCAGGATTCATCTTTCCCTCCACGAAACACCCTCAGCAACTAGTCTTAGAACACTGAACACTTTCTATAGCACATTATATATGGCTGTGAACAGAATCCATATTGATTTATCACCTTGGCACCTATCAAGGGTCGTCACCCATAATAAGGACAAATATTTAATGGCTAAATAAATTCAAAAGGTATTTAAGATCTTAAAAGAGGAAGGATCATCATCCAAAAATGGTTTATCAGCATAAATGCGGAATAACTAGTTATTAGAGAATTCTGGCTAGTAAAATGAGATTAAAAATAATTTACTGAAAAATTAATACTCGTATAAGTAAATAACGTAAGAACAGACATGAAATTAACATCTTGAAGGGGTGTGCAATTATAAAGTCTTTTCTTTTGTGCATATATATTCTAGGTTTCCTCATTGAACATGAACCCCTCTCATAATAATAAAGTCAGTGAAACTTTTTTTAGTAAATGTTGCACATTTAGATTGGGTCTAGTTTTTCTCTTATAAAGTTCCACTGTAATGAACAATTTCATAACAGAAAAATAATATATAGAAGTATAGTAATTTCGGGGTGCCTGGGTGGCTCAGTCATTAAGCAACTGCCCTCGGCTCAGGTCATGACCTCAGAGTCCTGGGATCGAGCCCCGCATCCGGCTCCCTGCTCAGCGGGAAGCCTACTTCTCCCTCTCCCACTCCCCCTGCTTGTGTTCCCTCTCTCGCTGTGTCTCTGTCAAATAAATAAATAAAATCTTAAAAAGAAAAAAAAAAGAAGAATTTACTAGATTTCTTTTCCAAATCAACAGTTTCCCAAAGCCTACTACCAATTATTGGTCCAAAAGGGGCAGGATATACGGAAATATGTCAAACTAGTAACTACCCTTGACCCAGTAATCTATCTTCGGGAATATATCCAAAGGAGAGGGCTTTAAAATATCAGAGTATCTTATTTATGAAATTGTTCATTACAGTGGAACTTTATAAGAGAAAAATCAGACCCAATCTAAATGTACAACAATAGAATATGGGTTAAATAAGCCATGTTCACTCTTTTCTGTGAATAGTATGCAGTCTTTAAAAATGACAATTAGGGGCGCCTGGGTGGCTCAGTTGGTTAAGCGACTGCCTTCGGCTCAGGTCATGGTCCCGGAGTCCTGGAATCGAGTCCCACATCAGGCTCCCGGCTCAGCGGGGAGCCTGCTTCTCCCTCTGACCCTCTCCCCTGTCATGCTGTTTCTCTCTCTCTCTCTCTCAAATAAAAAATAAAAAAAAAATCTTTAAAAATGACAATTAGGAAGACAAAGTAAAGATGGGGGAAGGAAAAGGCAGGAGGCAAAACTAATACATTTATGATTCAAATAAATAAAAATATGCTTATAAGATAACTAGACGGAAATACACCGAAATTTTAATAGTGACTGTAAGAGGGCTGGGATTTATTTAACATAGTCTTTTCATTTCCTTATTTTCTGATTTCTCTGTAATATCATTAGCTTACTTTAATTCTTTAAAAATTAATGATTAAAACAAATATTAGCATATATCTAACTGCAACCAGGGAGTAATCTGTTCAGGAATATCTGTTTTGAATAAGCCATGACGACTGCTTCCCATGCACTTTAGCAAGCATATATTAGCACCCCTCTGTGCCAGAGCATGTATGGTCCCCAGGGAGAGAGATCCGGGCATCCGAGAGAGCCAGCGTGTTCTTAAAGGAACTCCACAGACGCAGAAGTCGGACTCAGGCTCCAGTCTCTGCTCTGCCACTTCCCAGACGTGGTGAATGAGAGCACCAATGAGCTACAACCTACAGCAAGTTATCTCACCTCACTGAACTTCGGTTTCTTATCTACAGTGGCACTTGGGCCAGTCTGGATAACGGAGAGAGTCAGCCCCGTGAAAAAGCCCGCCAGAAAGCAGCCCCAGCCCGGTAACACACCTGGCAACGTACATGCTACTTTACAGGTCAGTTCTTAAGATACGATTCTCGTGCTCAAGCTTATCTATAAGTGGCCAAATTAAAACAGTTATACCTGTACACCCAGGGAACGTCAGAGTCCAGAAAGAGACCCAAGAACATGTAAATTTAGTATAAGGTAAAGATGACATTTCAAATCCAGGAGGAAAAGATGAATTATTCAGTTACTGGTGTTAGAGCAAGAAGCTAGCCGTTTAGGAAAAAAAAAAAAAAAAAAAAAAAGAGCCTGATCTCTATGCCCCTCCTCTAAAGCAAATATATTCCAAATAGATAAACAATGTCAATGTAAGAAAACTAGCTGTATAAAATAATAGAAGAAATAAGGATGAATGGTTTTTAACTTCTTTTTTTTGTTGCCAGGTATTGAATCCTATAAACAATTACGAGCACTCATGTACATCTCCCATGGTATACAAACACAGCTATTTCTTCTGTGTACATTCCTAGAAAACAAACTGATTTGTGAGGCAACATAAATGTTCAACTTTGGTTTTTCTCCCCCCACCTCAGCTATTGTTAAGTGTACAGTTCAGGAGTGCTAAGTATATTCACAGAGTTGTGCAGATCTCTAGAACTTTCTCATCTTGCAAAACTGAAACTCTATACCCATTGAACAACAACTCCCCATCTCCCCCTTCCCCTGGAAACCACGATTCTACTTTCTGTTTCTATGAGTTCCGACTACTTTCGATGTCTCATTTGAGTGGAATCACACAGTACTTGTCTTCTTGTGATTGGCTGATCTCACTTAGCACGGTGTCTTCAAGGTTTAGCCATATTTTATCATATAACAGGATTTTCTTTTTTAAGGCTGAATAATATTCCATTTTATGTACAGACCACATTTTGCTTATCCACTCACCCATCAATGAACATATGGGTTACTTCCACCTCTTGACTATTGTAAATACCACTGCAATCAACATGGGTGTATAATTACCTCTTTGAGATCCTGCTTTGAATTCTTTTGGATAGATACCCGGAAGCAGGATTGCCAGATCATATGATAATTCCATTTTTAATTTTCTGAGAAACCACCATACTGTTTTCCATCGCAGCTGCACCAACAGTACACAGGGTTCCAAATTTTCCACACCAACACTTACTTTGTTTCTTTTTCTTTTTACAGTGACTATCCTAATGGGTGTGAGGTGACAGCTCATTGCGGTTTTAAATTGCATTTCTCAAATGATCAGTGATGTTGAGTATATTTCCATATGCTTGTTGGCCATCTGTATTATCTTCTCTGGGAAAATGTTCAAGTCCTCTGCCCATTTTCTTAAAAATCAGGTTATTCCGTTTTTTGTTGTCAAATTGTAGGGGATTCTTTATATATTCTGGAAACTAACCCTTTCTCAGATACATGACTTGCAAATATTTTCTTCCACTGTGTAGGCTGCCTTTTTTGCTATAAATTCTTAATGTGGGCAAGTCTTTTCAACTGTGACACCAAAAAAAATATAGTCAGAATCCAAAACACAAAAATGGAAGCATTTTAAAAGTAAACATTTTAGGGGTGCCTGGGTGGCTCAGTGTCTGCCTTCGGCTCAGGTCATAACACCAGGGTCCTGGGATCAAGCCCCGCATCAGGCTCTCTGTTCAGCACGGAGCCTGCTTCTCCCTCTCCCTCTGCTGCTCCCCCTGCTTGTACAGGCGTGCGCACGCTCTCGGTCTCTCTCTCTGTCAAATTAATTAATTTTTTTAAAAGTAAACATTTTATTCAACCACTTCTAAACTGCACTTAAAAAAAAAAGTCTAGGACAAGAAATACTTGGAATCTGAATAGCAAAGAGTCAGTATCTCTAAAATCCAAAGAGCTTTACAAAAAAAATTAAGGAAAAGATAAACACCCCAAGAGAAAAATAGGCAAAACGCTTGAACAGGCAATTCACAAAAGAAGAAATGCAAGTGGCTAATAAAAGTACACCAGGCAATGTTCAACCTCATTAGTTTGCCCATCAAGACCTCAACAATTAAGAACAGTGGCAATACAAGGTGATGGCCATTTGTATTGGATGTATAAGATGAGCACTCCCAATCTCTTCGTAGAAAGGTAAATCGCTATCACCTGCAGGATGCGAGTATGATATGATTTAGCAATCGGCCTCTTAGAGAGTGATGATAAAGAGATGACCACACAAGCAAGAAACCCTGCACGTAAAGAGATTAGAAATAACCAAAATCCAATAGGGCACCGAGTTCAGGGACATATATACAGTAGAAATACAATGTAGTCAATAAAATAATAATGAAGATCTCTATTTACTGATGCAGAAAGATATCCAGGAGTTTAAAAAGAAAAAAGAAAGCAGACGCTGAACAGCATGTAGAATATAATCCCATTTGAATAAAACTGTAATCATATATATTTAAATATGCAGAGAGATGACTTAAATAATGTTGATCAAATGTGAACAGTGGTTGTCTCTGGGTGGTAGGATTTGGGGTCATTTTTTTTAAGGAACAATCATATTTTTTCTGTACTGCTTTAAAGTTCTTGTAATGAATGTATTATTTTTATAATCGGGGGGAAAAAGAACCTATTTTCACTTGGAAGAAAAATAAAAGCAAGAATCAGCTCTTGTACAGCCATCTCACACTTAAAACAAACCAGAATGGAGTCAGCCGGGGGCCGTGTGAACTGCTGAGTCCTGAGTTCAAATTCTGCCTCTGGCACTAATTACCTGAATGACCCTTGGCAAGTTACTTGGCTTCGCTGTGCCCCGTTTCCTCACCTGTAAAACAGACATGATGAAATTCTATGTCATGGAGTTATTTGGGGAATAAAGAAACTAATACTGAGAAAGTTCTCAATAATTATTAGCTTCATTCTCCCCTTTGAGCTCATCAGTGAAAGCACCCTAGCTGTATCTGGCCCATATCAGGTACTCAAAATGTGTCAGGTGATTTGAATGGGGTAGATGGATGGATGAACAGATAGTCATAAGAAGGACACACATCTGAAGGACAGAAAGATTATACGGGTGAATGGGTGGGTGGGTAGAGAAGGATGGAGAGATGAATAGCTAGACAGAGGGACTGATGGGTAGACAGACGGTATGGAAGCTTGTATCTTCCAAAGATGACCACACCAATATACATCCCCCTCCTACACGTTCAATGTGATGTTGCTGCAACTCCATAGAGAGGTGGGGCTTATGTCTCTCCTCTTGAAATGCGGCATATTTCTATAACCGCCTCAACCAGTAGATTGAGGTAGAAGTTATGCTACATGACTTGACACTAAATCATAAAAGGAGACACTGGGTCTGCTTGGCTCTACCTCTGTTGGGACATGTGCCTTGGGAGACTCAAGTTACCATATAGAAGTCAGGCCATGTATGAAGCCTCCATGCTGGAAAGACCCCATGAGATGGATGGATGGATGGACGGACGGACGGATGGACGGATGGATGCCCAAGGAACTCCAAGTGTTCAAGTCTTTCAAACCCTGGCACTAGACATGAGAGTGAAGAAGACTTTAAGATGACCCTGGCCACTGCATGACCACAATCAGAGAGAGACCCTAAACCAGACCAACCAACTGAGCTACTCCCAAATTCCTGACCCACAAAACCACGGGAGACAGTAAATAGTGTTGTGTTAAGCCACTAAGTTTTGAGGTGACTTGTTACACAGCAGTAAGTATCTAATAAAGATGTTAAGAGGAGTCTGAGGCTGAATGCATGACCGCTCTATTGGGAGCCCTGGATATCAGTAACATCTTATGCTCAATTTCAGGTCTGGCACACTTCTCTTGTCTGTTCCAACAGCCTCCTGCTTACCTTCCTGTTCCATGCCTTTCTCACTTCTGCTATTTATACTTCCAAACGCCAGCCCTCCAAGCTCTGACTTGGATTAACTGCCCTCCTGCCCCTGAACAAACTAACAGAACATGCTTTCTGAGCAACTAGTCCAAGCCCTGACTGCGTAAGAGGGGAAACTGAGGCTCAAAGAGAGAAAGAAATTACCCCAGACTCCGGCTGAGTTAGAAGCAGGGCTCAGACTAGAGACTATGGTTCCCACCCCGAAGCCCAGAGTTATTTCTCCTCCAACAGCCTGTGGACTCCAGGTATCCCTGAGTTTGAGTCCCGCCTCCACTGCTTACTGCCAGTGACAGGAGTCCCATGAGGACAGCCAGCATCACCGCAGGCCCTGGCTAGGACGTGCCAGAGCTCTTGGCTCCAAGCATACCTTACATCTGTCTGGGCATAAATTTGCATTCTGAATCCAGGAGGCCCCGGTTCCAAGTATGTCAAATGTAATTAATTACAGCAAACCTTCTGCAACTGTTTTCAAACGCAGTATTAAAGGCACTGTGCTCATGAAACACACAAGCCATTGGCCCGCCGAGGAGCGCAGGGAGCTGGGGAATGGGGGCCTGGGAGGCCCAGATCCAGGCCCCACGGAATGGGGAGGGCAAGTTCCTGAGACACCGGGGTCCAGTTCAGCCCCACAGCGAAGGGGAGGGCATCCGAGGGAGCTGGGTTCAAGTCCTAGCCAATCACCAATGCCACAACTTGGTCAAGTATAACCTCAACTGTAAGGGTGAATGGTAAGACTCTGCAGCTCAAAGGGCTATTTGTGAGCCTCATCTCTGGCAATCATCTGACTTTGAAGGCAACCACCCTTACTAGCTGTGTACCCTTTCACCCCTGATTCTCAACCCCCTCATATTAAAAATAAATAAATAAATACCCTTACTCTCCAGGGTGACTGTATTAACTGAGATAATAGATGTTAAATGGTAAGTCCAGCACCTGGCATATAAGAAGCACTTGGCAAATGTGCAATGATTACTGTACTTCAAGGCAGAAAAATTCTATTTTGCAAAAATCAAGTGAGATAAGTAAGAATGCTCAACTTCAGCCTTTCGATAGAAACAGATCCTGAGCAAAACAAGTTTGTAAGGTGGAATTTCCAACACGTGGCTCAAACTCCTTTCAAAACACTAACAGCAAGAGAACTAGGCTACAAAGTTTGAGACCTGTGTTCAAGTCTAGCCCTCCCCGCCCACCCCCTACGCCGCACCCCCCGACCCCACTGGGGCTAGCTGAGCCCACCCAGACCAGGCTGGAGATCAGGGGAGCTAGATGACCTCCCCACCCTGCCAGCTCTGTCCTCTGCAGCAATGTGCCCTCTGGGTCTTCCAGAAGCTTTACTTCCCAAATCTGTGCATAGAGCAGACATGACTTAGCACTCAAGAGAATGGCCTGTGGCCACTCAGGACCCTAAATCCATAGCCCCTAATGTGACCCAGGTTTCTATGCCCAAACCAGCCCTGAACTACACTCTGATTCATAAACCCTGGTTAAACCCCAAAGACTAAATAGACTGGAATTTTTTGGCAAGCGGAGAGATTGCCGGGGGGTAATCTTTTAGATTTGTTTTTGCTTGTCTTGTTAGATTTACTTTCTTCCAAAGTGTTTAATTAATGTTTAGGGGAATGAATAAGCAAAGTGGAAAACAGTTTAATTTTTTCTTCCTAAATTACCAATCTCTTTCTCTCTCTCATAAATTCCCTCCATTTAACCACCTACTTATGCTGATGCCTATACGACCACATCAGCCTTCTTCTCAATCCCAAGCTCTGAATCTTGAATTCTTCACCAGTGACCTGATGAAGCAAGCTGCTGTGTGACCCTGGGAAAGCCACGCTCCCTCTCTGGGGGGAGTGGATCTTTAGACCAGCATTGTCCAACAGAAATATAATACAAGCCACATAGGTCATTTCAAATTTTCTAGTAGCCACATTGTTCTAAAAAAAAAAAAAGCGAAATTAATTTTAATAAGTATTTTGTTTAACCCAATATATAAAAGGCTATGATTTTAACTTGTAATGAGTATTTTTTTTTTTTTTAATTATTACTGAAATCTTTTACAATCTTTTTTTCCTATGAAGGCTTCAAAGTCCGGTGTGGATTTTACATTTCCAGCGAGCCACACTTCAACTGCTCGAGAGCCACGGCCAGTGGTTACCAATACACACTGGACAGCACAGGCATCTCTACAGACCCTCTAGCTCTAGACTGCCCAGATCCAAAAAGATGACTAGCCTTACAACAAATTCCAATTCCTGCCAGTAGCCCCCCAGGGAAGTTACCCTTCCCTGGGGCCTCCTTCCAGGCCAGTTTCAGTTTTCTTTCAGATCAGTTTCACTTTCTGCTTTTCCAGCATACATTACAAGAAACGCCCACATAAACACACTTAAATTTTTAGTTATTTTTCCCAGTTGATGAAATTTAAAACAACAAAATCTCCAGCATCCAAAAATGTATCTATTCTCTCTGGGTATTCTAAGTGCCCCGGCTATGTCCACTTAGCTCACAACACTCTGAGCCCAAAATAAAGCAAAACGCAAACTCTCTGCGAAATTTCACCTGATAAAAATTCCCATCCTTAATTCACTACAAAAATGTTGGGGCTGGTGGGAATTTGTCCGGTGGAGGCTCAAACCTGAGTGATAGAATGGCTAGCCCCTGGGGCATGCTGTCTCAGACAATAACATATCCAGCGAGCTAGCCAAAACAGCTGACCTTGAATGCTAGCAAACCACCAGCCAGGGGCTTGCCCAGGGACACTCCCAGGCCTCCTCCACTTTGCAGGACTCATTTCCACCCATGGGGGTTTCCTCCCCCACCCCTGGGTCCCCCGATTCCCCCAGGACTAGGGCTGGCCCCAGGGAATTGAAGATTCCATCCCTGACACAGAGCTCACTTCACTAGAAAGCGGGTTTTCCCAGGTTTTCTACAGCTGGCTGGGGCGCCAAGTATCACCTGACTCCATTTATTCTCTTTAGCTTGTATATGAAGCCTCCTTCTGCTGTGTCAGCCAAATTATTTTTATCATTTTTCTGTGGACTCAATACCATCCTCACCTCGGCCTCCCTCCTTTCCTTTTTAAGAAAAGAAAGGAGTTGTCACCAACATGTTTCTCCAGCTCTTCGCTGTTTATGAAGCACTTTTGAATCCATTAACTCACATGATGCTTGCAGGAAGCCCGTCAGGGATACGAGCGGACTGTTCTCCCACTTATTGGATAAACAAACAGAGGCTCAGCACCCAGCAGGTCACATATGTGATTGAAACGTGGGAACTGACTGGACAGGGAAAGTACAGACCCACCCAAGGCCTACAAAACCCCAAACCCTTTAAACCTTCGGCCGGCATATAAAATTAAACAAGCAAAGGGACCAACTCACCTCGTCGGCACCCATCTGTGACTTCGAGTTTACATAATCTCCCAACAGGGCACTTACAATTAGTGACCAGTGCTAGTTAGAAAAATCCATGTGTAAAAAAATAACACCTATGTAGGGCTTCCGGTCTAAAAAGCATTTTCAAAATAAATGAATAAATGAATAAATAGGGCCTGGGTGGCTCAGTCGGTGAAGCGTCTGCCTTCGGCTCAGGTCATGGTCCCAGGGTCCTGGGATCGAGTCCCGCATCGGGCTCCCTGCTCAGCGGGGAGTCTGCTTCTCCCTCTGCCTCTCACCCACCTCTCATGCTCTCTGTCTCAAATAAATAAAGTATTTAAAAAAAAATAAAATAAATGAACAAATAAGCATTTTCAAATACCCCCCCTCATTTGATTCTTGTGAAGGACAATTTCCAAGCCATTTCCCAGATGCAGAAACTGGGATTCTGGGGGCTGAGAAACTCATCTGCGGTATTAAAAGCGTGCCAACAGCAAACGTGTCGCAAACCCAGGTTATGGTCCAGGAACCGAGGGCCTGCCTTGCCCCTCAGCCATGTCATCTATACTACACGAGTGAGTGAGGGACACTGCCCAACCCAGTGGCCCAGGCACCAGCAACTCCCCCTTTGAAATCTGATCACTCTGGGATCAGGCAAAGAAGCAGGTCACCCAGCCCTGCTTTGATGACAACCCCAAGGGTATCTAATTATAACAGGGAGGGAAGGGAGGAGCCAGAATCCTCTCACTATTTCTCAAGACCAAATTAACTTTAATTTCTTTTGACACAGCATATGTGCAAGTAATAGGAAAAGCATTGGTTGAGGAGTTAGGAAATATGAGGCTTCAAGTTCCACCTCGGCCTAGTCACCGAGGTTTTGGGCAAGGAACTGCACCTCTCTTCGCGCGCGCACGTGCGTGTGTGTGTGTGTGTGTGTGTGTAACTAGATCAGGAATGACAAACCGGCTTCATGTCGATTAGCAATGTCTGCCACAGGCTTGAAAATAAGGGGCAGCAGTATGTATATATTACTTATTTACCAGCCCTGGACTAGACGTTGTATAAATAACATGTTGCAAGTGAAAAGCACCCTGCCCTTTACAAAGCTTTCTTCTCACTATCCCTCACAACTTTTTACAAGAACCCAGTGCTGAGGGTATCATCCATCCCCATCATCCCCATCATCCCCACTTTACACATAAGGAAATCAAAGTGCAGGGAAATCAAGAACTCTGGCAGAGATCAATAAAGCAGCGGAGCAGAGAGGGAAGCCAAGCCTTATCCCTTCAACTTCGACCTGTTTGTTCTACCCTGGAAATGTCAAACTGGTATTCCACCATGGGCAGGACACTAAACCTCCCCCCCCCGCCATGGGCTTCTTACACCTTTCAGAGAAGGGGCACAGCAAAGTTATGAAACCCACCCAAAGACATAGAAGGAAAGGGGTACTAATTCAAAGTTCCAGATGCTCCTCCCCAAGGCCAAGTCCTGTCCTCACTGCACGAGTGGAGAAGCCACGCCCAGAGCTAAGTGAGGTAAACGAGCAGAACTGGAAGTCCCTCATGTCACATCCCACCCCACCAGGAACACGACACCCTACCTCAATTCCAAGATGCCTTCAACTGTTAAATACACCATGGGTTTTGTAACAGCTTTTGGTGGAGAAGAAAATAAGAGGGAATGTACTAACAGGAAACATCTATTGTAAGACACATCCTAATTTCAGAAATATGAATATGTTGGAACATGACCATCGAGGAAATACGGTCTCCCTCAGACTGGGATCCTGTGCTCACTTGCTGGGCTGGGCCCAAAGTGTGAAAAGTGACAGTGTTTTATAAAGCTTACAGAAAAAAAAATTAAGCAAATAAACAGAACGTTCTCAATTTTCTCCCATAGATTTTCCTTGAATCTTTGGCATAATGCAAACCACAATCCGACCAAAGATGGGGTCTGATTGAACATGGAGTCACACATTTAGCGGCTACAGTTAAGGTGTTGCAGGTGTTCTGCAGAAAGCCCCCCGATGCCCCGTTCCTGGGCCCATGACCAAGACAACCAGCTCCCAAAGCAAACACAGTACCTAGTACCTCAAGGTTTTCCCCATTTCCACCTCCCTAGAAACGCTGAGACCATTCGCTGTACCTGCCAATTAGCCATCTGGATGATGACCCTACCTGGCCCCTCATCCATTTTAAAGAAATTGTTTATACAAGAGGAGTGAGTGAAGGGGGTGGGAAACTCTTTTAAAACTCCCCAAAATGTGTAAAATTCAAAGGAGTGTTATCCCCATTCAAGGAGTCCCCTCTGATTGATTACTCCAGCTCTAAAAAAAAAAAGGTGCTTAGGGCTCCCTAGTAAAACAGTGCTTCTGACCAAATGGCCAAACCCAAATTGGTCACCGACTCTTCACTAGACTCAAATCTGACTGATCTGAGCTATTTCCAAAAATCAAATTAAGTCATCAAATATTTATTGAGCTGCTGCTCTGTGCCAGACCCTAAAATGAATAACCCATGCTCTCTGCCCTCAAGGAACTCACAAGCTGGTTGGAGAGAGAGAAATGCAAACAAGCAACTCTCATCTGTGGGCCCACAGTATTTGGGAAGTACTGCAGGGTGGGCACGGATGAAGTCCACCCGGACCGGTGTGGGGGGCTACACAGAACAGGGCATGTACGGGGTCTTGAGGGGGCTGTTCTGGCTCCTCCAAGCAGAGATGAATAAGGGGAAGGGCCCTAAAGACAGGAGGCCCAGGGGGAACAGAAGCTCGAAGGTACACAGTTCGCCCGGGATTAAGATTTATCCCTTTTAAAGACTGTGCCACAGGCTTTGCAACAAATCCAGAAATATTCAGAGGAGCTAGAGCATCCCTGGAATGAAAGCATTAAGAACACTTTGACAAGACGCGTAAGGTCCAGGAGACGTCTCATCCTGGTCTGTTTTTAGAGCAACAACCAAAGAAGTGGACAGTTTCTGTTGTTGCCTAACTCCATCTTATTAAAGATAAGCCCCCAGGTTTCCAGAACTATCAAAATTGTGGTCACTGCAACTTGATATCCCCCAACAGAGACCCGCCAGCCACTGGGTCAAGAGGTAACTAACATGTGATGACCGCCTTCTAAGAACCATCTTCCAAGGACTGGCTGGGTCTTTTCCCACGTGCCGCTCCATTTAATCGTAAATCAACCCATCAAGGTCAGGATGATTACCCACCTTTTTCCAGATACACAAGCTGTAGCTCCAAAACCAGGAGTGTCTTTCCCAAAGTAACACAAAGCTAACCATGCCATGGGGTAGGATTCCAAACTCTGGTCTGCTTGACCTCAAATCCCGCTTTCCATTTCACCAACTGGGCAGACGTCAGAAATTGTCTATGCTTCTGACCTAAGGCCCTGAGGCCCATCCAGGGGGGATTCTTGGGTGGTCCCATGTTCAGTTCAGACACGGATCCCACTGACAGACCATCTCTCCCCGCAATGTCCTCCTTCCTCTCAGATCCCAATCCTGGTCCTTCCCACCTGCTGTCTTCCGACATCTTCATCCTTCTTTAGGCCATACTTTATTTAAAACCCACCCCCTGCACCTGTACTTCTCAACTTCAAGGGCACGCATGCCGAGACACATCATCCTGGGGTTTCTAGCCATCATTTGTCATGTTTAACTAAAGTGTTCTGGCCTGATCCTGGCAGAAGACTGCTCTGGGACAAATACAAGATGTGGACCACTTCAGCCAGAAGAGGCTAAACGGCAGAACTCTTCACCACTATAGGTTGCACCACCACAGAGCATCTAGGGCTCAGGAAGGAAGGCCCACCAACAAAACCAAGAGCTTTGAAAGATGTGTCACTAACCTCCCGAGGCCACCCCATAACAACAACTAGATGGAACACTGGTCTCGCCCTGTGCTGTCCAAGACGGAAGCCACAAGCCACATGTGGCTACTGAGCACATGAAATGTGGCTAGTCAGAAAAGACTTAATAGCTCCCAAAGAAAGACTATAAAATATCACGCTAACAATTCTTTATATGAATGAGATACCGAAAGGATGGTATGCTGTGGATACACTGGGTTAAATAATCATATTATTAAAATTAATTCCACCTGTTTCTTTTTACTTTCTTTAGGTGTCACCAGAAAGCTTAACATTATGTGTGTGGCTCACATTTGTGACTCAAATTCTATTTCCATGGGACAGTGCCGGTCTGAAACACGTAACAGATGAGGAGACAGAGCAACTCGGGAGTTTTTAGGAAGCGCATACATCAAAATATAGACACTCACAGAGTCCGATTAAAATTTAAATACAGCGCAAACACAAAGGCTCTAACTCCAGAAAAACTCCTACGGCAATTTGAAGTAAAAGTGCGGAAGAAAAAGTAAGTGTGGCTGCTCGCTCTCCCACCAAGACGGGTATTCCAGGTTCCTTAAAAAATCTCCTTTCCGGCAAGAGAAGGCGGCAGAGATGCTGCCTTCCCTCTAGCACCTGTCGTTCCAGGCTTCTCCAAGGCCAACAAGCTGGGGTGTGTGCCCAACCACCGGGCAGCTGAGACTTCTTCCCAGTGGCCCGAAAGGCAGGCTCAGCCAGGGGACAAACCATGTGGCACAGGACACCTACTCCACAGGGTTCACGTCAAAGTCAACTGGGATAATAAGTGAGAAAAGAAGAGTCGAACTGGGAAAGTGCACGGTATCTGCAGCACATCAAGGTGGTCATCAGTCCACTACCCTGCCAACTCCTTTAACGGTAGGAATTACATTTATCGTGCACACGGATCGGCACACGGAAATAAAACAGAAGTTTCGTGAGACAACACTTACCTTCCATACTGTGCTATGCCTCTGCCCTTTGGTGTCCTTCTATGTTCCATTCCGTTCTTTTTTTACGCTGACCGTGAGCCACGAAATTGATTTTACAGTGGGTCACGATCCGCGACCTAGCCCTGAGTATGGCCAGTAAGAGGTGCAGTCCTTGCTCTGTGATGCACACGGCACCCCTCTCTCTCTCCAGAACCCGGGCATCCAGATGGGACCTCAGAATCCTTCTCAACACAGTGCTGTCGGCAGCTACAGACAATCACTTGAAGTCAGAATCAGGGATGAAACCTATTTATTATTATCCTTGTTCTGATCCAAAGCTCTCAAAAACTGAGGCTCAGAAGGAAAAAGTGATTTGTCCAAGGTCATACAGCAAGACCTTGGGTGAACTAGGGCTCCTGTGGACCCACAAGGCCACTTCACTTTACATCACCAGGGAGGAGACACTACTGACCCCAAACATAACAAGAGCATGGAAAAAATTTAAATTTTCACCACGACCACGGAAAGTCAGCTTATACATCCACTAAAACACGGCAGGGGAAGTTCTTATCACCCCACCAAGGAGAAGACATGAGGATTCTGAGGTCAGAGGTAGCAGCATGCCAAGAGCGGAGTCAAAAGTGGGGGGGGGGGACTGTATGTGACAATGGAGGAGTTTTTAAACTCTGTTTCTCAAATGAAACAAACCACTGGCTGTTTATTTTCTAGAACCAGGGAGAAGTCAGCCTTATGCTGACCAGCCATCTTTGTTGCTTTTCTTCTGCAAAAGCAAGAGCCCTTGTTCAAGTTCACCTCTGTGCAGGGCTGAAAGTATAAGCAAACCCTTTTTCCTAGTTTGGTCCAAAGTCAAGCTGTAAAGCAGGCCCTTGAAATTTCAGACCTTATTAGAAAAAAAAAAAAAACTCCTTAGGCAGAAAAGCAAAACATTAAGTAATAAGAGTCTCTACTGTAAAACAGTATAAATGATCTTTCACCAAAATAACTCAGCCCATCATCAAATTACCACCCCTCGAGTCCAATTCGCCAGATTTTTTTGCCCAATATTATAAGAGAGTTTGGTGAACAGACATAGGTTAATAAAAATGAGCTCATATATCCATTTCTGGTCACACTTCCATCTAAAATAGGTGAGAGAGGCCAAGGCCTAGGTCAGATATCAGTCCTGGGAGACGCCAATAGAAACAAAAGAGAACTGACCCCGCCCCCAACAGTACCATCACGCACCTCTATTTCCTTTACAACAAACATGATCAGGATAACCAATTTTTTTTTTTTTTTATAAAAGGAAAACACAAGTCTACAAAACAGAAATGATTTTCAATTCCTCACGGGGGTCCCCTTGAAACCATAGACAACACAACAAAATTTCACAGAATGGAATTGAAGGAATCTGAGTTGTGTGTCAGGAGACCCAGGACACACAAAGGGACGTGCTGCAATATTTGTCATTCCTTGCACCAGAAATAACCTGTGATCTACAACCCTGACTTTTTCTCAGATGCCCAGTAGGGGTGCCCACCTACCCCTCCCCAACCCAGGGCAGAGCTCCCCTCCATCACTTGCTAAACTCAGTCCTACTGTCTCATGAGGCCTACAGAGCCCTTGGAAATTACAAATTCTTTGACCGTCCTAGGCATCGGCCTAAATAATTCAACAGAAAAAAAAAAAAATTTTTTTCAATTATGCTACTTAAAAAAAAAAAAAACTCATTCCAAATATGTCAGAATATGGCCGGTCAGCCCTGAAGGATGTCGTTACTAAAAAAATAAAATCTCCCAAATGCAATGGTGATGATGGGAAATGTCGAACCTCTGCCACTGTCAAATATATTTCACAGAATTCGCATCCCCTCAGAAATTTGAATCCCCACAAAACGAGGTGGGAATCCACGAACTGGGGCCACCATTTTTTCCAAGACCAGCTGGTAGCCAGCGAAAGGGACACAGGGTTTCCCGTCCTAGCCCTGTGTGACCCACCATAACCCCCACACAAGGTTCCACCAAGATCCCACCCTGCCAATGCTAACAATATTTCCCCCTCCTCTGAACAGAAAAATTAAAACTTTTTTTTTTTTGGTTCAAAATCTCCAGCAAGTTCAACCAGATACTAATTCATCACAAATAACCCTTCAACTTCGGGTGGGTACCTTATTTTCATCTGTTAAATTTCAATTCAGTCAATATTTGTCCTCTAAAAAAAAATTTTTGTTTTCACCTTCATTTGATTTCATATTAAGGCCAAAAAACTACATCAAATACTGTTTGCATTTGTGCTTTTATGTTCCAAAGGCAAGTACCTTTGGGGCTGGCTTTTGTGTCTATTTTCATTTTTTTTCCTTTTAAAAAAATTAAATTTTGATACTAGAATCAGCCGAATTGGTGTTTTACCCCATTTTTTCAGCAAACTTAAGTGTTCCACTAGAGAAGATGGTAAGAATCAAAATTTTCATCTCCTCTCTGTCCTCCCTTCTTTTATCTTTCCTTCTTAAGTCAGTAAAATTTGCGTTTTTTTAATCACAGACCCCCCCCAAAATGATCAAAGCGAATGGATTTTCTTTTCCCCTTTGAAAGTAATCAAATTTGTGAAAAATACCAAATGCTAATGAACTATCAACCCCACATCACAATCAAGAAGGCCTAAAACCAATCTGGATTTCTTAAAAAATAATAAATTTTTCAAATTGGAAGAGTAAGCAAGCACAGAGAACAGAAAATTCTCTCCTACCAAGGATTCTTCAACCCTTGTCTTTATCAACTGATTCAGTTGCATGTCATAAAAAATGAGCTTCTGTGAATCCACTGTTAGTTTTTTCATAATAATGTTAATTATGCATATCTTATTTTAATGGCGGTCTCTCCTACAAATCTGTGGGCTACTCAATTTGTATAATGTAACGAATTTACATTTTTTTCACTGAATATTGCTCAAAAAAGGTTCCTGACATTTTCTAGATAAAACAACAACAAAAAAAGAAATGCCTAGACCTTTCAGGAAACAAAATCAGAAAATAGTCTTAATTATCCCATCAAAACAAAAAACAAAAAAACAAAAAAAACAACACAAAACCCAACAAATGCAGGAAAAAAACACAGGATTTCACTCTAACTTTTCCAGTTTCTGTTTTTCTTTAGAACCTTGGGATTTAAATGCAGTAAAATGTAAATGCAAAATTGGAAAAAAAAAAAAAAAACTACAATTTTTGGGTGTGTCCAAAGCCAACATTTTAGGATCTATTTTCTCTTTTAAATCCTTCCCTCTTGAAAACAGAAAAACTTTAAATATTGCCAAATGGCAAAATTAGTCTTTTCTGCCCACTGGGCTAAACAAGTTCCAAATTACAATGAAGTACAATTTCTAATGGCTTCATAAAGCCAATTCTCCCAGTTTTCTCTAAACTCAACAATTTCCCTCCTTTCCTCATTCCAATTAGTTTTTTTGTCAAACTAAAATGAGTTAGGAAGCCAAATTGACTTCGGTTTTAGGAGGCTTTCTGCTTTCTCCCCCTCAAAAACTGAATTCATTCAAATTCCAGCTTAATTTTCATTTACATATTATCTGGATTTGGCTTCAGAAATAAAAATTGTCTCCATGCTCCCAGAAAGATCAAAGTGAAAATTTTCACCCCAAAAAAGAAAAAAAAAGAATCCTTTCCCCTTCCACTGCCTTATAGTGCAAACTTTTGAAAAAATAAGAAATAAAAAATATTTCTTTTCAATTTTAATTTCTTTTTTTATTTACAAAATAGTATCCTCTAGGTGGCGTCGTTTTAATGGGAAAAAACTACCGTTTGAAGAAAAATTAGAAAAAAAAATTGAGAAAGGGAAATATGGCCTAAAAAAAAAAAAGATTGTTGCAAAGATGGGGGGCCAGAGGGGAAAGACCTCCCGGGGGGTCATCAGGGACCCCCGAGCGCAGAGGGGGTCAGGGAGAAATTGCAAATTTGGGGGGGAGGGGGGGAGAGCTGGAAGGGGTTGCATTTTTGCAAAATGTGAATTGTCCAAACTGAAATGGCTGCTCTGTTCTCTCGCCGCTTTGTTTTCTGGGCTCCGGTCCGAGCCCGGGGCTGGAGGGGGCGCTGGGTGGGGGCCCGAAGAGACCCCCGCGTCACCCCCAGCCTCCTCACGCCCCGCGGCGCCCGGGGGGGCTCCCCAGACCCCGACCCCCCGGTTTGCGCCCACAAAAAGCCCGCAAACGTGCCCAGGCACTTTGCATTTTGCAAATCTTGCAATGAAGTGGCGCAGCGCCCCGGGCCCCGGCCCCCCGGGGTCCCCCGCGCGGTGCATGCCCCCGGCCCCCCGTCGTACCTGCGGAGCCGCCGCGCCGCCCGGCTGGTTCATGGGTCCGTGCGGGAGGAGGCGGCCCCGGCGCGTCCTGCTCCTCCCGGGCCGGGCTGCTGGTGCGCGCACAATGCCGCCGCCGCCGCTGCCGCCGCCGCCGCCGCCGCCGCTCCCTCCTCCGCCCGCCCCGCTCAGGCCGGGGGGGCGGGGGCGCTGGGGGCGCGCGGGGGGGGCGCCCGGCCCTCGCCCCCACCCCCGGCCCGCACCGGCCGCCGCCGCCGCCGCCGCCGAGCCGCCCCTCGCGGGGCCGCCGCCGCCGCCGCCCCCCGCCGCCCTGCCCGCCCCCGGGCCGGCCTCGCCGCGCGGCCCGCGAGCTCCGGGCCTCGGCCTCGGCCTCGGCCTCCGCGCCGCCGGCCTCCGCGCCGCACACAAAGCCGGCCGGCCCCCGGGCGCGCCGCTCCGGCCCGCCCGCCAGCCCCCGGGCCGCGGCGCCGCCGCCCCCCAAACTTTCCCGCGCCGCGCCCTGCCCTCCCCGCGCCCCCCGCGCCCGCCCCCCGGCGCCCCTCTGCCCGCCCCCCGCTCGCCAGCCCCTCGCAAAGGTCATGTTCGCGGTGGAAAAAAAGTTTGGGGAGCCGCCTCTTGGCGGAACACAAGGGGTTAATGGGAACTCTTCTGCTCCCCCCCCAGCCACCCCCCAAAAATCAGATTGATTTTTTAAATAAAGTTTGAAGAGCTGGCCTTATGGAGGCATTGCGAGGCTCAGTGGGATGTTCCTCTTGCCCCTGCCTGCCCCCTTCTCCAAAAAAAAAAATCTAATATCATTTAAAAATAAAAGTTTGAAGAACCAGCCCTGGGTCAGACAAGAGGGTTTAAGGGGACTCTTTTTAGCCACCTCCCAATCAGACGGATTTTAAAAATAAATATTTGAAGAGCTGCTTTTATGTGAAATGCGGGATGAAGAGAATATTTCTGTCTACCTTTGTCAACATTTTTTTTTTAAAAGAACAGATTTATATTAAAAATAAAAGTTTAAAGAACTGGCCCTGGGTGAGACACTAGGGGTTAAAGGTTAAGGGGGTCTAGCCCCCCTCCCATATCCCCCAATCAATCTGATATTAAGAAGAAAAAATTGAGAAACTATGTGAAATACATTGTGAACAAGAACATTTCTATCCAACATTCAAAATACCAGATTTTTTTTTTTTTTTTTTTTAATTTAAGGAACTGCCTCCCTATGATTTGGGAAGGTCTAACCAGGACTTTTTTTTCCCTGTCCTCACCTCCCAAAAAAAAAACCTAATTTTTTTTTTTTTTAATTAAAAGTGTGAAGGATCTAGCCCATAACAACACAAGAAGGATTACTGGATCCATCCTACATCTCCCACAGATGATTGATTTTTTTTTTTTAGAATGAAACTTTGAAGAACTGCCCATATATGAGATGAGAGAAATCTTTCTTTACCCCTCCGAGAAAAATGTAAGGATCCTTTTTTAAAAATAAACACACTGGAAATTAAGAGTAAACAGGTATCTTTCCTCTGTTCCCAGCTTAAAAAAATCAAAACAAATTTTTTTCTAATGTTTAAAGAGCTGGGTCAGTAGGAGATAGGAAGAGGTTTTTTTCCCAGAATGTTTTTCCCTGCACCCCTCAGAAAAATTATTATTTTTTAAATGTCAGGCAACTAAGGAACTGTATAGGAAAATACTCTCTCTCCTGTAGAAGCAAAATATGGGAATATAACCCTACATAAGACGCAGAGAATTAAGAGGCGCAACTCTCCCCCAGACCAAACACACAAAGTTAAGAGGGATCTTCGAACCATTCCCTCCTCTGTAAAACGTTGGAGTCATTAAAAATAAAAAGTGGCCATTTCCCTCCCAGCCAGCCTGGCCAGTGTGTCCCTGGCAGAGATCTGGCGGCCTCTGCCAAGGCTGCTGGAGGGCAGGCACTGAGAGGAGCAGGTCAGCCTGTGGAGTTTGGCAGAATTGGGCTCCCATGAGCCCTGGGCATATGCGATGGCCAGGCAGCCCCCTGCCCGCCTGCCCCTCATCCACCATGTGGCTGAGGCCTTGTTACCCAGAGAGATGCTCCAGGTTTGATTTCTCTCTGGCTCCATTCCTGTGTGAAAGTTTCTGGGCACCTGCCTCCAGGCTAAGCCCTCTCCTCTACCCAGTGGAGCCAAGCCTATCTTTAGGCCCTGAAGTCGAAAGAAACTGGACCCAAATGACACTGAGTCTCAGTCCCCGTGACTCAAAGCTGTAGGGTACCAAAGGAAAAAAAAATTAATCCTGCCCTGTCAATGTGGAAAACATGATGCAGTAAGTATTCACCGAGCTCTTACTATGTGCCAGGCATGTTGTG
The DNA here is from genome assembly GCF_964656455.1 of Halichoerus grypus. NCBI lineage: Eukaryota > Metazoa > Chordata > Mammalia > Carnivora > Phocidae > Halichoerus > Halichoerus grypus. The sequence continues at coordinate 74,630,586 of NC_135725.1, read as the reverse complement.
TCTAGTAAGGCAGACACACACCGTAAAGAAGAGGATTGCTTGCAGCAGCCCTTCTCAAACTTCAGCAACTCACCAGGAGGGCCTGTTCAAACACAAATTTATTGGGCCCCACCCCAGAGTTTCTGATTCAGTCTGGAGTAGGAACTGAGAATTTGCATTTCTAACAAGTTCCCAGGTGATGCTGATGCCGTTGGTCTAAGGTCCACACTGTTTAAACCATTGCAAAAAGGTGCCAACAGCAAAATGCACAGGTGCAGGAGAAAGAGGAAGGACTCAAACCAACCCCAGGGCGGGGGGGGGCGGGGGGGGCGGGTTAGCAAAGACTCCAGGAGAAATAACATCCAGCTGGAAGGTGGGTAGAAGCATCCTTCCCCTCTAGCTCTTAATCAGATGGCAGCCTCTCTCTAGATCAAGGATCCTTAAATCCTTGGATAGGTGTGGGGATCCATAACTAAGCAATTTTACGTCTTAAGCAAATTTATGTCTCTATGTGCATTTGGGGAGAGAAAATCTCTGCCTTTCACCAATTTCTCAAAAGGGTCAGTGACCCCAGCCTACAATGATCTGCAACCTAGAATGATTTCCAGATAGAGGTGCCTGGAAAATCATCATGGGTCTTTCTCATTCTCTTTCTGGAATCACTGCAAGCCCTTTCTGCTTCTCTACTACCCGCAGGCCACAGGAACTGGGCTTCCTCTCCCATTAGCACACCCCGACAGAGTGCCCAGGGTGCATTCAACACTGCCTAGAGAGGCATGTCCTCAACAAGGGTCCCAGGTCTGGAGGGTCTGTCCCTTCTTCACTCTGTCCCTGCTGGGCCATGAAGGGTATGCTAAAAATACGAAGACTGAGCTTGATGCCTTCCTGAAAAAATCCAGTTTCTAAATGAACACACACATTTCCCAACCAACAGTGGAAACTACCCAGTCACTCAGAGCTGTGATCTGGCCCCACTCTGGAGGTTAACAAAGGGTAGGGAGACTCACCACAAGCAGGGGACTAGGAAGAGGGAAAGGACAGGGAGAGGAGATAAAGTATGTAGTAAGATCCCAGGGGGTGAACCCCAACCTGCTGAGTGATGGAACAGGCACCATAATATAACAGAGAAGGAATGGAGTGGCCGTGGGTCATAGCTGCCGAAGAACAGACACATACCTGAGGTGCCAACTTAGTCCAGTGCGACTCCAAAGGCTTGCCCATCCTCTAAAGGCCCATCATTCAGTGACAACCATATGTTCATCAGTTTCTGAAAACTTCTGACCCTGTCCATGTCCAGGCCCCTGCCTTCTGAATCAGCATTGCCACGCTAACACCTACAGCATAATTATCTGCCATCCTATGAAGCCTAGAGATAGTCTAGCATCCTAGGGAAGATCTCGCCCTGGGGTCAACCGCCTGACATCTGCGCCTGGCTCTGGCCCTCACAGACCACATGATCTGAAGCAGACTACACAGCTTCTCCTTGCCTTCAGTTCCCCATCCTTCAAATGGTGCTCACAGCAGTACCTACCTCATAGGGGCCCTCAGAGGACGAAATGAGAGAAGACAGGTAAAGCTTTTAGAAAGTGCCTGGTGTAAAGAAAGCACCCCATCCACGCCCTCCATTGGAATCACAGAGATGTGTTTCTCACCTCTGCCACTGACTGACTAGCTCCATGGCCCTGGGCTCCCAGCTTAATCTCTAAACCTTAGTTTCCGTCTCCGTAAAATGGGGGCCCCAAAACCTACCAGTCTTAGCAACACTCTTTTAGCTGTAACCAGCAGAAATGAAATCATGCTAAACTTAAAAAAACAGGGGGAGGGAGTATTTTATTAAGTTAGGAGGTAGATCATGGTACCCAAGGGCACGAAATGAAATGAAGCCTCAAGAGGATTTGGAGCCAGGAACTAGAAGGTCATCAGGAACGGGGCTTGCTTTCTACCTCATTCTGGGCCACAGGTTTCTTTCTTTTTTTTTTTTTTTTCTTCAAAAGTATTCCCTAAATGTGTTTTTCTATAGGGGGAGAGGAAGAAGCAGGCTCCCCACTAAGCAGGGAGACTAATGACGTGGGGCTCGATCCCAGGACCCTGGGATCATGACCTGAGCCGAAGGCACACACTTAACCGACTGAGCCACCCAGGCACCCCTTAGGGCCACAGGTTTCTTGACGTCACAGCCCTATGTCATTTCTCTGTCTCTCTCTCTCCCTCCCTCCCTTCTTCTCTGCCTGTCTCCATGCGGGTACTCTCTGTGTCTCTGAGCACACAGTCAAACTGGCTGCCCCACAGTCCTCTAGGTGCTAACAGGTGCTGACCAAGTATCTCCATGCTTCAATCCAAATTCTCAGGGCAGAGATGCGATTGACCGAGCTTGGCTAGATGCCACCAGGAGCCAATCATCTATGACCAAAAGGAGCAGGCTCATATAATGCCCATAAACTTCTGAGACCTATCCCTGAGGGAAGGGGGTGTGGTGGGTGGGCAGACCCCTCTAATGTTGAACCTCTTAGAAGACTATGAGGATTTGCTGAGATCAGGAGTATAACAGTGCCCAGCTCAGGGCCTGACACACAGACACACTCAAAAGGTATGCTTCCTCCTGCTGGAGTCTGAAGACATTTGAGATAACCAGGGGTTGAGGATAGCAAGATTTTGTCAGGTGTCAAGCTTTTGTCACAGGCTCCTGAGGAGAACAAGGAGACAGGAATTGTCCCAGAAGTGACCTTCAGGTCCCAAACAGAACCTGACACTTGGCTAAAATTTTGTGGGTAGAGTTTGGTGGAAGAGACCATTCTAGAGTGAAACAGTGGGTCCTCAAGGGTGTGGGACAGAAGGAAGGCAAGGAATTCACAAAATGGTGTCTTCTTCCCCAAGTGGGCTTCCTTTTTTTAAGCCTAGGCAATGAGAAGTACTCTTTTGTAACAGCCCAGCCAGGGAGACTTGGGCTCCCCAAGTCTCTACTCAGTGGAAGAAAACCACACAATCCAGTCTTATAAAATCTCTTAGCAATTTATCAAACAAGATGGCAGCATTTTCTTACTTGACCTGCTACTTCTTTGGAGTGGGCAGGGATGGCACAATCACCCCCATTTTAAAGATAAGGAACTTGAGGCTCAAGTCCTTGGCCAAATCAGCCGGTGGCACCCAGGTCTGACTCCCATGCAGTGCTCTTCCCATCGTACCCCCGCTGCCCTCTGTGGAACTTTCTGGTCAATGGAATCAAAATCAACAGATTCTTCAAATCATCTTGCCTTGGCACCAGAATTTTCCTCTTTTCCTTCCTTTCATGCCTCTCCCACCTTTCCCTCAAGTTGGGAAGATGTGGCAGCAATTTACTTCCTCAAGAGAGATCCTTGCAAACCATGGACAAGTCTCTGAAGAGGAAGATATTTGAGGCCTTGGCAGTGTCGCAGGGTGGTGAGTCCAGGATGAAAAACCAGAAAGGAGGAGGACCCAGCACAGGGACCAGTGAATCAAAAGAGAGAGATCAAGCTGATGGCCCAGACCAAGAATCAGAATCAGGGCCAAATGTGAGTGGTTCAACCCTGGATTCAATAGCAAAAGCTCATATGCATCTACAATGTCCAGCATGTTTCATAAACCTGTTCCATGGAGCCTGCCATCCCATGAAGCCTAGAGATAGTCTAGCATCCTAGGGAAGATCTCGCCCTGTCTCTGCAGTTAGACCTGTGTAGGAATTCCTGCCCTGCACTCACCAGATTGTGACATTAGCCACCATAAAAGCCTCAGTTTCTTCATCTGTAAAATGGGCAAAATAAGGTACCTCATATAGAACATATTAAAGGATTAACTTATGCCCTAAACACACGGTAGTTATTGCTCTAGTCCTGGCCTACTTCCATTTTAACATATGTAAGGAAATGCAGGCACTGGGTGGGCGGGAGGGTGGAGTCACCCTCATGTGAGCGGGGTTATCCAGCCAAGAAAGGAACAAAGTCAGCTTTGGAGGCAGCTGCCCCAAGTCCAATAGGTAAACTCCCAGATATGGCATCAATCCTGGTTTTAGTTTGCTGGATTTCTGAATGGAGAAAGACCCAAGCCAAACTGGCAGAAGCTGGTTCGTCTCTTCTCCTAATGTCATCTGGAGGCCCCCCAAGGAGGCTTTAACTTGTCCTTTCTGCCCAGCAGGGATTAGCTGACACTGTGGTGTGGTATGGGGTCAGGCTTTAGATTCAGACTGCACTAGGCTCAAATCCCAGCTCAGCTCCTTTCCAGCCACGTGAGCCTTAGCGCCTCGCACTCCTATCTCTGAGCCTCAGTTTCCCTAACTGCTAAATGGGAGTGACAACAGATACACCCATGTTTTCTAGGAAGATTAGAAAAAAGCAATGAACCCCAGCACACATCTAGGTATCCTAGATGTTAGTGATGATGACTAATGACGGTAAGATCTCAATGGCTTGTATCTGCACAACTGTCCAGAGGGTGGGACATATCTGATATGACAGCTCAGCCATGACACCATTCAGTTATGCTCCTCAGGTCTCTCTGTTAACAGATGAGGACAGTGAGGCACAGAAGGTCAATGGAATATACTTTTGCCAGTAAATAGACACACGGACCTGATGTACCTCCTGATGTGAGGCACGGAGAAGAACCAACAGTGCTTACATCGAATTCCTGCCAAAAATGCATAACCCAAATCTAATCAGAAGGAAACATCAGACAAACCCAGATTGAGGGGCATTCTACAAAACAACTGGCCTGTATTTTTCAATAATGTCAACGTTATGAAAGACAAAGAAAGGCTGAGGAACTGTTTCAAATTAAGGGAGACTAAAGAAATATGACAACTAAAGGCAAAGAGTAATCTGGAATTGGACCCTCGAGCAGAGTGAAAAAAAACTGCTCTGAAGGACACTGTAGGGACAACTGGTCAAATCTGAATATGGTAGGCTATTAGATAACAGTATTTGTGTTAAATTTCTGAATTGATAAATGGTGTATAGTTGTATAAGGGGTATTATACAACATCTAAAACTAATGATGAGGGCGCCTGGGTGGCTCAGTTGGTTAAGCGACTGCCTTCGGCTCAGGTCATGATCCCAGAGTCCCTGGATCGAGTCCCACATCGGGCTCCCTGCTCGGCAGGGAGTCTGCTTCTCCCTCTGACCCTCCCCCCTCTCATGTGCTGTCTCTCTCATTCTCTCTCTCTCAAATAAATAAATAAAATCTAAAGAAAAAATAAATAAATAAAAAATAAAACTAATGATGTGATGTATGGTGATTAACATAACAATAAAAATTTTAAAAAGAGGTATTCTACAACTATAGAACATTTATTTACTTAACACAAAAGGATGTTCTTGCCCTTAGAAAGTACACACTTCTTTTGTAAAGGATGTGATATCTGCAACTCTCAAACGGTTCAAGAAAACAAATTTTATATCTATCTATCTATCTATCTATCTATCTATCTATCCATCCATCCATCTATGCATGCCTATATACGCCTATGTATCATATATCTATGAGATAAAGCATTAATATATGACTGCATATTAATAATTAACAAATCTGGGTAAAGATGATGCAAGAGTTCTTTGTACTATCCTCGCAACTGTTCCACAGAACTTTGAAGCTATTTCAAAATAAAAAATTAAGAAAAGTTATATATCTGAAATGTTCGAAAAAGCCAGAAGCCTACACTGAAATTAACTTTCATCAGAATGAACTCTTTTTTCATTGTATGTTTGACAACAAAATTTCACTCATTGATTACTGGTTGGTCCACATCAAAACGTGCTGATTATTTTTTTCTAACAACATGAGTTTTCTTTTGTGACCATTATTCCTACCATGTCCAATTTTCCCAGGCAAATTTCGTGATCTAAATTTTGTCAAGCAGATTTAGGGTCTTCCATCAATTTTCAGTCAATAACAATGTTTACTGTGTGCAGAATTAATCTTTGTCAGTTTTTTTCCCCCGTTGCTTATTTCTACTAAGTAAAAATTTTTCCAATTTTTGTGATTTTCAGTGTTATCAAAAAGATTTAATTCTTTAAACAAGTTTTGTTTTTGTTTTGTTCTAAAATTAATTTTAGGGCACCTGGGTGGCTCAGTCGTTAAGCGTCTGCCTTCGGCTCAGGTCATGATCCCAGGGTCCTGGGATCGAGCCCCACATCGGGCTCTCTGCTCAGCGGGAAGCCTGCTTCTCCCTCTCCCACTCCCCCTACTTGTGTTCCCTCTCTCGCTGTGTCTCTCTCTGTCAAATAAGTAAATAAAATCTTTAAAAAAAAAATTAAAGGGGCACCTGGGTGGCTCAGTCAGTTAAGCTTCTGCCTTTGGCTCAGGTCATGATCCCAGGGTCCTGGCATCAAGCCCCGCATCGGGCTCCCTGCTCAGCCGGGAGCCTGCTTCTCCCTCTCCCTCTGCCTGCCGCTCTGTCTACTTGTGCTTTCTCTCTGTGTCTCTCTGTCAAATAAATAAATAAATAAAATACTTTTAAAAAAAATTAACAATAAAAAATAAAATTAATTTTACCGTGTGTGGTTTAGTGGGATTCTCAACCCTGGCTGGGCATCTGAGTCACCTGCGGGGCTTGGGAACAAGACGGGTTTCCCAGCCTCTAACCCCAGCAACCCCAAGATTCTGAATCAATAGGTCTGCGGTGGGACACAGATATCTGTATTTTTAACTGACCCCCCACCTCCCAAATTTTTAGCAGTCACTGGCCCATCGCTTGGCGTGGTGCCCCACTTGCCTTGTATGATTGGTAGTACAGTAATCAAACGCTCTGGGCCTGGCTATCCTCATTTCAACATCCCACTTCCCTAACTTGCTTCTGAGGTTCATGGGGAGAGAGAACAAGCTAATGGTTTCTGAATGGCCTGCCCAGCCCATTACTGGTTAGGTTAGGCAGAGAAAATATTAACTGCATTATTGCCGACTCAAGCCAAACTTTGAATATCAGCATCAAGAGAAGGAACTTCTTTTTCTTATTGTAGTAAATGTATATAACATAAAATTTACCATTTTAGCCATTTTTACAGGTACAGCTCAGTGACATTAAGTGCATGCACACTGTTGTGCGACCAGCACCACTGTTCATCTCCAGAACACGAACTCCCCCTTCCCCGCTCTCCCAGCCCCTAGTAAGCTCCACTCTACTTTCTGTCTCTGTAAACTGGACGATGCTAGTTACTTCTTCTAAGTGGCATCACACAGTATTTGTCCTTTTGTGTCTGGCTCATTTCACTTAGCATGATGTTCATTCATGATATAGCATGTGTCAGAATTGCATTCCTTTTTTTTTTTAAGATTTTATTTATTTATTTGAGAGAGAGAGAGAGAGAAAGCAGGAGCAGGGGGACAGGCAGAGGGAGAGGAAAAAGCAGACTCCCCACTGAGCGGGAGCCCGATGCAGGGCTCGACCCTAGGATCCTGGGATCATGATCTGAGCTGAATGCAGATGCTTAACTGACTGAGCCATGCAGGCGCCTCAGAATTATATTCCTTTTTCTGGCTGAATAATATTCCCCTGTACGGATGTACCACTTCTATTTATCTGTTTTCACCTTTTGGTGGACATTTGGTTAGCTTCTCCCTTTTGGTGATTGTGAATAATGCCGCTATGAACCTGGGTGTTCATATATCTGTTCAAGTCCTTGCTTTCATGTCTTTTGGATATATACCCAGAAGTGGAATCATTATGTGGCAATTCTGTGTTAATTTTTTGAGGAACTGCCATAATATTTTCTACAGCAGCTGAAGAAGAAACATTTTGTAAAGCTGCTTTAATAAAGGTAGAACGGGGATGCCCGGGTGGCACAGTCAGTTAAGCAACTGACTCTTATTTCAGCTCAGGTCATCATCTTAGGGTCATGGGACCGAGACCCTCTGTGCTGAGCGTAGAGCCTGCTTAAGATTCTCTCTCCCTCTGCCCTCCTCCCTCCCTCCACTCGCATACTCTCTCTAAAATATAAAAAAATAGTAAAATAATAAAGGTAGAACAATGATTAATCCTTTCTGACATTTATCCCAAGTCTACTGAGAAACAAAATCCATACATCTATCTTTAGCAACCTCAGAGGATCATGGGATGCTAATTTCCCCTTTTGTTCTGTGGTAGACTGATTACATTAAAAGCCTCAACTCTGCACGCCTCTCTGCATCTACCCCTTTGTCATGTGACTTTGCAGTTCTTCTCACCCAAAAGGTGAAGTCTATTTTCTGATCGCTTGAGTCTGGATCTGACCGTGTGACCTGCTCTGGCCAATGGGATGTTAGCAAATTTCACATAAGCAGAGGCCTTAAAAGTGTGTGTGCAAAACTGAGTGCCTACTTGCTCGTGCCCTTCTGCCTTCAGTCATGAGAATGTGCCCAAGCTAGCCTGCTGGAAGACTAGGAGAGGATGGTCACCCCAGCTGACCACCAGACGTAGGAGTCCTGAACCAACAGCGAGCCATAGCCCTCCCCCGCCCACCCAGAGTGCAAGAGAGCTCAGAGGAGATTAGCAGAATCATCCAGAGTAAACCCCCAACCCACAGACTCATGAGCGAAATAGATGCACATGGTTTAATATCACTGAGCTTTGGGGCAGTTTGTTACACAGCAGTATTATGGCTACAGATAGCTGATACATCTCCCCTCCTCCGCTGTCAACTGCTACAGTTCCTGCATTGTCAAAGGGTGAGGAGATGACCGAGTTTTCCAACTTCACAGAGCTTACGTGAGAGGCAAATGCCAGAACTGGAAGGTCAAGCATCTGACAGTTACAATCTAAAGGTTGACTTCTGTTCCCTCTTGAAGGTTACCCTCTAGTTTATTGGGAAAGAGAGCTAGTTAATTAGGAGAGCATCTGTTCTCCATTGCCTCTCATTCTAGTGAGGGGATCTGTGTTCCTTGGAAAACAAGACCTCTGCCATGCTTAGTCTATGTATTCTGGGTGGAGTTGCTCTATTTACCCCTGAGTGCCATCAACAAATGACCCAGGCCTGGCCAATCAATGTATGCCATCCCCCCTTTTTTAATCTTTTTTTTTTTTAAGATTTTATTTATTTATTTGACAGAGAGAGAGAGAGCACAAGCAGGGGGGGCAGAGGGAGAGGGAGAAGCAGGCTCTCTGTTGAGCAGGGAGCCCGACGCAGGGCTTGATCCCAGGATCCCAGGATCATGACCTGAGCAGAAGGCAGACGCTTAACCAACTGAGCCACCCAGGTGCCCCGTATGACATCCCTTTGGCCCCAAAATGGCTCAGGGATGGTCACATGGCAGGCCACACTCATGAGATTCAGTTTCAAGAATTTGAATGCAAAGACTCCTTTTCCATTGAGATCATTGAGATACAGTTTAAGTCTAGAGGAGCCAGGGACTACCTCGTGGAAAAAGCTTGCCTACATATAGCTAACAAAGAGAAAAGCAAAGCTCAGAGATGAGAAGAAACAGGGCCCTGATGACACACTTAGAACCCTTAGATCCAGCCATGCCTGAAGCTGTATTCCTTTGAATTTTTAGTTACATGAGTCAATAACATTCTTGTTCTGTCTTGTTAATTTGAGTAAGGACTCTATCCCTTGTAACTGAAAAAAAATGATTTTTTTTTTTTTCCGCATTTCTCCTGGGTCATCTCTCTGACTGCATTTTTCCCAATCACAACAGGCTCCTTTATAGTGCTCTTAGCCCCACTGCTGTGAAGAACCACTGTGCTTATCACTGCTGGTCACCACCTGGGACTCCAGGAAAAGTCTACCCTGTACAGTGGTATTTCTTCCAAACAGGCTCCTTTGCCCTGACCAGCTCTGATTTATGCCTGTTGTCCCAGCATGATTACTAATAGCACTCCCTTGCACAGTTGAGAGTGTCATCGTTTGGATAACAAATTATATGGTTCCCTTTAGCAGGCCACACTTCTTTTTACTGTGTCATCCCTTTCCTCTCCACTGCCCCCCACACAAAGCCGAACAGGGATTTCAGACTTTACCAAAAGCTTGAAATAATAGCACAGCAGGTGTGGCAGAATCCAAAGATGGCTACAACAATGTCTGCCATGCCACATGTTCTTCTAGAATGTGACCTCGCCTCTCCCCCACATGTTCTTCTAGAATGTGACCTCGCCTCTCCCCCTCACAGAGAGAGACTCCCTCTCCCCTGGAGTCTGATTCTCTTCCCTTTGGATTTGGGCTTGTGACTGCTTCCTCTAGTAGACCACTGTGGAAGAGATGTTGAGTGACTGAAGCATGGAAGACCAAGTAGCTTCCATCTTATTCATGAGAATGCTCGTCCTTGGACCCCTGAGCCATCATGGAAGCAGTCCAACATCCTTGGGGCTGCCTCGTCAAGAAACTAAGCCACATCGAAAGGCCATGTGTAGGCTCTCCAGTAGGCAGCCTGACAGACAGACTAGACTCTAAGATGGCACCCACCTCTTGGTATTCATACGCTTGCATCATCCCTTCCCCTTGAGTGAGAGGAAGACTTGCTTCTAATCAGTAGGATACTGCAGAGGGTATGGGTTTACAGAGGCGATTTTATTACAGAAGACCGTAACCTGGGGCGCCTGGGTGGCTCAGATGGTTAAGCGTCTGCCTTCGGCTCAGGTCATGATCCCAGGGTCCTGGGATCAAGTCCCGCATCAGGCTCCCTGCTAGGCGGGGAGCCTGCTTCTCCCTCTGCCTCTGCCTCTCTCTCTCTCTCTGACTCTCATGAATAAATAAATAAAACATTTAAAAAAAAAAAAAAAGAAGACCGTAACCTGGCTGGCTGGCAAACTCTCCACGTTGCTGGCTTCGAAGAAGGGAGTTCCATACGGCAAGGAACGGAGGACAGCCTCCAGCCAACAGCCACTTAGGAATCTGAGCCTCAGTCCAACAACCCAAAAACAACTGAGCCCTACCAACAACCTTGTTAGTGAACTTGGACGTGGATTCTTCCCCAGTTGAGCCTTCAATGAGACTCCAGCCCTTGCTGGCAGCCTCATGAGAGACACAAAAGCAGATTCCTGACCCACAAAAATTGTGAGATAATGAATGTATGTTGAGAATTACCTCTCTGTGCACCCAAATGTTTATTTCAATAATTTGGAATGGAAATCCTTCCTGGCCTCTTAAACTGTGGATAACATCATTCCTGCCTCCTTTTCTGAAATCTCACATCAAGCACTGCCCCAAACCCTAGTAAGATGAACTGAGCTGGGGGCGCCTGGATGGCTCTGTCAGTTAGTTAATCGTCTGCCTTTGGCTCAGGTCATGGTCTCGGGTTCCTGGGATTGAGCCCCACATTGGGCTCCCTGCTGAGCAGGGAGCCTGCTTCTCTCTCTCCTGCTCCCCCTGCTTATGCTCTCTCTCTCCATCAAATAAATAAATAAAATCTTAAAAAAAAAAAAAAAAAGATGAACTGAGCCAAAGATATTTGCACAATAAAGTGAGTTATTCAAAGATTTTTGAGAGCTGTTGAGTATGCATTCAGTTCTTTAGAAGCCATTATTTGACTATATGAAATGAGAAACAGCCTTCAATGATCCAAATGTATCCTTCCTACCAAAAGACAAATGTAATCCCCAGAAGTCCCCCAGGACTCACTAGCCTGTGGGTATAAATGAGGTCACACTTTATTTATTTATTTAACAAATACTTTCCTAGGGCTTGTAATGAGCTATTCTAAGCACATTAAAACCATCAGTCCTTGCAACAACTTGATGAGGTAGGTACTATTTATTATCCTCTCTGTTTTGCAAATGAGTAAACTGAGGCACAAAGAGGTAAAGTAACTTGCTGAGGAACATAGAGCTCCTAAGTGCATTTGGGTTTTGGATCCAGGAGTCTGAGCCCAAGAGGCTATACTTTTATTTACTTTGCTCTCCCGAATCTCCCTGATTTGGATCCCCTGCCTGCACGGCGGAAGCATCTGAAACTCCATGGTGATTCCTTGGTGAGGTTCCCTCCTTCCTCTAATTATCATGGTTTCCGGAGCCCTTGGGAGGTGTCGCACGTGGGCTCAGTGTTCCTGTGGATACTGTTCCTGGAGGGAAAGTCTGCCACTAGCTTATTCTATCAGCTATCAATTACCACAGTACTACATAACAAAGAGCCCAAGACTCAGTGGCTTCAAATAGTAAGCAAGAATTCAGTTCATAATGCTGGTCAATAGAAAGGTTCTTCCGATCTTGGCTGGGCACGTTCACACGGCTGGGGCTGGCTGGCTCTTAGCTGACCTGTGTTGGCCATGGCTGGGACAACTAGGGCCACCTGACCCTGGTCCACAATTTCTCACCCTCCAGCAGGCTAGCCCAGGCACATTCATTTGGCAACACCAGAGGAGAAAAGCAGATAAGCCCAACTGCTGTTTAAATCCCATCGTGATGTTTATAGCAGCAATGTCCACAATAGCCAAACTGTGGAAAGAGCCAAGATGTCCATCGACAGATGAATGGATAAAGAAGATGTGGTATATATATACAATGGAATATTATGCAGCCATCAAAAGGAATGAGATCTTGCCATTTGCAACGACATGGATGGAACTGGAGGGTATTATGCTGAGCGAAATAAGTCAAACAGAGAAAGACATGTATCATATGACCTCACTGATATGAGGAATTCTTAATCTCAGGAAACAAACTGAGGGTTGCTGGAGTGGGGGGTGGGGTGGGAGGCATGGGGTGACTGGGTGATGGACACTGGGGAGGGTATGTGCTCTGGTAAGCGCTGTGAATTGTGCAAGACTGTTGAGTCTCAGATCTGTACCTCTGAAACAAATAATGCAATATATGTTAAGAAAGAAAAAAGAAGAATGTAGCAGGAGGGGAAGAATGAAGGGGGGGAAATCGGAGGGGGAGAAGAACCATGAGTGACGATGGACTCTGAAAAACAAACTGAGGGTTCTAGAGGGGAGGGGGTTGGGAGGATGGGTTAGCCTGGTGATGGGTATTGAGGAGGGCACGTTCTGCATGGAGCACTGGGTGTTATGCACAAACAAGGAATCATGGAACACTATATCTAAAACTAATGATGTAATGTATGGGGATTAACATAACAATAAAAAAAATAAAAATAAATCCCATCGTGAGCATCCCATTGGCCAAAGCAAGTCACGCAGCTGGGCCCAGAGTTCCAGCAGAAGGCTGCACAGGGCCTGGATACAGGGAAGGGGACAGAACCAGGTCATCAATGCCACCGATGTACTGCACTTAGCACCAATTTTCCTTCTTCTCGAAAAACGTCAGAACAAAATTAAATTTCAAAGTAAAAAACCATTTCGATAAAGCTGCCCAAGACGCCATCAATTAAAGCCGTGCTCCGAGCGATGGGAAAGAAGGGAACCAAACCAGCGGCAATATGCACAAATGGTTTCTTTCTGAAGGCAAACCAGCAGCATGCCTCTGTAGCAAAAGGAACTGAAACCGAGAATTTAGAACTCAGCCAGGGAGGCCCCCATTCTGGTGGCAAAGTGGCAGTCAGCAGGCTAAGCATGCTGCAGGCCTGGCGTCTGAGCAATAATCTTAGCACAAAAATCACATCAGAGCAGGCCCCCAGCGAAACTGACTCAGTGAGCAACTTCTTAGCATATCAATGTCTTAGTTTCTCAGGCAGAAAGCTCAAATACTGGCTTGCCCGATTCAAAATTGGCCCGTGGGCCCCCCCCAGTTTTTCCAAGAGAGTATAAATGAATGAATGTATACTTTATTCCCATTCCTGGAAAGCAGGACCTGTCGTTTTCTGGGCTCACAGACCCGGCACGTAGCGCGGTTATAATTCTTTCTCGAAGAAACGGAGGAGCTCTGCTAGCCAGCCAAACTGATCTCCAAACCCACAATTCCAGGGTCCCTTTCTTCCGCCACAAGAGCGCACCAGAAATATCCGCCTTCCTGAGGTGCCAAAGGTCAAGCCCTGTGGACAAATAGCAACGGGATGCTTTTTTGGAAAGATTTGAGGAAGACCCGGCGGACGGTAAAACTTAACCATAAAGAACCAAGCGAAAGCCTGGAGCATTCCACTTTTCCTTACAGAGACATCAGGACCTTTACAATGGCCTTACAGTGGGAGGGAAACAGATGCCAGTCAAGCAGGTCCCCCTTCCCAGACTCTGTCAGACGCCGTCAGAGCTGGGAGGAACCTCCACAGTCCTCTGAAGCCTTCCTGGATACACTGCTGGCCTCACGCCGGGTGTTTTTCACACATTACCTCAATGATTCTTACAGAGCTGCACACATCCCCATTTTCCAGAAAAGGAAACAGAGGCACAAAGCTTCGGTAAGTTGCCCAAGTCACACAGAATGTTAGTGTTGAGGCACCCCGACTCCAGAACCAGTCCTCGCAGACATGACCCTATGAAAGCTCCCATTCAGGTGCCCTTCAGATGCCATCAAGCCTCGTGCTTTCAAATTAGGAGGCGCATCCACTGGGGATACAATTTCCACTAGTCCACGCAGAGTTTTATGAAAATCCATGTCTAGGTTCTCAACCAACCTGGTTCTCCTTCCCCACCTTCCCTTTCTCAGCTGCCCTTCTCCCATTTGACAAAATAAAAGTGCATCCCTTATCCATCCAAATCTTCCCGTGGGGCATTGCCCTGGATGGACCACTCTGGCTTGGGGGCAGGGAGGAGAGGGCACCGAACAGAGGGAAGATTCCAAAAACTGGGGAACAGGAGTTCCTTTTTTTTTTTTTTAAGATTTTATTTATTTGACAGAGAGAGAGAGATCACAAGCAGGCAGAGCGGCCCGAAGAGGGAGAGGGAGAAGCAGACTCCCCGCTGAGCAGGGAGCCCGACGTGGGGCCCGATCCCAGGACCCTGGGATCATGACCTGAGCGGAAGGCAGATGCTTAACCGACTGAGCCACCCAGGCGCCCCCAGAAGTTCCTTTAACAAAGACTCCAAATCCTTCTCCCATCCATATCATTAAGAGAAAAACCTCTGGGTGGCTCAGTCGTTAAGCGTCTGCCTTCGGCTCAGGTCATGATCCCAGGGTCCTGGGATCGAGCCCCACGTCGGGCTCCTTGCTCTGAGGGGAGCCTGCTTATCCCTCTCCCTCTGCCCCTGCTTGTGTTCCCTGTCTGTCTCTGTCAAATAAATAAATAAATGATCTTAAAAAAAAAAAAAAAAGAGTTTGTCTGTGTCGGGGCGCCTGGGTGGCTCAGTCAGTTAAGCTTCTGCCTTTGGCTCAGGTCATGATCCCAGGGACCTGGGATCGAATCCCACATCGGGCTCCCTGCTCAGAGGGGAGCCTGCTTCTTCCTCTCCCTCTGCTGCTCCCCCAGTTTGTGCTCTCTTTCTCTCTCTGCCAAATAAATAAATAAAATGTATATCTTTTTAAAAGTTTGTCTATTTTTTAAATGGATGGCGGTGGGTATAAAATCGCTATGATGTTTAAATGTCATTGGATGTATATAAAAGAATGATGTAACAGTTTTATTTTTAAATGCTAATATTTACAATATGCAGGACATGACATCCTTTACAACTATTTAAAACCACGAGGACAAATTTTTTTATCTACATGATTATGTGATTTTTTTCAGAATTCTTCTGGAGGTACAGGAGCAAAATAATCAAACCAAAAAAACCCGCAAAGTCCTCTGATTTTGCCCAGCCTCTCTTTTTACAGATGAGGCATTTGCAATCCAAAGAGTAAAAAGGATTTACCCGAGGTCACAGGGCAGAACAGTACCTGAGCTAGGACCAAAAGAAAAGCCTCAGGACTCCCAACACCGCCCTGTTTTCCTTATCAATGCTGACTTCCTGTGTCATTCAGAGCCCCAGCAGGTCCCAGCATTTGAAAGCCATGAAAGGCAGGAAAGTTAATCACTTGTCTATTTATGGTGGTGAGGGCAGGGTCAAGGGAAAGCCATTGGGGCTGGCGAAGTACCAAGGACTAGCAAAGGTGCAAAGCCATTTCCACCCCTGGGCTGAAGGGGCAAAGAGAAAGAGAGCTTACCTGGGCTCTGTGGGACCTGTAGCTGGAGGAGAGCACTACCAAGCGCAGGAACCTGTCTTAAGTAGAGGAAGAGGATCTCCGACACGCCACACCTAGCAGGGAGAGAGCTGGGGGAATAAATGCAATGATCTCTGTCTCCTCCCTCATGGCTTTCCTGCTGGTTCTTTTCATTGGTCCAGTCTCTCAGAAGCCAGAGGGCAAGGGAGCTGGTTGATACATTCCTTAGAGGTCAACCTCCAGGGCACAGAGCAAAACAGAGGAGGGCGGAGAGTGGGTCAGGACCACTCTCCAGGCGACCAGAAAACGTCCACCACGCTTTCCATTTTGAACTTGACATTTGTATTTAAACAAAAAGATTGGGCTTTCCAGTCAAGGTAAGCTGCAGCACAATAAAGAGATCTGTCCCCAGAGGAATGCCAAAGCCTATGTTTATGAGGCAGGAGGAATTTCAGGGATGTTTAGAAGGATTTTTATTTTTCATTTTGTAACCATGATACACACAGATAGCTACTTATTTAAATAGTATAATTTTTTTTGGCATCTCCTTACATTGGAAACTGATCTTTATTTCTCTGACAATTCCCTTGTTAAATCCCCATTCATGGATGCTTTCATAGATCACTACAAACTCCAACTCAAACCCAGGAGTTGAGGGAAAGTCTCTGAGAAAAGTAATGCAAATGGACATTTTAAACAGAATTATATTATTAAAGATAACAACATAAATTATTAATAGCCATCTATTAAAGACAGATTAATCCTGCTACAATTAGATTGAAAGAATGCATGCAATTGCCATACTCCAAAATGCTATAAATTTAAATCACCTTTCTAGGCAACCTGTGGTTTTAGGCTAGAAAGAGCAGCGCCATCTAGGGGCAGGGAGCTCCAATGACCTAATGCCCTTTGACCTGCGCTTTTCTGGCTCACAAGTAAGGCCATCAAAGCAGGTGTGGTGGAGTCAGGTAGATAGGGAAGAAGGGTGGGGTAGTGAGGAGGCTTACTCTTATCCCCAGTCCTCCCCCAAAAGCAGGCAGCTGGGTGATGCACAAAGGAAGACCCAAGTTCTGGTTCAGGTAGTTGTTGACTCATGATATACCCTTGGTCAATGTCCTTCTCTGAATCCAAGTTTTCTCACTTGTAAATATTTGTCTCCAATATTTCTTATACCTCAATTGCCTTAGCTCTAAAACTAGAATGATAAAAACAAAATTTTTACATGGTTGTCTTGGGCACCAAATACAGTTAATACTTGTGGGGAAAAAAAACTTGTCAGGTACTAAACCAACATAATGGAGGTCACGTGGTGTGGTACAGAAAACACACGCTCAGTATCAGTTAATTAGTATAAACTATAGCCTCAAATTTAGACATTTGGCTATGGCCATGTAAAGAGATAAAGAAATATAAATATTTGAAGAAATAATAGCAAAAAACCCTAACTTTGGGAAAAATTTTAATTTAGACATCCCAGAGACTGAATGAACCCCCAGTAGAATAAATACAAAAGATCCATACCTAGACACTTCAGAGTCAAAACATAGAAAGACAAAGACAAAGGGAACATCTTGAAAGAGAGAAAAATGATTCAGCACATACGGGAAAACATCAATACTTTCAATTACTGGCTTTCCATGTGAAATAATGGAGACTAGAAGGACGTATTAAAAGCACCGAAGGAAAAAAAAAAAAGCCTGTCAACCAAGAATCTTATATTAAATAAAACTATCCTTCAAAAGTGAAAGTTAAATAAAGACATTCTCAGATTAAAGAAAAAATGGCTGAGAGTATTCACGGCAATCAGACTGCCTTACCAGATACTATAAAAAGTCCTTCAGGCCCAAAGGAATTGACACCAGATGGTAATTTGAATCTACAGGAAGAAATAAAAACTATCAGAAATGATAAATATGTTATAAGAGTTAAAATAAGAGAATTAATTTGAGAATCTATTTTATTCTCTTAATGTTTGAAAAAGACATAAAATTGTATAATTTTATAAAACAATTGTATAAATCATATAAATTTATCATATAAAACAATATTAACACTATTGTTATATATAATAACATATATATAAAATAAGAATAGCATAAAGGAAAAGGTAGGAATGGAGAAAAGTTTCTATATTTTGCCAAAATGAAGTCCATATTAATTTTAAGTACACTATGATAAGTTAACATGCACATTATATTCCTAAAGCAACCAATAAGAAAATAACTAAAAAATATATATAGGACTTAAAATAGCACACAGAAATATTTAATACAAGATACGAACTAAAGGAAAAACAGAAGAACAAAATAGATAAGAGATCCATAGAAAACAAATTACAGAATGGCAAATATAAATGTAAATGGTCCAATCACTTCAATTAAAAGGAAGAGATTGGGGGCACCTGGGTGGCTCAGTCACTTGAGCTTCTAACTCTTGATTTTTGCTTGGGCCATGATCTCAGGGTCCTGGAATCAAGCCCCAAGTTGGGCTCCGTGCTCAGCACGGAGTCTGCTTGGGATTCTCTCTCTCCTTCTCCCTCTGCTCCTCTCCCAGCTCGTGCTCTCTAAATTAATTGATTAATTAAAATCTTTTAAAAGGAAGAGTTTTTGTTTTTTTTTAAGATTTTATATATTTATTTGTCAGAGAGAGCACGCACAAGCAGTGGGAGCAGCAGGCAGAGGGAGAAGCAGGCTCCCTGCTGAGCAAGGAGCCCAATGCAGGACTCGATCCCAGGACCCTGGGAACATGACCTGAGCCGAAGGCAGATGCTTAACTGACTGAGCCACCCAGGCAACCCTAAAAGGAAGAGATTGTCAGATCATGATCCAACCACATGCTCTCTATAAGAGACATACAAAACTATGACATGCACACAGTAACCAAAAAAGAGCTGGAGTGTCTATGTTAATATCATAAAAACAGACCTTATGACAAGAAATATTACCAGAGTCAAAAAAGGACATTTCATAATAATATAGGAAAATGCAAATGTTATATGAGGCATATAACATGCCTCATGATACATGAAACAAAACTGACAGAATTGAAAGGAAAAACAGACAATTCAGAAACAGTAGTTGGAGAATTCCATACCATGCAAGGCCCAACCCATGCACTTGGGAACCTTCCCCCCCCCGCTCCACCTACCCTAGCTCTTAACCACCATGACCCCCCAAACCAGTCTCCTTTCCTTGCCCCTCTCAGGTTCTTTTATGTACTGCTTGGCAACCTTCCCCAGTCTTTCCAGAAAGCCTCATGATGTGAATAATAAACCTTTTCTTACCCTTGTTGGTACATGTGTAGCATCATCAGATTTGAATGCAATAATCCTCAACAAAATACTAGCAAAGTGAATTCAGCAGCACTGTAAAAGTACTAAACACCATGACTAAGTGGGTTTTATTTCAGAAATGCAAGGTTGGTTCAACACACAGATGTCAATCAATATGATGCATCTTATTAATAGAATAAAAAGAAAACAAGCACAGGCCGCCTGGGTGGCTCAGTTGGTTAAGCGACTGCCTTCGGCTCAGGTCATGATTCCAGGGTCCTGGGATCGAGCCCCGCACTGGGCTCCCTGCTCGGCAGGAAGCCTGCTTCTCCCTCTCCCACTCCACGTTGCTTGTGTTCCCTCTCTCGCTGTCTCTCTCTGTCAATTAAATAAATAAATAAAATCTTAAAAAAAAAAAAAAACAGCACATAACCATCTCAATAGACACAGAAAAATCACTTGACAAAAATCTAACAACCGTTCATGATAAAAACACAACAAACTAGGAAAAGAGAAGCATCTGCAAAAAAATCCACTGTTAACATCTTCCTTAATGGTGAAAGACTGAATGCTTTATCCTTAAGATCAGGACAAGGGAAGGATATCCCCTTCCTCACACCACTTCAGCATTGTACAGGAAGTTTCTGCCAAGTGCAATAAGGCAAAAACAACAACAAACAAAACCAACAACAACATACAAATTGAAAAGGAAAAAATAAAATCACAGATGACACGATCCTTTATGTGCACAACCCCAAGGAGTCCACAAAAGAGCTGTGACAGGTATGAAACAAGTTGAGAAAGGTCACAGGATACAAGTTCAATGTGGAAACATTAATTATATTCCCATATACTAGCAACAAACCATGCAATTAAGTGATTCCATTCACAATGGAAAAGAATAAAATACTTAGTAATAAGTTAACAAAAGTAGTGCTAGACATGGAGACTACAAACTATAAACATTTCTGAGGGAAATTCAAGAAGAACTAAAATTGGGAAATATCCAATGTTCATGGATTGGGAAACTCAATATTGTCATCAATTCTCCCCAAACTGATCTATAAATCCGTTCTCTTTCTGAGGAACTTGCTTAAGCCCTGTTTAAGGGCTGTTTCCTCATCGGCAAAATGGACACAATAATCCCTTCCTCATGAAGTGGTTGTGAGGATTAAATGAGATAATGTATGTCAGGTGATTAGCATAGTATGTGGCACAGCATAAGAGAAATATAAGGAGATATATATTAAGTGGAGGGAGAAAGATGGGGATATTCAGATGGCACTTCTGATGGAGGTGTGAGCTATTTTAAGGACTTGTCTGCATTTCCGATTCAATTTTGATCACAACTTTTGCTTTTGCTAAATTTCATAAGACTATTTTCGATTCCCATTTCATAGAGCCCATAGTAATCTGTGCAACCAAGGTGAAGTTACACCAATTGGCTAAGAAACTCATGTCTGAGACAAAGATAGTATCCCAGGCCACTTTTGGGTTGACATTCAAGGAAACTTCCTTACTGAGAGGTTGGGCACTGAATTCTTTTGCAGAAATGTTCATTTGTTCAACAGCATCTATTGAGCACCTACTATGTGCCAGAGACTGCAAATAATAGCCGTGGAAAAGGACGTTTTCCACCACAGAGCTCACAGTCTAGAGAGGGGGACCAATGATGAACAGATAAATATAAATATAAAAATATTGTTATATAAATATAAAAGCAAACATCACATAGTGTGATGAGTGTTATGGAGAAACACAAAGCAGGGTAAAGATACAGAAAGATACGGGGTGCTAGGGCGCCTGGGTGGCTCAGTTGGTTAAGATACAGAAAGATACGGGGTGCTATATTAGCCAGGGGGACCAGGAAGGTTCTCTGAGGAGACATTTCATCAGAGATCAGACAGAAGTGAGAGAACCAGCCACCTTCATGGCTATTTTCATTTTTAAAAGGTGGAATCCCGGGATCAAATAAATTTGGAAAATGCAAATTCAATGTGAGTTGACAGGTCCCTTCCTAAGCCTTTTTCAGGGGCTTTATTGTGCCTACTGGCCAAGAACATCTCCAGGAGGGAAATATGGTTTGCACCACCTCCCAACGTTTCTGAGCGTGGCCTCCTCTATCCCAGAGTCTCTTGCAGAAGCACCATTCCACCGGGCAGCGGGACGCCGGACTGGGAACCCCAGAGGATGGGAAACCGTGATCCTCACCAGCTGGCGGTGTAGTTTTGCTGGAAGCAGGCACGGGCATTCTAACACCCCAGCATGCCGTGCTCCGGGTTCAGAAGCCACACGAGGGTGATGGCAGCCTTCCAGCCAAGATGCATCTGTTTCCTGAAGAGAAGGGGAGCCCGCCTGGGCCAGCTCTTCGGAGGGAGCCTGTTCGGGGTGTAGCAGCTGAGCTGAAGTCAGCAAATGTAAAACACGCGGCGGCCGAGACCAGCCCGCCGTCACCACCCCACTGATGGTGCGAAGACAGGCAAGGCAATGGGGGGAATCCCCTCTTCTCGGAACTTCCTATTTTTTTTTTTTTTTTTTTAAAGGCTCGCCTCTTCCTCCGAGAAAACATGTGGCTGGGGGGGGGAGGGAGGGGCCTGGGAGTCTTGACGGCCACAGCAGGCTCCCTGGGTGACCTTCGCCAAGTCACATCTCCTCTGGGCCTCAGTAGCCTTGTCAGTCGATCGGGAGGTCCCGAGTCTCTCCATGACGCCAGTCTACGGGGAACGGCAGGTAGTGGTGGGGTCTCGGGGAGTTCTTCAGTCTGACCAGAGCTGATGCATCTAATAAATATAATTAACCACGAGGAAAATGACAGCAGCAAGGGAAACTCCACTACTGAGCTCACGTCTGTGATCTTTATATACATTATTTCACGTAAAACCAAAACTATTCTGTGAGGTATGCACTATTATTAGCCCCAAGTTTACAGGTGAGGAAGCAGGCTCAGAGAGAGAAAGTCAGTTGCCCAAGGTCACACAGCGTTTAAGGGGTTGAATTATTATTTGATCCCCAAATCCTATGCTCTTGGAGTACTCTGTCCTAATCCTTGGCTCCCCCGCTGGGTGAGGGAGCCAGGTGGAAGGAGTAGGAGGAAGGCAACCAGCTCTTTCTCAGCCCATGCCAAAACCTCAGTCCCTCTGGCTTCTCACCAGTCACAGAAAAGATTTTTGCCAGCTGCTGGTGGGCACTACTTAGGCAGAAAAAACAGGTTAGGGTTAGGATGTGCCCAGACACAGAGATGAGCCTTGTTCCTCGATGAAAACTTGTTGAATGAGTGAATGGTATTGGGAACAGGAGGCAAAATGAGATTTCATTCCAAATTTTCACGGGTTAGTAAGGGGTTTACTGCATCTGGCCAAGTCCTAGGGCCTCAGCTACAAAGCAGGTAGCTTCCTGGGCTGGTGGAAGGCAGAGTCTGATGGAAGATACAGGTTCATAAGCAGTTAATAATGTGGGTGATGAATCGCTGGGCTGTGTGCTGAGCCAACGGGGTTGGTGAGGATGGAAGTTGCGAGTGGTAAACTGGGCATGGCCATGTTCGCCCTTCTCAGGGGCACGGTGGGATCTAAAGAGGAGTGGTGGTCAGTCATCAGCGCAACAGAGAATGGAACCAGAGAGGCGAGTGGGCAGTGTGGAGCCCATGCGCTCAGGACTCGTGTCTGATCCCCTGGCAGAGGGGACAGAAGCCTAGATCCATGAGATGAGGCAACTCAACACACAGATCGTTCCTGACTGTCTGGGGGTCTGGGGTTTTTGAGGGAGTTTTCCTCCAGCCCGAGGAAGAGGCACATGGGCTTCAGCTGCCCAGACTCCCAGAGAGCTTGGCGATCTTCTCTCATCGCACATTTATACCATTTACAGTGGCCAACAACACAGTCCTCCAGAGCCTGGGCCAGTCCTTTATGATCCATCCCCTGGACTTCCCTCCACGTGGAGCTGACAAAGCGTGTGTATCTGAAGTATTAAAGACCAAACTTAGTTGGGTGGCAGCCTAAGCGTGATTTAAAAGAAATATTATTGGCAAAAGTCATCCATGTCTAGTGTTGAAAAAATCAGCAAAAACAGCAAAAAAGTAAAATCATTTTTAAGCCTCCCACTAAAGCTCACGAGTCTTAGTATTTTATTGCACAGCCTGACAAATACTTTCTACATTTATGTATAATACAGATATGTAAATAATAAGCTTTTAAAAACAATGAAATGGGATTCTATGTGCTGCCTGGGATGGTACTTTTATAGTTGTATCATGAACCTCTCTCCACGTCAATAAATACGTATTTATAACATTTTAATGATAGTATAATATTTCATCACATGAATATGCCATACCCGTATGATACGGGACATATGATATAGTATACGGTATATCCAAATATGCCAAACACTCATTATATGGTATATATAAATATTCCAAACCTTTATTATTGACCATTTAGGTTGTTTCTAATATTTTCATTGACAGAGACAATATTGTGAAGAGCTTCTTGAACATTCCTGGTTATGAATCTTCCTGAATATTGTTTTAAAAGGAATTGCTGCATCAGAATTATGAACATTTTAAGAATTCACCTAAATACTTCCAAATCCACCTCCACTCCATCCCAAACCATTGTTCCAACGCAAATTTTCTTCTCTCCACACATTAACCGGTGGATAGCATGATTCATTTTAACTCTTGACCAGTGTGCAAGGTGAAAACTGATAACCTTGTTCTTATGTTCAGTCTTTGATACAATCGAGTTGAGCATCTTTTCTTATGCTTTCTGGCCACTCCTGTTTATTCATAAATCTGCTATAGCTGCCCACGTTTCTATTGGAGTGTTCAAGCTTTTCTTATTGATCTTTGGGTCTTTATTTTTTACACTATTCATTATTGTTATGCAATTTTTAAATTATTGTGTAGTCAAATCTTTTTTTCCCTATGCTTAGAAGAGCTTTTTCCAGTTCAAGATTATATAAATATTTCTCTGCATTTCTGTCTAATTGTTCTAAGTATCTCCTTGATATTTAATTTTTTTTTAAGATTTTATTTATTTATTTGACAGAGAGAGACACAGCGAGAGAGGGAACACAAGCAGGGGGAGTGGGAGAGGGAGAAGCAGGCTTCCCGCGGAGCGGGGAGCCCGATACAGGGCTCGATCCCAGGACCCTGGCATCATGACCTGAGCCGAAGGCAGATGCTTAACGACCAAGCCACCCAGGCGCCCCTCCTTGATATTTAAATCTTTGACGCTACTGGGATTTATTTTGGTGTATATGAGTTAGGCATCTAACTTTTTTTTTCCAAAATGACGAGCCAGTTGTACCACCATTTATTGAATAACCCTCTTTTTCCTTTGAATTTGAGATGTCCCCCATGTTACATACTAAATTGGTATACACCTGGGGTGCTCTGGGGACTTTCTATTGTTTCAATAATGTGCCTCTTTATTCTAGTCTCAAACCTACGTTATTTTCATACTGCATTTTTTTTTAAAGATTTTATTTATTTATTCGACAGAGAGTGAAAGAGCACAAGCAAGGGGAGCAGCGGAGAGAGAGGGAGAAGCAGGCTCCCCGACACAGGGCTCAATCCCAGGACCCTGAGATCATGACCTGAGCCAAAGGTAGACACTTAACCGACTGATCCACCCAGGTGCCCAAATACTGCAAATTTTTAATACATATTAACCTTTAATCAAACAGACCCAACACTCCCACCCTGTTCTTTTCCTCGAGATTTTGTTTTGCTCTTCTTGCATATTTATTTTTTTAATCACATTTAGTTCTCTATAAACACTCTAAAAATAATTTTATCAAGTTCAAAATTAATAACATTGTTAAATACACAGATTAACTTGGGGAGAGTTACAGTATTGAACCCTCTCATTTAGGATAATGATATAGCTTCTTTTATGTCCTCAGTCAAGTTCTGTTCTTCATATATGTTCTGCATATATTTATTAAGTTTGAATGGTCCTTGCTGTCAAGGAAAGGTGTATATAGATGTAGATCAATATAAATGTTGATTCACACACAGACACATATGCATTTTTATTTTGTGATAGGTTTTTCTTACCAAATGCCCGAAGTACTCTGAATTTTTGTTTGATTTTTTTTTTTAATTTTTGTTTTTGTCTACATTTAGTTTTTTGTTTTTTTTTTAAGATTTTTTATTTATTTATCTGAGAGAGAGAATGGGAGACCGAGAGCATGAGAGGGGGAGGATCAGAGGGAGAAGCAGACTCCCTGCTGAGCAGGGAGTCCGATGCGGGACTCGATCCCGGGACGCCAGGATCATGACCTGAGCCAAAGGCAGTTGCTTAACCAACTGAGCCACCCAGGCGCCCCTGAATTTTTGTTTTATTTTCTTGGCTTTCATATGTCAGTATATCACCACCAAAGAGTGATGATTCTAACTCTCCATCTGAAATATTTATAATTCTCAGCAGAGCTGATATTCCGTGGTAGTTACCGGTACGATCTACCCATCTTTAAATTTGGAAATACTTCCCTACCAATTGATAAGGAGTGTACCCATAACAGCAAGGTACGGCAAAACCCATTAATGCTAGAGATTCCAATGTAACTCCATTAGTTCAAGTTAATGGCTACAGCATGTGACGAGTGCTGGGCTGTGGACCTCCCGTCAGAGCGACACCCGAGCTATTTGTGTAGCATTCCCGGCCAGTCTGGCTGGTTTGATGGAAGGCAGCAACAAGGCTTCGTGGCAAATACTCTGAGAAGCATTCGGGACTTTAGGACAGTGGTTCTCAGCCTGCGGGTGGGTGACCTCTGGAGGACTCTGAGACCCTTTTAAGACCCTTTTGTCCTCTGTGAGGACAAAACTTCTAATGATCCCCACACATCATTTGCCTTTTCCACTCTTTCCCCCAGGAGTGTGAGTGGAGTTTTCCAGAGGCCATGTCGTGATGTGTGATATCACAGCCCACTGAACGCAGAAGCGGACCTCGGCATCCAGCTGAATTCTATTAAGCCAGACATTAAAGAGAGTTGCAAAAATGTAGAACAATGGTGGTACCCTTCTCACTGGTTTTTTTTTTTTTTTTTCATTTTGGAAAACAATTTTCATAAAATATTTTATGTTAACCTTCACCAGGTTATTACTGTTATTTTTAACCGAATAAATACAAAAATGAAAAGTTCTCGGTTGTAACTTTTTTTTTAAATATTATTTATTTATTTGTTTTGTTTTGTTTTTAAAGATTTTATTTATTTATTTGACAGAGACAGACACAGTGAGAGAGGGAACACAAGCAATGGGAGTGAGAGAGGGAGAAGCAGGCTTCCTGCGGAGCATGGAGCCCGATGTGGGACTCGATCCCAGGACCCTGGGATCATGACCTGAGCTGAAGGCAGACGCTTAATGACTGAGCCACCCAGGCGCCCCTTATTTATTTATTTGACAGAGAGCGCGCACACGAGCAGGGGGAGCGGCAGGCAGAGGGAGAGGGAGAAGCAGGCTCCCCGAGGAGCAGGGAGCCCGATGCGGGGCTCGATCCCAGGACCCTGTGGGATCATGATCTGAGCCGAAGGCAGGCACTTAACTGACGAAACCACCCAGGCATCCCCTGGTTGTAACTTCTAAAGGCGTAAGTATCGATAGATGTCACCCACATAAACAAAAAACCTAAGGCTGCCTTAACTAATTTTTAACTCTGTGAAAGCGTCCTGAGACCAAAAAGTTTGAGAACCGCTGTTTTGAGAGAATTCACATTTTATTATTATGCCCGAATTATGTAATTGCCCCTCCTCTAAATATTTCAATTTTTACTTTCATTTTACAGTTAGTGTGCTGTAATTCTTTGTGGAAGTCGTCATGGTGCAGTGTTCTGATGTTTATAAACTTAATAATAAAATATTAAAAATGAAACCCAGAGTGAAGATACAGTAGAGTTTGGATAAGTTTCTTCAGGTTCTCTTAAAATATTATAAACATGTATCTTCTGACTGTGAAGACCAAAGAAGAAATGATATTAATAATGAACCACCCCTGGAATAGCTTCTGATCCTAAATGGAAACCAAAACCCGGGACATCTTTTGATACTGCGTAAGAAACAAAGCAAAATAAAATGAAGAAGTTGTATAAATGGCATGAAAACAACTCAGTTATTCCAATAAAAATAACATGAGCGACTATAGTTAGCATGTAAGTGTTGCTCAGATGACCAGCATGCAAACCTTGTATACAATTAAACGTTGAAAGTGTGATACTCTCATCAAATGGCAATTATGTTCTGTTAAAACTCATGGTTTAAATAAAGTTTCTCTCCTCGATGAGGAAAATTATAAGAATGTTATAAATCCGTTTCACATAAAAAACATTTGCAATAATAAAAACTTCTGAAAAAATGTATCATTATTGATAAAGCAAATGAAAACCATCTAGAAAATACCATCTGTATGGTTGAAACTAATTGAACATTGTCAAATATAAAATATTTAATAGAACTTTTAAAAAGAGCAATATCAATATGGGTTTATCATAGCACTCTAAATTTATGGACTTGTTTGTTGCAAAATATTTATCTGCTGGTATGAGAAAACAAGTTTTTGGAAAATGTATAAATCAAGGCAGTAAAATTTCAATCATTATTGATGAAGCTTCAACTGTTTCATATAAACTAGTTTTAATAATTTACTTAAAATGTGAAATTCAAGACTTTGAAGATAATTTAACGGTTTTTGTTGATCTCATGAAGCAGGAAGGAACAACATCTGAAATAATTTATCAGAATTTATTGTTGACACATGAGAAAAATGGTTTCAATGGGAAATATTTTCATGAAAACCTTATTGAATTTTACACAAACAGTGTCTGTAAATAGCAAGGGACAGAGTCTGCAGTTTCAGCCAAAATTTAGGAAAATTTTTGAATGTTTTAATTTGGCACTGTCCAAGTCACTGAATTCAATTATCCTTGAATGATGCAATAAAATACATAAAGTAAGTAAGTAATTATAAATGTTTTCTTAATTTATTACCATACATCATGTAATGTCAGGAAAAATTTAGAACCTGTCTGAAGATTTGGGTATTGAGACCATGAAAATTAGAATCTTTGGCCAGAATGCCAGTATTACAAAAGCAGTTTGAAATTCATTTCAAGTTTATCAATTGAACAAAAATTGTGTCATGAAGCAAATGGTTAACAATTACTCTTTTTTAAAAAGAGATTTTACTTTAAGCTAATTCATTCATTAAAATATCAATGATGTATTTAGCTTATTTTTTTTAAAAGATATTATTTATTTATAAACAGAGAGACAGCGAGAGAGGGAAGACAAGCAGGGAGAGTGGGGGAGGGAGAAGCAGGCTTCCCGCTGAGCAGGGAGCCCAAAACGGGGCTTGATCCCTGAGCCAAAGGCAGGTGCTTAACGACTGAGCCACCCACGCGCCCTGATGTATTTAGCTTAATAGAAAGTTTTACTAAGTATAGGGGCAATTAATGCCCCCAAATTAAAAATGTGTAAATATATAAAACTAAAGAAAAATGGAGATTTTATAGAAAGAGTATACTCTTCTAAATAAATAAAGGATTAATTGAAAGAGAAAATGTATTAAATTGATAAATTATCAGAAATGTATTTGTTTAACAACAAAAGTAAAAGTAATAATATTTTAATTTCATTTACCTTATTTTTTAAAATAAATTGTGTTCTTTAATTTATTAAATTATTAATGTTGCTTTGGCCGTTATTTGACCAAAAATAGTGTTTATGAAGCCCATGGATTAAAAGTAAATGAAGATTAATAAATGATTTTTATAATTAAATACAGCATTATAACAAAAACATTTGTGGCTTATTTAAAATAGAAATTAAATATATAAAATCCCAAATATATTATAGGCTAAAGAAAATCAGCAGAAGCTGAGCTGAGTCACAACTGTGTACAATATTTTGGACCCTAAGAGACATGCTTTTAAGGGCGCCTGGGTGGTTCAGTTGTTAAGCGTCTGCCTTCGGGTCAGGTCATGATCCCAGGGTCCTGGGATGGAGCCCCGCATGGGGCTCCCTGCTCTGCCGGGAGCCTGCTTCTCCCTCTCCCACTCCCCCCGCTTGTGTTCCCTCTCTTGCTGTCTCTCTCCCTCTGTCAAATAAATAAAAATCTTAAAAAAAAAAAAAGAGAGAGACATGCTTTTAGGGGCACCCGGGTGGCTCAGTCGGTTAAGCACCTGCTTTTGGCTCAGGTCCTGGGATCAGCTCTGTGTCAGGCTCCCTGCTCAGTGAGGAGCCTGCTTCTCCCTCTCCCTCTGCCCCCTCCTCCTGCTTGTGCTCTCTCTCATAAATAAATTAAATCTTAAAAAAAAAAAAAAAGACATGCTTTTAACCAAGTCACTCACTGACTACCAATTAATGGTAAATTGTATAAAGAATTTGGTGCAATTCATGTGTCAGATTGTAGCTCAGAGAGAGCATCATTTAATTAAGATGCCTATGTTTTACAAAATTGCACCAACGGTTTCTAAAAATCAGAAAATGGTTTGGAAATTATTAGAATGATCTGATAAAAAAAAATTTATCTATAACCTCTACTGATTGGCAATTTTATATCTCAGTTTCCTTAGAAAGCAAAAGGGACTAAATTTTAATGTTTTTAATGAATGTATTGGTTTATATTACTATCTCCTTGTTAAATATTTTAAATATTACCCCTGCTTTTGGTACAGTTTATCATCTAATTGTGTTAGGAAGCACTTATATTACGAAGTTAAGTAACATTAATGGTAGAGGGCCTTGTCTTCTTTCTGATTTTAATTACAATGTTTCTAGTGTTTTGCCATTAAACATAATGTTGACATTTGATTTGATATAGATTAAAAAAATAAAACTGTGTAAGCATGATCTCTGGTATGTAAAGAGTTTAATATGGTTTCCCATCTTTGACATTAATATGATTAGTTATAATAGTGGATTTTTAATATTGAATTGACCTTCTATTCTCATAATGAGCCCTATTTGGTGGTGGTATATTATTTTTTTAATGCACATCTGGGTCCAATCATGCTTTTATTTTTTTAAAGAAACTTTATATCCATAACCCAAAGCATGACTGGTTATTAGTTTTCGTTTCTATGTATGTGTATGTTTCATCAGACTTGAGTTTGAACGATCTACTGATGAAGCAATATAGATTTAATACCTTTATGGTACAATTCTCTGACAACCATCTTGAAATCAGCTAGGATTTGTAGTCTATACACATTTTCTATTTCTTTTTGCATCCATTTTGGGGATACATATTCTCATAAAATAATCTAGTTCATTCAAATTTTTAATTTTTGGAGCATAGAGCATTTTCTAATTTCTAGGTAATATGTGCTTACAAACAACATTTTCCCCTCCAGATCTTTGATTCAAACTGCCTTATTATTCCCAATACTGTGAATTTTTGTATTGAGATATAATTCACATATCATAAAATTCACCCTTTTAAAGTGAACCATTCACCGATTTTTAATAGATTCACAGGTTTTACAAGCATCGCTACTATGTAATTCCAGAATATTTTCATCATTCCAAAAAGAGATCTGGCACCCATTAAGCGGTCACTCCCCATTGTCCCCTCCCCCTCAGCCCCTGGCAACACTGATATACTTCCTGTCTCTATGGATTTGTCTAATCTGGACATTTCATATAAATGGGATCACACAATACGTGGCCTATCACGGCTGGCTTCTTTCATTCAGCATAATATTTTCAAGATTCATCCACATTATATCAGTATTTTATTCCTTTTCATGACTGAATAATATTCACCCTTGATGAGTGTTCGGGTTGTTTCCATTTTCTGGCTATTATGAGTAATGCTGAACATTCATGTACAGGTTTTTTGTGTGAACACATGTTTTTGATTCTCTTGGGCATACACCTAGGGTGGAATTGCTGAGTCATATGGTAACTCTATGCTTATCCTTTTGAGGAACTACCAAACTGGTTTTCAAAATGGCTTTGCCGTTAGACATTACTTACAGCAATGTATGAGAGTTCCAACTTCTCCACATACTTGCTAACACTTTTTATTGTCTATCTTCTATATTATGGTCATCCTAGTGGGTATGGAGTGGTATCTCATTGTAGTTTTTATGTATAATTCCCTAAAACATATATTCTTTGGAGAAATGCCTATTCACAAACTTTGCCTATTGGGTTATCTTCATTTGAGTTATTTGTCTCTTTATGGTATTTTTTTTTAAGTTTGTTTATTTTTTTTAGTAATCTCTACACCCAGTGTGGGGCATGAACTCACAACCTGAGGTCAAGAGTTGCATGCTCCACCAACTGAGCCAACCAGGTACCCCTGTCTTTTTATTGTTAAGTTGTAGAAGTTCTTTATATATTCTGGATACAAGTCAGTTTCAGATACATGATTATCATATGATTTGCAAATATGTTCTTCCATCTTATGGGTTGCCTTTTCAAGTTCTTGATAGTGTCTTTTGAAGCATACAAGTTTAAAATTTTTTTTGGAATGTGAAAATTGATTACTATCCTGTTTTCACCTTCAAAACTTATGATCTTGGTCTTTTCTTTCTTTTTTTTTTTTAAGATTTTATTTATTTGACAGAGAGAGACACAGCGAGAGAGGGAACACAAGCAGGGGGAGCAGGAGAGGGAGAAGCAGGCTTCCCGCCGAGCAGGGAGCCTGATGCAGGGCTCGATCCCAGGACCCTAGGATCATGACCTGAGCCAAAGGCAGACGCTTAAAGACTGAGCCAACCAGGTGTCCCCCCCCCCTTTTTTTTAAAGACTTTGTTTGGTCTTTCCTTTTGTCTTTGTACAAGGCCAAGAGAGACATTGGTTACTTTGACAACCTTAAAGTGAACTCCAGGAACGTCACCTACAGCATGACCTTTGTGATCAAATCCAGCAACCAGAACTTCATCATTTTCCTCACTCAAATTCAAATAACCATCACTGAGTACAAAGGCTGTGATTTTCTTGCCACTCTTGATTAGCTGGACCCTGACACACTTCCTGATGGCAGAATCTATCTGTTGGGCTTCTACCCCAACTTTTTCCAGCACAATTCCCTTTGTATGGGAAGTGCCTCCAAAAGGGTTGGCCTTCAGGGCTGTGCCCAAACGGGCTTTCTTGTACTGTTTATCATGCCACTTCTGATCTCATCGGTGACCACAGAGCTTCCTGGCACCACAAATACCTTGACACTTGCCCATCCTGCTGGTGCCATGGGCCTGAGCAAAAGAGGAAGTTTTAAATTTTGGTAAAATTTATCGATTTTTCCCCTTTGGTTGCTTGAGCTTTAGATGTTATATCTAAGAAAATAATGCTCAACTAAAAATCACAGCAATTGAGCACTACTGGGTATTTATCCCAAAGATACAAATGTAGGGATCCGAAGGGGTACGTGCATCCCGATGTTTATAGCAGCAATGTCCACAATAGCCAAACTGTGGAAAGAGCCAAGATGTCCATCGACTGATGAATGGATAAAGAAGAGGTGGTATATATATACAATGGAATATTATGCAGCCATCAAAAAGAATGAAATCTTGCCATTTGCAATGACGTGGATGGAACTGGAGGGTATTATGCTGAGCGAAATAAGTCAATCAGAGAAAGACATGTATCATATGACCTCACTGATATGAGGAATTCTTAATCTCAGGAAACAAACTGAGGGTTGCTGGAGTGGTGGGGGGTGGGAGGGATGGGGTGGCTGGGTGATAGACATTGGGGAGGGTATGTGCTATGGTGAGCACTGTGAATTGTGCAAGACTGTTGAATCACAGATCTGTACCTCTGAAGCAAACAATACATTATATGTTAAAAAAAAAAAGAAGAAGAAGAAGAAGAAGATAGCAGGAAGGGAAGAATGAAGGGGGGGAAATCGGAGGGGGAGATGAACCATGAGAGAACTGAGGGTTCTGGAGGGGAGGGGGGGTGGGAGGATGGGTTAGCCTGGTGATGGGTATTAAAGAGGGCACGTTCTGCATGGAGCACTGGGTGTTATATGCAAACAAGGAATCATGGGAACACTACATCAAAAACTAATGATGTAATGTATGGTGATTAACATAACAATAATAAAAAAATAAAAATTTAAAAATATTTTAAAAAATCACAGCAATTGAAACAGTTTTCTTCTAAGAGTTTTATAATTTTAGTCTCTGTTTTACCTTTGATCCAATTTGTGAAGTAGATCTCTATGGTGTGAAGTAGGGCTCCAACTTTATTCTCATGGATGTGGATAACCAATTATTCCTGCACCATTTATTGAAAAGACTCTTCTTTCCTCATTGAAGTTTCTTGGCTCCCTATGGGATATCAGTTGACCATAGATGTATGGGTTTATTTCTGGATTCTCAATTCTATACCACTGATCTATATGTCTCTCCTTATGCCATTACCACAATGGCTTGATTACTGCAGCTTTGTACTAAGTTTTAAAATTGGAAAGTAGGAGTCTTTCAACTTTGTTTTTCCTTTTCAAGGTTGTTCTGGTTATTCTTAGTCCCTTGTATTTTCATGTGAATTTTAAGATCAGCGTGTGAATTTCTGAAGAAAAAAAAAAAGACAGCTAAAATTTTAATGTCAGAGATTTTTCAAAGTCCAATGCATATCTCATTCCCCAGGTTCTTTTATTAAGCTTTTTTGTTTTATCTATTGTTTGGCCCAACTATTTTCCACCACCTTGAGGAGCCAGAAAGTTAAAAAATTGCCTGTAATTGTTTTTGACAAACACCTTTAGGGAAGAGGTTTCTTGCACCGGGCAAGCACTGACTCGGGTCAAAGATAGCATTGAACATGGAGTTTTCCAAGTACTCACTAGATGGGGCAGATCATGAAAAGTGATTGGGAATAAGGCTTTGAAAGAGGTATAGTACTGTTCTGCTCCATCTATTAGCCACCAGGCTGCTGGTTTTCACCCCAAACACAGACTGTTAATTTTCAAGACTACTGCAGAGCTGGAGAATGGAAGATCAGATCAAAGCAATTAAAATACCACAAAGTTTTCTGTTCTTACTGGGATTCAGCTGTTTTCTTGAACAAACACTTCGCACAGAACTGTAAGCCTTTGGTGAATTTCCAGAGTTCTGAAAAAGCTGATTCTGATCACTTTTGCCAGTTTTCTCATTATTTTTATGAAGGAGCAGATTTCTGGATGTCCTTGCCTTGTCCTTTTTATTGACATCACCCAAATAACGTTAATTTAGCTTTTTTTTCTTATCTCTCTCTCTTGATTAGTTTTGCCAGAAATTTGTCTTATTGTTACTATTTTTTTAAAACCAAATGTAGGCTTTATTAATTCGTGGTTTCCTTTTTTTTTCCAATTCATCAACTTTAACCTTATTAATTCTTTTCTCTTTCTTTAGGAAAATCCAGTAAATTTCCCTTTTTTACTTCCTGAAATGTTTAGTTCATTTATTTTGACTCTTCTTTGTTTCATAGTAAATAACATTAAAAGTTATGAATTATCCTCTGAGCATTACCTTAGCATCTCATAAGTTTGATACAGTGTTATCATAATTATTTTCCAGCCTGTAGTTGCAATGTTATTTTGTTTTTGACTTAAGCTTTATTTATGAGGGCATTTTTAATTTTCCAAGTGATGTTTATTTATTATTTTGCAATCCATTTCTTATTTTTTTGCATTGCAGTATGTGAATGTATCAGTGAAATCCTACTTCTATAGGATTAATTTTTTTCTTGGTAACCTATGAGATCATCAATTTAAAAACTGTTCTGAGAATAATGTATGCATAGAATATCCTATTCACTTTTCTCTCTCTCATCTATCATAATTAAACATAATATTCAGTTCCTCTATTTCCTTCTTTGATCTATCAAAGACTGAGAATTGTTTCTTTTAAATCAATTTTATTGATTTAAACAAAAACTAATTTCTGTATAAATTACATACATTAAAATGTATTCATTTTAAGTGTACATTTTGATTAGTGTGACCCATGCTCCAGTCAAGATAGAGAATATTTCCATCATTCCAAAAAGTTTCCTTATGGCCTTTCCAATTCAACCTTTTCCCTCTCCCCTCAAAGTTGGCCCCAGACCGAAACTCTTCTGTTTCTTGTTACCAGAAATTAGATTTGCCTCTTCAGAATTTCATACAAGGGGTGAAATAGAGATTATACTCTTTTGTGTCTGATTTCTTTGGTCAGCATAATATTTTGAGATTCATCCAAGTAGATGCTAGTATCACTAGTTCCATTTCTCTTTGTTGCTGAGTTATGCTTCATTGTATGGATATACCACAGTTTGTTTTTCCCCCTCACCAGTTAATGGGCATTTGGATTTTTTCCAGTTTGGGTTACTACAATTAAAGCTGCTATAAATATTTGTGTACAAGTCTTCATGTGACATATGATTTCATTTCTCTGGGTTGTATTTTAAGTGAAGAGTTAACTTTATAAGAAACTGCTAAACTTGTTTCCATAGTGGCTATGCGTTTGACATTCTCATCAGCAACATGGGAGTTTCAGTGGTTCCACATTCTCACTGATATCAGTGTTTTAAATTTGGGGCCATTAAAGTGAATGTATAGTGATATCTCATTGTGGTTTTAATTTCCATTTCCCAGATGATTGATGATGTTTGTGCATTGACACTTTATACATCTTTTGTGAAATCATCTGTTTCAATCTTTGCCCATTTTAAAAGTTGGGTTTTCTCCCTTTTATACTTGAGTTGTGAGAATTCTTTATATATTCTTTTTTTTTTTTTTTTTTTTTTTTTTTAGGTAGGCTCCACACCCAACATGTGGCTTGAACTCATGACCCTGAAATTAAGAGTTGCATGCTCTACCAACTGCACCAGCCAGGCACTCCACTTTATATATTCTTGGTACAAGTTTCTTGTCTGATAGAGGTCTTGATTACCCCAGCTATATGTCTTGAAATTCGATAGACTGATTCCTTCCACTTCCTTTTTCAAAATTGTTTCAGCTATTCTAGCTTCTTTGCCTGTTCATACAAATTTTTTAAAGTCTTGTGTATATCTACAAGATCTTACTGGGATTTTGATAGAAATTTCAAAATTTCATATCAATTTGGGGGAGAATTGATATTTTACTATGTTGAGTCTTCCAAAACATGAACATAATATGTCTCTCCATTTATTTTTTTTTAAAGATGTTTTATCTATTTATTTGACAGAGAGAGAGACAGCAAGCAAGGAAACACAAGCAGGGGGGTGGGAGAGGGAGAAGCAGGCTTCCCGCTGAGGAGAGAGCCTGATGCGGGGCTCGATCCCAGGACCCTGGGATCATGACCTGAGCCGAAGGCAGATGCTTAACGACTGAGCCACCCAGGTGCCCCTGTCTCTACGTTTATTTAGATCTTCTTGGCTTTCTTTCATTAGCATTTTATAATTTTCAGGATATAAGTCTTCTATATGTTTTGTTGGATTTATACCTAAGTATCTAATTTTGTTTTGAGCAACTGCAAGTGGTATTGCATTTTAAATTTTGGTGTCCACGTGTTTATTGCTAATATTTAGAAATGCAATTGATTGAAACACTTGGGTGGGGCAGTTGGTTAAGCATCCGACTCTTGGTTTCAGCTCAGGTGGTGATCTCAAGGTTGTGAGATTGAGCCCCTTGTTAGGCTCTGCACTCAGCGTGGAATCTGCTGGAGATTCTCTCTTCCTCTCCCTCTGCCCCTCCTGCTTGTGCTCTCTCTTGCTCTCTCTCTCAAATAAATAAATAAATCTTTAAGAAAAAAGAAATGCAGGGGCGCCTGGGTGGCTCAGTCATTAAGCGTCTGCCTTCAGCTCAGGTCATGATCCCGGAGTCCTGGGATCGAGCCCCACATCGGGCTCCCTGCTCAGCAGGGAGTCTGCTTCTCCTTCTCCCTCTGTCTACCACTCTGCCTACTTGTGCTCTCTCTCTGTCAAATAAATAAATAAAATCTTTAAAAAAAAAAAAAAAGAAAAGAAATGCAATTGATTAACATTTTTTTTTTATCTTAGAACTTGGAACCTTGCTGAGCTCACTTATTAATTCCAGGATTTTTTTGGAGATTCCTTGGGATTTTCTACATAAACAATTATGTCATCTGTAACCAGGGACAGTTTTATTTCTTTCTTTCTGATTGGTATCCTTTTTAATTTTTTCTTGTCTTATTGCACTGGCTAGGCCCTCCAGCACTAAGTTGAGTAAGACTGACATAGCAGACATCCTTCCCTTTCCCCAGACTTAGGCAAAAAGCACTTATTCTTTCACCAGCAAGTATAATGTTTTTTTGTAGATGTGTTTTATCAATCTTAGGAAATTCTCCTCTTCCTGTTTCTCTGAAAGTTTTAATCACAGATGGGTGTTGAATTTTGTCAAATGCTTTTTCTGCGTCACTTGATATGATCATGTGATTTTTTTTTCCTTAGTTGATCACATTGACTGACCTTTAAATATTGCATCAGCTTTGCATTTTTTTTTTAAAAGATTTTATTTATTTGTTTGACAGAGAGAGACACAGCAAGAGAGGGAACACAAGCAGGGGGAGTGGGGGAGGGAGAAGCAGGCTTCCCACTGAGCAGGGAGCCCGATGAGGGGCTCGATCCCAGGACCCTGGGATCATGACCTGAGCCAAAGGCAGATGCTTAATGACTGAGACACCCATGTGCCCCAGCCTTGCATGTTTGAAATAAACTCCTCTTGATCATGGTGAATAATTCTTTTAATATATTGCTAAATTCTACTTGTTAATATATTTTAAGAAATTGTATGCCTAGGGGCACCTGGTTGGCTCAGTCGTTAAGTGGCTGCCTTTGGCTCAGGTCATGATCCCAGGGTCCTGGGATCGAGTCCTGCATCAGGCTCCCTGCTCTGTGGGAAGCCTGCTTCTCCCTCTTCCCCTGCTTGTGTTCCCTCTCTCGCTGTGTTTCTCTCTGTCAAATAAAAAAATAAAATCTTTAAGAAAAAAAAAAAAGAAATTGTATGCCTATATTGATGAGGGATATCAATGTCTAGTTTTCCTTTTCTTTTTTTTTTTCTTCTACTTCTTTGTCTGGTTTTAGTAGAAGAGTAAAACTATCTTCATAAAAGGCA
Organism: Halichoerus grypus; assembly: GCF_964656455.1. NCBI lineage: Eukaryota > Metazoa > Chordata > Mammalia > Carnivora > Phocidae > Halichoerus > Halichoerus grypus. The sequence continues at coordinate 74,592,417 of NC_135725.1, read as the reverse complement.
TTTGAAGTGTCCCCTTCTTTTTTTTTTCCTGGAAGAGATTCTGTTAAATGTCTGTATGTTTGCTAGAATTCTCCAGTGAAGCCCTCTGGGCTTCATGATTTCCTTGGGAGGAATTTTTATTTTATTTTATTTATTTTTAAGTTTTTATTTATTTATTTGTCAGCGAGGGAGGGAGAGAGAGGACAAGCAGGGGGAGCAGCAGAGATCATGACCTGAGCTGAAGGCAGACGCTTTAACCAACTGAGCCACGCAGGCACCCTGGGAGGACTTTTTAAATTACTAATTTAATTTCTTATAATTTATAGGCATATTCAAATTATCTATTTAATATTGGGTTGTGGTAGTTTGTATTTTTCAGAGTTTAGTCCATTCCATCTATATTTTCAAATTTATGTGTTTAGAGTTGTTTTTAGTATTCCCTTAAAACTCTTTTGATTTCTGCAGTCCATAGTAATTCCTCCTGTTTTATTGTTGATATTGCTAAACATGCTTCTCTCTTTTTTTTTTGTTAGTATTGCTAGATAATTCTCAATTATTGATATTTTCAAAGAATGAGTTCTTTGTTTCATTTATTATCTATTGTTTTTCATTTTAAAATTTCATTGATTTGTGTTCTTACATTTATTATTTCCTTCCTTCTTGCTTTCTTTTTTTCCCCTGAGATTCTTGATGGGGGAGCTTGGATTGATTTAGGACCTTTTCTCTCTTTTTTTTAAAGTAGGCTCCATGCCCAGTGTGGAGCCCAATGTAGGGTTCAAACTCATGACCCTGAAATCAAGGCCTGAGCTGAGATCAAGAGTCAGATGGTTAGGGACACCTGGGTGGCTCAGTCGGTTAAACATCTGCCTTCGGCTCAGGTCATGATCCTAGGGTCCTGGGATCGAGACCCACATCAGGTTCCTTGCTCAGCAGGGAGTCTGCTTCTCCCTCTCCCTCTGCCTGCTGCTTCCCCTGCTTGTGCTCGTTCTCTCTCTGATGAATAAATAAATAAAATCTTAAAAAAAAAAAAGAGTCAGCCGCTCAACCAACTGAGCCACCCAGGCATCCACCTTCCCTGTTTTCTAATATATGCATTTACTGTTACAAGTTTTCCTCTCAGGACTTCTCTAGTTTTGTCTCACAAATTTTGATACGTTGTATTTTCACTTTCATTCACTTCAATGTATTTTTTTTTTTTTTTTTTTTTTACTTCCCTTAAGACTTCCTCTCTGATCTATGGGTTATTCAGAAGTCATTTAGTGTTGTTAGTTTCCAAGATTTTGGAGATTTCCCTGTTACCTCTGTTATAGTCTTCTAGTTTGAATCCATGTGGTTGGAGAACACACTATTATTGCAATTCTTTTAAATGTGTTGATATTTCTCTTACGGCCGAAAATGTGGTCTTTCTTGATATATGTCCTGTAGGGACTTGAAGAGAATATGTGTCCTTCTCTTATTGGGTAGAATGTTCTATGAATGTTAATTAAATACTGTTGGTTGTTGGTGGTATTGAGTTCTACATATTTGCTGATTTTCTGTCTAGCTGTTTTACCTATTGTTGAGAGAGGACTGTGGAAGTCTCCAAATATAACTGTGGGTTTTTCTATCTCATCTTTAAGTTCTACCAGTTTTTGCTTCACATTTTGCAGCTTTATATTTTGGTGCATACAGATTAAGGATTGCTGTGTCTTCTTTGTGGATTAATTTTTTATCATTATATAATGTCTTTCTTTGTCTCTGATAACTTTCATTCCTCTAAAGCCTCCTTTACTTGATATTAATATAGCCATTCCTGGTCTATTTTGATTAGTGTTTGCATGATATAGCTTTTCATATCTTTTTACTTTCAACTTGTCTATATCACTATATTTGAAATGGTTTTCTTGTAGTTTGGTCATGTCTTTTAACCTATTCTGTCAATATCTGTCTCTTAATTGGTATATTTAGACTGTTTACATGTAATGGGATTATGGATATATTGGGGCTTAAGTTTCCCATTTTATTTTTCTGTTTTCTGTTTGTTCGTTTTTCATATCTGTTTTCTATTTCCTGTCATCTCTGGGTTACTTGAACATTTTTAGAAATCCATCTTGGCTTATCCATCATGTTGTCTGTAGTGTATATCTTTGTATAGATTCTTAGTGACTGCTGTATTACTTAGATATCTATAGGTATTATATATATAATATATATCTACTATACAGATATATAGAGAGATTTAGATATATCTTATCACAGTGTACTGGTTTTCTCATTTTACCAGTTCAAAACCTTACTTCCCTTTATGTCCCTTTACCCTCCCCTATTTATATATAATCATCAGATATATTTCCTCTACATTGAAATTCAAGGCATATCAAACAGTGCTATACTTTTTCTTCAACCATCAAACATAATTTAGAAGATTCAACAGAAGGAGAGTCTCTTGTATTTACCCATATTTTTGCCTACTGTGTTCTTTATTCCTTCCGGATGTTCCAAGATTCCTTTTTTGTTTCCTTTCTGCTTAGAGAAATTTCTTTAGCCTTTCTTTTAGGGTAAATTCTCTAGTAACACATTTTCTTAGTTTTCCTTCATCTGAGAATGTCTTGATTTATCCTTCATTCCTGAAGGACATTTTCTCTGGATATAGGATTCTGAGTTGATAATTCTTTTCTTTGAACACTTGAAAAATACTGTGTCACTTCCTCTGGCCTCTGTGATTTCTGATAATAACCCCTTTGTCATCCTAATTGTTTTCCCTAGATAAGGTGTCATTTGTCTTCTACTGCTTTCAAGTTGTTTTTTGTTTGTTTCTTTCTTTTGTCTTTAGTTTTTGGAAATTTGACTATGAAACTCTTGGTGTGGATTTCCTTGGGTTTTGTTTAGGATTCACTAAAGTTTTTGAATCTGAAAATTTATATCTTTTGCCAAACTGGGCATTTTTCAGCTATTTTTAAAGTACTTTTTCAGCTCTGATCTCTTTCTTTTCCCCTTCTGTCACTTTGGTGACACAAATATTATATTTTTTGTTACAGCTTCACAGGTTCCTTAAGCTTTGCTTATTTTCTTTTTTCATATATTTTCTCTCTGTTGCTCAGGTTGGATAATTTCAATTGTTATGCCTTCCAGCTTACTGATTTTTTCCTCCTGCATCCTCTCCATTCCACTCTTGAGCCTACCCATTGAGTCCTTTATTTTGGTTATTGGATTTTTCAGTTCAAACATTTCCATTTGGTCTTCTTTATGCCTTCTATTTCTTTGCTGAGATTTTTGTTTCTTTGCTGAAAACCCCTAGTTTTTCATTTGTTTCAAGCACGTTTGTAATTGCTCATTGGAGCATTTTTCTGATGACTGCTTTAAAATTTTCATCAGCTCTAGCATCTTTGCCATCTCAGTGTAGGTATATACTGATTATGATTTTTCATTCATTTGGAGAGCTTCCTGTTTCCTGGTATGACGAGTGATTTTTTATTAAAAGCTGGACATTTTAGGCATATTATGAGACTTGTATGTTACTTAAACTCTATGTTTTGCCTGGATTACTCTGATACCGCCTCAATACCGCCAGGTAATGGCAGTCAACTAATTTTCCTACTCAGCCTCTGGTTGACACCCAAGGTGGAGCACTCTTCATTACTGTTGAGCTTCATGGGAATTCCAGGTTCCCATTAGGCCTCTACTAATAACCTTCTTGGCTGGAAGAGTGAGAAATGCCTTCTTCCCGCTCCCCTTGGGCTCTGCTGGCTCTACAGGATGGCCCTGGTCTTGCTGAGAGTAGTGGCAAAAGTCCTTACTTTCCGCTCAGCTTCCTCTGACACCATCCTACCATGGGAGGGCATCTCATCACCTCCAGGTGGGGGTGGAAGTCTGGGCTTCCCACATGGTATCCCCTGATGCAATGGAGGGGTGCCTCTTTACCACCTAGCAGGGATGAAAGTCCATCTTGGCCTTCTCTGTCACCACCCTAGTGGAAGTATTGGGGTGCCTCATCACAGCCAGACAAGGGTGGAAGAGTCTAAGCTCTCCACTTGGCCTTTCCTAGACTGCATTACTGTGGGGCCCCAGATTTTTCTTTGGTGTTGGGATGCAGTAAAACAGTTAATTTCTAAAAGTTTTCCATCCCCCTAGGCTGCCCTTTTTCTGGACCTTTGGCTAGAGGAAGAGAGTTTTTGCTGTGGCCTTTTTCTGCCTGGTTCCATTGGTGTCTCCACATGGTCACCTACTCCCGCACCCAGTCTGGGATCAATGAGGCAGAAAGAAAACCGAGGGAACTCACTGCTCTCTTATTCTCTGAGTCTGACATCCTTTGCCAGTCTGAAACTTTTCAGAGTTTTCTGACTTACCAAAAAAACCCCAAACTCGAATTTTCTGACTTAATGATTCAAAAGAATCTCAAAATAATACAAAAGGATTTCTTAGGAATTTGACAACATGCATTTAAAAATAATTTTGAGGGGCACCTGGGTGGCTTAGTCAGTTGAGCAGCTGACTCCTGACTTGGCTCAGGTCATGATCTCAAGGTTGTGAGATCAAGCCCCACGTCGGGCTCTGTGCTGGGCATGAAGTCTTCTTAAGATTCTCTCTCATCCCCCTCCCCCTGTCCCTCCCCCCGCCACTCACACATGTGCACACTCTCTCTCTCTCTCTAAAAATAATAAAAATAATAGTAATAATACAGGCAAAATAGCAAAGGATATTCTGAAAAAAGGCAATAATAATAGATGACATTTAAATAAGTCATTAAAGAATAACTGAAATCATGTGGTACTAGAGCAAATTAGATCTACAACTTGATGAATCCAAAGGTCCAAAAACCAATGATGACATAAGAGAATTTAACATATGAAAAGGATGTCACAAAAATGATAGGAAAAGGAAACACCATGGAGTAAAGGAATTGGACAGTAGACAAGCAGAGAAATTAGTTTAGGTGTACACCTAGAAATAAATTCCAGATTTAGAATGGATCAATTAAAAAATATAGAAGACCCAGTGAGATATACAATGGTGTATTTATCATATATATATATGATGTCCAGGGTTTTTAGTTATAGTCAATGGAAAAAATAAGGAAAATTCCATCTACTCCATCTTCTCCATCTTTTACTTACTCTCTGTGTTTCATTTTGGAGAGTTTCTATTGTCACGTCTTCAATTCTATTAACCTTTTCCTATACAATGTCAAATCTGCTGTTCATTCTAACCATTGTATGTTTTATCCAAGATATTATAATTTTCATCTATAGAATGTCGATTTTTTATATCTACTGTGCCTGCACTTAACTTACTCTACCTTTTCTAGCTTCCTGAACATATGAAACACAGTTATAATACTGTTTTAATGTTCTTGCTTAACCATCTATATCATTTCTGGGTCCGTTTCAATTGACTGATTTTTCTCTTCTTTATTGCTTGTATTTTTAGATTTCTTTACATTATTGGTAATTTTTTAAAAGTTTTATTTATTTATTTTTAAGTAATCTTTACACTCAATGGGGGGCTCAAACTCACGACCCCAAGAGAGTCGCAGGCTCTTTCAACTGAGCCAGCCAGGTGCCCCCATGATTGGTAATTTTTTTTTTTTTTTAATCTCAGACTTGCCTGAACTCAGTTGCCTCATGTATTCTGTTCAGTTTTCTAGATGTTTATGGCAGGAGGGCTAGTCTGATTCTAGTTACTCCATCATGACCAGAAATGAAAGTGTGGGTAGTGTTTGTAAAGCCTCTCATTGTGAATGTTTTCTATATTGTAATGTCATGTTATTTAGTGCCTAAAGTTCATGACATCATAAATGAGAATTTTACTTTTATCAAAGCAATTTAGTCCTATCTTATGTAAAATTTTGGTTTGAATTTAACGTTTTTTCCCTTTTAAAAAAAATTAAATTCAATTAGCCAACTTTAGTTTCAGACGTAGTGTTTAATAATTTATCAGTTGTGTGTAACACCCAGTGCTCATCACATCATGTGCCCTCCTTAATGCCCATCACCCAATTACCCCATCTCCTCACTGACCTCCCCTCCAGCAACCCTCAGTTTGTTTCCTAGAGTTAAGAATTTAACTTTTTATTTAAATAGAAAGTGTATAATTTATTTTATTATTTTTTGAAGATTTTATTTATTTATTTGAGAGAGAGAGAGCACAAGAGGAGAGTGAGAGGGAGAAGCAGACTCCCCACTGAGCAGAGAGCCCAACATGGGACTTGATCCCAGGACTCCAAGATCACGACCTGAGCCGAAGGCAGATGCTTAACCAACTGAGCCACCCAGGCGTCCAAGAATTTAACTTTTTATAATAATATTGTCCTTGTATTTTGCAGACTAACAGTTGCCTTATATTTTTTTTACCCATTCTTTTACTTTAAACATTATCATTTTGAGTTTGCTTTAAGAATTAATATGATAATCTTTGTCTTTTGATAGAGAAGTTTGAACTATTGATCTATTTATTGTGATGACTAATATATTCTTAATTCTGTCATTTTTTTAAAGTTTTTTTATTTTTTTTCTGTCTTTCGTTATATTTTCATATTTTTCATTTTCTCATTTTCTACTCCTCCAGAAGTTACATGTATTCTCTTATTTTTATTTTGGTTGATCCTATTTTTAAAACTCAAATTCTATTAATCTTTGACTCCTTTCCTGCTTGTTTGACATTTGGAAATTTCACCAGGATATGTCTAGATGTATACTCTTTTAATTAATTTTACCTGCTCTTGGTGGCTGCTTTTCTCTCGAACTGTTATCACTACTTATAGATTTACTCTGATGTTTTTGCTCATCTTCTTTCATTTCACTATGCTTCTCTCAGAATTCTAGGAGATTTTCTTTTTTTAACAGCCAATTTAAATTATTAATTCAGTGTTCTTCAATGTTTAATATGCTCTTCACTGCCCCTACTACATTTTAAAAATACTGTAATCATGGTTTTTCATCTTAAAGTAAAATCGTCTTATCTCAGATGACTACCTTTTCATAAATACATTTTCTAATCTCATGGAAAATAGAAATTTTATATTAAAAATTTTTCCTTCTGGTTCTTGGAGTAAGTCTGCTTTATAGGGGAACATTTGTTCAGATTGTATGTCTGATTTAATTCCAGGTGAAAGTAACAGTTTGATGCTTGTCCTTGTTTATTTACCCTTCGGAGACAGGTCTGGGTTTTCAGTGAAAGTTTCTTGGAGAAGCATGTTCAGTTCTTTTGCTCTCAGACATGGAGACAGAAAAATTTTATGTTTCTGAAGGTTTGGTTGGCTAATCAGGGCATTCAATGTACCACATGGGGTAGGTTATAACTATTTGTAAGGCAGTCATTTGGTAGGGAAGCTCCCTTCTCTGTGGAACATGTCCTTTCACCCCCTCTGGGTGTGGGCATGGGCAGACACAGTAACTCAAGCCATTCTTGGGATTGAGATTAGCTCTCTTCTCATTGCCTCATGACTCACCTTCAATGTTAACCCCTAATTCTAAGCATCTGGATGAAGTCTTAGGTCCAGATGCCAGTGGGGATTGGAAAAGGTCTCTACTAAAGGGCCCTATAGATCAGGGACATTCAGGGTTCAATCAAACGTATCTTGCTTTTAATATCTGAGTTAGTGGGGGACACAGGCTTCTTCATGAACCAGTCTGACTATCCATCTCGACTTAGTGTACCACATTTTAGTGTACCTCAGGGGAAAATGGGCAAATGCTGCAGCCAAGTGCCCTGAGTATGGGCCTGGAGCAGTTCCTGAAATCTTTTGATTTGCCTCTATTGACCACCGTGTGGTCCTCCATAGTCATGATTTGCTCAGAGTTTTAGGATTTTCAAGCTTGCTTGTCTTTGCTTCTTTTTTTTTTTTTTTTTAAAGATTTTATTTATTTATTTGAGAGAGAGAATGAGATAGAGAGAGCATGAGAGGGGGAGGGTCAGAGGGAGAAGCAGACTCCCTGCTGGGCAGGGAGCCTGATGCGGGACTCGATCCCGGGATTCCAGGATCATGACCTGAGCCGAAGGCAGTCGCTTAACCAACTGAGCCACCCAGGCGCCCCGCTTGTCTTTGCTTCTTAGGTGGCTCTTTTTTTGGTCCCATTCCTCCATCCATCCATCCATCCATCTATCCATCCACCTGATATTTATTGAGCAGTTACTATGTGCCAATTACTGTTCTGGATGCTAAGATTCAGTGGTGGAAGAAGACAGAAGTGGATCTTGCATTCTAGAGAAGAGTTGCATTACTTGATGTGGGGACTTTTATCTCCCTCAATCTGAGCTCATTTATATCACATTACTTTAAAATATCTTCATATTCTAGCAATGATCCAGATGTTTTGAATGCTCTATGAGTTTGATAGGATTTGGGGAGGTAGGATGCTCAAATCACGATTATAAAGTATAAGAATCACCCACTTGTAGGAAAGAAGAAAGAGGAAAAAAGAGAGAAAGAGAAGATAGAGAACTAACAGTTCATCATAGAAGTTCCTAGGGCCCTACTTGTCTCAGATAGCTCATGTGCACAATTAGACGAAGTCGAAGGTCCTGGATTTGAGTGGCAGCCCCATTTGTCTCTACAATCCCTCCCTTTCTCATATTCTACTCTAGTATGATGTCCTCTCCATCCTTGGCATAAAGCTTTTCATGCATTGCATTAAGGGCAATTAAAAAAATAAACGTATCATTCACCATCATTTTTGTAATTAAAACTATACACTTTCATTTTACTTTTTAATTTAACATATCATAATCATTTTTAAATTTTCATTTTAATGGCCATATATTATTCCATTATGTTGATTCCTCAAATTGTTTAGCCGTCCCCTGTCCTTTTCCTATTTATAGGGTTCTCCTTTTGCACTACCACTATTCATAAATGGTGTGATGAAAGTCTTTGAGGAGCTTTGTTCCCGAAATTTATTTCATGAGTATAAATTCCCAGAAAAAGGACAATTAGGTCAAAAAGTATTGATGTTGTGGGGCTCCTGTTAGATATTTTAAATTACTTTTCTAAAGGGACCAGCAATGTGGCAATTTTCCTGAAACCTCATCAACATTAGTTTGCTTTTAAAAACCAGTTTCATACCAATTTGATAACTTAGTAGACAAAAATTGGAGCATATTTTATGCCTATTGATCATTTGTCCTTGCGTTTACTATTTCTATCTCCTTTTCAGTGAATTGTTTAGTCATGTCATCTGCTCATTTATTTGGCTTTGGGGTGTTCTTACATATTTTAATGTACTCTATTCTGTCTAGATGAGGTATTCTTAATCTTGGAGCCACAGAGAGCCTTAGAAAGTCCACCAGCCCCATACAAGTATACCTACCATTTATGTGCATCTGTGTTTATGTATGTGTAGGTCTGCATGTGTCAGTGTGAATGTGTATGTGTTCCTGTGTGTCTCTGTATGTATGTGTATGTATGCATGTCTACATATATATGTGAAAAGGTCCTAAGTTTCTTTAGATTCTCAAAAACATCAAATTTTGAAAAAGTTAAGAGCCCATTTGATAGCAATCTTCTCAATATATTCCTTTTCTTTTTCAGTTTATGTTTGCATACATTTAGCTTTGTGATACAGCTTACTCTACCATTTTTTCCTCTTTGAATCTCTATTTCTTCTATCTTGACTTATTATTATTATTTCTTAGATAGGATAAACATACCATTGCATATTTCACTGGGTCTTCTATATTTTTTGATTGATCCGTTCTAAATCCGGAATTTATTTTTAGATGTACACCTAAACTAATTTCCCTGCTTGTCTACTGTCCAACCCCTTTATTCCATGGTGTTTCCTTTCCCTATCATTTTGTGACCTCCTTTTTATATGCTAAGTTCTCTTTTGTCATAGTCTGCTTTTGGACCTTTGGCTTTAGCAAGTTATAGATCTAAATTGCTCTAGTACTACTTTATTTCAGTTATTGTTTGTTAATGACTTATTTATTTTTAAGATTTTATTCATTTATTTTAGGGGGAGAGGGGCAAAGGAAAAGGGGGAGAGAGAGAATCTTAAGCAGGCTCCACACGCAGCACGGAGCCTGATCCAGGGCTCAACCTCACCACCCTGAGATCACGACCTGAGCCGAAATCAAGAGTTGGATGGATGCTCAACCAACTGAGCCAACCAGGTGCCCCTCAAATTTATTTTTAAATGCATGTTATCAAATTCTGTAGGAAATCCTTTTGTATTATTCTGAGATTATCTTGACTTAATAATCAGAAAATTAGAGTATTTATACTTTTTGTTGAGAAACATGATATTTTTCTATTATTCAGATTTTCAACTATGCTTTCAAGGAAAATTTTGAAATTTTTTGTGTCCCATGTTTATGTCTGGGTATTTAATTAGTTATATTTGATTATGAATTGGATCTCATTCTTTAATTTGTTTCCTGTCTTGTCTTTGCATTTAGTTAAGAAAGTTATTGATTTTTAAAATACTTATCATGGGGCGCCTAGGTGGCTCAGTTGTTTAAGCGACTGCCTTCGGCTCAGGTCATGATCCTGGAGTCCCGGGATCGAGTCCCACATCGGGCTTCCTGCTCAGCAGGGAGTCTGCTTCTCCCTCTGACCCTCCTCCCTCTCATGCTGGCTCTCATTCTCTCTCTCGCAAATAAATAAAATCTTAAAAAAATAATAATAAAATAAAATAAAATACTTATCATGTATCCATAGCTAGCCAGTTATTGAACTTTTATATTACTGCTAATGGTAGTTTAGATGAGAACATCAGATTTTTAAAGGCTATAATTTTATCATCTGCGAATGAAGCTTTCTATCTTTCTAATAACTAGTCTTACAGTTTCTTTTTCGTGTCTTATTACATCAGCCAGATTTATCAATATGATATTAAATAATAATGGTGATAGAGAGCTTATTTATTTTGTGCCCCTTTTTAATGGGAAAATCTCTGATGTTTTTCCATTAAAAAGGATGCTGGCTCGGTTTTAAATAGATCCTTATTATGTTAAGGAAGTGTCATTCTATTCTTATTTTTAAAAATGTTTTGACATCTATCGAAATGCATTTTTTGGCTTCCATTAGGATGAGCATATGGTTCGTATTATTTAATCTATTGATCTGATGTGTTGTATTAATAGATACCCTTGTGCTGAACTTTCTTTGCATTGCTGGAGAAACCCTTTGTGGTTATGGTGTTTTAGTCCCTTAATGTGCTGCTGAACCCTATTTGCTGGGACTGTACTCTCAAATGATATTGGATCCTGTTTCCTTTAAAAAAAAAATTCCATATCACGGCTTAAAATCAGGACTGCATTTGCCTTGCAAAATGAATTAGCAGTTTTTTAAAACCATTTTTCCTATGTTAAAGAATAATTTATGTAACATGGAAATGCACTCTCCTGTAAAATTTGGAAAGATTTATCTAGAGACTTCAGGGTTGGTACAAATGTCCTGTTCAGGGGTGGGGTGGGTCATTCTTTAATAAATTTCTCATTCTCTTAGAGTTTTCCTTGTTTGCTGATCTAACTTACACTTCTTATTGTATCAGTTGGATTATTTTATTTTTTTTGTCACCTATGGTCTGTTTAATTGATAATTTAAAATAAATTTGCTAAAGAATTATGTACAATGTCACCCCCCCCTCGAAATTTTTAATCTGTTAGATCTGTCATTGTAATCACTTCCTCATTTCTGATTTCATTTAGGCCTTTTCTCTTGATTATATTTGCTAGAGGTTGGTCTATTTTATTAGCTCTCTCAAAGAATCAGCTTTTGGTTTTATTTACTGATTCTACGGTTCTTGTGTTTCCTAATTTGTTTATTCCTGCTATTATCTTTCTTTCCTGCCTACTATTGTCCTTTGAGTTCGAGTGTGTGGTGGGGGGGGGGGGGGCAGGGAGCTCTGTTTTCCAAGATCTAAAGCAGTAAGCTTAGGTCTTTTTTTTTTTTTTTTTTAATTTACAAAGCATCTAAATTGTAATTTATCCTTTGTACTAACCGAGTTGCTTTTCATGACCTTAACATGCCGTGTTTTGGACCCCTGTCGGTCCAATACGTGATGTGGTATGAACTTGTATTGGGCTGCGGCGTCATGGGTGGGGGATGGTATCTGACCCAAACATGAACCCTTGTTGGGATTCTTTTATGTCTCTCCGTGTCCCCTTCACCAGCTTGGGCTCCATAGGTGGCTGACTGTGTTCATGTGTTTATGAAAAGAGAAACCTTTTCCAAAAAGAGAGCTGATGCAGTGCGGGACGCTTCATCATTAATAAAAACAGTTTCCAACACCTGCACGGGCGATTAACTGGAGGTGTACAGTTGGAATTCAGGAGGTTTGTAAATTTGAATGGGAGAGAAAACTATGTTTATTTTTCTTTACTTTCACTAATTTTGTAACGGAAATGTAGCATTTCCTCCCCTTTGAATGTAGGCAGCAAACCACAGTCACATTAGCAGTATGATGATGTGCCACCCATAAAATCACAGATGTTTTTCTATCACAATACAGGTGCTGCAGACATCTCGAAATATCATTTAGGGTCATCCTTATTTCAGAATCGTGTTAGCTGTTAGACCTGTCGCTGGAGCTTGTTATTTAATGCATTAATAAGGCAACGTATCTATTACTATTTTCCATATTTGTTCTTTTAATATGTTGAAAATGATATTTCAATGTAATTGATTTTCTTTGCCATCTTATAAAATATTTTCATCAAAAAAATCATATGCACTTAAATATATATACATTATTTCCATTTAAAAACATTATTCTGAGAGGGGATCCACGGGCTCCCCCAGACAAAGACGTCAACGGCCCCCCAGAAATGATCAGGAACTCTGCTCTGATGCATGGTGGTAACAGGGTCTTCCAGACCTCAGTGGGATTTCAGGAGGATTCAAAGAACGTTGTGAACGTTTTGAAGAGCTATACCACCCAAAAGGGGAGGGGAGGGGAGTTCTTCCAAAATCTGATTTTAAAATATTGCCACTTTCATTCTTTTTTTTCCAAAATGGAGTGTCTGCGAGGTGCCCGGCAGAGCGTGAGTCCCTTCCTTCAGAGTGGGGGCAGGGCGGCAGGCATTACGGGGAGTCCCCTGTTCCTGCCCCTGCCCCCAACCTTCCTACTTAAGGCAGATGCCTAATAATAACAGGGGTAACTTTTACCGCAAATTGGTCTCTCCTTCCAGTTTTAGAGGCAGGCTGTGTCTCCTCAGTTCTGTATTCTCTGCGCCCCGAGCAGGGGGTGGTGTGGGGTAGGCAGTAAGGACATGGATGTTCTAGGACAGGAAACGGACCTAAAAGGTCCACTTTCTGTCCTGTGGTTTCATATGAAAGCCCTGGCATTTGTGTCGACCTTTACAAAACTCAATTGCTTGCGCCATCTTGCTTGACCAACCCATTTTACAGATGAGGAAATGAAGGCTCTGAGATGTTAGGACGGCTATTCAAGGCCACAGCACTCGTTGATGACCATTGTTAAGAGTTAAACTCAGCTCTTCTGACTCCCAGTTAACTGCTTTGCCCACTTTGCTGCAACGCTTTCTGTAAATTTTAATTTTCTCTACTCATACGTGTAGCACAATGATTGTGGGAATTTTTCTTCATTTTCGATATTACTCTATTCATGTCCTAAATGGGACTACCAAATATGCTTGAGGCTTTTCTAGGTAATGGAGATGACATCCACCAATCTTCTGCTTTAACCCGATATGTTTCCCCTGAGCTCTGGGGAAAATCTACAAATCTGGAAAATTCTCCCTTCAATCCATCTTTGTTCGCAGTCACAATCCTTCCCACTGAAACTTTTCTTTAGTGGAAAGAAAAAATAAACTTATCACTCTTCGTGCATTTGTTCAAAAATTTTAGTTGAACACCTACTATGTGCCAGGTGCTCCACCTGTGACATGTTGGGTGTAGAAACACAGAGAAGACAGCCCAGATGTCCACCAGCATTAGAATGGGTAGCTGAATTGTAATACAGACACAAAATTGACTACTGCCCAGCATAAACGCGCACTAACTATAGCCACATGCAAAACAAGGATACATTTTAGAGACATAATCTTGATTTAAAGACAGCATACCCACAAAGTACTACGGTATGATTCCATTTTTATAAATTTCAAAAATAGGGAAAAAACTATTATTTGGGGATGTCTGGTCTGGAGTAAAACTATGAAAAATAAAAACAGAAACAAACAGCTGCCTGTCAAGAAGCAGGAATTGGTTTGTCGAGCATCGAGAGGCCTAAGGGGTGGCAATGAAGGTGGTTCACTTTCTTTTCTTTCTTTCTTTCTTTCTTTCTTTTTTTTAGATTTTATTTGTTTATTTGACAGAGAGAAAGAGCACAAGCAGAGGGAGCGGCAGGCAGAGGGAGAAGCAGGCTCCCCACTGAGCAAGGAGCCAAGGAGCCGGATGCGGGGCTCCATCCCAGGACCCCGGGGATCCTGACCTGAGCCGAAGGCAGCCGCTTAACCTACTGAGCCACCCAGGTGTCCTGGTGGTTCACTTTCTAATTATTTCTTCACCTCCACATTTATGTGTCATGCACTCATCTGTATGTGTGCTTTATTTCACTTAAAAAAAAAAAAGGTTTAAAATTTCAGATGAGGAGGAGGAAAAATAAAATAAAATAAAGGCCAAAAAAAAAAAAAAGAAGAAGAGGGAAATCCACGTTTCTACAGCTGACTGTGAACACTTTGGGTGTATTCTCCCCGCCACTTTTCCTCTGTGCCTATACAGTTTTCCCTAACAAAAGTGAGAGCACACTGTAATAAAATTTTGATTTCTCATTGTTCCCTTATCAAAGATTCTTACCCTCCCTTCCCGCAGGCGCCCTCCCGCCAGGCGAGCACAGCGGGTGGGCTGGATGGTGGAGCCGCCGTGCCTCAAGGCCAGCAAAAGGACCTGCGCTGGGCTTCCAAGTCGCTGAACTTGCTGCCAAACAACCGCCCCTGAAACTCGGATGAGAGCCTGAGCCCCCAGCCTTACACCGTACAAAGCCACGCCCTTGGACCCCTGTCCCGCTTTACAGATGGAGGGACAGAGGACCAGAGAGCGAAGTGACTCGCCCAAGGGCACGGAGCAAGCAGGTCAGTGGCGCAGCTGGCCTCCCCTTCTCCGGCCTCGCCGAGCCCCCGTTTACCCTTTCTAAAATAAGATCACCCCCTCCTCCCCCGCCCCGAGCACCCAGTCTTGCTTCCGCAGGGCGTCAGCTTGCCTCCCCAGAGCCTGAGCGGTGCGGCCGCCACTCCAGCGAGGGAGCAGGGATGGCTCGGGGCCGCGCCTGCCAGGGCTCCGGGGGCCGCTGATTGCATCATCACTCACGCCTTGTCAGGTCTTATGGCTCCAACATCCCCTAAATGACAAAGTTGGATTCATTAAGTGTAAATTCAATCAAACTTGAGAGTGAGAGAGAAAATAAAAGTGACTCGGAAGAAGAGAAATGGAAGCGCTGGTAAGCGGTTGTTACTTCGGTTGGGAGAAGGGGTGCGCGGCTGCACGAGGCCCCGCAGTCGGGGAAGTGTCAGGGCGGGGCTCGAGCTGGGGCAAGTCTCACCCCCCGACTCCCGGCACTTGCTCCCACGAGGCCTCGGGCAACTGCGTCACCTCCCGGAGCCTCCACCTTCTCATCCGTAGGTGGGGTACTGTCAACCCCGAGAGATTGCATCCAGGATCTAATGGCCTGGGCGTGCTATCAGACTATTACATAATGGAGGGTAGGCGGTTACCAGATCTTCCGCGCTGCTGGGGAAGCCGATGGCCCCACGTCGAAATCTACCTGGGTAGGGGGGCCTGGGCAGCTTGGGGCAAAGGGCAAGAGATACTGGATTGCAGAATACGGAGTTGGAATCCCCCTCAGATGGGCTTCTCAGAACGGAGAGACTCTGATGCATAAGATGAAACCCCTTTTACATCAGGCATTTTGGGTAGTAGACACATGCACATGTGTGTTTGTGTATATAAAATTGCGACAATTAATAAAATGTTTAGCTGTACTATGACAGATATATGCTAGTATTTTTTAAATTCTTTTCTTCTAAACACCCACGAAACGGATTTCATGACCTACTAATGATGGTGTTGGCTAAGGTCACGTAGCAAGCTCGAGGTGAAACTGGGGCCAGAACCAGATCTCCTGGCCTCTAGTCGATCCGGGGTGACTTCAATCACCTCTCCCTGTCCGGTATCCAGTTTAGGCTGGGTGAGTACTCCATCCCAGTGAGCACGGCCTAGGAAGCAGTGGGAGGTGGCAGACAAGGAAGTTGACAGGATTGGGAATCGCCCAGGCTGGAGCAATAAATTGCACGGCCAAGCGCATGGCATTTGTACCCACTAGGAATCTAATAAATAGGGGCTGAAGGACAGATGATATTCAGAGACCCCTCAGCCTGGGGTATGATCCTGGTTCCGCCATTTCTGCACTTCTACTCACTGGGCTTCACTTTTCCCTTTCTGGATGTGTGTATGGGGTGGGGGGTGGGAGGGTTCCATGTACTTGGTGAGAAGGGTTAATAGGAAGTTCCTTCAGGCAGCCCACAGGCCGCTTTGAAGCACTGCCACCTACCGGTCACTCCCTCTCATTACACCCCTGAGGGCTCTACCTTGGAAGAGTAACTCCTTAAATGCTTGGTCCTTTCCAAAACCCACCCATGTGACGCAAATTCCCTGAATCCTCCGAGCAACCCTGTGAGAAAAGCTGATATCCTTATATTTACCTTATTGAGGAATTTGGGGGTCAGAGAGGTTAAGTGATTCACCCAAGGACACACAGGATTTGCACAGGGATGCCCTGATTTCCCAGTTCAGTGCTCCTGCTGCCCATACTGGGTAAGGATCCCCAGCACGCTGGTGCAGGGGAGGGGGAGGGCAGGACAGCTTATTTGGGCAGTGGGTGCCAGGAAACACTGTCAGGTGTGGTACATTTCATCCTGGCCAGCCTGTCTTGCTTTGTGCACTCTAAGAGCCTAGACAGAGGAGTGATTCCAAAGCAATGTCATCTGGCTTCATTCTGTTTGAGGTGGTTTGGGAATGTGACAATTTCCAGGTTAATTTGGTCCATGCAGACAGCTGAACTGTCCAGTTTAGACCCTGGCAGAGTCCGATTTCATTTTTTTTTTTCACGATGTAATAAGCAAACAGAGCTGGCATGGTATGATGGCTAAGAGGCGGGTTCTCATGGCATAATCCCATTCTGCCATTTTACTTGCCACGTGACCTTGAGCCAATTACTCAGTTTCTTCATCTGTAAAATGGGGACACCAATATAGTACTTTATCTCACTGGCTGTTGTATGAATAAAAGGAGCTAATGTATATAAAGCATTAGAGAGTAACTGGACTGTGATAGGCACTTAATAAATATTAAATATTTTTATAAGACTTGACAGGAGGAATTTGAGTTATGCTGACGTGGATGAAAATCCCAACTTTCTCACTCGTTTGCAACCGTGGGCAGTCCTCCCCCTTTCTGGGTCTTCCCCACCTGGACCACCCTGCTGGGCCGTTCGCTGACTCCCGTGACCGCTGTGTGGTGACCATGTCACAGTCGAAGCTCACACTCAAGGTCAGCTCGGGGGTGGGTTCCCTGGTGTGCAGGAGGGGCGGGCGGGCTGGGACACATCTGCTCCCTTGGCTAGAATTACGCTCGTCTATTTTTCCCCCTTGGAACTATTTTATGCAGCAAGGTCAAGCGAGCAAGTCTACAAATCAATTTAAACAAAAGCGCTGAGGCAGGTACCCTTGAACTCCAGTGACTTAAAATAGCCTCGTCGTCATCCTTAGCCAAACACTCAGTACCTGAGTTCACTTAGCCTGTCATCGCCAACTAATAAACCATCCCCCTCATGGAAACCGACCAGAATGAAACCTTTGAATCAAAGTGGATGTGAGGCCTGCTTGGATTAATATAGCTGCATCTGCCTCCCCCTATGTTCCCGGGATCGCTAGAGAGGTTGATGCATTCTTAGGGAAATGAATATCTTATTCATTAATATCGGGGAAGA
Organism: Halichoerus grypus; assembly: GCF_964656455.1. Taxonomy (NCBI): domain Eukaryota; kingdom Metazoa; phylum Chordata; class Mammalia; order Carnivora; family Phocidae; genus Halichoerus; species Halichoerus grypus. The sequence goes on along the minus strand of NC_135725.1, from coordinate 74,574,511 downwards.
CCAGCCCAGCCATCTTAATAACCACCCTGGCTGCTCTGTGAGTAGCCAAGCATAGCACAGCCTCCTTTGTGGAATGCCTCAAAGTTCGACCTTAGGAGCTGGGGGTGGAATTGTTTAAAGAGGGGTGAGGATGGAGGGGGGCAGTGGGGAGTGTTTGTTGGGAAAGGAAAGAAAATGAACACTTCGCACTTACTGTGGGCCTAGCTCTGTGCTAGGAGCTTTAGGTACAACAAGTCATTTCTTCTCCACAATTACCCTGTATGGTGGATGTTTTGATACCAGCTTTTAAAATAACAGCTTTATTGAGGGCTAATCCACATACCATCTGTACTAGTCAGGGGTCTCCAGAGAAACAGAACCAATAGGATATATAGATATAAATATATATCTGTATATCTATCTATATATATACATATAACATATATAAATATATATTTCTAAGAGAAATATAAAAAAAAGAGGCTTATTATAAGGAATTGGCTCCCGTGGTTACGGAGGCTAACTCCCACAATCTGTTAGTTGTAAGCTGCAGAGCTGGGGACAGCCAGCCATAGTTTCAGTCCCATTCCAAAGGCCTGAGAACCAGGAGCACCAATGGTGTAAGTCCTGGTCCAAGGGCAGCAGGAGATGGATGTCTCAGCTCAAGCGGTCAGGCAGAGAGAGAATTCAACCTTCTTCTGCCTTTTTGTTCTATTCAGACCCTCCATGGGTGGGATGATGCCCATCCACTCTGGGAAGGGCAGTCTGCCTCCTTCAGTCCATGCATTTCAAATGCTAATCTCTTCCAGAAACACCCTCACGGATACACCAGAATCATGTTTCTCATCACCCGGGCACCTTGTGTCCTAGTCACGTTGACACATACAATTAACCATCACACCATCAGGTCACCTTTTTGCAGCAGACGGGTCAGTGGCTTTAGTACATTTACCAAGTTGTGCAACCCTACCATGTCTACTTTCAGAACATTTCAGCACCCCACAAAGAAAACCCACACCCTGGGGCATCTCTGTGGCTCAGTCCGTTGGGCGTCTGCATTCGGCTCAGGTCATGATCCCAGGGTCCTGGGATCGAGCCCCGTGTCGGGCTCCCTGCTCAGTGGGGAGCCTGCTTCTCCCTCTCCCACTCCCCCTGCTTGTGCGCATGTGCTCGTTCTCTCTCTAAGAAATAGATAAAATCTTAAAAAAAAAAAGAAATCCCACACCCATTCCCGCTCCCCATTCCCCCTCCCCCAGCCCCTGGCAACCACTAATCCACTCTCTGTCTACATGGGTCTGTCAAATCCAGACATTTCCATGTAGAGGGAATCACATCATATGTGACCATTAGCATCGGATTTCTTTCTCTTTGCATGATGTTTTCAAAGTTCATCCATGTGGTAGCGTGTGTCAGTACTTCGTTCCTTTTTATGGGTGAATAATATTCAATTGCATGGATATAACACATCTCGTTTATCCAACTTTCAGTGGATGGACATTTGCGCAGTTTCTACTTTTTGCCTATTACGAATAATGCTGCTATGAACATTCACATACACATTTTTGTGTGGACATCTGCTTTCAATTCTCTTGAAATTGGGAGAAGTGCTGAGGGTACAAGTGCTGGGTCATACAGTCACTTTTGGAGAACTGCCAGAATGTCTCCCCAAGGAGCTATGCCATATTTCCCCCACCAGCCACATGGAAGGCTCCATTTCCTTCAGGTCTTCAACAATGCTTGTTAGTGCCCATCTTTTTTATTGTAACAACCCTAGAGGATGTGTAATCGGATCTCACTGTGCTTTTGATTTGCATTTCTCTAATGACTAATGATGTTGTTGAGCATCTCTCTATGTGCTCATTGGCCATTCACATGTCCTCTTTTGAGGATGTGCGCATTTGAGAAATGTGTATTTCAAATCTTTTGATATCTGATTAAAAAATCCAATTTTAATTGGGTTATTTATCTTTTTATTGTTGAACCGTAAGATTTCTTTATATATTCCCTTATCAGATACGTGATTTGCACATAGTTCATTCTCTCTGTAACTTTCTTGATGATGTCTTTTGAAGCACAAAAGTTTTTAATTTTGATGAAGTCCAAATTATTTTCCTTTTGTCACTGATGTTTTTGATGCCAGATCTAAGAAATCATTGCCTATTCCAAGGTCATGAAGACTTAAATTTATGTTTTCTTCGAAGAGCTTTATAGTTTTAGCTCATACATTTAGATCTATGATCCATTTTCTGTTAATTTTGGAATAATGTGTGAGGTGGGGGTCCAATTTCATTTTTTTTACATGCGGATGGCCAGTTGTTCCAACACCATTTATCCAAAGACTACTCTTGCCCCATTTCATTGTCTCGGCACCTTTGTTGAAAAATCAGTTGGCCATAGATGTCTGAATTTACTTCTGCATGCTCAGTTCTATGCTATTGATTTATATGTTTCTCCTTATGCCAGGACCACACTGTCTTGATTACTATAGCTTTGTAGAAAGTTTTGACATTGGGAAGTTATAGTTGAAATTGTGAGCTTTCTGACTTTATTTTTCTTTTTCCAGATTGTTTTGGTCATTCTCAGTTCCTTGCATTTCTTGTTTTCGGGTTGGTTTGTCAGTTTCTGAAGAAAAGACCTTGGGATTTTGCAGAGATTGTATTAATGATGTAGCTCAATTGATGAGTATTGGTAAGTCTTCCATGAACACAGGATGTCTACATTTATTTAGGTCTTCTTTAATTTCTTTCAAAAATGTTTTGCAGTTTTTAGTGTACAAGTCTTGTACTTCTTTTGTTAAATGTATTCCTAAGTATTTTATTTTTTAAAAAAGATATTTATTTATTTATTTATTTATTTATTTATTTATTTATTTATCAGAGAGAGAGCACAAGCGGCGGGGGGGAGCGGCAGGCAGAAGGAGAAGCAGGCTCCCTGCTGGGCTAGGAGCCCGACGTGGGACTCGATCCCAGGACCCTGGGACCATGACCTGCGCAGAAGGCAGACACAACCGACTAAGCCACCCAGGTGTCCCTATTTTATTCTTTTTGAAGCTATTATAAGTGAAATTGTTTTCCTGATTTTCTTTTTGGATTGTTTTTTTGCTAGTATACAGAAATATGGTTGATTTTTAAAATATTAATCTTGTACATTAATCCTGCAACATTGCTATTGACACTATTTTACAGATGAGAAAACAGAAGACCAGATGGTGTGAGTGATTAATTTAAGATTACATAGTTTTTTATCTTCCCAATCTCTTTTTCTTTGAAAACCACTTTTCCTGGCTGCATGGAAATCCTGCTCAGTCTGTGTATCAGGCTCATTCTGCCTCCTCTTGCTCACCCCAGGGATGGGCTGTGGCCATCCTTTCCCATCATTGATGAAACCCTGCTGCGGAATGAAGTCACTATAGAGAAAATCACAGCTAAGAGTTGGGGAGAAAAAGAGAGTTCTGTCATCATCATTGAGCGCCTGGATCCAGCCATACCTAAAGCCAGTGCCTTTGGGTTTTTAGATACATTAGCTAATTATTTTTTTTAGCTTAAGATAATTTCAGTTGAGTTTTTTTTTTAAAAGATTTTATTTATTTATTTGACAGAGAGAGACACAGCGAGAGAGGGAACAAAGCAGGGAGAGTGGGAGAGGGAGAAGCAGGCTTCCCGCGGAGCAGGGAGCCCGATGCGGGGCTCAATCCCAGGACCCTGGGATCATGACCTGAGCCGAAGACAGACGCCCAATGACTGAGCCACCCAGGCGCCCCTCAGTTGAGTTTTTGCCTCATGTCACATTCTTTTTTTTTTTTTAAGATTTTATTTATTTATTTGACTGAGAGAGACACAGTGAGAGAGGGAACACAAGCAGGGGGAGTGGGAGTGGGAGAAGCAGATTAAGGCAGACGCTTAACGACTGAGCCACCCAGGCGCCTCTCATGTCACATTCTTTTGGTGAAAAGAATCCTGACTTATACAGCTAGTAAAGGGCAGAGTATGGGTTTGACACCAGGCCTATATGATTCCAAAGTTGTACTCACTTCAGCGTCTCTGCATTGCCCCTTCCGGACACTGAAACTGGTTGGGTGAATGTTTGAGTGGCTTCCAGGGAGAAGTGGAGCTTGCAGCAGATAAGGAACAGGGAGACCAGAGTTCAAGACCCCTGAGACACACAAGTGTGAGGAAAGGCTCAGGAAACCAGGCACAAGGACAGCTGGGGTCAAAGGCAGACCCCAAATCTTCCTGCCTGTGGGGCCTTGGCCAGTCTCAGTCTCTCTGAGGCACAGTCTGATCCTGGGATCAGACACCTTTTTCTCATTGTATTTCAGGCCTATCTTGGGCACAAAGGCCCCAGAAGAGATCAGGACAGTTCCTAAAATGCACCTGCCTATTACCGTATGAAATTGCCAGGGGAGCTCTGGGAGGCCAGGAGGGTAGGTGATCCTAGCCATTGTATAGATGGGGAAACTGAGGCTAGACAGGGTTCGGTGACTTATTTAGAGACTTTGATCTCCTGAAAGGCTGAGTGGAGCCTAGGTCTCATGTCCTTGTGCCTAATATTCTCACAGTAAACCAGGGGAGGCGGTGGCGCCTCCTTGGGATTTGCCTGGGGCCTGAGATTTCCCATAATCCAATTAATAAAGTGTCCAAGATGGAGGGCCAGCTCCCAATTAGTCTTCCTCCCTCCCTGGTGCCTCTCTGAGCTTTGTGGGTAGCAACTCCCTGGAAAGAGAGGAGAAGCCCCCACCCTGCAAGTTCCCTCCTTGGGAATGAGGGGTCTAGAAATTAGCTGATTCTTGATAAGCCCTAATTATAAATTAGGTCTTATTATCTGTGGCTCCTGAAACTATGCTGGATGAATTAAAACTCTAGGAAAAGGACTATTTCAATTAACCATATGAACTCAGGTAATTGCCTACCGAGGAAAAGCCCTTACGAACGAGTCCTGGAGCAGTTATGAGGACATCAGAAGGGGAAGGCCAGAGCCAATGCGTGCATGGTCTGCGCGAGCCCGAAATGAGGCGTGGGCCCCTCGGAGGCAGACGTTTTCTAGACACGTGTCCTGGAAATGGCAGGACCTTCAGATGCCTCGTTGCCAGCACCCGGGGCTTGGAATCAGAGCACCAGGGTTGCGGTCCTGTCTCTGCCATCTATTGCTTTGGAGACTCTGTGCCTCAATTTCCTCACCTGAAAATGGGCGGGTCACAGCAAATGATGGCTACGAAAGGGTTCTGTCAGCGCGCACACCAGGCATTATGGTTTGGGTGCAGTTAGATGCCCGTCAAAGGGAAAGAGAGAACAAGGGAGAAGGGGCTGGAAAATTTTGTTTTAACTGACTTCAGGAGGCAAGAAGGGGTGATTTTAAAAGGGCCCCGGCCTCTGTTGACATTCATTCATTCGTTCATCCCACCAACGTTTCAGGGATGTCCCCCACATGCCAGGCGGGCACTGAGCTCGGCAGCTTAGGGCACGGAGAGTGGAGGAGTCAAGTGCATAGGGAGAGAGACTGGAAGGCAACCAGGCAGGGTGCTCAAGGACAGGGTCGGCCGGCAGCCGCCTTCCGTGAGGATATATTGGATGAGGGCAACTGACGCCCACGATGGCCCTGGGGCCCCTTGAACAAAGCAAAGGTCAGCATGAAGTCATGGAGATTTTCCCCCAAACGAAGCCATACTTTCCCTTCCAGTTTATACACACAGCCGGCGAACGACTGAGAGTCCCAAACTTCCTATGGGGAATTCCAGAAATCCCTAAAGTATTTCCAACCCACCCCCCCCACCACCACCACTGCCGATGGCTGGAATCTGATTCCTGAGGTCTAGAAGTAGGTGGAGATGCCAATCCTGTGACAAGGTCACTCCTTGTAGTAGACACAGAAAGCGCTTACTCCCCCCGAGTCCTTCCTAGCTCTCCTGACCACTCTTTTTAAGAAGGCACATCAGAGAAGTCTGAAGTTTAGAATTACGTTCAAGAAGATTCAGCGTGAAGCGTATGCAAGGACTCAGAAGAGCCCGCCACATCACCAGGCCTGCAGGAATGAGTGACCAGAAAAGAGCAGAATGGATGAGTCATCTGAGAGGAGCGCATTTTCTGCTAGCAGGAACGTGCCACTAAAATCCTGTAAATTGGTGATAAATTCCCCTTATAACCTTCCTTGTCACTCTTGCTAAAAGATGTTCTTGTGCGGGTCCCATACACAGATCTCTGTACCTCAAAAATACTAATCCCTTCTCCAATGTTGGAATCCCCTTTATAGCTCAGCAGTTTACAAGTTAGGCTTGAATACCACCAGCAATGGGGGACTCACTACCTCAAAAACGAGTTCAGTCCATCACCAGATGGTTGTCGTCATTGTAAAGTTCCTCTTTATAAGGGACTGAAAACCTCACTCTTGCTACATCGGTGGGGAAGGGCCAGGATTGTTGCTGGATGAAGGTAGGAAAGTCCTTCCTATCCAGTGAAGGAAACCTTCTTCCTCTTATTTGCTGGTGCAACCAAACATTTAATTATAAAAGCTTCTCCAAGGCAATAGATGTTAAAAATGAAGATGAATACACTCATTTTGGCTAGTAGCACAAACTGCTATTACTCTGGAAGTCCCAATTCATTACTGTATATTGTAACGGAACATTAACACTCGCATAACGACCCTAAGACCTGTCTCGCATGCACAATCAGTGCGCCCTGCCCAGTCTCCTTTATACCCGGGAAAGAAAGGAAAAAACCCAGATGCCCTCAGAAAATTGCCTTTCCAGCGGAAACATTAACAGACCTTTAATTACAAGAGCTTACCATGCGCAGGCTGATGCCACAGCTCAATTCCTGGGCCAGCCCAGTGATGTGGGGGAAGGGGAGGGAGGCACGGGAGAAGCGGGGCGGTGGGGGGGCCAGGTTCTCCAGATCTCCTGACCCACCTGAATGCCCTTCTGCTGCTGTGTCTCCTCCACCCGCCAGAGACTGCCTCAGTTTCCCTGCCCGGAGTGCCTGGGAGAGCTGGCTAAAAGTCAGGCAGGCATCCAGGGACTATTCTCCATGGACCTCACCCTCCGCCCCAGGAATATCCAAGTACCTTGGAGACAAAGAGCAGCTCTCAAGTGGACCCTATCATCCTCTACTTGAAAACCTTTAATGGCTCCCATCGCCCTCGGGATAAAATCCCAAGTCCTGACAGAGGCCCATAGGCGGTGTGGTTCAGTCCCAGACTAGCCCTCTGGCCTCTTCCTCTTCCCTTCCTACCACTCTGGACTATCTTCTCTGTCTCTCTAAACTCTTCCCTGACTCAGGGCTCTCGCACATGCTGTTCCCTCCACACCATTCCTCTCACTTCTGGGCTGGCTAATTCCCCCTCCTTTGTCAGCTTGGAGGTCCCCCTCGATGGGAAAGCCAGGGTGATGGGGACACAGGAACGGGCCACGTTTCTCTCCCACCTGCTCTAAATCAAGGCCTGTTCATTCTCATTAAGTCAGCTGTGTGGCCTGAGAGCCAAGGCTTCTCAAACAGGAATTTTCTTAAAAGCACAGACACATAACCTCATGCCCATCCTAATTTGTTAATGCAATGAACCTGTGAACAACCATGAAAGGAGGTCCTCCTCCATTCCTGCCCCACAACGCTGTGGCCAGGACACGGGCCTGTGGTCATAGACAGCTTGTTTTGTTGTAAGGATTTTATTTATTTATTCATTTGAGAGAGGGAGAGAGAAAGAGCACAAGCAGGTGGAGGGGCAGAGGGAGAGGGAGAAGCAGACTCCCCACGGAGCAGGGAGCCCGATGCAGGGCTCGATCCCAGGACCCTGGGATCATGACCTGAGCCGAAGGCAGACGCTTAACCGACTGAGCCACCCAGGCACCCCCAGACAGCTTATTTTCTTTTAGGTGGGACAATATTCTGAAACAAAAATGAGTATTTTAGAAGTATTTCCATTTACCACTTGACCTTTCCCTCATTTCAGTCACACAGGCTAGTATTCTGTGGGGTATGACCCCTCAGCAAGTAATGAAGTCAACATCATAGGTGGCAGCTCGAATTGAAAAATCAGGAGTGGGCGCCTGAGTGGCTCAGTCCTTAAGCATCTGCCTTCGGCTCAGGTCATGATCCCAGGGTCCTGGGATCGAGCCCCGTGTCGGGCTCCCTGCTCAGCAGGAAGCCTGCTTCTCCCTCTCCCACTCCCCCTGCTTGTGTTCCCTCTCTCGCTGTGTCTCTCTCTGTCAAATAAATAAAATAAAATCTTAAAAAAAAGAAAAGAAAAGAAAAGAAAAATCAGGGCACCTGGGTGGCTCAGTTGGTTAAGCGACTGCCTTCGGCTCGGGTCATGATCCTGGAGTCCCGGGATCGAGTCCCACATCGGGCTCCCTGCTCAGCGGGGAGTCTGCTTCTCCCTCTGACCCTCCTCCCTCTCATGCTCTCTGTCTCTCACTGTCTCTCTCGCAAATAAATAAAAAATCTTAAAAAAAAAAAAAAGACTTTAAAAAAAAAAAAAAGAAAAGAAAAATCAGGAGTGGTGGCTGGAAAACCCCCAAAATGTGTGGGACATGAACCAATGGGTTCTGGGCTTCACATCCCAGGGGGGAGCCTTAGAGGCCTGCTGGATCCTCAGAGAGGGGGCCCCAGAGAGCAGGCAGGGCCTCAACTTTCTCCCCGAGGCCCCTGTACCTAGCTAGGTGTGCCAAAGGCGGCACAGAAGAAGTAGTCCCTCCAGGGTCCCCATAGAGGGGACATGGAGGTGACTCAGTGGCCGCTAGCATGGGGCCACGGCTGAGGATGGGGTGAACCGGTAGCTGTCCCAGCAGGTGTCCCTAACACCTTAACACTATATAAGGGCCTTGGAACTTAGAAACAACCTCAGAAAAAGAGGGTGTAGGGAACTGACAGGGGCTCAAGGGAGGAATTAAAGTCAGTGATAAAAAAATATTAATATATATACATATATTTGCAACCACATTCACTACAATATTATGATGTCCATTTGAAATCAGAGGAAGTGGAGGCCTGCAGTGATATGGATGCCGGCCACCATGTAATGGACGGGTACCATGGACGAGGTACTGTGTGATCGTCGTGGGGCCGGGGTCTGCCTCCTTCCACCTTAGAATTCACCTGCCCCGCGCAGCGCCCGGCATCACATTAGTGTTCGGTATGTCATAGTTAAATACACGACTGAATTTCCCGTGTGCATAATACCTGCCATCTTATTTAATTCTCATGGTACCTCCATGAAGTAGGTATAATCCTCACCCCCCATTTTGTAGACGAGGAAACAGCACAGAGAGTTGGGATGACTTGCCCAAAGCCCCCCAGCTTTGAGAAGCAGGCCTGGGATTCAGAGCTTAATTTTCCTCTGTGCGATGCCTCCTTTCAAGAAGGTACTATGGATGTGTTGGGCTCAGCACAAACACTCTGAGAAGCCTTCCTTGATTCCTCGACTCTTGCCCTGATCACATATGTCATACCCCCTCTTGGACCTCCCAAGCCTGGCACTGCCTTGTTCTTATTTATGCCAGTGTCCGGTTTAGTCCCTCCAAGGCTTCGCTGAGTCCTCCATGAAAGTTTGCTGGATGATGGATGAACCTGGAGACTCTAGGAATGGGTTGGAGATCCGGTCTGGGGGAGGGGGGCAGGAAGTGAGCACTTACTACCTAGCTTCACTAAAGCAAAAGTGAATTGAAATCTGGCCAACAAGGGAGAGGTCATGGGGTGCTGAGCTCCCAAGCTCACCTTAAGATGTTCTCAAAAATCACACTGTGGTGCCTGGTCAGACCTTTTGGGCTTGGCTCTACCAGAAGACATCAAAGCTGAGGCCAAAATTGGCTCCCTTACCTAACACTCTGTTTGCTTGCTGTGCTCCCAGTAATATACTGCTTCACGCATGACTTTTTAAAACAATGAAAATGTAAAATTAAAGGGCCCAGCTACAAGGAGAAAGATGAATGATCAGGACTGATAGATTTGATTTAGTATCCATTTCTAAGTAAATGGGGGAGCGTTGACATTACCCAGAGCACCCTGAATGTAGATTGTTCTTTCCCAAGATTTCAGGGAACAGAAGGTCGAACAGCCCCCACCAACCCTTAGTTGATTTAAAGGTTTTCCAATTTGTAAACAAATATATTTAGAAAAAGACCCCCTGTGGGAGAACTAAGTCAAATTCCTTTTGTCAAGGAAACTGTTGTCAGACATATTTTTCCTCGAATTTCCAAAGCCAGACTCTTAATCTTGGCTATCAAGATAGAGTAGCTATAAAAACCATGAATGTTAATTTTGAAAAATCCCAACCTCGCCATCCTTGGGGAAGTTGGATTTGCCAGAACCACTTTGTCCCTTGTGTCATGATTGTTCCTATACGTGTGTTCTTTATCCTTCTCTCTAGATTGTCAGCCCCTTGAGGGAAGAGTCCATTAGGCATCTTCATCCTTCATCTTTCATCCTCCCTATTTCGTAGCGCTGCCTGAGTCCCATATGCAGCAGCAATGGTGAGCTAGTGGCCCCTGGCAGAGCAGAGTGGATGCCAGGGTTAAATGGGAGACTCTACCCCCACCCCTGCCCGCACACCTGGTAAAGGAAGGTTAGCTTGTATTTGGTGATGGGGACAGTTAGGGTGACCAGCCATCCTGGCTTGCTGGGGACCGAGAGATTCCTGGGATGGACAGTCCTGGGTGATCGGAGTCCTAGGGATGGCAGTGATTCCTGAGTGTGGATGACTTGTCAGGAATGGTGCTGGGTAAATTATATGGATTATCTCACTTAAATCCCACAACAGCTCTGGGAGCTGGTTGTGAGGATCTCATTTTACAGAGGCAGAAATGAAAGCTTTGTCATATCCCTTCAGCTGCTAGCTCCTTACCCCTTAGAATACTGATCTTTAAACTAAGAAATGAATGATTTGTTGTTTCATTGCACTCTACTAAGTTGAACGCCTCTCTTCCTGCCGATTCTTCACTCCTCTCTGCATCTACACCCTTGCCGTGTGACTTGGGTTTGGCCACATGACTTGCTTTGACCAATAGCATGTGGACAGAAGTGTCCCACCAGAGCCAATCCCAGGCATTCCTTGCATGTTGCTGTTCATCTTCCTGAGCCTCTCCCACCCCCATTAGAAGAGCATGCCCTGGCCAATCCGCTGGTCCAAGGAGCTGGGAGATACACAAAGCAGAACTGCCTAGCCGAGTCACACACTTGCAGTGAGAAGAGGTAGACAAGCCCAACCTAGATCAGCCAAAGCCCCACTGACCAGCAGATGGGTAAGTGCTAAAGAATAATTCTTTCTAAGCACCTGAGTTTTGAGGTTTGTTACACAGCTCTAGCTAACTGATACATCCACCATCTTGCCATAATGGTGTGGATGAGCAGATTTTCCTGCTAACGGTGTCTGATGAGCTCAGCTTATATATTAAGTCTGGCTAAGTATTCTAAATTGCTAGGGTTTTAATTTAGGGAACTGCTGCTATTCCTTTTAGGGGTATTTCTAAAGGGTTAGAAGGGAAGTGGAAGGAGGATGCTTACTGTGTGCTCCGGGCAGTGCTCAGTGCTTTCAGATGTTTCCGGCTTCAGTTAAGTGACATGGGCTTGCTGCTGGCCCTGAGCTAGCCCGACCCTCCCCGGGCCTCTGCGTCCCCATGGCTAGCTAGTGTTTAGCACTGGCTGTGGCCAGGCCGCCCAGAGCAGCTGTGTGTAAGGTGGTTTTGCATAAAGGTTCTGAAGCCAGACCTGGGTTTCTATCCTCCTACCTGCTCTGTGAGCTGTGTGAGCTTGGGCAAGCTGCTTCACCTCTCTGATCTCAGCTCTCCTCTCTGGAAGAGAGTCACTGTGAACCCTGAATGCAGTAACAGAGTGATGGGCCTGGCACGGGGAGGCCCTCAATCAGCGGTGTTTGTTATTACTAACATGGTACAACTGGTTAGTCTCCTGAAATCAGTCATCTCGAAATAGCAATCAGTTACTTTCAACAGAGTAAATATTTTTCTTCTTCTGCATCATTTCAAGCATTCCCTCCTTAATTTTACAGTTGCACTTACAAAAGAGTTATTTACAGTGCAGAGGGACAGGATGGGCTGCCTCCTTGAAATGGCTTCGCAAATTCCCTCTGCTTCCTGTTAAGATATTAGCGCCCAGTAATTGTCGCTCTATATAAATGTGGAGCCTCGGCTGCGAACGCGCGCCCTGTAGTAATTGTGAGTTGTCTTGACGCTAATTACATAGGGGAGCCTGTTTAATTGCCAGTTAAATTGACTGTGTGTGTTTTCTCTAATCTGTGTTTCCGGGCAAGTTGGATGACATCAACTCCCCGTTGGACTAAGCCTGAATTTGGAAGACCCGAAGAGGCCGCTGCGGGGCGGGGTGGGGTGTGGGGGGTGGGGGGCGGAAAAGTGAGGCCAGTGGAGGGTGGGTGGGGAACATCAGCCAACAACAACGCGACTGTGTATGGTTCCTGGGAGCCAGCCTGGGTCTCCTGGGATTGGGGAAAGGAAGGCGATCTGGAGGAAAATCGAGGTCGGGCCACACAGGGCAGGACGCGCATCAGCTGAGTCCCACCCAACGGCACCCAGATCTGCCACAGCATCGCTGTGCCGGCTGCACCTGCATGTTCCCCTCCAGGCCTCTGCTGATGCTGGGTCCTTCTACCTGGAGTAAGGGTCCCAGTCCTCGGTCCCCCACCCTTCTAACTCCACATCTGTAGTGTCATTTAATGCCGCCTTTTCCAGGAAGCCTTTCTTGATTTCCCAGTTGGGAGAAAGGATCCTTCCTTTCTGGCCCAACCCCCCCAGAACTTCTCTGTCTTCTCCTGAGTCCATGCCCACTTTCCTCCTTGTATTTGAACTAATTGAGAACCAAAATATGAGCTTCCTGAGGACAGGTGATGCCTCCTACAGAGTGAGGGCTAAGCAACCGGAGGCAGGGATCAGGAGAGAGGAGGGAGACAGGAAGAGGTGGAGGAGGGGGGAAGAGGAGGAGGGGGAGAAGAGAGGTAGCAAAGGAAGAAAGAAAAATGGAGGAGTAAGAATAGCAACTAATACTTCTTTGTGGTGTGTGTTCATGCACCAAGCACTGTCCTAAGTACTCCATCCTTGTTACTTTATTTAATCTTCCCCACAATCCTGAAGTAGGTATCATTATCATCCCCATTTCACAGATGAGGGAACTGAGGACTTTGAGAAGCTAGGCAACTTGTTAACAGAGCTTAAGTGGTAGATCCGGGACTACCCGGGAGCCTTCAACTCCAGGGCTGAGCTATCTAGAAAGAAGGAAGGGAGGGCCGGAAGAGGGAGGCCGGGAGGGAGGGAGGGAGGGAGAGGAGAGCTGAATTCCATAGCATGAGTTCTCCTGATGTTTAAAAACCTCTCCAGCCTTCCACACATGCTTTCTCCTTAGCTCAAAAGCTAAATTAGAGTGGATTGCACTCTCCTCACTTTAGTAATTTAGATAAAAGTAAAATTTTGTCTGAGAGCAGAAGCAATTATAGCGCGGGTTTTGTGATTAACTTGATTAACACTGTTTCACTCTAAAAATGATCCCCCCCTCCCTTTGCTGGCGTACTGTAATCAGAGCCCCGTCTTTCAACTGTGCTACAGCTGCTCTCTCTCCCCCCCACTCCCCAAAAAGGATTTTGACATAAATACTTATTAGGGAGAACTCTAGGCTCTGGCTGGAACAGTTGAGCAAGGAGGAGGAAAACCTCTCTCCACATTAGCATCTGTAGCCGGTTAAAAGGCTGTCGCCCGCTACCGGGTTACTGACAAAGATCCCAATTATGCGGCAATGAAATATACATACGTGATACAGGAGGGCTTATACATTTTTAATTTTTTTTTTTCAAAGAGAAAACGTTCAGAGCAAACTCTAATTAGAGATTTCAGTTCTTTAAGAGGAAAATGATATGTGGTTTCAAGAAAGATTATTTGGGGTTATGGGTGGGCAATTGTGAATCCTTCCAATCCCAGGGCTCTGCTCCTGAGCAAGGGACTGGAGCCAGCTGGGTGACTGGGCAGTTATGGAAATGCTGAGGTCTTTGAGATTTGAATCTCAGGTGGGTTTGGGGTTTGGGCGCCTCCTCCCCTGGGACACTCCTCTGGGCTCCCGGCACTCACACTCTCCTCCGTTGCCCTGATTCTCAGACCAGCTTCCTAGAAGTCCTGCCCAGATCTTCCTGATCACTAGGGTAGCAGGTGCTACTTTAAAATCCCCCCATCCAGCCAGGTGATCCACAGAATCCTCTCATTTAACCAAACCTACCAACCTAGAGGTAGAATTTGTGATTACCTGCATGGTGGCAGATGATAAAGAGATGAGCTCCGAGAGCTCAGGTCACTTGCCCAAGGCCACATGGTGCTTGGTGGTGGATGGATCTGAACCCACTGCATGCTGACTCCAGAGCCCCAGCTTACTCTCCTGGCTGTGCAGACATTTGGAAAATCAGAGTGTTAAAGCTCAGAGGGACTATGCGGAGGGGTGACCACCCCACTCAGCAGCAGAGGGAACTGTGGCCCCAGAAGGGTAAGGGACTTGGGTAGGGCCACAGAGCCTCCAGCCTGAGGTAGGCTGGGTGGCCTGGCTCCCCAGGCCCTCCGCTCACCTCTGGGGTCAGACCAGCTCCGTCTAGCATTCCTCTGTACTGACCTGTATGAACTGGATTTTGTCCTCTCCCCCTTGCCCCCCGCCCCCAATTTCATATGTTGAAGTCCTAACCCTCAATAGGACTGTATTTGGAGATTGGGTCTTTAAGGAGGTGATTAAGTTAAATGAGGTCATGAGGGTGGGGCCCTAATCCAATAGGACCTGTGTCCCTATAAGAAGAGGAAGGGACCCCAAAAGTGTGCACATATGGAGAAAAGGTCATGTGAAGACAGAGCCGAGAGGGTGGCCACCTGCAAGGCAGAAACCAACCCTGCTGACACCTGGATCTTTCTGACCTCCAGAACTGCAAGGAAGTTTCTGTTGTCACAGCTCCCCCCCCCCCCCCCCAATCTGTGGCATTCTGTATCGCAGCCCAGGCTGACTCAGTGTCTAAGACTTGCCTGCTTTAGCATCCGTGCTTGACCCGGGTCGGAACAAACAGAGGAGGGGGCTCCTTTTCCTGGAATCCACAGGCTTTTCCTAGAGATGTGTTTGCCACGGCTGGCTTCTAGACCATCTCTAAAATCTTTTCGGACCCTCTGACACCCCTGTGTACACAGAAGTCCCACACGGCACGACTTCCCCTGTCCGTGTCTCTGCAGTTTATCTAGAGCTTCTCACTGAAATCGAGTTTCTGCACATTTCATGTCATCGATGGGCTCAGATTTTTCAGTTTATCTTGATTTCCCATGTACCCTCCATGCAGGCAATCCCATCTGGACACCTAGAGCCTTCTCTCTGTCTTTCTCACCCCATGCACCATGGCGGTGTTCTCCCGGGGAAGGCAAAGCAGAAGTGACATTGGGATGCCTCACTGAGAGGAGCTCTGGGGCTACACTGGGTTCAAATCCCAGCTCAGCCCCTTCGTCAGCTCGGTGGCCTCCAGCAGTTTCACTGACCTCTCTGGGCCTCAGTTTCCCCATCTGAAACATGAGGATGGCAATAACTGTACAGATCTCCTAGGACCGAAGTTAAATCAGGTTATTCGTTGAAGGCACACAGACCAGAGCGCGGAGTGGACTCTCCACGGTAGCGTGGTTATCATCACGACATGCATGCCTGGGCTGAGCCCTATGAATCGGTCCTTCTGCAGGGTAGAGCAGGTAACCTATCTGTCGTTCCATATGTTCCTACCTAATATCTACTGAGCACTCAATAGATATTAGATGCTGCACTTGACAGACGCCACCTGGGTACGTACGTGCGGATGGGGACGCCCAGAGAGGGCCGGGCCACAGCTGGTGGAGAGCAGAGCAGGAATTCAAACCCAGGCCTCCTGGTTCTCAGCCTCCTGGACATGCAGACGTCCCCCAGCAGCCTGAGCCACATCTCCGAGCCCCAGGTCCTGCTCTTTCTTCCCTGCACCTCCCTCCTCCTGCCCAGATGGAGGCAGACAGCCAGCCTGCGGGTGGAGGCACGGGGCTGGCAGAGTTCATCCTCTTTCTCTCTGTCCCCCTGTCCCGGAGGGGCCCACGGGGGTCCATCTCCGCCCCAAGGGCCCTCCGGCCTCATCGGCCCCCTCCCATCCAGCCCACAGCTGGCCTCCTGATTTCCCATCCTGTGCCACCAGCCTCCTTCCTGCCTTTCCTGGGGCGGGCTCAGGCCTGGCACCACTCCAGAATGGCTTAATCAGAATAAATCCTGAGAAAGCACATGTATTATTTATTCCAGCAAAGGTTAAATAATTTGATGAATTTCTCAGGACGCTGCCGGAATGCTGATGGCCTCTTGGAAAGAAAAAAATAAAAACTCCACACACATATAAACACAAACAACAACAACAAAAAACGCCAACACATTTCTCTCCACACACACGCACAAACACACGCACGCACACGCGCGCTCGGGGAGCAGCTACTGTCCCTTGCCCCACGTTGGCTCACGCAGGAGACAGGGTGGGCAGGCCTCAGGGACACGAGCGCTGGGGCCCAGGAGAGGACATAGACTTTCCTTCTCGCAGACTGAGGATGGCAGCTCCGCCCCCGGCCCTGCCGGCATGATGCATTATCTGGAGCTTGCCTATACCTCTGATTCTGCAAATGGCCAAGGAGAGCCTATTGATTTCCCGGCCCAAATGATGGCCTTGCCCGAAACATATTTGCTTATGGAGCTCCTGGCACTCGAGGCTCTGGGGCCCTTGAGATCAAGGAAGGGACTTCTGGGGAGACAGGAGAGCATGGGAGAAGCCCCTGCCTGGGGACTGTGGGTGACCGGGCCCGTCTTGCCCATGGCCTCCACGCAGGTTGGCTCACCTAAGCCGAGTGGGGAGGCCAGACACAAAGGCAAGTTGGAGCAGGTAACAGGTATCCCCTGTTCTTGTTCTCTTCCTCCCCTAATCCTCCCCCTAATCCTCCTCCTGGCTCCCAGAGTGGCTGCCATCCACCTACCACTTACATGTGCCAAGCACAGGGCTGAGTGTTTTATGTACATCGTGTCCTGAAATCCTCCCAAAAGCCCCGGTGAGCTGGGCACTTGCATTTAAATCTCCATTTAAGAGATAAATAGTCCCCGAGAGGTTCCGTGAGTTGCCAAAGGGCACGGAACCATCAGGGAGAGCCAGGCTTCTCGCCTCCGCCTCTCTGGGCACCAGGCCTGCACTCTCCGCAGGGGGAAGGAGCACGAGCTCTGGAGGCAGATGACCGAGGGGGAGAGCCTGCTTCTACGCGGGCAGCCGTGTGATGCTGCCGAAGGTCCCCAGCACCCTGTCCCTGTAAGATGGAGATGCTCCTGGGGCTGGGGTGCGGGTTGCGTGGGTTCGTGTCATGAACGATGCTCAGAGCCGTGCCTGGCACAGACTCGGAGCGGAGCGCCGTTGACCCCCGCTGTCTTCGCTGCGCTGCTCCAACAAGCAACCACACCCCACAAACCTGACACGCGCTTCCTCGTCACATGGATTCATCCCGTCCTTAGTTCCCGAACCCATTTTACAGACAAGGAAGAAGAAGAGCCAGAGAGGTCTGGGGGAGCTTCCTCCAGTTTCAGAGCACCCCCAGGGAGGCAGCAGATGTCGGATGGTGGGGATGCGGTCCTTGGGCCGCATAGACCTGGACAGGAGTCATGGCTCTGGCCAATTTGTGGCAGGAGCAGGGGGCCTTAAGTTCTAGCTCTCTGACCTTTAGTTTCCCTTCAGGGAAAAATTGGGGGAAACACCTTTGTCATAGAGTTGTTCCTTCTGTGGACCTGGCACTGGGCTAAACACTGCGCAGGCGTTTCAGACTTGACCTTGTCACATGTGGATGTCCTGCCATGCCTGGTGTGTGGTACTTGGAGATCGCGGCCGCCACTACCCTCCCACTGAACCGTCCTGCCGGCCCACCCCAAGTCTGCTCCCTCCCTCTGCCTCCTTGCTTCTTTGGACCCTGCCTCCTGTTTAACCTCCTTATCCCATCCCCGCCAATGCCCTCCCCACCACTCCCCCCAAACTAAAATTTGTACTAATTTCCTACTCCAGTGTTGCCCTTTAACTTTTCTTCTGCCCATGCAGACTGCCCTTTGGTCTGGAGCCTGCTGTCCTCAGGGACACTGCCTTCTGTCCCACTTTGTTTAGTGCTCTGTTCCCTGGCAGAGGATGGATGTGTGTTCCTTTGGTTTGCCTGGGTGGTGCACGGGTGGGGGGTAGGTCAAGAGACACTCTATGAACCTGCTGATCTTCTGGGGATAGAGGGTGGAGGCTTCAGAAGCCTCCCTCAGACTGAGTGCCCCTCCAAGGCAGGCATGGGGTTCACCGCTCTGTTTCTGGCAGCCCTTTAAGGGACCCAGTACACAGTAGGTGTCCAGAAAATGTTTGCCAAGTCCCAAGCTAAGCCTGGACCCAGGGTCCCCAGCAACGTTCCCACAGCTGTTAATCTTTCCAAACAACATCCTGCCCTGAACACAGTGGATGTGATTTATAGACTTAGAAGCCTACTTTGGAGTCATTTCAGAATGCGGTTGTTCAGTGTATTTGTGTTAGTCACGAATACTTCTAAGAGCCGCCTCGTAGGGTGGAACTGAATGTTAATCCACTGGTCATGCAGTCCGGGCTACAGCTCACTGAGAAGCATCCAGATTATATGATGCCTGCAGAGGCTTCTTCTCCATGATCTCAGTCATCCATGAAAGGTGAGAAGAAATAGTGGAAAAGCTACCAAGATGGATATGGAACGGTTACCAGAACAGTGTTGATCCATGGGCGTTGCTTCTAACTGGGTGAATAACATGTATACCCAGCTTTCTACTCATCCATCCATTCTTCCATCCATCCATCCATCCATCCACCCACCTAGCCATCCATCCATCCATCCATCCATCCATCCATCCTTCCATCCATCCACCCATCCATCCATCCATCTATCCATCCATTCATCCAGCCATCTATCCATCTGTCCATCCATCCATCCAACCATCCACCCATTCATCCATCTAACCATCCATCCATCCACCCACCCATCCATCCATCCATCTATCCATCTGTCCATCCATCCATCCAACCATCCACCCATTCATCCATCTAACCATCCATCCATCCATCCACCCACCCATCCATCCATCCATCCACCCATCCATCCATCCATCCATCTATCCATCCGTCCATCCATCCATCCAACCATCCACCCATTCATCCATCTAACCATCCATCCATCCATCCAGCCACCCACAATATGGGTGACGGTTCAGCCACAGCCCCTGCTTGCCACAGTGCATTGGCCTTAAAGCTTCAAAAGGATTGTGAGACCCTAGTGTTAGTCAGGTTGGACTGCCATAACAAAATACCATGGATTCAGTGGCTTAAACAACAGAGATGTGTTTTCTCACAGTTCTGGGGGCTGTGAGATCAGCGTGCCCGCATGGTTGACTTCTGTTCTCTCTTCCTGGCTTAACAGATAGCCACCTTCTTTGTGTGTTCACATGGCCTTTCCTCAGTGCATGTGCATGAAGAGAGAGATCTCTTTCCTTTCTTCTTCTTATAAGGCCACCAATCCCATCACGTTAGGGCCTCACCCTTATGGCCTCATTTAACCTTAATTGCCTCTGGAAAACCTTATCTCCGAGTTCAGTCACATTGGGGATTAGGGCTCCAACATGAATTTGGGGGAACACAATTCAAACCGTTGCAAGCCTCAAGGACAGGATCTCTTATTGATCCCCCTCCTCCTACACTCATAGCTTAGCAGGATACAAATGAAAAAATATCTGCTAGTCTACTGTTTGGCCTTGACCAATTTTATCCCCAGTACCACGGGAAGTAAGAAGCGCAGGCTGGAATATTTGGCATCAAGCAGATATGAATTTAATTCCAGGCTCTATCTTTCAGCTGGATAAGAGACAGCATTTAATCTCTCAGCCCCTAGTTTCTCCATCTGTAAAAGGGGGCTAATTATAATACCTACTTCATAAGATGAGATCCCGGGCGCCTGGGTGGCTCAGTTGTTTAAGCGACTGCCTTCGGCTCAGGTCATGATCCTGGAGTCCCGGGATCGAGTCCCACATCGGGCTCCCTGCTCAGCGGGGGGTCTGCTTCTCCCTCTGACCCTCTTCCCTCTCGTGCTCTCTGTCTCTCATTCTCTCTCTCTCTCTCAAATAAATAAATAAAAAAAATCTTTAAAAAAAAAAAAAAAAGATGAGATCCCTCATGTCAAGCACAGAGCATAGCTTCTGAAACAGAGTAGGCATTTAACAACTGGCAAAGCCGACTATTAGGAAGGGGCCCATGCCCAGGAAAGAGCATTTCATAAAGGTGAGAGGCAGCTGAGTATAGTGATTAAGGGAGTGAGCTCTAGAGCCAGACTCCGGGAGTTTAAATCCTAGCTTTGCCTCTTCTTGTTGAATGACCTGTGGCCTGTGCCTCAGTTTCCTTATCTGGAAATACGGAGACACTAACGGCAGCTTATCTCATGAGGATGGTATGACTTGATACCTCCAAGTTCTTAAGACAGTAAAAATTTAAAATATTGGTTCTGATGATCTGAGAACCAAGGAATTGTGGCTAATGTCCAGGGGGCAACACTGTTTTCCCTCAGATGCAACTTTGTTAATTTGCAATAATTTTTATTAACTTACACCACTTGCTGGTGTGAGACATGGGGCACTCCCTGAGGCGTGTCCCCATGTCTTCCCTCCCTCTGTGCCTCACCCGGGCGAACTCTGCCTGGGCCAGGAGCATAGGCCCCAGGGCAGACCCCCTAACTGCCCCGGGTCCCACTAGATCCAGTGGGCCAGGCCCCAGTGGGAAGATATGATTGGAGAGACAGCATGCTGTTCCCCCTTTTTAATTACTGCTTCCTTAATTGAGTCACAAGTGGTGTTTGTGTTGCCATCAAACCCACGAGGACCTTGTTGTTTATGTGAATGACTCTCAGTGGAGTGACAGCTCTGAAATGTGAGATGTTCTGTTCGTACCAGTTTTAACAAAGTGGCGGGTGTCGGCTACACATTTCCTTCTTAACACACGGCTTGGGAGCTCCTAAGAGGGGCTAGTCTTCCCTTTGCAAAGAATGACATGAAACAGAATGGAACCCTGGTGTCACAGGACCCTGGAACCATGGGACATTGGAGCCATGGAACCTTAAAGTCTTTGAGCCATGGAAGGTCTCCCATCTGCTGCTCGAATGTTCCTACAGATGGTGAGCTTTGTATCTTCTAAGGCAGCTCATTCCCTGCTGAGACCACCGGCTGTTGGGAAGATCTCCCTTGCTCATTAAGCTACTCTCTGCATTTCACTGACGCTAGCTGAGTCCTCTGGAACAGTCCTGTCTGGAGGGACAGTTGAAATGGAAAACAGTTGGAGGGGGCCGGACACATGGCGACTCAGACTGTTAAGTCAACAGCTATATACCAAGATTTACTAGGGGCTGGGCTTATGCTGGCAGCTACAGAGAGGACAAAAGGAAGTTCCACCAGGGCTCTGTCCCTGAGAAATCCCCATCCAGGCTGGCAAGGGCCACAGCCACGGAACAATGGCAGTGGTACTTGAGAGAATTAAGAACGGGGTCCCGTGGCATATATTCTACACATAACCAGGGAAGGAAGTCAGGGAAGGCTTCCTGAAGGAGGGAATATGGTGTGAACTGAGCCGTGAGGGATGAGCACAGTGAGGAAGGATAAGGAAGGAGGCGGAGCAAAGGGAACAGGCAAGGTTTCTAACCCTCAGGGGGTCAAATGCAGCCACATCCCACGCACTGTCCCCTCACACCCCCCCGGGGCCCTGCCCAGCCACCAACCCCAGAGGAGGCTGTGTCAGTGGAGTTTCCCACTTATTTATTTTTTTCGGTTTATGAAAAGATAATTCAGGAGACATTATTTCAATCAGACCCCTACGCAGTTTAGGAATGCTAATGCTTCCTCTATTAAAAAGGTGTGGAATAATTAGGATGCTGATGAAGACTGGGGGCAAACTCTGGAGAAATCCATTACCCAGTGCTCAAGGCTTTTCCCGTCCCCTCCGTATCCCCGAGTGACAAATTAACACGAAACAGAACAACGGCTGCTAACACTTAGGGCACGTTTAGCTCGGATTGGAAGCTAGGATTGGAAGCTAGGATTTTCCTGGCTCAGCCTTGGAACAATTTGGGATCGAAGAAAGAAGCCAGAAGAGGGGAGCAGTGTAGAGACCGAGGGCCAGGGAGGCACAGAGCCTCAAGGCCATGGGACCAGCACTGGATTTGGGAAAGAGGTCTGGGTTTTCATCCTGTGGACTTGCAGTGTGACCTTGGGGTACCACAACCTTCTATTTGGGGACAGTGAAAGAGAGAGCCTCATTGGAGGGAAGAAACAGGGAAGGCTTCAAAAAACATAAAAATAATAGTAATTAACATTCACGGAACACTTCTTCTGAGCCAGGCACTCTTCAAAGGGTTTACTTGTATGGATTCATTTAACCCTCCCTACAATCCACTGGAAGCAAGTACTGGTATTATCCCCATTTTAAAGATGAAGAAATTGAGGCACAGAGCACATAAGTGACCTGGGAGGTGGCAGAACAGAAATGAGAACTCAGACATAACTATGAGCAGTGTTGAAGCCAGAACTGGGAATCCCCAGGACCGGGAGTGCAGCACAGCCCAGGAAAGGCCTTCCAAATCAGGTGTTATGGGCTGAGTGAGCCCACCCAAAAGATGCTGAGGTCCTAAGCCCACTACCTGTGCATGTGACCTTCTTTGGAAATAGGGTCTTTGAAGATGATCTGGTTAAGGTGAAGTCGTGAGGGCGGGCCCTCATTCAATATGACCCGTGCCCTTGTGAAAAGGGGAACTTTGGCCACAGAGACAGACGCACACAGCGGGTGAGGTGAAGACCCTGGGAGAATGCCATCGACCAGCCGAGGATCGCCCGAGGCTCCTGGAAGCTAGGAGAAAGGATAGAACGTGCTCCCTCCTCACCCTCAGAAGGAACCAACTCTGCCAGCACTTCGATCTTGGGTGGGCTTCCCAGGGACCTGAGCAATGGGGAGCTATTGCAGATTTCGGAGCAAGGGAATCACATGCAATTGGCACTTTAAAAAGATTACTCCAGTGGTATGGAGACCCAGGGTCTGGAAGGGTGGAAAAGGGGGAGGCAGGAGAAGAGCTACCACTATCTTGTGTGAGATGGTGTGAGAGCCGGCTGGGGGCTGCCTGGGGACCGTGGGGTGGAGGCAGGAATCCTGGCATCATCAACAGGAAAAGGATGCAGTAATAATGACATTAAATAACTGTATTCACTAAATCAACTGCCCGCTTTCATCGCTTCATCCCCAGGGAAGACTGAAATGCTCTGAGTTAATATCTAAAAGACAAAAAAAATGAAATTCAGGGATCAAACAACTTTTTTGATGAGGGAAGTGTTATTTCTACCAAGCTAAGACATCAAAGCCTGTGATTGGCGCTTTTTAGGTAATATTACAGTGGGCTCTAAATAATGTTTGAATATTTCTCTGCTTTTCCTCAGGAATCACAGATAGTCTACCCTAGAGGAAGAACACCAGTGATGCCCCAAGCCAGCCTGCTCTCCAGGAGGACCAGTGGGTTTCCCTGGAATGCAACCCTTGCGTAGATATGGCTGAAATTGCATTTCGCAGCCCAAGCATTAAAATTCATTGTTCTAGGCATAACACGCATTTCTGTAGATTACATTGGCTAAAAGCCTGACAAATAATTCAACTATGTTCTGACAGTTCTATTCACTTAGATGGCCCTTGCGTTAGGAGATATATCTGCATTATGACCAAGTCACCTATCAAGTGAGTTTCTGAAAAACATATTTCATTTCCTCATTGATTCCTGTTATTAAATGGTAAAATAACTTTCCAATCTACTTGTAACAGTTAGCTTCTGCTGTGTAACAAACCATCCCAAGACCTAGTGGCTCATAACAACCACCATTTTATTATTGCTCATCAATCTGTGGGCCGACCAGACAGTTCTGTATTCAGCTGGTGGGTTGGCTGAGGGTTGGTGGGTCTGGAATGGCCTCACTCACATATTGACTAGAGTGAGCAGGGGGAAACTGGCCACCTGTCTCTGCCCATCCAGTAGACTAGGCCAGGCTCCCTCACATGGCCCTAGTTTCAGAGTTCCCAAGTATATTTTGCAAGTCTCTGCTGGTGCCATATTTGCGAATGCCCCATCACCCAAAGCAAATCATATAACCACACCCAGTTCCCACCTGGAGATAGAGATGCTGCCTCTAGAATGGAGGAGAGAGAATATCACTTTGCAGGTGGGTATGCTACAGGGATGGGAGAAGTTTGGGCCAATCTTCAATCTACCATCCTCTTTCTCCTCGTAAACATAAAGGAGGCTAGCATATTTTAACTTACTCTGGGCCAGCAAGGTTCTTTATAAATTAGATCTCATTTAACCAGAGAAGTTATGTAACTTAAGATCACACACCTAGTCATCACTGGAGCCAAGATTCAGCCTCAGGACCGCCGGAGCCTAAATCTTATACTATTTGTTTCTGTCTCCTAATTGTGGAGTTGAATTTATCATTTTTGAGTTCTTAGAGTACATTATTCAACTCTTCATTATATTTTAGTTTCTATTTTCTCCACTGGTTAGTCATCCAATCTCCACTTGCCTACCTCCAATGACAGGGACCTCACTACCTATCTGGACAACCTACTTAGAGTTGAAAGCTAAATCGATTACAAGCTTCTTTAAAATCAAAATGAGATGCTAAAAAACCTGGGTGGGAATGAGGGGAGTTGACAAAATTTTGTTTAAGTTTTCTTTTCTGCTCTGATATCTACAGTTTATCTTTCTGAGCTGCCTGGTTTTGTAATTGTGGTTATCTTTCGTTCTGCGTTATTTGGAAAATGCAATTTGCATTGAAAGAACCAACATAGGAAACTTTTGATTAACTAGGTGAGGATTTTTTTTTTTCCTTAAAGAAAGATAAGAAAACAAATGTTTAAAAAGGCTTATTTATAAAACAGGAACGATGATAATCACCTCCCTGGAACTCCTGGGGCCATTCACTTGTGGTGTCTCTGACAGTTCGCATTCTGGGAAGAGGCTGTGTGCAGGGGATGATGTTCATGGAATCATTCATTCATTCATTCATTCATCAAACATGAATAGAGGTTACTATATTCAAGACACTCTATTGGGTAAACTAGAGAGTATATGAATTATAAACAGCCCTTACTCTAGGCTCTCCAGAGCCTACAAGGAGAATAAGGCAGATGAATCTGGCCTAAGAGGTGCCAGGGGCTTCTTAAAGGTACCAAGTGCAGCAGGGGCTCAGAGGAGGATGTGATTACATTGAGGGGGATCATTTCTGGGTCTTTCCCCTTCATCTGAAGGCAGGAAACTGCTCATTACACCGTGCATGAAATTATTAAACCTGGCTCTTGAGGACTACCCTTCTCTGAAAGCCCCTCCATCCACACACACACACACACACACACAATGTGAAATCTCAAAAGTCAAGGCTGTTCTTATGCAAATTCAAAACTCCAAAGGACCCAGAGATGAGCAACCCTGTGGTCAGCCTCCAGTGGGTGGAAGGAGTGGCTCTGGGTGGTGGAGACATCGGGGAAAATCAGTCCCAGAGCTGGGGCACTCCGTGGGCTGCTTCAACTTCCTCCCTGCAGATGGTTTCAGATGTTCTCTCAATAAAAATTACCACTGGGCAAACACAAATAAACTTAACGGATTTAACTGACAGAGTTAAACAAGCAGAAGATAGGATTTCTCTTAATGAGAATAAACTACTTGCATATGAAAAAGATTTAAAACTAAAGCTCCAATAACTCGCCAGAAACTTGGAACAGATTCACAGAATTGGACGGGGAGAGGGGGGAGCCCTCCGGGCGGGAAAACTCCGTCTGGAAAGTGGGTGCTGCTGAAGGACAAGGCCGTGCAGTGGAGGCTGTGGGAAAGGCACGACTGTGGGAAATGGGCCTGCAATGGCCTGGCATCCAGCAGATACCAGTAAAGGGTTTCAGCAGAAGGGGATTAAATGAAGTCCATGCCTTTGAAAGATTACTCCGCTCCGCTGCACAACGGGAGGCGAGGAAACAGGTCAGAAGGGGGTTGTCAGGCTGGGAAGTGATCCAGTTTCAGGTTTAAGACTAATGTCAGAACCTGGCCACTGTCACTGCCTAGCTGGTGAACTTGGCCCTTACCTTACCACTTAGCGCTTTAGAGAACAACGCCTCCCTAGCAGGGTTTGTAAAGGATTCTAGGGGATAAGACTCATGTATTATTTATTTTTTTAACAAATATTTCCTGAGAACCTGCCACGGGCCAGGTACTGTTCACAGCACTGAGGATGCAGTAGTGAACAAGATTGATATGACCCCCTTGGGGCACCTGGGTGGCTCCGTCGGTTAAGCATCTGCCTTCGGCTCGGGTCATGATCTCAGGGTCCTGGGATCGAGCCCCACGTCAGGCTCCTTGCTCAGCAGGGAGCCTGCTTCTCCCTCTGCCTGCCACTCCCCTTGCTCGTGCCCCGCACTCTGACAAATAAATAAAATCTTAAAAAAAAAAAAAAGTTATGGCCCCGCTCTTGCACAGTTATGTTCTTGTGGACCTTAGATTCTAATGCAATTGTCTGAACTTTTTGTTTGCAATTAACAGAAACCCAACTTGCTCAGGGAATGGACTGGTTCCGATGGTTCGATGTATCATGAGGTAGCCCACTGAAGCCGAGGAAGAGCTGTAGGGACCAGGGTCTTGGCATCTGGAACTGAGGACTGGATTCTGAACCACCATCTGTCCCTCTGCATGTGAATCTTGTCTCTGCCTTTCTGCACGTTGGCTTCTTTCTCCCCTAGCACAGAGATGCCTTCCCACTGGGGTGGGGACCTGGCCACCAGCAGTCCCAGCTTCGCAAGCCCAAAAGGGAAAGTGCTTCCGTCTCCCAGCATCTGCAGGGCAATCCCAGAGAAGGTCCCTCTAGACTCTGCTTGGTCACCTTCCCCCACTCTAGAACTAATTAGTTATTGTTGCCAGGAGGATAGAGAAGCATGATTGGCCAGTGATGGAGGCTTACTGTGTACCGCAATTAGTGGCTCCACCAGAAACACATGGAGAGGAGAAGGAATGTTCCCCCAAAAGAAGGGAAGCAG
Source organism: Halichoerus grypus (assembly GCF_964656455.1). Classification (NCBI taxonomy): domain Eukaryota; kingdom Metazoa; phylum Chordata; class Mammalia; order Carnivora; family Phocidae; genus Halichoerus; species Halichoerus grypus. The sequence continues at coordinate 74,547,403 of NC_135725.1, read as the reverse complement.
GGAAACCAAAACAGCTGACGTCCTCCCATGAAAAGCACTCCCCAGGGCCCGTGTGATAAGGGGTAGCTTGAAGTGGTGATCGTCCTTAGGAAGCGCTGGGAGAAAACCCAGGTTGTCTTTATCTGTTTTGCTAATGGGAAAACTAAGGCCCAGAGAAGGAAAGGACCAATCTTAGAAATGGGGATGCAGTCTTTGGAAAATCCAGTCTGTAGTCTCGGATGCTCCTCTTTAACCAGCTGAGTTACCTGAGGAGAGCTGCCACCCACTGGATTTCTGTATCTCAAGCCCAGATGGGACCGCTGAGAGCCACCTGGGGATACTCACGTGGCCGCCATAGGATTAAGTAAGAGGACGAGTACAGCACACAAATATAGGGCAGAAACCGAGTCCTGGCAGCTGCAGCTGAGTCTGGTCCACAGATGTTTTGTTTGGCTCATCCAATGTTTGCAAAGAGTTGAGCCAACATTTAATAATTGGAAGATTTTACATTAAAAATGCAGATTTCTGATTTCTCTTGAAAAAAAGTCAAGAGACCTGACAGCATCAGATCTGAATTCCCACATGGCAGCAGTCAGCTGAAACTGAGGAGCGACCGTCCCTTTAGACAGGGCCTGCGCCTGACACTGCTCCCCGCAGTCCCCACCACTCCCTCTTGTCCCTGCCACTGAGGCCAAGGCACAGGCCCTGTTTCTCACTGTGCTTGCACTGTTGTTTTCCTATAGTGGAGAAAGGTATCTCTTGGTTCATTTCTTGTTCAGAATGCAAAATCAAATAGAATTGAGGAGGTCACACGATGTTTCTTATACCCAGTGCACTTCTATTCCTGGCCCCCCTAGGCGTTTCAGCTTGTGAATACTGTTGTATGGGATTATTACTTTTATTAGGTTATTATTTCCCAACCAAGAGAACAACAGGCAGGCATGGCAGTAACCTTTCTAGAAATAATAATAGCAAGCACTTTCTCAGCACTTATGTGCCAGATACCATTTTAAGCCCTTTACATACAGTATTTCAGTGAATCCTCAAAACAACCCTATAAAATGGGTGCTATTATTCTTCTCATTTATAAATGGGGAAACTGAGGCACAGAGAGACTAAGTAATTTGCCCAAGGTTAGCATTGCAGGGATTTGAACCCACGTCACCTGACCCCAGAGTCCAAGCTCTCAACCAGAAATTCTATCAAGATTGCTGGTGGGGGCGCCTGGGTGGCTCAGTCGGTTAAACGTCCGACTCTTGGTTTCAGCTCAGGTTGTGATCTCATGGTCGTGGGACTGAGCCCTGCGTCAGGCTCCACACTGAGCATGGAGCCTGCTTGAGACTCTCTCTCCCTCTGCCCCTCCCCCCACTCACACGTGCTCTCTCTTTCTCTAAAATAAATAAATCTTAAAAAAAAGAAAAAGATTGCTGATGCACATATGTGTGGGTGGACACAAATTGTGTGTTATTGAACGTATACACAAGTGTAAGTCGTAATGCTGTGGATTATATGGGTCGGCCAACAGGATGGCTGCATGGAAAGGACCAAAATATCATGGAATTGAGAACTGGATTCTGCTCTGAAAAGCAGAGTGGCTGGATCTTAGTCATGAGTCTACTGCTCATTTGGGCAATCTCCCCATGAGTGTGGGCCTCAAGTATTCCATCTCTATAATCAGGTGAAGGGTTTGGATTAAATGATCTCTAAAGAGTGTCTTGGCTCTACTCTTCTGTGATTCTCTGACTTTCTCTCCTCTCTTTCTAACTGTTACCCAGAGATGAACTGTGGCCAAGTGGGAGCCATGTGTCAGCTTGGAAAAGGCAGGGAAGCTTTATCCAAGCTGGTGTCTCCATTTAGGCTGTGCCAGCGACGAGAGTGTGCCGTTCACTATGGGGGAGTCCTGCCATTGCAAATTCTTAGCAGCTGGAGCCCTGAGACAGCTTGCCAAACTTCCAACTGGCTTGCCAACTTCTCCCATGGGATTTTCTTGGAAAACTGGAAGATATGTTCCTTAGCTACTTGGCTTCTGGTTGCAGGGAATTTTCCAGATTTTGAAAGAACGATGGCCTGGCAGCCTGGAGACCTGAAACCTACTTCTGGCCCTTGGAGAGTGCCCTCAGGACCTGTCGGGGCTCTCATTCCCCATGTGACTTGCCCCCTTTGAGCCTGTTTCCTCACCTCCCTTGCCTTAGCAGCCTCTGAGTGCTATACAGGAGGAAGGGATGATTGACATTATTTGCACAGAAGTCAATTTCCCCTTAAACTGGCTGGGACCATGGACTACAGAGAGACCTCCACAGAATGAGGAAGGGTGACTCCAGGGGGTCCTGGACCCCCTGCTAGACCCTGTGGGCGAGACAGCAGTGAGGAAGGCTGGATTCCTGCAACCCTCCCCTCGAAGAGGGCAAAGCGACCCCCACCCCCCAAGATATCCACCCTCTACTCCCTAGTACCTGTGAACATGTTAGGTTATAGTGGCAAAGGGACTTTTAAAGTAGGGAGATGATCCTGCATTATTCAGGGGGCCTAATCTAGCCACAGGAGCCCTTACAAGCCGAGAACTCTCTCTGGCTGGACTTGGGAATGCAGGTGGCCTCTGGCAGCAAAGATCCAGCCCCAGATGGCAGCCAGCAAGGGAACGGGGATGCAGTCCTACAGCCACAAGGAACTGAATTCTGCCAACAACCCAAATGGGCTCAGAAGCATAATCTGCCCTGGAGCTTCCAGGTGAGAGCCCAGCCCAGCCCCCACCAGGTGAGCCCTTCAGCCAAAGACCCAGCTGGGTATTGTGTGCAGACTTTGGGCCCACAGAATTGTGAGATAATAAATGGCTGTGCTTTTCAGCCACTCAGCTTGTGGTAATTTGTTACGGCAGAACTAGACAGTGGATATAGGCCTCTTGTCACAGGTTGAGACCAATGGGAGAGAAAATGGCAGCATATGGCCTGGTGAGGTTCTGACTGGGTCGGGACGTGAGCTCGGAAAAGGACAGCAACGGCCATTGGCTTAATGGAGCGCACTACTCAGGGAGCAGAGCTGGAAGCGTCGGTCAGATTGGGAGACAAGAGAGCAAGGGCAGCTCCCTCTAGGGGGGATTTTGCCCAGTCCCCAGAAAATACCCACGTCAGTGCCACAGAGAGCCTCTGGGGGTTTGAATGACCCTGCTGAGCAGAGAAAGAGAGGGGTGTATCATGGGAGAGCAATCTTTAGATGCCGGAAGCATCCCTCGGTTCATGAGTGTTCCAGGGAATCGATACCCCTCTTCAATGAACATGATAAATGATTGCACTAATATTTCACACTTTCCCTCTATTACATATTTCCTTCATGTCTGAAAGGCCATAGAATCAAAATCAGAAATGTAAATGACCAGAAACAGAGGGTGTTTGTAGGATGAAATTCTTCTTTGTAATCACAAAATGATGATAAATCGGGCCCCTCCGCCAGTTCCTCCTTTGTTGCATTTTTACCCCACAAAGTCTAGGCTGAAAGGCCTTTAAAGGAACAGGAAGGCGACAGACTTCTCTGCTGACTCAGTTCAGGCCAACAAGCATTTACTTCACACCCACTGTGTGCTCCGAGCTCTGCAAGGAAAGTAGTGGGATAAGGACATTTTGAAAATCATGGTGGAGCTGAAGTTTGTGCCTGAACAGGGAGGGTCATTGACCTGATCTCATCATGACCAGTTTTGTCTTAAAGTAGATTAGCAAAGAGCAAAGCAACACTGTACTTCCTAGCATTCACACATTCACATGTCCTGTTCCTGTCCCTGGGCTTGCACTCCCTCCTCAGACCCTCTGCTCCAGTTGAAATCTGATCTGTTGGGACTGGTAGTCTATAGTCTTTAAAAGTCTCAATATAGTACTCGCCCTTGGACTCTGCAATTTGCCTTCCAGGAATTGATCTTTTATTTTTTATTTTTTTTAAGATTTTATTTATTTGACACAGAGAGAGAGATAGCCAGAGCAGGAACACAAGCAAGGGGAGTGGGAGAGGGAGAAGCAGGCTTCCTGCTGAGCAGGGAGCCCAATGTGGGGCTCGATTCCAGGACTGGGATCATGCCCTGAGCCGAAGGCAGACGCTTAACGACTGAGCCACCCAGGTGCCCCTGATCTTTTATTTTTTTTAATGAAGATTTTACTTATTTATTTGAGAGAGAGAGAGAGAGCACAAGCAGGGGGAGTGGCAGGCAGAGTGAGAGGGAGAAGCAGGCGTCCCCCTGAGCAGAGAGCCTGATGTGGGGCTCAATCCCAGAACCCTGGGATCACAACCTGAGCCGAAGGCAGATGCTTAACCGATTGAGCCACCCAGGTGTCCCCAGGAATTGATCTTTCAGAAAGAATGATGGATATGCACAATGATGCATGTCCAAAGTTACTCATCACAGGTTGAAAACCACCTGGATACCCACGGATAGAAAATTGGTTACACAAATCAACATGTATCCATAACACAGAATATCTATGTGGCTGTTCAAAGTAATGTAGATGCATGTTTATTGTTATGGAAACAGTCATCCTGCAATGCCAGAAGGAATCCAGTCTACGAAATACTACACCAATATCAGTTTTCCAAGACCTAATGGTGATTTACCCACAGCAGAGAACCTCTTCAGGATAGTAAATCAGAAATCTTTCCTCCATAAAGAAACATCTATAAATACGTTCCAGTTCAGAATATCAAATGTGTCTCTGGACGCCAAGCACCTGAAATTTTCAGTTTTCTCAGAATTTCAAAGATATCTGGTACCCAGGCAGTTTTAAAGGATCTTGTCTCAAAAATATAAAGGAAGGGCTATAAGCTGAGTCTGCAAAGCGTAGCCATGGGCCAGGGGCACAACCATAGGGAGTGCCAAGGATCAGGAAGGAGGGAGCCTCCTTCCCTCTGGCTTCGGAGTTTATCAGTGAGAGCAAGAGAAAGGCAAGAGGTGTCGGGATCTCTGGCAGAGGAAAAGCCACAAACGAATATGTCCCCAGACTAAGTGCATCTTTGGGGAAGACAATAGACTCAATTAAGAACCAGACTCATAAAAGTACGCAAATTTCCCAAACAAAACATAATTGAGCGAAGAGATGAGACCTGATCCCATAAATAACCCACCGTAATTAGAACATATCAACAGTTCCTATTAAAGAAACATCAGGCAGTCAGTATTGGAAGTCTGGGAAAATTGAGTTCTTAATTAAATCCTCATCAGAATTACTAGTCCCCATATCTTCCACATCCCATTTCCCCAAGTCTCAATTGTAGGTGCATCAGGAAGTTGCTTGGTTCCGTGTAATCACATGAAATGAATTCTTCCCCCCGTTCAATCCTAACAAGGACCGACACAGAGGCACTGGGTCCTAATTCTTGAAACACTACACTTTAGAGAAATCTGGCTGAATTTCAGTATTCCCAGAGAGGAGCCATTCATGCAGTCATCTTTGGAAAAAAAAAAAAGTTTGTCTTCTCTTAATTACACTGCTCTTACTCAACACCCTGCCTTGGTTCCCTAATGTCTATAGAGTATAGTAGGAATTCCTAGAACTGGAAATTCCAAAGACTTCTCCTCTCTCTCCCTCATTCCCTAAACATGGCTCATTCTTCGTTGGCCCTTTTTTTTTTTCTGATTGAGTCTCCTTAGCCTGGAGTGTTTTTTCATTCTCTGCCATCAAAATCTCACTAAGATCCCACCGACCTTGACTTATCAAGGCCACCTGCCATGTCCACTCTTCAGCCCCTCTGAGCAGCATTTGGTCTGGGGGCCGTTTGATCCTTTTAGAAAGACTCCCTAGGTCTGTGACTCCGTTCCTTCTTGGTTTTCCTCCCATTTCTCTCCTGAGGCTCCTTTTACGCTCTTCCTCCCCTCGCCCAATCTAAAGAGCTGTGTGTGTTGGGGCGCCTGGGTGGCTCAGTTGGTTAAGCGACTGCCTTCGGCTCAGGTCATGATCCCGGAGTCCTGGGATCGAGTCCCGCATCGGGCTCCCGGCTCAAGCGGGGAGCCTGCTTCTCCCTCTGACCCTATCCCCTCTCATGCTGTTTCTCTCTCTCTGTCAAATAAATAAATAAACAAAAATCTTAAAAAAAAAAAAAATATAAAGAGCTGTGTGTGGTTCCCTGGATTCTCTCCCTGTCACTGCCTCAGTGCTTACCCCTGCACCCCGTCTCTATGTCCATGACTCCCCGGCCTGACAGGTAGGAGTGGGAGGCCTGGGTGTGAGGTGTGCTCACTGCTCAGAGGATATCATTGCCTCTGGACCTTCTCAGTTGACAGATCAAGGAAACATATGGGTGTTTCCTAACCTATGTAAATACACTAATCTATAACTTTTTCAGTATATAACCATCTATATCTATATTAAGCTGACTATGAATTAATACTGATCTTGTCTTCATCGTATTGTTCTGGACTTGACTTAGGAACCAAGTTCAATTTGGAAAGGAGCACATGTTGGGCATCCGTTTGCCGTTGCGGATTTGAGCAGAGCTGAGCTAGGTCTCGAGCAGCTTCAGGACGCGGCGGAGGTGGCCTCCTGCTGGGAGCAGAGTTAGCATGTTTCTGAATCCAACCTTGGTGGCCCAGTTCTGCCATGTGGCTCTAGCAGTTGTACCTCCACACCTGTGCTAGGCTTCGTTTCCCCATTAACTGTGCAACGAAGCTCTTGCTGCTTACAACTGGCTACAAAAGATTTTATTCTCTGCAGGGGAACCATGACAGACACGCTTTGGGAAGCATGGAAAGGAGATGCTACGGCCTTCACCGTAGATAAAGGCAAGTCTTTTTTGAGGTCTAAGAGAGCCTGGAGAAGGTGCTGTTACTGAATGACGTCATCAATATAACGTAAGTACTTGAACGACTGGCTGAAAGACGGAGACGGTTTAATCTGGCCAGCCTCAGTTTCCTTATCTCTAAAATGGGAATGATAATGCTGGCTTCATAGGGTTGTTGTAAGTCTTAGATGCAACAGTGAACGCTTAGCCTGGCATCTGGTCCAGAGCAGGTGCTCAGTAAAACCTTCAGGAATTAACAATAGTTATCTACCTTACATTTGGGTATATTCTTAGGTGTTAATAATCTGGCCATTTTATTAATTTTTGGTTGATTTATAATGGTCCTGGATAAAATTTCTGGATGGTTAACAAGAAACTGGTGAAGTTTTTTCAATATTACTTAAAATTGTTTTTTAATCAAGGACAACGTCAACTAGGAAAAAAAGTCGAGGGTATTTGTGAAGGTGGGATCAGTCCTCCAGTGGTCAAAGCTTGAGCAGGAGAGCTCTAATCAAAGCCACTGCGAGATATGAGGGCAGAAGCAGGGACCGTATCAGCCACTAACGGTATTTTGCCTAGAAGTGTTTTCCACTCTCAAGTTTTTCAGTGTGTTGGTGAGGCATTTTTTTTTTAAAGCAACTTTTGCCAAAAATAGCATCATTTGATTCATCATCTCTTTTGACAAATATGTAATGAAACAGGAAGTGACTCTGAAAGCCCTCTTAACTACCCTGCTCCGCATTTGTTTAAGCTGTGGTGGGGGAGGGTGCTCGATGGAAGAGACTGAAAGAATACTGGCTCCGCCCACAGAGGCTCAGGAGGCTCAGGGCCCGTGCAGCCCGGAGCAGCGCCCCAGGTCAGAAGGGGTCCAGGAAGTCACGACCAGCATAGCGGCCACACAGACTCTGTGGCTTGCGCAGCCCACCCCAGTGATGGGACCCTCGCGCTGTCACTGTGCCTGGTGGCCACTGCCACTTGCCACACTGAATTTCTGCCAAGCTTCTAATTCTTTTTTTTTTTTTTTTTTTTAAAGATTTTACTTATTTATTTGAGAGCGAGAGAATGAGAGAGAGCACATGAGAGGGGGGAGGGTCAGAGGGAGAAGCAGACTCCCCGCCGAGCAGGGAGCCCGACGCAGGACTCGATCCCGGGACTCCAGGATCATGACTTGAGCCGAAGGCAGTCGCTTAACCGACTGAGCCACCCAGGCGCCCCCCAAGCTTCTAATTCTTTATGCTGCTGGTTTCTAACTCAAAGTCCGGGGTTCTATAGGTGAACATGAGAAGCTGCGTAGCATACCTCTACCCCAGCTGCAAGGGAGGCTGGGGAAGTGAGTTTGTGCCGCTCATCTTTTTACAGCAAGAGGTGGCCTCGGTCTCATAAAGATGAAAACCCTCCAAGTATGTATATCAGGATGGGGAGTGCAATTAGGGCCCCAAAGTGAGGATGAAGAGTTAGCACTAGGCACTCCGGACTCTAAAGAGCCAGGAACAATTGGGGCCGGGCACCCCAATCGGGGTCTCCTTGAGAGGCAGCTGAGCAGGCTGTGCCCCGCTCACATCTAAGCAGACATGGAAGCTGGAGGGAAAGGCAATTAGTGAACTATCTACAGGAAGGACAGTGTGTTTCCCATCTCTGTGCACTCTTTGGGGGAGAACAGGGTGCCGCTCTTTCGTCCCCAAGGCAGGTGATGCGGAAGGGCTCCAAGTAATTCGCTCATAGAGACTGAGGGTGCATGCAAAAAGACAGGTACCTCATGCCCCCAGTTGGTATTTACTCAGCAGAAGACCTGTCCATCTGCCCTTTGGTCCTATTTGAGCAGGAAGAAGAGAAGAGAAGGTAGGGTGGAGAGAGAGAGAGCAAAATTTCTAGATCAGGTGGATGCTGGCCAGGCTCTTGCCATCTTGCCAGGACCCCACTCAAAAGATCTGCCCGCCAGGCAAGGGACCCCAGCAGAGGCAGGAGGTTGTTGGGGGGAGGGGGGAGGGCGCTGAGGAAGCCAAAGGGATCACCCTGGAGCTGCACCTGAAGCATCCAAGGCGCTGTGTGCACCTGCTGCCCAGAAAGGCGTTGACCTTCAACAGGCCTGGCTGGAGAAGCTGGAACAGCCAACGCAGACAGGACCAAACCAAAATAACTAAGTAAAGAGAGCATTCTTCCATCTCCCATTCTCCCCTCAGGCCACAGTGCCAGAGGCATCAGGTCCAAGAAGGGGGAGTAGGAGGAAGTCTCGACTCTTCTCCTCCACGCTCTGATGCTGGAGCACGAGAAGGAGGAAGCAGACCGCGCAGCCCGCTTTGGGTCCACGGGCCACAGTTCTGGCTGCCGGCAGGTGCGGGGAAGTGGGCTTGGACATGGGCTTGGACCCGACTGACTCTTGATGGCCACAAGGGCCCCAAAAGCCAGGGGAGCTTTCTGAGATGCCAGTAGGGATTTGCCATTGGTGAGGGGACTCCTCATGGGGGGAAATAAACCCACTGCCCACCCGTGGTCCTCTAGATTCACACTGCTCCATATACCAGGCACGGACGGGAAGAGCTTCAGAGACGGGAAGACAAAATGAATGAAAACCGCCCCCTACAGTCTTCAATACTTAGTTTGCTCTATGGACAGACTTCAGAACAAAGGGAGCGGGGATAAAACCTTTGGAAATGTGGTTCACAGATATTTAATTTCTAAAAATATCTACCAGACTTCTTTCAGGCTGGTCCCTGCCAGACAACTGCAATGCCAACCAAGTTATCTACTGCCCAAGACAAGTCTGAGAACTAGACGGAAAAGTCGATGATGGGGAAGAATATCACACGCTGAAAATGATAGCATTCATGGAAAATTAGAGGCCCTCCCAGGCCCTCAGCACCAGTGAGATTTCCTCAGTGGAAACGTGCTCTGTTGGGCATTGTCCTGAGATAGAAGAAAAAAGGACCAATGAGGCAAGTGATCTGACCTCTCAACAGGATGAGGCTGTCATCGAGAATTTTTTTTTTTAAACGTTTATTTATTTAAGTAATCGCTACACCCAACGTGGGGCTCGAACTCATGACCCCGAGATCAAGAGCCACTCCCTCTAATGACTGAGCCAGCCAGGAGCCCCCGAGAATTTTCTGAGGTCATCTTGAGAACACTGACTGTACCATGCACCTTTCTACCGCTTTCTGAGGCCCTACCCTTCAAATCATTGATGGGGCTTACAAAAGTAAAATTAAAATCTTTGAATCCACGTATTCACCCAAGTCTGGATTCTGAAAATACTGTAACTAAGAGAAGAAAACTGGCCTGGAGTCTAACCTGATGGGATGGCATCACCCTTCCGGGCGGCCCCCTTTCCCTGGCAGTGCCGGACTCGGGCTGCCGAGTGCACGGTTCCCATGCTTGGGTTTTAGAGTCACATGGGCACGAGTTACTTAATCTCTCCAAACAGAAGAAGAGCTCTCGGCGTGATAACTGGCAGAGAAGTGTCCAGTAACCAGCAGTTACTGTTTCATTTTTTTAAGATTTATTTATTTATTTATTTGAGAGAGAGAGAGAGAGAGCACACGTGCAAGTGGCGCTGGGGGGGGGGTGCAGAGGGAGAGGGAGAAGCAGACTGCCTGCTGAGCAGGACCCCGGGATCATGACCTGAGCCGAAGGCAGACACTTAACCGACTGAGCCACCCAGGAGCCCCAACAGTTACTCTTGCTACGGAAAGTGACTCCCCATTCACCTATGAGCCAGCTCGGAAGTCTTTTGTGGTTGACTTTTGGTTTTCCCCCTAGTTGGGGATCATTTTAAGCACTTCCGTGTTATAAACACAAAAGAGTATGAAGTGGGGTACAAATCACATTAATTTTTAGCCTCAAGCACAAAACTTGAGACGCATTTCCACTTCACCATGACCGCTGTGGGCGTTGCCCCCTGCTCCCGTCGGGGAGGCAGCTGTGTGGCTCAAGTTCTTACTCCCTTTCCTCAGCCATTAGGGAGATTTGAGAGACAAGTCTGCAGGGCACACAGAGAGTTCTTGGGATGACCTGTTACCATCGCCTCCATTCAAAGACAAGGAACCAGAGGCACTGAGAGGTCAAGATCATCCGGCTGCAAACCCTTTTGGTCCAACCCAAGGATCTTTCCTTGCTGCAGTGCCTTTCCCTCTGTACTGTGTGGGGATCCTTTGCCACCCCTGCCAGGGCCTGTTCCCAAATTTGTAAGGTCAAAGGTGATCCTTTGGTCAAAATTTACCAAATGCTTCCATTTGCATGTCTGAGATGTTAAACCTCAGCTCCCCCCTTCTCTTGAACATTCATTTCTTTCCTGCAAATAAGCAAAACATAGTCTTTTCCTTGAAATTCTGCATGTTCAGCGGGATATTTTTGGGCACTGAGGTGGATTGTAATGCAAATGCCCTTGATTTCCTTGGGACTCTCTTTCTCTTGTGAATTTCAGTGAGTGATAGGCCCCCTTGAAATAAAAGCGCTTTTGATAGATGAAAATTCCCTTTTTCCTTGTGAAATGTGCTTGGCAGCAGATACTTCCATTTGGTGGCATTTGCTTAATAACACAGTGTCATGCAGGGTTCAGCTGAGCAGACCTGTAAGAGGAAGTAGGACCCAGGGCTGGGACCCAGACAGGGCCCTTGTGAATAGGGTCTGAAGCTAGAAACTGGGTTTTCCCCATCAACCGAGAGCCAGGAACTGGGGTCACCTGGAGGTGATTAAAGGGGTGCAAAGCACACACTTAGGTCCAAGGTCAGCAGAGTGGGGAGAGGGATACGGAAGAGCAGAACCCGGAAGTGGGAGACACCAGGGTAGCTTTATTCTGCTCTCTGCATGGAAGCTGCAAATGTCACAAGAGCCACATTTTACGCCGTACATGCTTCTCTGTCAGAGTCCTTGCTGGAGAGCAACCTGTGGGCTCTCTCCACTGAAGCGCTTGGGGGTGTGAGCAGCTTCGTGTGGTGGTCTTCAGCTCCCCAAAGAAACCTGTTTAGGGTTTGTCACAGGGCCAATGCTTTCCAGCATCATGGGCCTCTCACAAGGTCGTCATAGTCAAGGGACTTGGGGGGACATTGGCCCAGAGAGGAAAAGGCACAGCTGTGTTGAGTGGACACTGCAGGGAGGCAGCTTTCAACTCATTATAAGGAAGAATTCTCTCCTGGTTAACTCCTGCTCATCCATCAAGTCCCCTCCTCCTGGAAGCCCCCCTTCCGTCTGCCCTGAGAATAGATTAGGCGTTTCCTCTGGGCTTCCACGGCTCCTGTCCTTCCCATTTCATAACACTTCACAGGCTGCTCTGTAAGTGACTCAAACACTGGGAGCAATCAGGGACCTAGTGGTCAGGGAAATGTCTGCCTGTCCATCTTTGAATCCCCAGTGCCCAGCACCCTGCCTGAACCTAGTGAATGCTCAGTGCAAGCCTATTGATTTTGAAGTGGTTGAATGTCTGCAATCACTATCCCCCCAACCCTTTTGGTCAGACCTTAGGCTGCCTGGCAGAGTGCAGAGATTTGGTTTTCATGGCTGACTTTGGAACACTGGGGCCTGAAGTTTAATTAAATTTTTTTTAATTTTTAAAAATTAAAAAATGTCCCCCAAATTCATCCTATGAGTATGAAGATTTCTTAGAAGGTTAATTGAGTCAAAAATAGAGAACATCTGTCTTTTACTCCCAGAGAGAAGACAGCATCCCCTCCACAGAGGCAAGTTGCTAATGAACAGAACGCTTAGCTTAGAGAGACCAGGACTCTAATTCTGGCTCCTCCATTAACCTGCTGTGTGACCTTGGGCTAACTGCCTACTCTCTCTGGGCATCCTTCATTTGACAAATATTTATTGCAGTCCTACCACGTTCCCAGCACTTTGAAAGTTACAAAGTAGAGAGAGGTAATTGAACACATTCACAATCCTTGCCCTCTGGGGATTTACAATCTAGTGGAGAGATAGACAATACATCAGCAAATGACCAAAAAATAAATATCTAAATATAAATTGTGATAAGAGCTACAAAGGAACTGAATAATGTAGAGTAACAGAATAATGGAGGTAAGTATGGAAGAAATCTACTTAGATGCCGAAGAGATGATATTTTTAAGTCTTAAGATATTAAGGATACAAAAAAAGCCAATGATGGAATGTTCCAAGCAGATGGGTAATGGCAGGTGCAATGGTCCTGAGGCATACATAATTAAGAAAGAGAGGAGGGGCACCTGGAAGTGTTAGTTGGTTGGGCATCTGGCTCTTGGTTTCAGCTCAAGTCATGATCTCAGGGTCATGAGATCGAGCCCTGAGTCAGGCTCCACACTGGGCGTGGAGTCTGCTTAGGATTCCCTCTCTCTCCCTCTGCCCCTCCCCCCTGCTCTCTCTCTCTAAGGAAAAAAAAAAAAAAAGAGGAGATTGATGGGCCTACAGAATAATGGGTAAGGGGGAATATCCTCATGTTGAAATGAGTGTGGTAATGTTTGCACTAGCTACCTCTCAGGACTTTAATAAGTGCAGGTGGTGGTCAGATTTTTCCCAGTACCAAGCACATAATAGTTGATCCACAAATATCAGTTGAATGAATAAATGAATGATCTCGTGCTTCCTTTGCAAGAATGAAAATATTTGAACTGGCAATTATTGGCCATTCATCAATAATTTTCAAAGGTTGTATTTGGCCTTCAGGATTCCCAGGGATAAGAACAGCTGCTTGAATACAAATCTGTCTATACATTCTCCTAAAAACTTTACAGAACAAAAAGGAGAGCAGATAAAATTACTCTTCTCCCATGTCTATGACATAACCACAAGTCAGAAAATACTGGAAGCTTCAGTTTATTTGTAAGTGGGAAAATAAGCATTTGCATCCAGTAGAGTTGAATCTGAGTCCACAGCAGAGTGTAATTCCAGGCAGAGTCTGCATGGAATAGAGACCAAGGCTGCAAGGTCCTAGAGTGATAGAACCCAGATGACACCAACCAGATCTCACTCCCAGAAAGAGAGGTATTTCTCCATCCTGAGTAAGAAAGCACCACTAAGAATGGGTCTGAGTCCTGGCAGATTAAATATTATCTATGGAAAGTCAAAAGGAGAGATCCATGAAGTGTGGCATCCAGAAGTGGCAGCCTTAAGTGACTGCTTCCAGGAAGAGGAAAGATTCTTGGAAAGGAGAGTATAGCTTGGCTTCATAGTAGTGAAAAGAAAGAAAAAATAACCCAAAATACTCAAACACGACACTATCGAAGAATCAGACTAAGTTAGATAAAAAAGACCCAATTTATTAAAGAATCTGCCTTTATCTGTGGCAACAAAGGAAGGGAAATTTCAAACCCAGAATCCAACAAGCCACTCAAACCCCTCCATCCTCTCTTTAGGCTTACCTGGTAGGAAGGTCCTACCTAAAGAAATAACAATCAACATTTTTTAAAAACCCACAGAATCCACACTAAGTTTAAAAAGAAATTAGAAAATGAGAATCAGAACTTTTTAGCCAATAAACACACACACATAAATACATGACCCAGAGGAAAACTGTAACACAACATTCCGGCAGGAGCTAAATATAATTCAACAAGAAATTTTAGGTATTAAACATCAACATTTTTTGAACAAGTTCAAAACTAGGAAAAGGAATGGTATAAGTAACAGGAAGACAGAAAATGGAAGCTGGCTAAACTCAGGAAATAAATGGAAAGAAAAGTTAAAATCACATGAGGAAAAAAATTAAACTATGAGGTATCCAAGGAAAAACAGACAGAACCAAGTGGATGGAAATGAAGAGAGTCAAGAAAATAAAACCAAGGGGCACCTGGGTGGCTCAGTCAGTTAAGCGACTGCCTTCGGCTCAGGTCATGATCACAGGGTCCTGGGATTGAACCCCGCATCGGGCTCCCTGCTCTGTGGGAAGCCTGCTTCTCCTTCTCCCACTCCCCCTGCTTGTGTTCCTGCTCTCGCTGTCTCTCTCTCTGTCAAATAAATAAATAAAATCTTAAAAAAAAAAAAAAAAGGAAAACCAAAAGAAAGGGTTTTAAGGACCAGAGAGAAAGTGATAGATATAGAACATAAGCAAAGACCAATATGTGTATAATTGGGGTTTTTGAACTAGAAAAGAAAACAATGAACAGAACTCTCCATTAAAACTATAATTCAGGAAAACTTCCTGAAATAAAATAAGACATAAATTTACATATCAAAAAGCCACGCTGCTTGCTTGGGGAAATTGACCCAGAACACTGAACACCAAGTCCTATCTTAATGAAAATATTAGATGTTCAAGTTAAAAGAAAATATCTTCTGAGCCTTCAGACATAGAGAGCAAGGAAAAAAAATAATCTTGGCATCGTATTTCTCAATAAGAACATATAAAACTAGTCATCAACAGAGTAACATATTCAAGAAACTCAAGTATATAAAATCATGGAAGGAAGAAATTTTATATCCAGTCATCTGTTCTTCACTATTAAGATGAAGAAAAATAGTTCTACACATGCAAAGATTCACACAATATTGTATTCATGAGTCTTTCCTGAGGAATCTACCAGAGGAAGAACTTCATCCAACCCAGAGATGATTAGAGAAACACTGGTCAAAAGACTGAGTTCGGTCACAGATCTGTGACTAAAATTTAGATTTCCACAAATGCGGAAAAACAGTATGCAAACATCATCTGTTCTGAGAATGATGAAATTCTATAACTAAAAAGGGGCAAGGAGAGAGGAAAAGCAAAGTAAAATTAGTTCATTATTGCTACATAGTGAATGAATACCATTTAAAGTTAGTACCCAAATAGTAGAAAACACAAGGAAAGAGAGGGGGAGTAAGGGCACTAAATGAAAGCATTAGTGTGGACAAAACCACTAAAACAAAACCACAATCCTTTCTAAACACCAAAAGAAACACAAACACGAAATAAAAGAGAAAAGTTTAAGTAAATAGAGTCCATAGCAAAAGATACATAGTAAATATAAAATAAGACAGAACTGAGTCTAAACTTAAATCCTATCAGTAATGTAGTTAGGCTTAACTCATTGTATTAGTAAGGTTTCTCCAGAGAAACAGACTTAATTGCATGTATGTCAATATAGAGAAAAAGATTTATGACAAGGGATAGGCTCATGTGATCATGGAGGCTGAGAAGTCCTGTGATGATATGCCATTTGCAGGCTGGATACCCAGGAAAGTCGATGGTGTAGTTCCAGTTGGAACCCCACATCCTGAGAACCAAGGGAACCAATGTTGTAAGTCCCAGCCTAGGTCCAAAGGCCCAAGAATTGGAACTTTGATGTCTGAAGGCAGGAGAAGCATGTCTCAGTTCAAGCAGGGAGAGAATTTGCCCTTTATCCACCTTTTTGTTCTCTTCAGGCCCTTAACGGATCGGATGCTGCCCACCTGCATTGGGGAGGGTATCTCCTTTACTCAGTCTACTGACTCAAATACTAATCTCTTCTGGAAAGACCCTCACAGACACATCTAGAAATAATGTTTTACCAGCTCACTGGGCATCCTTTAGCTCGGTCGACAAGTAAAATTAATGATTGATTACAAGTATTTCTATCTTCATCTGTTCAGGTTGCTATAACCTGAATAACAGAGACTAGGTGCCTTTTAAACAACAGAAATGTATTTCTCACAGTTCTAGAGGCTGGGAAGTCCAAGATCAATGCACCAGCAGATTCAGTGACTGGTAAGAGTTTCCTGGTTCATAGATGGCTATTTCTCATTATATCCTCACATGGCAGAAAAGGCAAGGGAGTTCTCAGAGGTCTCCTTTATAAAGACACTGATCCCATTCACAAGAGCTCCACCCTAATCACCTTCCAAAGCGCCCCCCCAATACCATCACATCTGGGATTAAGTTTCAACATGTGGATTTTGAAGGGACACAAGCATTTGGTTTATAGCACTTACCTACTAGAAGAAAAAGATATTCAGATCAGCTTACAAACAAACAGACTTGAAAGTAAGCGATTCAGGAAAGCTAAACACAAAGGATTGGGCCACAGTGTGCCAGGCAAAAAGAAAACGAGTACTCTCATCTAAAACAAGCTAAATAAAATTCAGGCCAAAGAAATTAAGGGAGACGAAGCAGAACATTGATAATGTTACAGACTGCAATTCAAAATGAAGATGTAACTGTTGTGAGTATCACTGCACCAAATAACGCACAGCAATCTCCATAAAGCAGGCACTGTAGGAGATGCAAAGTGAAATGTACAGAAACAACTAATGAAGTGAGATTTTAGCACATCACTCTCACTCCAAGAAAGATGAAGTGGACAAAAGATAAAGATGGATAGAACTCCCAAGCAACATTAATCAATAAAGTCGATCTGATGTGTATCTATCAAAATGTATACCCTGATTGATAACAGAGAATATGCCTTCTTCTCAAGTTCACATGAAACATTCACACAAATGAACAATTCATTAGGTCACAGCAGAGACCTTAGTAAGTTCCATAAAAAATAAAAGCCCACAGGCTAAACAGATAGAGAACTAAGCCATGAGAAATGTGCAGAAAGAACAAATACACAAAATAAGGTTATAATACAAAGAAGAAATAGCTATTGAAACAGAAGAAATTCTTAAGATCTCTTTGTAAGATTGTATGCAAAGAAATTTTAAAGTCTAGATGAAAAAGACAATTTTCTAGGAAAAATGCCATTTACCAAAATTGACACAAATAAAGGTAGCTTATATAGATCAATTTTCACAATAGATAGATAAAGTTATGAAAGAGCTAACTCCATAAAATTTCCAGGCCTGGATGTTGTCTTCCATTGCTTTGAAAATCAGATAATCCCACTGCCATTCAAACTGTTCCAAATAACAGAAAAAAGAATGCAAACTTCTGAATTTTTTGCATAAAGTGAAAATAATACTGATACATAAACCTGACAAATATTGTGCAAGAAATCTGCAGACCAACCTCAACCTTATCAATGACTATACAAAAATCCCAAATAGAATTTTATTAACAGATCCAACAGCACATTTAAAACAATATATATGACCACATTTTATTACAACAATTCAAGGATGGTTCAATATTAGGAAATAAATACAATTCTAAACATTAATAATTCTAATAATAAAAATGATGTGATCACCCCCACAGATGTTCTTCTCAGGTAAGACAACTTACTCCATCCAAAGGTAAAATAAACAGTCAGTGAGCATTTTTCTTTTTTCTAGCATTTTTCTTTTTTCTGGAAAAAGACAACTTGCTTTTTTTTTTTAAAGATTTTATTTATTTATTTGAGAGAGAGAATGAGAGAGAGAGAGCATGAGAGGGGGGAGGGTCAGAGGGAGAAGCAGACTCCCTGCCGAGCAGGGAGCCCGATGCGGGACTCGATCCTGGGACTCCAGGATCATGACCTGAGCCGAAGGCAGTCGCTTAACTAACTGAGCCACCCAGGCGCCCAAGACAACTTGATTTTAAAGTTCATATGGAAACAAGCAAGAGCATCCAGAAAAACACCAAAACCTTAGAGCAATGGCAAGGGGAATTAGTTTTCTTAGATGTGAAAACATGTAAGAAAGCCTCTGAAATTAAAATAACATGGTATTGACACATAATTTTTTTTTTTTAAAGATTTTATTTATTTATTTGACAGAGAGAGAGACAGGGAGAGAGGGAACACAAGCAGGGGGAGTGGGAGCGGGAGAAGCAGGCTTCCCGCGGAGCAGGGAGCCCGATGCGGGGCTCGATCCCAGGACCCTGGGATCATGACCTGAGCCGAAGGGAGACGCTTAATGACTGAGCCACCCAGGCGCCCCTTGACACATAATGTGACAGATACATCAATGGAATGGGATTAAAAGACCAGAAATAGACCCACTGCAAATGGAAAGTTGATGCTATTAAAGAAGGAATCTCATCCTCGGAGAAACAGGGACATTTAAGGTAAATGATATAAGACAACTGGACAGTCACTTGGGAACACATAAAATTGGATTCTCACATCATACCCAGATGAATTCATGGGTGGTTGGAGAAGTGGATGGAAGGATAAGTATGTGATTAAGCAAATATAGTAAAATGGGAGTGGTAGAATCTAGGTGCTATGTAATGGGTGTTCACTGGAAGAATGTTTCAAATTTTCCAGATGCTTAAAATTTTCATAATATATGTTAGGGGGAAATGGGGGAGCTTTTTATTTTTTATTTATTTTTTTAAAAGATTTTATTTATTTATTTGACAGAGAGAGACACAGCGAGAGAGGGAACACAAGCAGGGGGAGTGGGAGAGGGAGAAGCAGGCGTCCCGCCGAGCAGGGAGCTCAATGCGGGGCTTGATCCCAGGACCCTGGGATCATGACCTGAGCCAAAGGCAGAGGCTTAACGACTGAGCCACCTAGGCGCCCCGGGGGAACTTTTTTTTAAAGGCACAGGAGTTGACTTGAAGGGGCTCCCATTTGCCAAATTAGGACAATGCAAGCATTAAAACCAATAATGAAAGTAATGGATTATAACAGAATGCATGAGTTTAAAAATCCATGAATCCTTAGTGAATCTGGAGAGAGAGAGACTCAGGTGCCAACACTGAATGTGACAATTACTCCAATTCCTTACTTTGAAACTTGGTATTAAAAGGGAAAGCATTAAGCCCTACTTGATCATTTCAGGAAGATCTATAGTCTATGCCAACTAGTTCATGGAAAATAAAAGGGGTAGAGGAAAAAGTTAAGTTATACTGGAAGGAAACAATAAGAAAGCTTCAAAATGCAGCATATTCTACAAGACAGAGGCCACGGATTTCCAAAAGTCAATAAAGGCCTGTGTGTGAGAGACATTTTAGATTAAAAGAGAAAGCAGAGCTGTAATAGTCAAATGCAGTATATGAATTTTGATTGGTTCTTGGTTGAGGGGAAACTATAAAAGATACTTTGGGGACAACTGGGGAATTTTAATGAGGACTGGATATTGGATTACAATATAAAATTAGTATTAATGTTCTTGGATGCAAAATGGCATTTGGTTATAGATTTCTTATTTTTAGGATATATGAGGGATAGAGAATCATTTTGTCTTCTACCTCCTTCAAGTGCTGCAGCCAAAAAAAAAAAAAAAAGACAGATGTCTATATAGATCTAGATAGATAAATAGATATGTAAGTAATGGATGGATGGGTGTATAGATAGAGCTAGGTCTATAGACAAAGTATATATAGCCAGATGTTAACAACTATTGAATCTAAGTCATGAATATGCAGGTGTTTCGAACACACCTATAGACTTAGATACATAAATATTGCCTAAAACTCAGATTTCGTGGTTATTGACGTCCTACTATGTGCCAGGCCCACTGCTTGGCACTCTTACATATATACATTTGTACTTAATCCTCATTAATGCCCTATTAGGTAGGCATTTCTCAATTTTTTAAAAAAGATTTTTAAGATTTTATTTATTTATTTGACAGAGAGAGACACAGCAAGAGAGGGAACACAAGAAGGGGGAGTGGCAGAGGGAGAAGCAGGCTCCCGGAAGAGCAGGGAGCCCGATGCGGGGCTCGATCCCAGGACCCCAGGATCATGACCTGAGCTGAAGGCAGACGCTTAATGAATGAGCCACCCAGGCGCCCCAGCATTTCTCTATTTTATGAATAAATAAATGGAACTACCAATTCTTCATTAGTGTCAAAAGTGTAACTCAAACCCACATCTGTCTGACCTCAAGTCCAACGTTTATTAAACTGCAGCCTTATCTACAAAGGAACCAGGCAAAGTTAGGAAGGCAGAAACTTAAACACAACTTGTGAGAATCATATAGAAAATATTAAATTAAAATATTAAATTAAGATATTAAATTAAAATATTAAATTAAAATCACTCCAAGTCTCTTCCAAGTATTCTTCCAGGTATTCCCAACAGAGGGCATGGAGCAAACAGAGGCAAGAGGACTGGAAATGGAGTATGCTCTAGAACAGCATCTGTTCCTGGCTTTGGGAGTGTGTTGGAAGAGAGAAGCTGAGCTAGAAAGGGTAATTGGGCCAAGTCATGGCAGGTCTTGAACGCCATGGTGAGAATCATGGGCTTTCTTTGGTTGCCAATAGGGAGCCATGGAAGGTTTGTATACAGGCGAAGGACATGACCAGACAGTGATGTGTTCACTGCTTTCTTCCTCCCCAGGGGGAGACCATACTAAAACAAACACAAACAAACGGAATCTAAGAAGGAATTGGAACAAATTTTTGATGTTTTATTTATGAACTGAGCATTGGTCAAGTGAAGAAAAAAAAAAACACCTTAACAAGATTAAAAATTGATGTACGAAGAACTACTCAGTCGCTTGTAATAGCCCTTAGTAGAGAGGGAAAAATGAAAAGCTATTTCATAAAAGATTGAAACTCCAGGGTACTCAAGGTTTAAGTGCAGGCAGAAAGCTCTCTTGGCACCATGGCTCTTAAGTAAATGGAGTGTTTCTGGGATGGGAAGGCTTCATGGGGAGTAGACATTTTCTGTGCTGGTTGGGGCCCTGGCCATTGTCCCAGGTCATCCGGAGCCACCAAGCCTGGGGAGGACCCTCCTACCCTCTCACCACACCACTGGGCCAGAGGCCAAGGTGGGGAGTCCTTCAGACTTGGAAAGGCTAAAAAGGTCCAGCACCCTCCATCTGGTTCTTTGAATCCACCCTCATCATCGCCATCAAGGGATTACCTGCATTTTCTTCTCAAACAAGCAAACAAAGCATTTATTGTTCATTTATTTCTGACCACAAAACTAACACATGTTCACTGGTAATTTGGAAAACATGAAAAGGTACAAAGAAGAAAATAAAAGTCACTTATCACTTTACCATCCAGAAACAGCTGGTTATATACATCTAACAAGATGTAATGCTACTGAATATGCTATTTTGTAATGTGCTGTCTTCACCTAATAATATAAAATTTTACTCATGTAAATGAATAATCCTCTATGGTACCATTTAAAATCACAATTTTACGTGTGCCTGGGTGGCTCAGTCAGTTGAGCATCCAACTTTTGATTTCGGCTCAGGTCATGATCTCAGGGGTCATGAGCTCGAGCCCTGCATCAGGCTCTGCGCTCAGCATGGACTCTGCTTCAGATTCTCTTTCCCTCTCCCTCTGCCCCTCCTGCTCATGCTCTCTCTCTCTCTCAAATAAATAAATAAATCTTAAAAAAAAGAATAAAAAGAAGAAAATCACAATTTTACTAATGCCCTTTTGCTGGACGTTTGTTTCCAAATTAAAAAAAAAATAATTACAGGTCACCCTTGAACAGCATGGGGGTTAGAGGCACCAACCCACCATGCAGTCAAAAATCCAAGTATAATTTTTACTTCCACCAAGACGTAACTACTAATAGCCTACTGTTGACCAGAAGCCTTACTGATAACATTGGCAGTCAATTAATGCATTTTTTGAATGTTCTGTGTATTATATACTGTATTCTAATAAACTAAGGTAGAGAAAAGGAAATGTTAACAAAATCATAAAGAAGAGAAAATACATTCATACTACTGTACTGTATTTATCAAACAAAATCCGCATCTAAGTGTACCCACAGTTCAGACCCATGTTGTTCAAGGGCCAACTGTATAGACACCCTTGAACACAAGTCTTTTTGTGCATTCTGGTTAATCCATAGAAAAATAACTTTTCAAGATGTAAAAGCCCACGGTTTTCCCTCTCTGTGAGTCGTGGCGTCCTGTCACTCCCCACCTATTAAATCAACGGCCTTGTGGTTTCAGTGGGAGGCCCAGGTGCCACCCAGAGTGTAGGTCAAGGATATCATTGCCCAACTTCAAATCAAACTAGAGTTTTGAGGCAAGATAGTAGCCTTGAAAGATAGGCTTTGTTGAGAAAGATTAAAGTCTTTACATTCTAAATGTTTCTTTACTATCAAGAAGAGAGCCCAGAGGTGTGAGATTATTGAATTGTTTCATAATCCTCTCATAGAAGACAATGGGTATCAATGAGGTAGGTTCCCATCAGAGGGAAAGGGGAAGGGGAGGAAAGAAGTGGAGAGAGAAGGAATTATACGGACTATGGATGAGAGACTTAAGTGTCCTGGCTCCATTTAGCCTACAGGATGAACTACAGAATCTAGTATTGGGGCCAAAATGCAGGGGATGTAGTACCAGGTAGAGCCATTGGAGTGGGGACTTGGTTAACAGGGGAAAATGGCAGAACTTCCTGGGAACAACCATGAAGCATTTCCAGAACACTGTCCTCTGTAATGAAGTGCCTTGTCCTTCCTGTTCTTGAAGTCACTGTCTTAGCTCTTTTCTTTTTGAGATTTAATTGACATGTAACACTGTGTAAATTTAAGGTGTGTATATATTGATTTGACACATCTGTACTGCAATATGATTGTCATCATGGTGTAGCTAACACCTCTAGGTGAATCTCGTAATTATTATTTCTTTTAGTCCTTAGCTGTTAAGGTGCCCGGTTGGATGTAATTCAGGGCCTGAATTCTCAACACTGGAAATGCATTCACCACTTACCAATGGGGACTTGGATGCGTTCCTTGCCACTGGACACGACCATGGGAAAGAATAGAGAGAAGCAGCTTTTTCTTGACCAGTGACGAGAAACTCCCTGCCCCCCCCAGAGAAACGTACTTCATCTTTGCTTATAACAAAATGTTCTTGCTTAACGTTAATGGGCTCTCCATCATTGCCCTATCCCTGTGTTCTAGATAAAGTTTCACAAGTATGGTTTATCTCTTACTTCAGCTCCATTCAATTGGTGGGGAGAGTTTGAGGCACTGTATTGAGAAGGATTCTCAGGTTTGGTGTGGCTCTCTAGGAAAATGTCCATGATCAATTAGTGTTGTTTGTCACAGACTTGAGATGGGTGTGGTGGCACTGGGGCCAGTTATCTGCAATCCCTTTTCTAAAGCCAATAAAATAAAAATAATCTGGCGTTTACACACTAGTCCTGCAGTTATGGAAGACTGCCCTTACTTTCATTCTGCCTTCTCTTCTCCAGGTTCAACATCCCGGGATTTTCCCTTGTCCCCTCAGTGACATGGTTTCCAGACTCCTTGTTAGTACTGGGCAGTTTATTTTTGCCGCCCACCGCCCCCCCCCCGGGCCATAAAATGGGACACACAGAAACAAACATATTCAAGGCTTAATACAGAGACTCTTCACACACTCACTGAGCATTTACAAGTACCCGCCATGTTCCAGATTCTCCCGTTGGCACAGTGTGAACAAAGAGACGGCTGCCCTGACCTGTTTCTACGTGGTGTGACCAGGGAGGGTTGCAAGAGATGACCACCTGCCCTACTTTGGTCACGAGGAGTCTGCTAAAAGATCTGGAATCACCATCTGCTGACACCCCTAAGGTCTTTGCATGCCTGCTACTGTGGAGCTCCATCACCCTGACTAGGGGCCTCTACACTGGGGTTGGAACTCGGGACAGGACGTCCCTTCTGTCTCTGTCCATTCCATCTGACTCGGTTTGAGCCATCTCTCCTGGCTGTTGAGGTTTCTCTGACTCAACCCTGCCACTCCTCATGTGTGTTCTCAGGCCAGTCCTCATGGAAACAAAGGGGCCCAATGGGGCTCCAGCTTCCAACAAGATGGAAAAGCAAAGCCAGCCCCACCACCACAGGGCCTCACTGCAGAGCGTACGCTTCGTCATCCCCGGCCAACCGTCTCTCGCACTGGGTTCCTCCCTCAGTGTCCAGCGAAGTTGGGAACACACAAGCATGTGATACATTCCACACTCATCGAAGAGTTATTGCACATCTGCTTTGTGCCAGGCGTACGTGTGGGTGTACAAAGATCCTAGCCCTTGCGGAGCTTACATTCCAGTGGGGGTGGCGGGGTGGGGAGACAGGCAAGAAAGTTAGTAAAGCATATAGTGGGTTAGAAGCCAATAAGGACATGAGGAAAGAAAATGTAGTTTGGAAACGGGCATGCCGATGGATGGATTGCAGCATTCAATATGGTGGTCAGGTGGGCATTACTGAGAAGGTGACACTGGAGTGAAGGCTTGAAAGAGGTGAGGGCGTGAGCCACGCAGATCTATGGGTGAAAGGCAGAGGAAAACGGCAAGGTCAATGTGGCTGAAGCAAAGCAAGTGTCACAGAGGAGGCTGGTAGATCGGGTCAGGAAGGCAATGGGGGCCGATCATGGAGGGTGTGTGGTCCATGTGAGGATCTGGTTTCTTCCTGGGGTGAGATGGGCAGCCATTCTGGGAGTGCTGGGATCTGCCCGTACGTGTATAAGGGGCAAAGGTGGAAGAGGAGACTAAGTCAGGGAGACCGGAAATGGAGCCCAGAGACAGGCTTGAGGTGTCCAAGGTCACACAGAAAGTAGGGGAAAGAAGCAGGAAGAGGACCAGTTCTCCCTAGTGCTGCTGCCCAGGGCTCTTCACTCCACCCCCCCACCCCGCTACACCAGGCGCCCCCCTGGCCGACAGTCCAACAGTCCAGCCGGTCAGAGGATCCTCAAGCCAGTCCCCAAGCCCCGAGTGAGGCTTTCATGAAGACATGGCGAGAGCAGCTCTGTGATTACAGCCTTAATTTTGCTCTGATTCAACACAGCTCTCCCCTCCGGCATGATTAGTCAGGTACCATTACCATTTTGTAATGAGATTAATGAGAGAATTCATTCAGAAGTCATTATCTTACCTAATAATGACCTTACTGATTGCTGTATCTCCTTCAACTAGGTTACTGATTTTGATGAAAATATAATAAATATAGCTTGCAGCACCTGGAAATTTGTTCTCTGCCTGGAATAGTTCTGAGGTGAAGACTTATTTTTAAGAATTTCTTGAAAGTGATTAAATATTTTGGTTCTCCTGAGGCGGTATTTCTGTGTTTTCACAGATGACATTTTTGAAATGTATGAAATATTTGATGATAAAATATTTAATAAGCCTGGCGTTCATATTTTTCAGACATCTGTTTCTACTTTGAGACTGTCTGAATGTGATTTTACATGAAATTTCTATTTGCATGTTGTGTTGGTTTAAGAAAAGGCTGTGCAATGCATGACATATGCGTCTCATAAAATAATGAATGCCCGCGCCTTGCAGTCCAGAGATATTGTACAAGAAGCATTGTGGTCTGCATATTAAAATGCATCTAAGCAAATCATTAAATAAAAACAGAACCATTTCCGGGGGGGTGATAACGCAACTCAACTCTGATTAATGGAGAACCTACTAGGTACGAAGGTATTCTAGAGAATAAGGGATTAATTGACATGAGTTTTATCCTCAAGATTCAGGTTGAGTAAAGGTATCTTGAGCTCCTACACAGCACCTGCTGTTTTTAGATGCATCACTTCATTTATGAGATAGAGTGGTATAAGGACTTAGGTTTCTGGACTCAAATACAAGGGTTTTGAAGGCTGCTTTATTTCTTGGTCATCATGTCACCTTGGGCAAGTCACTTCTCAGTGCCTCAGTTTCAAGAACTGTAAAATGGGGTCAGTAACAAACTCCTCGGTTTATTGTAAGGATGAATAACAGAATGAGAAAACAGATTCTAAGGGGTTAAAAGACTTTCTCAAAATCACAAGTCTAGCTGGTAGTGAAGCTGGGAGTCCCGGCCCCTCAGACTTCAAGCTTCAAGGCCATTCTATTGCGACATCCTGTCTCTTATCCCTGAAGTTCAACCTTGCTGTGAAAACAAAACAAATTTCAATTTTGGGACTTGGTGAAAGCTCTTATACGATTTTCATAAATCTAAATAGTTGTTGTATGATACCTACTCCACTCCCTGTTCATCTTAATCTATGTGTCACCTGTAAAGATGGATGAATAATTTGGAAGCTTGATTGATGTGGGTTTTGCCTTATGACTTTCCTCGAAGTTAATGGGAGCCATGCGGTCCCAGATCCATGAATCACCACAGCTGGAAATGCTCCATTAGAAGGAAAGAGGACAGAAGATCAGAATGCTGGGGAAACAGCCACACTCGGGGCTAAAAAACTCAGGGTAATAAAACTTGGCATTTGGAAGTATGGTAGGGGTGCAGCAAGCACTGGACCTGGAGTCAGATCTGGTCCCGACTGTGCCACCATTCTTGCTGTGGAATCCTGAATGCAAGTCATTTCTCCTCCTTGAGCCTCGGGTTCCTCAGCTTCCCCCACAGGACTGAGGAATTATAACATCACCGACTGTGATCGAGGGCCTCCCGTGTGTCAGGCTTATTCTGCGTGCCTCACATACATTATCTCATTCGATCTCCACAAGGACCTTCTGAAGCATCATTAGCCACATTTTGCAGATGATGAATTGGAAGCACAGAGAGGTTAAGTAACTTGCCCAAGGCCGCTCAGCTCAAAAGTAGCAGGGGCAGGATTTGAATATAGGTGGGCGGACTCTGGAGCCCTGGCCCATAGCCTCTACCTATACTGTCTTGTGGGTATTAAAGTGCTTCGTGCACATGTGAGGTCTGCCGTTACCATTAGCTATGGTATCCTGATTCAGGATCTTAATGAAAAGGGGGGCTCAAAGAAAATGAAAAGAAATGACTTTGTGTAACAGGGAAAGACAACTCAGGGAACAAGAGTGGCATACACAAACATCAACATGTTGCTGCCTGGTTGTCCAGCTAGGGAAAGAGAATCGGACAAGATGGAGCAAAGTCTGGGAGAACGGCCCCGCAGGAAAAATGTATGAAAATAAGGAAGAGTCAAAGCTCTACATAGATAGAGATCCGCCTCCATCCTTGAGTTTATCTGCCCATACCCCCTATGCAAAACCGAATGGGAAAACTTCTGGATGGCACGAGCAAGAAAAGTGTTGCTATTCGAAACCTGCTAGGTGAACCAATAGTGACATTACTCAGAGCTGGTTGGAAATGCAGACTCTCAGGCCCCAGGCCCAAGGCCCACTGCATCAGAATCTGCATTTTCACGAGACACCCAGGTGATTCCTTCACACACTGCAGCCGGAGAGGCCCTACTCTAAAGCCCCATGTTGGCAATTCGGGCGGGATCAGGCTGCCGATCCAGAGGTGGAAATTGTGACCCAGGAAAGCAGGCTCTGTTTGAGAGATGCCTAGTTTATGTTTTCTCAAAGGCAAAGGACACCAAGTCATGGAAATTAAGCCACAGAGAGTAGACACACACATGGGGCTGAGGCTCGGGTAAGCTCCGGCATTTTTATCGGGGTGATTAGTCTGAGTGCAGTAGCCCAGTAGGAATCAGACTGAGGGGGGTCTCATCTAGACCCTGACACCGCTGCCCTGTGAAACTTCGGAAAAAGCCAGATTACGGAGTGGACAGCTGGACAAGTGCCCAGGGCACAAATCCATGAGGGAAGCTAACGGATCGCTAGAATAAATGGATGAGATAGAACAGGGTTCCGCTTCCACCAAAGTACACAGCGCCCTCCAGTGGAAAAGAAAGATAAAGCGTTCTTCCCAAGCGCGGGCGTCTTCAGGGGACGACAGGTCACGGCCGCCCGCGATTCTGTAAAACTCTGTTCCACGGAGCTGGGCTGTTTACTGGGAACAAGTGGCTTGTTTCAGTCTCTAAATATAAAACCCTCTAAGATATCCGCCAGAGAGTTGTACAGTTCAGCAAATTACAAAAGAAAACGGAAACGTGTAAGAACCACAAGATAGTGGGAATGTTTGGCAGGTGTTTCTTAGAACGTTGATACCACTTCTGCCCAAGGAGGCAAATTAGCAAGGGAATTTCTTTTTCTGCACCATTTCTGCATAGTCTCTCCTTGCCCTCTTGATAAAGATGCTCGACAACTATTTAAGGACATTCGTTTGAAAGGTTACCAACCAACCCAGCAGCCTGAGCCACTCATGGACTTTAATCCCGCTGTGCCCCACCCAGTCCTTCCCTCCACACGGGTAGTAGGAGGCTCAAGGGAAAACGTGGATTTCAAAATAGTAGGCAAAATGCCTCACACCTTCAAATCCAACACAGGAACATCCCGTGGAAAAAGAGTCGAGAATGTCCCCGGGGCAGCATCACTGGCAGTTGTTCTTCAGTGAACTGTCCTGGCAAAGAAACTTGGCTGAACGCGGGACTGGGACAAAGCAGCAACAAGCATGAGCCAAAACACCCAGGCCTTTAGACCAAACTGCCACGAGGCTTTCAATAAATACTTGCTTAGCAGTGCAGGGAATGGGGAGATATTTTATTTAACATCTCCCTCAAAGTGCTTACAAGCTACTGGAGCTAGTGACGAAAAGCCAGAGTCTGGAACTAGACAGACTTGGTTGCAAAATTCCCTGCCACCTAATTCCTACGTGAGCCTCGCAAGTCACGGTGCTTCTCACAGTGCTGGCTTCCTGGTCTATAACGTGGCAAAACAGTGCCTCTCGTTAGGGATTGCTTTGGGGAAACCTTCATTCCCCTTCCCTCACATTCCCATGGGGATGGACCACCGGGGGAGCAACGCTCTGGCCTCTTGCCCCACACCTTCCCCTCTCGGCCCCGCGGAGGAAGAATGAGCTACTGGACGTGGAGCCTTTGGACCACACTTCTCAGTGGCTGGAGCTAATTCATTAAATGGCTGTGAGACTGGGGCATGTTTTCTCGTCTTGTTCCCCTGTTCCACACTAGTGCAAGGCTGGAATGCTGAATATGTGGGTGACTCTGAAGTCCAAACTTACCCCCTGGTGGGCTGTTCAAGGTCCATAGGGGCAAGTGGAGTGCAGAGAGCCCTTTGACCACAGATATGAAGCCACGCTGTCCGGCTTATCAATAAAAAGCTCACATTGCTCTCCCATTCACCAGTCTCCTGGATCCTATTTCCATTTGATCCTCATTTTGGAAGGGAAAGAGAGAAGTATTTTTATTGAACCCCTAAAATCCCACTAAGGACATCATGGGAAGAAAACGAGATACCTATATAAAGTATCTGCTTTTAATAGGCATCAAGAAAAGATTACTGTGGTCATTTTGGCCCAGCTAGTAGCTCACAGAGGAGGCTTTTTATTTACATCTGAGGAAGATTAGCATTACCATATAGGATTCCATGAGGAGATCGAGCATATAAATTGAGCCTCGAGAGATGAGAGATGTCAGGGCATTTAGACAGAAGACTTATAGGAGTAAAGCCATGGATGCTTTGTTTCCTCAACAGGCCTTGTCATCTGTCCGTCTTTGATGTCACCTTCTCCCTTATTGGACTTCCTTATGGTCAAGTCCATCTTCATCCACCCTGGCTGGTCTTTCTGTTCTCACAGCCATCATCCGCAGCCAGCCGTTCTCCCATATCAGCTCTCCCCTTTCCCCCCATGGTGATAGAGCCTTCCCTGCCTCCCTTGCAGCTGGCTGTGACCACGTGAGTCAGTTCTGGCTAATGGGATGTGAGAGAAAGTGATGTATGCAACTTCTTGGCCATGCCCTTGAAACGGGAAGACCTGCCCTACCTGCTCACCTCCATTTTGGAGGGCTCATCCCGGCTCTTCTTCTTGCTCTTCCTCCTCTTCCCCACCGCCCCCCCCCCCGAACAGTGACAGAGAGCCATCTTGAACAGTGAGGACAAAGGATGTGTCTTCAAGATATAGAAAAATCTAGAAGGAATCTGCACTACAGACAACTTTGTAAATCAGAGCCTCTGTGCCAATGAGGTCTTTTAGGTGTAAAACCTGCTAACTACTATCTGATGTAAGCTACTGTTATTTGGTCTGTCCATATACTGCTAAAATGATCCTATTATTAGCTGCCTATGACAAAATATATGGGAAAGGCTTCCAGGAGGAGGGAAGAGCAGGGATGTATCTCTAGGTAGAGGACACAGCATAAATACAGGTCTGGAAGCTGGAAGAATTCTCAGACCTGCAAGTAGCTGGGTGTGTCTGGGGTCCAGTTCAGGGTAGAAGAAGAATGGATAAGGATAAGGCAAAAGAGGCTAGCAGAGTCCAGAGCAAGCAGGGCCCTTTATGGACTTGACAGATTTGGATGGTACGCTGAAATCATGGAAGTGTTTAGACAAGTGAATTCACTTGTTAAGTGAAGTATAAAGACAATGCTGTCCCAATATGCAGGGAGTTGGAAGAGTCAGATTGGAGCCTCCATCAGGGGTCTCCTTCTCCCCAGGACAGAATTGCCCACCTGCCCCAGGAGACACATCCCACCATCTTCTCCAAGATCCATCCCTTCACAAGAGAGAACCTACAGATCAAAGAGGAGGTTTGATTTCAGCTGCTTATTAAAAAGAGGTTTCTCCGGAACTATGTCTGCCATTCCTCTATGTCTCAACACTAAAATAAATGAATTTCTGGACCCTTCAGAGCTATATCCCTAGCCGACTATTATTATTTTCATTTCTAGAACACGGACAGATGGGTTGATCCATAAAAGCCAACAGGAAATGTTCAAATAAAGCCATTCATTGTTTCCTCATTGTTGGGCCTTCCATCACATGGAGCAGTTTGTTCTTCAACCTTCAGCTGTCACCAGAGGCACCCGATCCTCAGGCCTACTACCCAGAAACCACTTCCCTGACGGTCGTCAGCCCAGCATGGACCACAGTGTATTTAATTCCTCTCCCCCTCTCCTAGAGAAGGAATGGTATCTTTTTGCTGCTGGAATCCCCTCAGTGCCTAGGACAACAAGTTGCACCCCATAGAAATTCGATAAAACTTGGTCAAATTGGATCAGGCTAATCTATGCCTTAAACTTTTAGCTCGTGAAGTTTTCTCCAACTGGGCATTACAGTTTTTCATCCAGGTTCATATATATGTCTACAAATATCATAATTGGATGGAATCATGGTTTTTCTGGGAACTAATTCTATCCTCCACAGAGCCACTTCTTCACCCTCATAAAACATGCTTGACAAAAGAAAAGGAAAAGTTCCTTGTTATGGTGATTGGTGCCTTATTTCTGTGTTTTCCTAGAAAGCAAAATTAAGATAGATGCTTGGTATATTTATACAATTTTGAAAGCAGCAACAGTAGTTTTGTCAAAGAAACAGACTTGTTTCTTGGTCAAAGAAACAGACCGGGGGCAGTGTGCGGGCATGCCATAAATAGGTATTGTCATTTTTAATCATTTTAGGCTAATTTCCTCATCTATCAGGGCAGAGAGTCAATAGATACTGTCTCGGGTTGAAAAATAGTTTAAAATTTTAAATGATGGCAGACCTTTCACAATGTCGAGTCGAGATGACATTGTTCATTATGCCTCGTCTACCCCCGACACCCCTCAGCCCTCTTGCTCCTAACCCACAGTGACAATAAATAAGGAGAGAAAATTAAAAAGACATTGTCCTGCTCAAACACAAGAAGCATCTCCATAGATGAGAAATGAAAAGTGGGAGAGAGGGCTGTAATATGAACCTCCAGGGCTCTAGGTTGGGAAGCGAGCAGAGGGAGAGGGAATTTGGCTCCTAGGATGGGGGCAGGTGTAACAGCCTCCAACAGGGGATGGGGCACTGGAACCACATCAAGGGTTTGACTGGGTACCCTCCCCTCTTGAAAGGAAGGGGCCAAAGTCTTTGGATGGCTTCCAGGGATTACATCTCATATGAAACTACAAGCTTAGGGAGAAAGAGGAAGGACAGAGCCTTACAACAGGACCTCAATCAAGCTGCGGACTCAGTGAGATCTGCCATATGCCCAGAGTCACGTCTGTGCTAGAGCCCCGGGCTGCTAATGCAAGAGCTCATTCTGAACTAAGGGTCCCAAGGAGTTGGGTAGAGAGCGCCACATACCTGCCAGGCAGGGAGGAATGCAGGGAGAGAAAAAGAGCTCTCCTACTTAAGATGAGCCTAGAAACCAAAATTCAAAAACCAGATGAACAAGTAGTATCGGTGAAAATGGCAGAGTAAGGACTTCCAAAAATTCTCTTTCATAAAAACAAGAAAACTGAAAAAAATTTCAGAATCAACTTTTTCAGAACTCTGGAAGTGAATCAAAGGCTTGCAGCAAGCCGAGGAACATTTCTTCAAGAAAAACAGCTAAATGTTGGTAAGGTCAGCAAGGGTTGTGGCATTTTAATTTGTCCTATTCCTGTCTCACGCTACCCGGTTCGATGGTAGCCCTGAAAATCAGCACCCCAACATCACGGTAAAAGCCAGTACCCTGATGGCCACCCTCTGGTGGAGCAGAACAGAGTTGAAGCTCCTTCAAATTCCAGAGACTTGGGGCACCTGGGTGGCTCAGTCGGTGAAGCATCTGCCTTTGGCTCAGGCCATGATCTCAGGGTCCTGGGATCGAGGCCCAAGTCAGGCTCCCTGCTCAACGGGGAGCCTGCTTCTCCCTCTCCCTCTCCCTCTGTGCTCTCTCTCTCACTCTCTCTCGCCATCTCTCTCTCAAATAAATAAAAATCTTTAAAAAAAACAAAAAACACAAATTCCAGAGACTTATCGTTCTTTGACCTGTTTCATGGTGACCTGAAGGACCCCACTTAAAATGCAGTCTTGGGGTGACTGGGTGGCTCAGTCGGTTGAGCGTCTGCCTTCAGCTCACAGGGTCCTGGGATCGATCCCCACATCGGGCTCCCTGCTCAGTGGGGAGTCTGCTTCTCCCTCTCCCTCTGCCCCTCCCCCTGCTCGTGCTCTCTCTCTCAAATAAAATCTTTTAAAAAATACATATATATATATATATATTTTTTTTTTTTTTTTTTAAAGGCTGTCTTTATATGACCTGACTCACAGCTCACACAGTGCTGAGGATAGCCACCAACCTAGATTTCTCTACCCTGCTGAGCCATCATTCCAGAGGGAGGGCAAAAGACAGATGTTTTCCCCAGATGTACCATTTACTACCCACTGACCTTTGCAGCAAGAAGAAGTGTGAAATTGAAGAGAAGAGGAGAATGCAAAGAAAATGATGAACATAAGAGTTGATAAAATATGGTAGCAAATTTAATTATTGAGGGAATAATAACCATCATGCCATTTCCTGTATTTTGACGGAAGAGAAACTGAAGACCCAGACTATGGTCACAAGGAAGATTGGTTAATGAATGTGAGAAAAAGTGTGCCAACATCCTCAACCTACTCTACAGAGTAGTAAACATACTGAGTAACTTCAGATTGCATTAGAGTAACTAGTCATTGAATACACACATTCATTTAAAGATAACCACCAAAGGAATATAAATAAAATCTAAGCTTCCTAATCAGCCAGGACAAAAAGGAGGAAGATATACAGAAAACTTTATTAGTTCAACAGAAGGCAGGAAAGAAGAAAAAGAAACAAAGAAAAATAATAAAAATGTTTAAAGACGGAAATAAATCCAAAAACTGGGGATCGAATAAGTATAAAAAGGGTAAACTGACATTAACACCAGAGACTATCAGATTTCACTGAGAGAAAAATAACAGTGGTTTTGACCACTTAAAGTTTTTCATACCATTCATCCCTTAACTTTATTATTTTTTTTAAGATTTTATTTATTTATTTGTCAGAGAGAACAAGCAGGGGGAGCAGCAGGCAGAGGGAGAAGCAGACTCCCCGTGGAGCAGGGAGCCCGATGCGGGACTCAATCTCAGGACCGTGGGATCATGACCTGAGCTGAAGGCAGATGCTTAACCCACTGAGCCACCCAGGCGTCCTGCATCCCTTAATTTTAGATGAATCTTCAGCAACCAATATTGCTTTTTTGCATAAATGTTTATTTGAAGTCTCACTCTGTTTCTTTCTCTGTTGTTAAATTTAAGCATAATTAAATTCAATGATTTCAATTTTAAACTAGCATGGACATTATAAAATTCTCATGAGATTATTTCTTTCTTTTTTCTCTTTCTCCCCCATGTCTTCCCTCCTTTCTTTCTGGGCATATCCATAGGCGGAGGTTGACATGGTCAGAAGTAACCATATGCTGCCTGGTCTTGTGGGAAGCTGTGACGTTTGCACTGGGCCAATCTTGAAGTAAGACCCAAACATACTTTGGGTCTATCATTAAGAATTCCACTTATTCCAGGGGCGCCTGAGTGGCTCAGTCGTTAAGTGTCTGCCTTTGGCTCAGGTCATGATCCCAGGGTCCTGGGATCGAGCCCGCATCAGGCTCCCTGCCCTTCAGGGAGCCTGCTTCTCCCTCTCCCACTCTCCCTGTTTGTGTTCCCTCTCTCGCTGTGTCTCTCTCTGTCAAATAAATAAAATCTTAAAAAAAAGAATTCCACTCATTCCAGAGGCACCTGGGTGGCTAAGTTGGTTAAGCATCTGCCTTCCGCTCAGGTCATGATCCCGGGGTCCTGGGGCTCCCTGCTCAGCAGAGAGCCTGCTTGTCCCTCTCCCTCTGCTGCTCCCCCTGCTTGTGCTCTCTCTCTCTCTCTGTCAAATAAATAAATAAAATCTTAAAAAAAAAAAAAAAAGAATTCCATTCATTCCAAAGGATTTGTGAGCTGAGTCGATGTTGCTGGCGATATGATAGGAGAAATAGAGACAGTGCTCACTGCACACAATTAGCGCAAACAGTTCAATGAATCCCCATCAGATACCCCCCAGTCAAGTCCTCCTAAGGCACCATGGTCAACTAGGAAGGACCACTATTTCCCTGGACCCTTCCCTTCTCTCTCAATCTTCTCAGCCTCTGACTTTAGCTCCCTGCCTCCTGTAATCCTCAGCCTCTTTCCCTTTCTCATGCAGGGCAGCCCAGCTTTGCTGCAGCCCCTCCTCTTATTACCCGTACCCATCACCCCACTTAGCCAAGTTACTAAGGACGCTCTGCTCCCGCTCCCGCTCCCGGTACCAGGATGCCTTCTCATTAGAAAGTAGCAAGGACTATGAATACCGATTAACTAACTCTTTCCTTTCACATAAGAATTGGCCTAAGTGATTATCAACAGTAGCCAAACTATGGAGAGAGCCCAAATCCATCCGCTGATGAATGGATAAAGAAGATGTGCTATATAAATACACCATGGAATATCACTCAGCCATCAAAAAGAATGAATTCTTGCCATTTGCAACGACTCGGATGGAGCTAGAGAGGCTAATGCTGAGTGAAGTACGTCAGTCAAAGACAAATACCACATGATCTCACTCACATGTGGAATATAAGAAACAAAACAGATGAACATATGGGAAGGGGGAAGTGAAAAAAAGGAGAGAGGGAAACTAGCCGTAAGTGACTTAATGATAGAGAACAAACTGACGGTTAATGGAGGGAGGCAGGTGGGGGATGGGTAGATGGGGGAATGGGAATTAAGGAGGGCACTGCACGTGATGAGCACTGGATGTTGTATGTAAGTGATGAATCACTGAATTCTACTCCTGAAACCAATATTGCACTGGATGTTAACTACCTAAAACTTAAATTAAAAATAAATAAATAATAAAATAGAATAAAAACCTCTTTGAAAAAAATGAAATGGCTTAAGTGTACATAAAACTTAAAAGTTCATCTTTGGTGTTTTCAATGGAACCATATTGCTGAAAGAAAAATCCAAACAAGATACTTAGATGACTTCTTTCAGACGAATGGCGGGGGGCGGGGGGTGGACAATAACCTTAAAGAGAATTTTGAGTAAAAAATTCCACCACCCTAGTACAGCATTATTGTTACTACTGTTGTTGTTGTTGTTATTGTATTGCAATCTCCCTTAAATTTCCACAGGTTTTAAATCAATTCACCTATGGTCAGTTCCCTAAGAAGGATTCACCTGCAATGTAACCCTGAGTTAAATCCACTGAGCATCTTACTCTTTCTTGCCATCTTTTTAGCATCTTATACTGATTAAATCATCAGCATTCCATAAATGATACTTTCATCCTTTAGGACATCCATCCATGTCTTGCTTGACCCCATAACTTTGGTGACGGAATTCTTGTGAAGGAGCAAGACAGAGGAGCTTTGACAGTTGATTATACTTAGTGTCTTGGGTACCACTGAAAAGTGTGTTAGGAATATTAAATTTTGAAGAAAGGATCTTTAACAAACAGCCTAACAAGTCCTTAAATTATTCAAAAGTAGATTAAAAAGGAACGAATTCCACACACAAGAATAAAAACAATCCCATAATCAAGGATGGTGCAAATGTTTAAAATACCTCTTCAAAATATGAAATTATCAAAAGGACCCTTAGTGGATAACAAATACTTAACACGTCAAAAAATGAGAAAATGAAAAAGAGGATGATAACTGAATAGACACAAAACACCTAAAGGCAGAGGGGTGAATTTTCAGGGAACTGGTTATTAGACGTATCGATAATTAGGCAAAGTGGTTTTCAGAGATTTGGCCTGTTACCGTTTCAACCTAGTTGCAATCTGAATATTCATTTCATGTTCTATTTCCTCATTTCACATTATAACTAAAGCATTTTCTTCTTTGTCCCCCTTCTTTATAAAGAATTAATTGCTAGTTCAATGACATTTTTTTTCCGATTATAAAGGTAGTATGTGTTCATTATAGAAAAATCGAAAAATACATAAAAGCATAAAGGAGAAAACAAAAATCAACTATAATCCCCACCATCAGGAAATAACCATTGTTTGTTTTAATGAGCATCATCCTGGTCTGCGTGGGTTGGGAAGGGCGCTAATATGCGTGCAGTCACTATTTTTAATGTCAGTTTGTGATTCCGTCATAAATTGTTCTGTAATTCTATTAGTTACTTCCAATTTGTGGCTTACTTTTTTCACTTCTGCCTTTTGCCTCTATAGATAACACTTTAATTTTCTGCTTTTGTTGAATTTTTCCCCCTGGAGGGGGGGGGGCGGGGAGGAATCTAACACTTGTTAGATTACAGGATCAAAGGTTCTTATTATGTAAAATTTGAACACCCCCCCCCCCAACCCTGACTGCTCAAAAGAGAAGACTGAGGCCCAAAGAGCAGAAAGGACTTGTCTGAGGTTATTCAGCCTTTGAGTAGCTCAGGACCCAGGTCTCCCAACTCCTGTGGTTTTGAACCCCTCCGCCATTTAGGATGGCAAGACATTCCAGATATGGAGACTCCATTGTTGTTGGAGGCCATTCGTTATTCTTCTCCCATTAAATTAAAGAGCTATAAAAGTTTTCTAATAACCAAATCCTTCAAAATGAACTGTTTGAAGGCTCTGAAGTCTCACCCTGGGGCAAGACATTTACTAGACTAAAATAAATCTCTGCAAAGCCTTTATAGGAGCCTTAAAACCCGATTCTGCGACAAAATGCTTGTTTTTATTATAAATTGAGTTTTTATTATCAGCACGAATGCAAACCGTGCTGCCGCCACGGTAAACGTAAAGCATATGAGCCGTCATAAATATTCACACACCTTTGGCAGAAACAATTGTTACCTGGAGCAACAGTTCTGGCCAAATCCTGCTGGGCACTCCCGGAGGAACGGAGGATTGGAAATGTGAGGCTGTCCCCGCTCCCCCCACAGGAAAGGGCGGAGGGGGACAAAGATGGCTGAGAGGGTCTGGGTGGGGGTGGCTGCTCTGTGGGAAACATGAAAGGCCCGGACAGAGGGGCCCCGTCTGTGCAGGGTGCACGGGTAAGGCGCAGGGTGAGAAGACGGGCCGCTGGGCACCATGGTCCCATCCACCCCACTTCTGCTGTATTTCCATTGTGATAAAATTCACCGTTTTATTTTATTTTTTTTTAAAGATTTTATTTATTTATTTGAGAGAGAGAGAATGAGAGAGAGAGAACACCTGAGAGGGGATAGGGTCAGAGGACAAAGCAGACTCCCTGCCGAGCAGGAAGCCCGATGCGGGACTCGATCCAGGGACTCCAGGATCATGACCTGAGCCGAGGCAGTCGCTTAACCAACTGAGCCACCCAGGCGCCCAAAATTCACCGTTTTAAAGTGTATCATTCGATAGCATGTAGTACAATCACCATGTTGTGCAACCATCAGCTCTACTTCCAAAACATTTTCGTCACCCAGAGGGAAACCCCGCAGTCACTAAGCAGTCACTCCCTGTGCCCCCAACCTCCCCTTACCCTGCCCTTGGCATCCACTAATCTGCTTCCCGTCTCCACCGACTTGCCCGTGCTCAACATTTTGTACTCATGGAATCATCCACTGTGTGACCTTCTGTGTCTGGCTTCATCCACTCGGCATCATGGCTTCAAGGTCCAGCCATGTTGTAGCAGGTGTCAGAACTCGACTCCTCTTTATGGCTGAGTAATACTCCATTGTGTGGCTCTACCATATCTTGGTCATCCATTCACCAGTTGGTAGACATTTGGGTTGATTTTGACCTTTTGGCCATTGTGCCTAGTACTGCAGTGAGTGAACACAGGTCCACGTTTTGTTTCACTACCTTTTCCAACTCTTTTGGATCTATTCCCAGGAGGGCACTTGCTGGGTCACATGGAGTTCTACGTTCAGCTTTGTGAGGAACTGCTCAACTATTTTCCAGAGGGGCTGCACCATCTGACATTTCTACAGGCCGCGTACAAGGATTCCAATTTCTCTACACACCCGCCAACGCTTGTCATGTTCCATTGTTATTATAATTCTCACTCAGTCAAGTGTAAAGTCGGCTCTCCTGGTGGTTTTGCGTTTCCTTAATAACTAATGATGTTGAGCATTTTTCAGGTGCTTGTTGGCCGCTTGTAGACCTTCCATGGAGAAATGTCTCTTCAAGCCCTTTGCCCATTTTTTAATCAGGTCTCTTTGTTGTTGGGTTTTAAGAGTTCCTGATATACTCTAGATACACCTTCCTTATCAGGTATATGATTTGTAAGTATTTTCTCCCATTCCACATGTTGTTTTCCCCCTTCTTGATAGTGTCCTCTGATGTACAAAAGCTTTTAATTTTGATGAAGGTCCAACTTACCTATTTTTTTCTTTTTCTTTTTTTTAAGATTTTATTTATTTATTTGACAGAGAGAGAGACAGCTAGAGAGGGAACACAAGCAGGGGGAGTGGGAGAGGGAGAAGCAGGCTTCCCGCTGAGCAGGGAGCCCCATGCGGGGCCCGATCCCAGGACCCTGGGATCATGACCTGAGCCGAAGGCAGACGCTTAACGACTGAGCCACCCAGGCGCCCCTTACCTATTTTTTTCTTTTGTTGCTTCTGCTTTTGATGTCATAGCTAAGATTCATCACCAAATCCAAGGTCATGAAGATTTACACCTATGTTTTCTTCTAAGAGCGGTATTAATTTTAGCTTTTACATTTAGGTCTTTGATCTATTTTAAGTTAATTTTTCTATACGGCATGAGAAAGGGTCTAACTTGATTCTTTCACATTTTGCAGCTAATTGTCCCAGCACCTTTTGTTGGAGAGACTCTTTTTCATTCTTTGCACATTCTTGGGATCCTTATCAAAATAACTGACCACAGATGCATTGGTTTATTTCTGGACTCTCAATTCTATTCCATTGACTTATCTATGCATCTTTTTGCCAGCAACACACTGTTTAGATTCCTGGAGCTTCAAAATAAGCTTTGAAATTGGGAAATAGGAGTTCTCTGACTTTGTTCTTTTTCAAAACTCTTTCTGCTATTCAGGATCCCTTGCAATTGTATATGAATTTGAGGATCAACTTTTCCATTTTGCAAAAAAGGCCAGTGGGAATTTGATAGGGATTGCATTGAATCAGTAGATCATTTTAAGAAGTATTAACATCTTAACACTATTAAAATCTTCCAATCTGTGAACAAGGGATGTGTTTCTATTTATTTGGATCTTTTACGTTTTCTCTCAGCAATGTTTTATAGTCTCCAGTGTATAAGTTTTGCATCTCTTTGGTTAAGTTTACTTCCAAATATTTTATTCCTCTTGATGATATTTTAAATGGAATTGTTTTCTTAATTTTCTTTTTAGGTTATTCACTGCTAGCATATAGAAACGCAACTGATTTTTGCATGTTAATCTTTTATCCTATAACGTTTCTGAAATCATTTATTAGCACCAATAATTTGTTGATTCTTTAAAATTTTCTCTAAGATCATGTCATCTGTGGGCAGAAAAAATTGTACTTCTTACTTTCTAATCTGGATGCTTCTTAATTCATTTAAGAAATTGCCTCGATGGCCCTAGCCATTAACTGTTGAATGTAAGTGGCAAGCGTGGGCATTCTCCTCCTGTTCCTGATCATAGGGGAAAGGCTTTCTGTCCTTCCCGCCACCAAGTGTGATGTTAGTTGTGGGTTTTTCACAAATGCTCTTTGTCACATTGAGGACATTCCCTCCTT
The DNA here is from genome assembly GCF_964656455.1 of Halichoerus grypus. Classification (NCBI taxonomy): domain Eukaryota; kingdom Metazoa; phylum Chordata; class Mammalia; order Carnivora; family Phocidae; genus Halichoerus; species Halichoerus grypus. The sequence goes on along the minus strand of NC_135725.1, from coordinate 74,506,723 downwards.
TCCCCAGTTTGTTGCATGCTTTCATCCTGAACGCCCTAGTTCTTATTCACTCATTTCACAACACCTACTAGCTGTCGAGGTATCCTGTGATTTGTGCTGGGAAATGCCTTCTCGTTCCCCGCTCACACTGACATGGGGGAGGTGAACACACAATTATAATACAGAATGGTAGGTACCTGAATAATAGAAAAATGGAAAGGCATCTACCCCTGTCTGAGTGAGAGCAGGGGTGTCTAGGTTTGGGTCCCTGGAAAGCAGAGCCTGAAGCAAGGACTTGGGAGCAGGGAGCTTATTTGGGTGGCAATGCCAGGACACAGGAGTGAGGGCATGGGGGTATTAGACAAGGAAAGAAAGCCACTGAGGGTGTAGAATTGGGGTGGGTACATTGGGGTAACCAGGGCTCAATTCAAGGGGACGCTCTGAGAAACTGTTCAGAAAATGGCTCAGAATTGTCCTTCCAAAGGATGGGAGAGTGGGGCCAAAAAGTCAGAGAGCCCTTGCAGGCCCTCGAGGTGGAGGCCTGGCCTGGCGGTGGGGGCAATGTCCTCAGGAAGTGCCCACCCGGGTTACAGCTGCAGGTGCAGGGGATGAGGGGGTGGGGGTGCAAGGTGGCATGAAGACCAATGGCATTTCCTATGAGGAGGCAGGGGAGCTCTCCAGAAGGAAAGTTATGGTGGCATCGAGAAAACGGAGAGCAATCAGCTGGACAGAGTAGGCAGGGGAGATCATGCGGGACTCTGGACACTTTGTTCTGAGGGCACTTGGGGAACCACCAAGGAAGGAGTTTTAGCCTGGAAGGGCCCTGATGGGCTTGAAGCTTTTGACTGATGTCTCTGGTCGAGGCACAGAGAAAGAATAGAAGGGAGGCCAAAGTGAAAGCAGAGGTAGCAGGTCAGAGGCTGCCGCAGAGCTCCAGGCCCGAGATAAGGGGCCTTACGGTGACTGCGGCGAGCGATCGATCAAGCCGGATTTGCCAGGGGCTCAGAGGGGCGGCTCCACAGCAGGGGCCGATGGACTGCGCGGAGGAAGTGAGGCAGGGGAAGTCACGGATATCACCCAATTTTTGGCCTTGGCAGTAAGGTTTCCAAGGGTGTCGCTCATGAGGACAGAGAATCCAGAAGGAGAAGACCAACATGATGAAGTCTGCTTGGGACAAGCAGAAGTGGAGATACCTGGGGGAAGCTCCAAGGGGGAGGGAGGTCCCCACAAGACAGCTCCAGCCTCATCTCGCCACCCCTTAGAGCCGAGCTGGTGTGCTCTCCTTCTCAGTAAGGATGCAAGAAATCTTTGTGGCTTGAATAAATGAGCCACTGACCGCTGGCCCTCAAAGCTACCTTGCTCACTTTGTTCTGGTCCCTTCGTTTCTTTCTTTCCCTTACCTGTTTATCTGGCCCGTTCCATTAAGAGCCACCTGCTCCACGAGCGGCCACCTCTGTGGCCAGGAACCCCGCGGAGCCCTGGGGGTCGGGGGGTGTGACACACACGGGAATCGCTTCTTCGGCAGGCAGCCGCTGGGGTGCAGAACGGATTCACGCGCTCCTCTGGCCTGGACATAGCAATGATGGAGGGCCTCCAGAGCAAGGCCCAGGCTGTAAGGAAACCTCTGCGGAAAAGGCCAGACACGCTCAGCTGATGCGGGAGCAGGGAGCCCTCTGGCTGGGACCGTTCCCTGTCTGCCCGCCCAAGCATAAGCCTCATTGACGGCAGCCCCGAAGCCAGGAGGCCCTGCCAAGGCGGCTGGAATGGAGCAGTTGCCTGTGATGTGGGTCAGTGTGTCAGACGCAGAAGCCGGGACGCAGCCAAGAAGGACGAAGCAGGCGTCCCTGCTCTCGGGGCCCAGGAGCAAGCTGCGATGGGGGGCAGGAATGGCAGCGCAGAGACGCTGCCAGGTTCCCAGGCCTCATGCATGCCTTCTGGGCCAGTCGGCTCCCTTTCCCCACAGTACCCCGCACACTTGGCACTGAAGTCCTACATCCCTGCCTTTGCTTCTGCAGAACTATCACCGTGATGCGTTTCCCTGTTCTCTCTGCCCATCCCCAGGCTCCTCCTCGCTCACAGCCTGAGTCAAGGAGATGTTCAGTCCTTAGCGGTCACTTCCTTTGATTCAGGGTCACTTGGCCCAGGGAGCCCTCCCTGCCTCTTCCCGCCCCTCCCAACCTCCCCTCCTGGGGGCACCTGCAGTCCTGAGGTAGCCAGTAGTGAATAGAGACTAAAAGGCCAGACTCTGGGTTCAGACTCTGGTTCCAGCACTTAAGAGCGGCGAGCGTCTCAGCAAACGGCTTACCCTCTCTGCGCCTCGGCTTTCTCACCCGTTCGCGCGTGTTAACAGTAGTTTCTACGCCGCAGAGCTGTTGGGGGCGGAAGTGGGCAGTGCTTGTGAAGTGTTAGCACAGGGCCCGGCGAGGGGAAGGCTTAGCAGCCACTGTCACTTGGGAAGTCCCCATTCCCTGGACTTCTCTCTGCTGTGCGTGTGGGTACGAACGTGCGCGTGCCCGTGTGGCAGAGCTTCTCTCTCCAACAGCAGTGGGTTGGGGAAATTCAAACACTCCATGCTTCCAATGCAGTTTATAAACAAAATAACCCCGCGTGTTGCTTTTGATGAGGTCAAGTGACAGCAATCAGAGAGAACCGGACATCTGGGAGGGGCTCACTCCCCAACCCGCCTGAGAGGGAGCCGGGTTTGCAGACCCCTCGGCCCACGCCATCATGCGCCCCATGTATACCCCAAGTCAGGGGATATCAGGAGGTTTACCAGCTCATGCTCATCCTCTCCCTTTGCTTCCCCTAGTCAAATTAATCAGCATGCAGCATGAAGCTCCCGAAGGGCAGGGACTGGGTCCTACACACGCCACGGCGCCCCCTGCAGGGACTGGAAGGAAGCGGCCATGTGTTGAGCACTTACCACGCGCCAGGGGCCATCCTGAGGGTTGTAGATACGTGCTCTCTAATGCTCACAGGGGTCTCTTGACATATTATTCCCTCCACTTGAGAGATGAGCAATCTGAGACTCGCGAGGTTAAACAAGCAGCCTAATACTATCATGGCACCAGGGGTGGCAGGATGGAGTCCCCACCCAAAGCTGTGGCCCCTGTAGCAGTGCCAGGCACACAGTAGGTGCTCATACGTACTTGCCAGGGGAGGGGTGGGCCCCTCCAGCAGTCCTCTTTGAACCGCCCATTGCCCCATCCTAACAGTAGCTGGGAAACTCTTAAAAACACATTATTTAGGGGCGCCTGGGTGGCTCAGTCTGTTAAGCGTCTGCCTTCAGCTCAGGTCATGACCCCAGGGTCCCCAGATCGAGTCCTGCATCGGGCTCCCTGCTCAGCGGGGAGTCTGCTTCTCCTTCTGCCTGCCATTCCCCCTGCTTGTGCTCTCTCTCTGACAAATAAATAAATAAAATATTTTTTTTAAAAACCATGTTATCTGAAAGAGTCTTTAGAGGGTGCTCCTTTGGACACAGATCTTGGGCCTGCAGAGGGATTCCTGTAGGGTAGCAGCCGGCCCAGCAGGAAAGAACTCACTGCAGATACCTTACATGTGGACCCGGCGAGACCGAGCTGCTGCCGCACTGGGCACCCCAACCAGCTACTCTGCACGGAGAGGTGAGCCTTCCCCCACCTGGGACAGACAGAGGGAAGGCAAAAAGTATTGAAATGAGGCTATAGGGACTGTCCCCTCATTTCCAATCCCCTATTGGTTTCCTCTTTCTTAGACACTGTATATGTCCCTTAACCCTTCACCCCCCAATCCAACCACTGAGAGTATAAACCCCCACATGATAATCTCTGTTATAGGTAAACTCGTGGGTCTGAGTGATGAAAACCTTGGACTAACTGAGAGCCTGTCAGGCTTGGATTTGAATCTACCTGCCAGCTCTGTGAGCTTTAACAAGTTATCCCACCGGTCTGAGCCTCAGTTTCTTCATCTGTAAAATGGGGATAATGGAGCTCATTTACACGGTTCTGTGAGGGATAAAATGAGATATTGTCTGCAGAGTGGAAGTGGTGGTGCATCGCCCAACCTCCTCCTTCCAGATGGGGGCTGCTGGCAGGAGGGGCTGAGGCCTCCCTTGCACTGAGGCTCAGCTTCTCTGTTTCATGCTTTTTTTTTTTTTTTAAGATTTTATTTATTTTACAGAGAGAGTGAGAGCACACGCAGGGGGAGCAGTAGAAGGAGAGAGAGAAGCAGGCTCCCCGCCGAGCAGGGAGCCCGATGTGGGGCTCGATCCTAGGACCCTAGAATCATGACCTGAGCCGAAGGCAGACGCCCAACCGACTGAGCCACCCAGGCGCCCCTGCTTCGTGCTATTTTCCTCACTCCCCCAAGGCTCTGTTTCCGAGAGCACTCCCCATAAACCATCTGCATGCGCCTCCCCTGCTCAGGATCTGTTTCCCAGTGTGATGGTTAATCTTACGTGTCAACTTGGCCACGGCACCTAGGTAGTTGGTCAAACACCAGTCTGGATATATTCATTATGGTATTTTTTAGATGAGATTAATATTTAAATTGGTAGACTGTGAGTTAAGCAAATTACCCTCCATAACGGGGGGTTGGCCTCATAAAATCAGTGGAAAGCTTTAAGGGAAAACAGACTGAGATTCCAGGAAAAGGGTATTCTGCCCCCAGATTGTCTTCAGACTCGAGCTCTAGCATTAGATCTTCCTTGGGGCTGTAGCCTTTGACCTGCCCTGCAAATTTTGGATGTGCCACCCTCCATAACCTGGTGAGCCAATTCCTTAAAATAAATCTGTCTATATCTCTGTCTATATATCGTGCATGCACACACACATCCTACTGGTTCCGTTTCCCTGGAGAACCCTGACTAACAAACCCTGGAACCCACCCTGAGACTTACAAAGTGCCTGTGGGAAGCACTCCTCAGATGGTCATTTATATTAATTCACTGAAGAGTTAAGGGGGGGGGGTCTCTGTACCTCTGTGGGACTCTGTCTTCTCGACTGTAAGTGTGGGCCCCATCTTCACAGTCTCTATCAGCTCCCACACCCTGTGGATCCATGTAGATATTCCTGGCTAGGCTGACATGGGATGCTTGAATAAGACCCAAGATCCTTAACTCAGCCTCCTTGCAATGAGATGAACTTTGAGGGAAGACTATATCTGGAGACTCTAACTCATGTTTTCCCTTTGATTTCCTTTCTGGTACTGTATTTTGCCATTAGCCTGTGTTAAATAAAAATGGTTTATGACAAACTAAAATTTTTCTCCCAGCAAGTACAGTGTGGTGAGTAGCCGCGTTCCCGCCTGGGTAACATCTGAGCACCATCATTGGGTTTTGGTGTCTACAATAGTTTCCTATAAATAGACGTTAAAAAAGACATACCCTAAGTCTTACTCTGCAGTTATGATTATGAACATCTGTTCATGTTTACAGAGGACCCAGATTAAGTTAGAAAATGTCAGAGCAAAGAATGTACAAGAAAACACCCACACCCTTCAGCTTTTGCTTTCATCCACAAATGTGTTGGGACACTCAGAGCACAGTCCTCCTCATGGGGTGAGTTCACGATCGTGAAAGCACGAAACCCACGTGCCAGATGTGCCCATTACATCAGCGGTCCTCGATGCAGGATCTTTCCAGGAGAAGGCGGTTCAGTTTGAAAGGCTGGACCTTCACCAGAATTTAGGTGTGTCTGGATGCACAAACCTGGCCTAGGAGCACACTCCAACGTCTTCAACCTCCCCAAGCAAAAGAGGCCAGGCTCTGGGGGAGCCTGTGCCCCAGAAACGGCTGAGCTGTCTTGGGGCTTGGAAGAAAATTTTAGCCTCTGTCAAATGATGTCATCTGGTCCGGCAACTCTGATGCATGTTACTAATATTTTGAGGCTCATCTTGACATGCTTGATCAGCTTCTGGCAGAGGTTTCCCTTTCTATTTATTGATTTGATTAATTTTTATTTTGTCAAGAGGAAAGGAAAGCTGACTCTCAGAACAATTTGGCCTGAAAGCTAGATCATGCTGCCTGGGTTTTCCTGGTGTCTGATGCACAGCCTGTGAACCGAGGTATGTCTCTGGAGGCCCGCGGGAGTGTATGTATTTGTCAAAAATGAACCCTTCTCTGGAGATGTTTCTATTGTACGACCATGAGACCGTGCACGGCATTTCCTTATCTGTGTTAATCTCTTTTATCTCAGCAGTTATGCCCCTTTCTCATTTTGTTTGTGTCCTTTCTTCCTTTGATTAGATTGCCAGAGTTTGTATACTTTATCATTCTTTTTAAAGAGCTAGCTCTTGGTTTTATTTATCAATTCCAAAGGCTTTGTTGTTGTCGTTCTCTAATTTTTTTAACTTTCATCTTCATTAGTCTATTATTCTTACTATTTTCTTTTGGGTTGTTTTTGTTCCTTTTCTAGTGAGTAAAGTTGGCCCGTTTTCTTTTTTTGATAGTAACATTGTTGTGAATCTCCCTATAAATACCCTATAAATATCTGCATCCTGCAAAATCATCTCTTTATTATTTTGATTGGGCTAGATATGTTTTTATAGACACATGAGATATTTTAGATATTTTAGAGGAAAAATCATAAGCAACAAAACAATCAAACAAAAAAGGAAAAACCTGAACCAGAACTCTCATTTCCTAGAGAGATATGTTGGTATTTTAGTACACATTTTCTAGGTTTTTAAAAAATCTTTACAAAATGGCGTCACCCTTAACACCATTTTGCAATATGCTTAATTTATCTAAGTAATAAAATTAGAACATCTTTCTTTGTCATTATACTAGATTTACACTATCGCTTTTAATAGCAGTCAAGGATTTATTCTGTGGTGCAGATATTCCATAATGTACATTACCAGTGGCCTATTATTAGACATTTAGACTGTTTTCACTTATTTTATCATCATAAAACACACACACACACACACACGCTGCACTCTATATTCTTGTTATGGATATTTGCAGACCTCTGTGATTATTTCCTCCAGATAAGGGAGTAGTGACAGACTCGCTGGCTCAAGGAGCAAGTATGGCTTAAACTTTTTGATGCTTCATCTTTCATTTTTCCCCAGAACAGCTATATGTTTCATTTTGGAGTATTGGTGGGGGGAGAAATGGTGATTTTCTTCTGAATTTATTTTATTATTAGATTTTTTATTATTTATTAGCAAATAATGAATTTTTTATACATTTATTGGCCCCTGTCTTTTTTGGACTGCCCTTTCCTATTCCTGACCCTTTCTTCTTTATTCTGATGAATCTGCAAAGGCTTTTTGCTCTTTGTCATATTTATTACAAATATTTTAGCCATTGTATTGTTACACATTCAAATTCATTTAGGTATTCCTGCCCTACGGAATTTTAAAAGTTCTACTCAGCTAAGTGTATCAAACTTTTTCCTTTCACAGTTTTCATCTTTGCACCTGTTTCGAAAGATCTTACATAGTGAAGATCACATTATTACTCATTTGTTATGATTTACTTGTTTACATTTAAATGTTCTAAGCACGTGGGATTTATTTTAGTGTGTGATATAGAAGCCGATTTTATTTTTTCCTGGTAGCCAGTTGGTCTCAGTCGTGCCCCAGCCTTTCCCTGAGGAAATGCCCTTATCATATAAAAAAATCTACACAGATACACACAAAATCACACCCTTACATATTTCAATTTTTGCAACATTGTCCCTTATTCTCCGAACCAGCCGCAGGTCACCGTAGGGGCAGAAAGGGCTAGCCCTGGACCCATTTTGCCAACACTCGAGCCTGGCCCCCTCACAAATGCGTGGACCTGAGCAAGTCACTTAAACTAACTGAACTTTGGTTTCCTCAAGGGTGGTTGTGAGGATTAAGGGGGAGGATGTGGACAGAGTTCCTGGCTCGGTACCTGGCACTTCCCAGGATTCGAGAAGGTGGATGTGACCTGCTGTTGACATACCAGCAGAACCCAGACATACCAGCGGAACCCAGAGGTCAGCCGAGTACCCTCTCGCCCCTCCGGGTAAACTTGGCTTCATCCCCCAGAGCGGGTGGGAAGAGGGAGTTGTGCAAACCCAGAGCCCACTCAAGATTCCCGCACGTGCCGGGGCATCCCTGCTGATCTTGACTACTCATCCCAGTGGTGAAGGTCTATCCCTGCTTAGCATTCCAGTGCCCGCCCCATTAGATTTCCCCCCGCAGCACTGATGACCACAGACTTTCCTAAGTCCAGGAAGTGGGGGGAACAGAGGAGGCACTCATAAAGACGGGCATATAAAGTGGAGGAGGCCCCACCCCCCACTCGGACTGCTGGTCAGGCTCCCACCATGGGTGTCCCTTGCCTACCTCTCTGCAGAACCTCCCCTCTCCCACCCTCCCCCCCCCACTCCTTTCTCAACCCCCAGAATCAAAACCACAAATGCTTCTCATGCCTCCAACATCGCAGCGCCCGCATGTCTGACACCCCGGCTCCTGACAAGCCCACACCCACGGGCTCTCCTCCTCCCCAAGTGGACCTCACAGGGCGTGCGCCCAAGCAAGACGCTGCCTTCCCTAAGAGGGGTTCGTGCCAGGTGCCAAGATGCTGGAGTGGTCTTCATCTTGTTATATTTCTACAACTACCGCTGCTAATAATAATGATAGCATCCACAGTTATTCAGTGCTTGCTGTAAGCCAGGCGCATGCTCTGCATTATGTCTCTCAAACTTCACAACAATTCTACAAGGCAGCCATTGGGTGGGAATGTTACGGGAGGAACGTGATTGGGGTTCAGAGAACATGAGACTAGACGGGGCCACGGGGACGTATTGGTGGGGGCTCTGCGCCTACAGATGCCTGACTCCAAAACCTGGGCTCTCACTTAGACCCTGAGCACCCGCCTTTTTAAGGCTCTTGATAAATACTTCTAATTGTCCATCTGGAAGTTTCTACCAGCCTGCTGGTTTCAGGCAGGGGAATGACAGGATCCAGTGTGCATGAAAGAAAGATCCTTCTGGCTATAGTCAAGAGGGTAGAGGGATCACCTTGCCCGTCGTTATGCCTGGCCCAGGACTCTACATGGCATGGATTTGGGCAGCATATTTTAAACAGCACGGTTTATCTTCTGCCCTGAGTTTGCATCTCTATAAAATAGGGTTTGGGGTCTCTGCTTTCATACCACTACATCTGGACGGTGACATAAAGCTAAATGCACATCCTAAGTAACAGCCATAGGAGAAAGTTAGTCAGGTGTCCTTATACCCACTTTATAACTGGAGGGACGGTGAGGTACAGAGAGGTTAGGTGACCAGGAAGCTCTGCACAGCAGGTTTCTGGCAGAGCTGGGATAAAATTCCAGACCTCTCAACACCAGGACTGGTGATACCTGCTGAGCCACACTGCTTCCAGCTACCTGTTCTCACAGCCCCTTAGGGACCCCCAGGCTCTGCTTCCAAGAATAGCTCCCATGTCTTCTTTCTGCCAGGAGTGCTGATCTTGCTTCTTTTGGTTACACCGAGTCTCTGTTCAGGTCTGTGTTTTGCAGGGGCTGAATTGCCCAGACCCTCCCAACCCTTACATGGTCAGGACCTGGGCTGGTCACTATATCCTCAAGACCACTCTGTGAGAGGGAAATTAACATCCCTTGCATTGGGGCTGCCCTACCCACAGCCAAGCCTCGCCTCCCACAGCCCCTGCTGGGAAATAGAGCTGGGTGCTCCTTTGTGCAGGACCAGCTCTGATTGGTCCAGGGAGCCACTTGCCCACAGAGGGCCCACTCACAGACTGGCCACCTATGACACAGTGGACCCTGCAGTTCCCTGCACACATCAGTGCATGCATACATGCATTCTCCCATTTTCCTGTTGACATTCTACCTGCCCCTCAGAACCCATTACAACTACCCCTCCTCCAGGAAGTCCTCCCTGATTTCCCTACACACGGTTCTCTCTCCATCTTCATCCCACAGCTTCCTCCCCTACCCTGAGTGGTGGGTCATCTCTGCCTTTGACTGGCTCCCTAGCAATGACAGGACAGGACCTGGGCTATATTCATGTCTGAGAACCCAGCACCTGGAGCTCTGCAGGTTACAGACTACCCTCAAGTCCATTCTCTGTCTCTAACACTACCCAAGAGCAAGCAGGGCAGAGACCCATCCCATTTCACAAACGAGGGAAGTAAGCCTGCAGGAGGGGTGGTGCCAGCCAGGCCCAGGCCACACTGGCCTCATTAAAAAGTTCTGTTTCCTGGACTTGACTTTGCAATGCAGATTTCATGCAAACGCTGGGCAGTAAGTGACTCCGAATAAATATTTACAGGTTTGTCAAGTGTTGCAATGAGCCCACAGATCCCTGCATAAAGAGACCTCATGAACGCCAATGAAGTCACACTTCCCGCACCCAGAGTCCCTGCCTGCCGGCACCAGGGCTGTCCCTCCCAGGGTGAGTTCCCGCTGCATATATTCACATGCAGCAGGCCAGGCGCCATCGGCTCACGGGCCCAGTGGGACGCCCCACATCATCACTAAGCCAGCTGAGGAAGAGGGGTGAGTGATGTTCCCCAGTCTTGGAATAAGCTTGAAGCAGGCACTTTCTCGCTCACTGGGGAGACCTGGAATTGGGGTTTGAGCAGGTTACAACTGGACCCCTCCCATAGTCTTTTGCTCTCTCTGTGAATCAGTCAGGATGGTGGGTCATGCAGTACCAATTCCCAAATCTCTGTCCCTGACACTACAAACATTTATTTCTTGCTCCTGAAAATCCACCGTGGTCCCAGCCAGCAAAGGGACTCTGCGTGCGATACGGCCGGCTTCGATCTCCCGGCCCACTCCCCATCAGCGTGAGGGCCCCTCCCCAGTTGCTGTGGCAGAGGAGGGAGAAGCCAGGGAACTCAGGGAACTGCACTGGGATTCCAGCGGCCTGAAACTGCCACACAGCACTCCCACCCATGCTGGGTACGCCAGAAATAGTTACATGGTCCTGACACCAGCCAGAGAGCTGGAGAGTTTCCTGTATGCCAAACGGAAAAGGGCATCTGGACATTCGTAATGTCCATTATATGCTTTCCAGGGACCCAAACATTGTGGGTCTTTCCATTTCCCCTCCATTCTTAAAGATACTCATCTCGGGGCGGGGGTGGGGGGGTGGGGGCGCGCCTGGGTGGCTCAGTCGGTTAAGCATCTGCCTTCGGCTCAGCTCATGATCTCAGGGTCCTGGGATGGAGCCCTGTGTTGGGATCCCTGCTCAGCGGTGAGCCTGTTTCTCCCTATCCCCCTCTTCCCCACCCATGTGCACTCTCCCTCTCTAATAAATAAATAAAATCTTTAAAAAAAAGATACTCATTTGGGGACGTGCATTAGTCAGCCCCTGGTATGTTAATGCTGTGTAACAAACCATTCCAAAAATGCAGTGGTTTATAACAATAAGCATTTACTTCTCTTGTTCACAAGTCTGCAGAATGACTGCCATGGTTGTGCCTCAGGTTCCAGGCTGGACTGGCTTGGCTGCAGGCACTGAGTTGGATTCACTCTGTTCCTTGGATCAGCAGCTGCTCTGGGTGTATTCTTATCTTGGTGGATATCAGAGCACAAGAGGCCAGACCATGCAGCATTTTTAAGGCCTCTGCACACATCACATCTGCTAAGAGTCCACTGGCCAAACCCAAAGTCAGGGATGGGGAGGTGCCCACCATGAAACCATGGCCAGCATGAGGATGGATAATTCTCTTAAGGGGAAAAGCAAAGATTTGGGAACAATGATCCAATCACCAGGAAAGCTCTTTGGGGAAACCCTGGTGGTTTGAATCCCAGCTCTACCCTGACCAAGCCTCTCTACCCCCTGTGCTTCAGCAGCCACTTCTATAAATGGGGCTAATACCTCTCTCTCAGATTTCCAGTGTGAAGCAATCATCACAAATAACACCACATGTCAAGCACCAGGGGAAATGTTTTGTCCACCAATAGCTCTCCAGCCCTTGAGGGCACCCTTCCTTCCCCCCCATCACTCACACATTTGTGTGGATTAGTATGTGGAGTGGATCCCAACCAGAGAATAGATTTGGGCCCTGGGAGCCCAGGGATCTACCAGAGCAGAGGGAAGGGTGCTGAGAGGAAAGCAAGAAAGATCTGAAGGTCAAAGTCTCCAACTTCACAGATCCTGTGACTGCTGCCCCATGGGATTTGGAAGCACTGGGGGTTCAAGGGTGCAGCACTGCCATACAGATCCCTTCTCACTCTTGCTCAGGCACTCTTTCCTTCAACAAGTGTTGATTGAATGCTAGCCCTTCCCTAGGCTCTAATGACGGGGAAACTGACGCACAGAGAGATTTCCACACCCCTGTTCTTACTAAATGTACTGTGTGTATTAGTCAGGGTTCTCCAGAGAAACAGAACCAGTGGGAGATATAAATGGAGAGACAGAGAGAGAGACTTATCATAAGGAATTGGCTCAAGTGATTATATGGAAACTGAGAAGGCCCAAGATCTGTGACCAGCAAGCTGGAGACTCAGGACAGCCAATGGTACAAGTTTCACTGCCAAGCCAACAGGCTCAAGACCTAAGAAAAATCAGTATTTTAGTTCAAGACCAAAAGCAAAAAAGGGGGAAAAAAGCCCATGTCCCAGCTCAATCAGTCAGGCGCAAAGAGTTCCCTTTTACTCAAGGAGGATCAGCCTTCTCTAGTCATCCCTTCAACAGATTAGATGAGGCCCACCCACATTAGGGAGGGCAATCTGCTCTACTCAGTCTACCAATTCAGATGTTATACTCGTCCCAAAACACTCTCAAAGATACACCGAAATAATGTTTGACCAAATATCTGGGCTCCCTGTGGCCAGTTAGGTTGACACATAAAATGAACCATACACAGGCTAACAAGGAAGAAAGAAACTGAAGGAGAAAATACAAGTGGGACGAGGATAAGAGAGAAGAATCAGGCTCTGTGAGCACTCTCAGTGAGGGGTGTTTGCCTGGCGTGAGAACACTTTGTGCTTGAATGATGGAAAGAGAAGCAGAAGACACTCAGTTTCCAGAGTCCGTGAGCAGGTGAAGGGGGCATTTTTGGAGCCAGAGAACTTTCTCTCAGCCCATGAATTATGCAGGGATGATCACGGCCATCAAGCTCTCCATGGTGCTTGGAGGGGAAGGCAGTAATATTAAGATTTCCCACCGAAATCGAAATTCTTACAGGTAGAAAAATTTGACTTAATGTGGTTGATCTGTGAGAGGATTATCAAGATTCAACGGCAATATTGGTCACCTCAAGGTGAGAGTAAGGTCTTGCTAGTCCTTGGCTTTTTTTTTTTTAAGGTTACCAGGTTTTATTTATTTATTTATTATTTATTTATTTATTTATTTATTTAACAGAGAGAGAGAGCACAAGCAGGGGGAGCGGCAGGCAGAGGGAGAAGGAGAAGCAGACCCTCTGCTGAGCAGGGACCCTGATGCAGGGCTCGGTCCCAGGATCCCAGGATCGTGACCTGAGCCAAAGGCAGCCACTTAACCGACTGAGCCACCCAGGTGCCCCCTTTCTTGTTCTTTTTTAAAAATTAATTCATTTCATCCTCACAACAATTCTCTGAAGGAGGGATTATTATTTCTATTCCTTTTTTTCAGAGAAGACACTGAGGGGTTAAATAACCAGCCCAACTTCCCACAGCCAGGCAGCCCCGCCTCAGGGTTTATGCTCCAACACCAGACCAACGTCTCACCTGGTTTTGTCCACCCAGAATTTCAGTGTCTGTTTCTCAACAGCTGGATGACCTGTGTCCTCCCGAGGATCCCCTCCAGGGGGACCTTCTGAACCAGACTGGGTTAATGGTGACTGCGACAATCCACATTCACTTGGCTACCCATTCCCTTATGTGAACAGCCCACTGCTGAACGTATACACATGGGAGGGCGGTACCTGCCTTCAGGGACTCCCCAGATTCCTGACATTCCACACCTCCACCTTCCCTCCTTTGGCTAAAGGACTTAAGGCCACTTTAACTAGAGAGTCGTGCAGTTAGGCAAGTCTAACTAGCTGCCGCAAGAGGACCCCAAATCACAGGCTCCGCCGTGGCTCTACTTTGCATCTGAGCACCTGCTGCAGTTTTTCTGGAACAAGAATGGGCTTGAGGTCCTCTTGGTTAAGGGTAAACCAATATTTGCTCTTGATTTTGAAAAAGGGAGGGGATCCAATCTGCCGGTCCCAGCTGTGCCTGGCAGAGGTTAGAAGGTGACTTTTCCATTAAAAGCCCAGCTCATGTTTTATGTATTTCTAAAGAGCCACAATTTGAACTGAATTCCTCCTCCTTTTAAGAAAAGAACTCCAAAGTTAGTATTTAAAATGTCACATGCAGCCCGCGGCCTCAGTGGGTCACGGAAGGCTGGACAATTTATACTGGGAAGTAATGAAATTGATGCCAAATGACTTCAAGACCCTGACAGTTGCCCAAGAGGTCGGGAAGAGAACACTTGAAACCAAACCATGAATAAATCTTAGGAAAGCTAAGAGCAGAGCTTTCAAGAAAGGAAGCTTGTAAATAGGCTGAATTTTAACTTTGAATCCACATTATGAGGGTTAGTGAAAGGCAGTGACCCTTAGGCTGGCAGTGAATTGTGGAGGGTCAGTGTGCGCCTGAAGTCGGCCCCTCACCAAGGTCACCTCACCTGGAGCGGTGTCCTTGTTTGCCAACAAGACCACTGACACCCTGGGGCCACAGAGCCAGCAAGAGGCAAAGCTGGAGTTTGAGCCCGAGTCTGCCTGGATTCATGCACACGAGGGACTGGGAACAGGGCTGGGCGCTCAGGAAGCACTGGATCCATGCGGCTGTTACCATTACTGCTATTTATTACTATCAGTTATTACTTCACTCTTTATTACTATCAGTTATTACTTCAAAGCCTAACGCCATAAGCTTTCGGGCCTCGTGGGTCTCATGGTGTGATCCCTTCCAAAAAAAAAACCCTTCCAAAAGTGACCTCAGTGCTTCTGGAAACTCAGAGGGTGTGTTGTCATGAGTGGAACGTGGCAGAAGCTCTTAACTGTCACTGACGCATCCCCCTACCCATGGCTGCCCCCAAACAACCGCAGGGAGTCACAGCTTTCGATTGCCCCTCCTATCTTGCAATTGCTTTATTTACCAACACATGTGCACACCTCCCCATATGGTACCCAGAGCGGGCGCCTCCGGACCCCCGGCCACGGCAGGCTGCAAGGTTGAAGACTCCGGCAGCCCTGGGGCCAGGAAAGACACCCTGTGCCGTGATGGATTTTGTGCAGCTTATCATCTCTCCCCATAACCAAACCTAATTATTACCATCCTTCAAATTAATTCCCTCTGAGATGGAGCAATTTGGCCATGAAGTTTGAGCGGGTCTGTGAACCGACTCCGTGCTCGCATACACACCGGGGCGTGGAGGGCAGGGCCACTCCGTTTTGTTGTGTTCTGGTCTGTTCTGTTTTGTGTAAGCATCTACACCCCTAGAGCAACTCTTTTGCAGTTTCTGGCTGCACAATTCCTCCATTTCAGCCCTGCTCAGCCCACCCCGCCCCTCCCCAGCCTTTCACTTCCCCGCGGAATCCCCGTCCTCCCTTGAAGCCTGCTGCTCCCAACCTGGGCTGCACGTGTGAAACACCCAGGGAGCTTTTGAAAACTCCTGAGGCCTGAGCAGAGCTCCAGCCCGATTTAACCAGCGCTCTGGGGGCAGGGCCCGGGCATCTGGGGTTCTGAAGCTCTGCAGGTGACCCCAATGTGTGACCAGTGGGAAACACCCAATTCTAAACCAGCCCTTAATGCTTCTGTTCTGCGCACGACCTCTAATTTCACCTGCTCCCACCCTAACGTACACACACCCCACAATTTTTTTTCTTTATAATAAAAATGTTCCTTCTCTTTGTTCATTTTGGAGGAGGTAATAGAAGCAACAGTGTAAGAGTACAAAAGAGTATGGGAAAAAGTCTTCCTCCCACCCAGTCAGCCCCCAGCCCCGCCACCGCCGCCCCGCTCGCCACCCCAGAGGGAAAGGCTCTCTGAGGGCACCGTGACTGGGGAATGGCAGAGTCTTTGGTCACAGAGGCCTGGGTTTGAGTCCTCCTTCTGCCATTGATTTCCTATAGGACCTTGGATTGGTCATTTCAGCTCTCCGATACTGTTTCCTGTCCGTCAAGGGAAGTCAACAACCCCTGCCTCTGGAAGATGGGAAGGAGGGTTAAGGAGGCGTTTGGGGTCTCTGTTGCAATCATCTTAGCAAATGATCCCAGCACTTAAGAAAAACAAGCATTCTCTTTGCTCATGTTTCTATGGGCCTGGAACTCAGGCCTGGGTGGTCCTGGTCCCTGAGGTGTTCCCTGGGGTTATTCTCCTGGCTGGTGGCTGGGCTGGACTAAGAAGATCCAAGACAGGTCCCCTCACCTGACTGACACATTGGGGCCCCTCGACACGGCCCCTCCTCTGGTGACCAGCTTGGGCTTCCCCACAGCATGGCGTCTGGGGGTCGGACGCAGATGGCCCTCAACAAGCACGTAAAGCAGGAAAGTGGATATGCTGCTAATCTCTTAAGAGTATCAAAACTCACACGGCCCACCCAGATTCAAGGGGAGGAGAAATCCACACCAAGTCTCGACAGGAAAGTGGTATAGTCACACCACAAAAGAGCACGCGGGACGGGATACTGTTGCAGTATCTTTGGAAACACGATGCACCTCAGGAGGAGTGAATGCAGAGTGCCCAGCACGTGGCAGGTGCCCAACCAATGTTAGTTCCCATTTTTCTTAGCACACAGCTCTTCAGCCTTTTACACTCTTCCTTGTTTAGATATGTCCTTTCTGTTCCATCCCCAGTGCCTGGCCAAGAGCCTGGCACAGAATAGACGTCCAGTGAATGTTTCTAGGACATCTCAGAGGTGATCCTTCACCCAGGCCTGTGGGGACAACTGGGGTGGATTCCTAAAATGCCAAGTCATGAGATTCCCCCTCCCTGACGTCACCCTACCCTCTTACCTGCCGGCCCCGGTCTGCTGTGCCCACCACCTGACACCTCCTCCTTGTCTCTTCTCATCACGGAGTCTTCCTGTCCAGATTCTCCATGTTTGCCACCAGGAAACAACTCACAGTCCCCTTGTGCCCGAAGACTCCTAAGCGGGAAGACAGAGCACATCTATGTTTGAGCACCTGCCAAGGCGTGGGCTCTTCGACAGGCACTCGGTAAGGACAAGATCAAGAGGGGCTTTGGCGACCAGGCCAAGCAAGGTCTCCAATGCCCTGTAAAGGGTTGGAGCTTCATTCTCCAGGCAAAAAGGGAACCCTCGTGGGCATTTCTGGGAGAGGAGAGACATCACTAGACAAACAGGCATCTGGGCAGCACCAGGTGAGCAGGGGGCAGAGACACGAGGTTTCACCGCGCACCGTCTTGGTAGTCCGAGCTCTGACACCTGGACAGTCAGAGCAAGGCTATCCACTCCAAAATCCCCTCCTCGCAGACAGGGAGGCTGGGGCCTGGGAGGGGAAGGGACCGAGGACCACGGGCCTTTGGCCATGCAGCTGGATTCCAGAGGATTTGTCTGCAAGGCGTGCGTCTGACATTGAGAAATGTCTTCGCAGCATAGGGGTAATGATTGATAGGTCTGATGAATGCATCCCCATTATTATTGAAATTTATACACAGTCTACCAATCGAAGACTCTCTCCGTGCGTGCATCTCATTTTGCATTCACAGCTGTTGTTTTTCAGCTGGGGACCTGGGAGTCTGGCCCCTGGATTGACAAAGCTGAAAACTGGGGGCATCTTCCAGAAAGCAAATTCTGGACATAAAGGCCCTATTTGGAAACTGCCCTCTGCCACTAGTTCACAAGGGGCCCCGGGCCAGGTGGCTATTGAACGTGAGCCATATTCTAGGAAGATGAAGCAGGTCACGCACGAGATGATCCAGCCCAGACCCTCACATAGCCAAGAAGGCTCTGGTTCCCTCCAACAACTCAGTCATTCATTGACAGCTATTTTGAATACCTACTATTTGCCAGGTGCTACGGCAGGTTCTTAGGATACAGGGAGATAACCACAGGCAAGGATTCTGCTCTCCTGTGCCTTATTGTGATGGGGAGCAGACAGACTATAAAGGACACAAATCAACAAAGCAAAATAAAAATAAATACAGCTCGTGATAAGAGCCGTGAAGGAAATGAGCAGAGTGTTGTGAGAGGCATGCACTGTGAAAAGCTATTTGATTTGGGGGTATCATTGCATGAACGCTCCTGAGCCCTAAGACATGCCGGACTCTGGGCTGAGCCTTTAAAAGCCAATCAATAGAGCTGGCCCAAGATTGCAAAGGGACAAGTGACGTCCGGAGCTAGACATGGCACAGAGGCAGACGTCAGCATTGACCAATCTGCACGCTCACCCAAGTTTTGTCTCCAAAAATTCAGATAGTCTCTGCTCAGGGTTCTAACTCCACTACGTTCTAGGGCCTGAGACATACTGCTTAGCCCTTCGGAGCCTCAGTGCCCTGACTTGTACCATGATGGTAATGATAGGACTGCCCTCACAGGGTCGTTGTGAGGGTTAGAACATTTAGTACACATAAAGGCTTAGAACAGTGTCTGGTGCCTGGTCTTAGCTACTATTACTCCCCACATCCTTGGATGGGGCTGTCAATGGCTTTGAGGGTCTTTTGTGTGGAGCTGGCTGAGGGGAAAGGGTGCCAGGCGGAGGTTGGGATCCCCAGAAGCACACCCTGAGGCAAGGAGTTGCACATAGTAGCTTACTGGGGAGGCGAAGGGGATACTGCTAGGAAATGCAGAAGTGAGCGGGGAAGGTCGCCAGGAAAGGGTGTGTTATCATGCCCCTGTGCACTGTGCGTAACTGGAGCTTAGTCACCGAGGGGAACTCCAGAGCCAGTGAAGTCCACAGCCTTAAATTTATCCCGTGACAGGGCAAGGGAGTTGGGGTATTGATACACCAGCTCTTTCTCATTGACTGAGGGGTACAGTCGTGGTACCAGGAGTGGTGGTGTGAGGGAGAGAGAGCATGAATTTTCAGCAAGGCAATCCTCCATCCTGGCAGGCAAAGTAGGCCCTGGCAGCCCCAGAAAACCCTCCGAGAAGCCACGGAGGTCTCAGAAGTCGGGACGTAGGCACTGCAGTGGCCCGGATGCAGAGATGAGGATGGGCTCCAGCAGAGCCCAGTGCAGAGGTGCAGCATGAGGAGAGACACAGTCAAGCACAGTGGACAGCAGGTCATTATCTTCCAGGGGCTGAAGAAGAGCAGTGGGAGACATGTCATGCTGATCCCAGGACAGAGAGGGCCTTGAATGCCAGGCTAAGGAATTGGGACTCCATTCTGTGGGCAGCAGGCCGCCCTCGAGGTGTTTGAGAAAGGGAGTGATACAGAGCTCTACTAGAGATAAGAAACAACGAAATCATTGAGGTTGTGGGTCTATCCCACCCCACACGTTCCCAGAAGCTGCTGATCCTGTTCCTGCTATGCTCCTACCACAGCCCAGAAAGATGGGCCAGCCAGGAGGTTTCCTAAAGACACAAACTCTAGGGATGGCTTAGGAGGAATACTCGCCAAACCACCTGGGTGGGGGAAGATGCCCCCCAGGGACATTCTCAAGGAAGAGCAGGATCAATCACCACCTCCCAAGAATGGTAATAGGAATGAAGAGTCAGATATGCAAGTTTGGCCCAGAGCTGGATTCCTGGACGCAACAGTCCAAGGGCTTCCAACAGAGGTTCTCCTTTGCCCCTCACCCTGGCCACCCCACCCTTCCTCTGAATAAATGTCAATTACTAGAGACTGTTGTTTGAAAGATGACCATGCCGCTAGTGTTCTCAAGACATGTAGGTCTCAGCCTGACCCTGGCACTGCCAGAGGGGGACTGAGGAGGAAGAGAGTCACTGTCCCCTTGAGCGCCCAGGCACTGCGTTGGGTGTGTGCACTGCGTGAGGCCCCCACTCAATTCCCTCCATCACCTGGCGGGAAAGAGGCTGTCACCTCCATTATCCAGAGCTAAGAATGCAGGCTATGAGAGGCTACGTAGAAGTTTGTCTTAGCTAAGAGCAGAACTGGGATTATAACTGGGGGGATTCAAATTAAGGAATCCAGATTTATAAAAGTACAAAAAGGTGATTGGTCAAGTACAAAAAGGTGAATCCATCAGAGTGGGAATCCTCCTGCAGAAGAGGCCTTGCCATGTGATAGACTTGAGGTGAAGGAGGGGAGGGAAATAGGCCCCAAAGTTCCCCAAGTCCTGAATGTTCACATCACCAGTTTATAGACAAGACACCAAGTTGGGAGAAGGGAAGCAAGGGACAAATTGTTGGAAAGGAAAGTCTGCGCATGAACCAGCTGGCTGGCTGCAGCAACACCTAGGAGAAAATGCAGAATGCCAACACTATTATTAAAGGAGACATTTTGCTGACATGAGTAAATCAGAGCCCGGGAAAAGTGACAGAAGGGGAGGACAGGGGCATGAGGAGCGGGCGTGCAGCTCAGAAAGGCCAGGCACTGCTCCCGAGCTCCCAGAGGCAGCGAAAGGGATCCTTGCCCCATTCTGGACGTGTGTGTGTGTGTGCATACATGTGCATGCACAAGTCTGTGTGTGTACCTGGGGGGGGTGAGAGTGTGTGTGCTTACGCATGTATACATGCCTGTGAGTTTATGTCTGCATGCATGTGTGACCACGTGCTCACACTAATCTATTGTGATGTGTGCAAGCATGCATGGGAGTGTGTGCACACATCCACATGTGCATGTGCACTCGTGCAGCCAAGCATGCGTGTACGTCACGAGCACATGCACATTCATGCGCCTGCGCATTTGAGGGGAGGTCGCTATCGTGTTTGCGAATGCAAGTGGCAAATTGGCGTGCAGAGGCAGGGCACTCATCTCATAGTCTTGGCACTTAGTAGGTGCTAATATTTTAAGTCAGGCCTAAAAACTTGGGTTCTTGCCCTGAGCACTCACCGTCTGAGCCCCCAAAGAAATGAAGAGTTTAGTAACAGGAGTTGAGGGTAGGTTTCCATTCTCTGCCAGCAGAACGGGAACGGATTTCCTTCCCTTGTCTTCCCTGTTGTGATTTCTGGTCTCACCTCATCCCTGCCTCCCCCTATCCCTCTGTTCTAGCCCTTCCTTCCGCTCCAGGATTCACCCTCCCCTCCTCAGGACCTTCGCTGGCTGCTGATTCTAAAGCACTCACTCTCACACCTCCTTCTCCATGACCCCAACCCTCCACCCAAACTTCACCTCCCTCCCTCCCACTCGTACCACTGGTCTCGGCTTACACATCACCTCTTCCTGGAAGCCTTCAGTGTCCCATGGTTGTTTTTACCTTTTTTTTTTTTAGAGCAGCTCTGCTGATATATTCACATACACACAATCCACTCATTTAAAGTGTATGAAATAGTGGGCTCAGTGTATTCACACGGTTGTGCTACCATTACCGCAGTCTAATTTTAAGACATTTTCGTCCCACCAAAAGAAATCCCATAACCATTAAAGATCACTCCCCATTCCCTCTTCCCCCAACCACATACCTACTTTATGTCTCTATTCTGGGCATTTCACATCAGTGGAATCCTACAATATGTGGTCTTTTGTGACCAGGTGCTTTCACTCAGCCTAATGTTTTCAAAGTTCATCCATGTTGTAAAATGTATCAATACTTTATGCCTTTTTATTGCCAAATAACATTTGGCATGAGGTATGGATGTACCACATTGTATTTAGCCCTTCCTCAGTTGAGGGACATTTGGGCTGCTTCCATCCATTCTTTGGCAATATGAATAAGGCTGCTATGAACGTTTGTGGACAAGTTTTCTATGAAAGTAGGTTTTCAGTTCTCTTGGGAATATATGTAAGCGTGGAACTGCTGGGTCATCCCGTAACTCTCAGTTTAAGTTTCCGAGAAACTGCCAAACTGTTTTCCATAGTGGCTGCAGCATTTTACATTCCCACCAGCAATCTAGGATGAATGCAACCTGTCCACATTCTCACTGTCACTTGGGAGGGTCTGACTTTGATCCGAGCCATCCTAGTAGGTGTGAAGTCGTATCCCAGCGTGGTTTTGATTTGCATTCTCTGCTAACAAATGATGTTGAGCATCTTTGCGTGTGCTTATTGCCATTTGTAGATCTTCTTTGGAGAAACATCTGTTCAAATGCTTCGCCCATCTTTTTTCAATTGTTTGTCTTTTTGTTGTTGCGTTGTAAGAGTGCTTTACATCCTTCTGAACACTACACCCTTAACAAACATACGATTTGCAAGCATTTTCTCCCACTCTGTGGATTGTCTTTTCATTTTCTTGATGGTGAACTTTGAAGCACAGATATTTTTCATCTTGATATTACCCAAATCTACCTATTTTTCTTTTCTTGCTTGGGCTTTTGGTGTCATTTCTAAGAAAACCACTACCTAATCCATGGTCATGAAAATTTACTCCTATGTTCTCTTCTAAAAGGTTTATAGTTTTAGGTCTTACATGTAGGTCAATGATCCATTCCGAGCATTCCACAGATTTTACTGAGCAGCTACTAATCTAGGGCTGGGGATACCTCAATGTGTCAGGAAACAAAGCTGGCAACCCCCCGCCCTTGAAGAGCTGCCATCCAGGAGAAGAAACAGATAATAGCCAAGGAAACAATCAAGATAGTCTGAGCAGGGATTGAGCCCTAAGTACTGAACCCACACGGCGTGTTCAGGAAAGTGGGCAGTTTCATGAGCCAAGAGCCCTCGAGCAGGTGTTAGGGGCCTCGGTGGGAGGTGAGATCATGGGTGCTGGCCAAAAGGGCTTTCCTAATTCTTACCTTATTTACAAATGGCAGACTGAGGCCCAAGGAGGTGAGACAAGGTGTCCAGCTCTGCGCGGTGAGGCAGCAACAGCATCGAGACAGGACTTCTGGTTCCTATAGGTCCGACTTCTACCGCTCCCCTGCGGTTGGGAGTCAGGCTGTGGCTGGAGGAACCCCGTGCATTTTCTACACAGCAAGGTTTGTGTTTCTATCCTAGCACGACGGGGAGAAAGTAGCAGGAAACGCTGTGATAGTTCCTGAGCTGTGTCTTGCATTAAGTACTAAACCCCTCTCAGATTAGATAATCCATGAGGGGTGATTTTTATGAGCAATCTCCTCACTGTGAATGGTTCTGCTTTAAGATGGGCTATTCTGCCTTTGGTTTTGATAAGATAGTATCTCAGTTAATCCATTTCTCTGTTGGGCTCTGCTGAAACTTCTCCCCTAATCTTCATTATCTCCTACCGTGCACTTTGGTTGGGACTTGAGTGGACCAGATTCACCCCAAGGGCTTCCACGAAGCTCTAAGAATTGGAGATAAAATTCAGACCTCTGCCTGTCTGGGGCCAGATGGGCTGTCACTCACCTGAATTGTCATTTGTCATCAGTTGGACTCTTGGGCTCCCAGGCCATAGAAAAATCCCGTAGCCTGACCCATTTTCCCTTTTGGGGTGGGGAGATCTGTGGCTACTTTGTGGGACCCTCTTGGCCACGGGAAAGAACAAAAACCCAAGTATTAGTCTGCCACGAGGGCTCTGTGCCAGGTATCATCATTTTGGGATTTTAACAGTAATTAGAATGGTTTCCATTGGAGACCATCTTGCAGGTCACCTCTGACCCTGTCCCCAGGGAGAGGGAGAATCAGCCTACCACAGTTGGGGGTGGGGGGTCCCTTCCCTGCTGGTGGAGACAGCGCTCCACCAGGACTCAGGAGGCTTGGGTCATGGGTCATTAGATAAGTCACACCCCGCTCTCTGGATCTCGGTTTTTCTCTTTTCTCTAAGCAGATCCAGGTTGGCGGTTGTGTAAGGCTCCTAGTGACTAAGCCGGCTTCGGAACTCAGGCCTGGTGACTGCTCCATGCTACAGGGGGCCTTCACTGGGGGGCGGAGGGAGATTTACTTCCTAGCTGAGATCATTTCTGCATGTTTGGATCTGCCACGTCCACCCAGCTGCCACTAGCCACGTGTGGCTTTTTTTATTTAAATGGATTTAAATTAAGTGAAATTTAAAATACAGGATTTTAAAATAAATAAGTTAATTAATTAATTAAAATAAAATACAGGATTTTGTTAGCAAAACTTCAAGAGCTTGATGGCCACACGGGGCAACGATGGTGCTGGGAACTTGATTCAGTTCCACTCGGCTTCCCAGAGAATGCTTTCTCATCCACAGTGTGATTCGCTCCTCATCTTGTCAAAGAAAATGTCCTTGTTTCCTTCTTCTCAATGAGAAAACTGGCCTGAGAAGCAAAGTGATTTACCCTAAGTTACTCAGCGGGCACAGTGGCAACCAGACAGAGCTGGGCACTTGTATCCTCCAGATGCAGAGACCGAGGCTGGGGAGGTGACAGGGCATGAGCCAGGCTTCCCCACTGGAGCTCCCTCCAGGGACCTGCCAGGCAGGTGCCCCCTGCAGCTGGACCTGGGCTCTAAAAGGAATGCTTTCTGTCTGTGAAAGGACAAAACAAGAGAAAAGGCATGCTTTTGCAGTGATGCAAATGAAAATTTCCAATTTGCTAGTCAAAAGCATGTCCCCCCTTTAGAGATAAGAGTAAATTTGAGTCTTTGTTATGAGTGATTAATTCATTACAATGCAGAGTCTCCTTGCGATACCCAGCCCCCCTGCGTGGTCTAGGAGGCTGGCGAACCTGGTGGGAGGAGCTGGTCCATCCCCAAACTGTGTGTGTGACCCTGTCACCATGTCTGCGGCTGTCTCATTAGGTCAGAAAAATGAGGGAAGTGTTCAGTGAAGCAGGCTTCTCACCAATATCTTAACACAAAGCACTGGACGGGGTGGGTGTTGGGAGACCCGGGCCCTGAGCCTTTCAATTTAATTTAATAAGAATTTATTGTTGTTCCGGAAAGTTGCTAGCCAGGGGAGCAAAATGGGTTTCAGCTTTCGTGCTGGCTGTGATTGATTGGTAGTCACTGCCTCCAGTCCGAGCTCAGGAAGGCTTCTGAGGACACCAAGAGGCTCGGTGGGCAAGAACACCCTGGTTGATTATTCATATCTGCTGGGGCCCCAGAGAGGGGAGTGGCCACGTCCCACAGTAAACCGAGGTAAATAATAATGAGGATATACATAGTAATCATAGTAATGACAGTAAAACCTCCCTGGTCAGGTCACTGGGAATATCAGGTAAGATTATGGATGTGAAGGTGCTTTGTGACCTGGACAGATGGCTTCATGATATCTGGCCTCTCATTAATACTTTGTGAATCACAATTTCCCTGTTCATGCTACTTGATCCTTCCCGCTAGAGCGATGCCGGGCCTTACAAGCCTGGAGTGGGGCGACGTGGAAGGAGACCCAGGGGCCAATGCACATGCACACATTCATTCCTGCATCCGGCATCTCCAGCTCTGTTCACTCATCCGGGATACATTTCGAAGGGTCCTCTCAGATCTAGGTCCTGGCACCAAGACCAACCAGATGTCTGTCTCCTCAGAGCTCCTAGAACAGTTGACCTCTGGACTTGATCTTCAGGGAAGGGAGAAGGTTTGGTTTCCACCCGGGCTCATGGTCCCTTAGAGCCTCCGGTGCCGGTCAATTGCCACCCTGCCAGGACCACGAGGGGAAGATGCCAAGCTCCAGAGAGGAGTGCATGCTTTATTTGGTTGGTGATCCCAGGACGCATTGTCAAGGGGTGGGGACAGGACGCAGGGAAGCAAAGGAGGCCGGTTCAGGGGGCATTCATGAATAGGTTTCCACTGTGGGTGAGTGGGGCTCCCTCTAGCAGGGCAAGGACAGGAAGCATAATATAGAAAGGCCTCCGAGCTGCCCCACCCCAGAGTGAGGAAGTTCGGGTATCTGTCCACCAGCTCCCATCCATCGGTGGTTGAGGACTCCTCCCTGCCTTTTCTGGCTATCCCTGCATGCAGGCCAAGTTTGCCCCTGTAGCCAGAGAAAGCAGCAGGGCAGAGTTGCAGGTGTTGGGTTAGGAAGCCTGGGGTGTGTACAGATCTGGCGAGCTCCCAGAGGCCCTGGGCAGGGTACCCACAGCATCTTCTCCCTCCCTAAGCAGCATAGACATTCAGATCAGCTGCAGCATTTAAAGATCATCTGATCAGCCATCTCATTACCCGACAGGGGGAAACAAAGTTCAGAGAAGGTAGGAGACACACAAATTTAAATAACAGGCCAATGGCAATGGTAATACCCTAATAATGCCAGTTAGCGTGTAATGAGAGCCAGGCACAATGGGAGGGGCTTTGCATACTTAGCTCTAAGCCTTGCATTATCCCACGAGGTAGGTGTTACTGTTCCATTTTACAGTTAAGAAAACTGGACTCTGAGAAGTGATTTACCCAAGGACACCAAGCATAAGCAGCAGAGACAGAATTTAAACCCAGAATTTAAATCCAGATCTGTACCCTGGGATCTTTTCATCACTCTGCAGAGCCAGCAGGAGTTTCCAGGGCTAGTTCCGAGCCCAGAGTTCTGCCCACTGCCCCAGGCAGTCAACACAAGGGGCGCCCTCTAGGTCAAGGGCCTCAAAGTGAAGTTGTTTAAACTCCCTCAAGAGCTCAGAGCTAGCCCACCCCGGGTGGCCTCTCTGGCTTCCCCTGCCAGCTATGCCTTGTCCTCAGAGGAATGGCCTGGAGAGAAGGCAGGAGTGGGTTGGGAGCCAAGACCAACAGGGAAGCAAAATGGGGAATCCCAGGGAGCTTAACATCACCAAGGAGCTGCAGAAGGAATCAGTTACCCATCTGCAAACGGGAAGATGCTAACAACAGGAAAGGGTTAATGGGCACTTCATGTACCTGTCAATCTTCTAAACACTTTAAATGTATGAACACACCGAATTCTCAAACTAACCACAGTGGGTACCACTAACACCATCCCCGCTTCACCTAGGAGGAAACTGAGGCACAGAAAAACGGAGTGACTGGCCCCAGGTCATTGGGTCGTGGGATTAGAATCCAGGCGGCTTGATTGCAAATCTGTCATTTTAACCACTCTAGGCACAAAAAAGCCCACAACGTGAGTCCCCTTCCCCAGGCTAGCACTCCCTAGTCCGTGCTCACCAGGTGCTTCTGGCAAGCACTTAGCGTTCACAGGGTGAAGTACTACTACGGTCTCCGTAGTTTTTTTTTTTTTTCTTTTTCTTTTTTTAAAATTTTTTTATTGTTATGTTAATCCCCATACATTACATCATTAGTTTTAGATATAGTGTTCCATGATTCATTGTTTGTGCATAACACCCAGTGCTCCATGCAGAACGTGCCCTCCTCAATACCCATCACCAGGCTAACCCATCCTCCCAACCCCCTCCCCTCTAGAACCCTCAGTTTGTTTTTCAGAGTCCATCCTCTCTCATGGTTCTTCTCCCCCTCCGATTTCCCCCCCTTCATTCTTCCCCTCCTGCTACATTCTTCTTCTTCTTCTTTTCTTTCTCCATAGTTTTCTAAAGAGGACACAGATCAGAGAGGAGCCAAGGTCAACAGGAAGTCAGGTGTAGAGCCAAGTGTCGATGCCCCGCTCCCCAGTCGCGCGCGCTCTCTGGTCGGGGGGCCCCCGAGCGCGGAGGGGCGTCGGGCTGGGAGAGGGGAGCGGGCGCGAGCTGCGCGGCGGGGGGGCCTCCCCCTCTCGGCTCCCAGCCGCCCCCACCCGGCCCGCAGGGCGCAGCGCCGCGGCCGCGCTGACTAGGCAGTTCGCGGGCCTCGGGGCCCCCGAGCGGAGCCCGCGCCGCACCGCGCAGCCTGGCGACGTCCCCAGGGGCACCTGCCTGCGGCGGCGAGGGCGAGCGCCCGCGGGGAGCGTTCCTAAGGGAGCCCGGGTCAGGAGGGATAATTGTAGAGGGTCCCTCCGGGCCAGAGAAGCCAGCGGGGGTTGGGGAGTAGAGGGGAGCGAGGAGGGAGGAGGCGGAGGGAGGTGGGAAGAGGGAGAAGGTTGGAGGACCCGGCACAGAATTACTGGAAGCAGGAAAGCGCGATGATCCGCCACGTGTGGGCGGCTCCGGAACCCAGCATGATTCCCCGAACCCCCACATGTGTCTATAAGCCGCATTTCTCACTCTACCTGGCCACCCACCCCCCAACACACACAAAGAGCAAGAAAGCCACCAGACCAGGAAGCAGGGGAAGGGGGAGATAGAAAACCAGCAGAAAGGACTCCAGGAGGCCTCCTGGTCCAATCCCACCTTGCTCAGAAGGAGAAACTGAGCCCCAGGAGGAGGGGCCCAGGGACTCGCAAGGCCTGGCTAGAGAGTTACATCGGTAATCGATGTGCAGGGCCAAGTCCCAAGGCCCTCTCTCCCTCCTCCTTCACATCCCTACCCTTCTCCCTCCCTTCCTCCTCCTCCCCATCCCCAGCAGCTGCAGAGGTTCCAAGACGGATTGTCCCAGTCTCTGCCTGTAAGGGGGCCCCCGTTTTCCCACCACCCTCAAGGACTTTCCTTTTCAACTCCTGCCTCTGTCCCTATAGGAGGGGTTGGCTTTGTCTGTGGGTGTCTCAGCCCACCTCCAATGCCCTGCTACTGGTGGGACAGGTTGGGGAAGAAAAGGAAGGAGCCTGAGCAAGCCTGGGGGGGGGGGAGGGGCTCCCCAGGCACACGGAGACCTGGCTTCCAGCCTCAGTGCCCCCAAGTTCCCAAGGACTCTGAGCTCCCTCACCTGTGTCGGGGACCACCACCACCACAAGTCCTGCTGCCCTTCAGGAGAGCCCACATTCCCAGAAGAGTCTGCAAGATCTAGTCCTACCTCCTTGGCCTTTCCTCACGGCCCAGCTCCGGTCGCAGCACTCTTTCCGGTCTCCTCATTTCCTCATTGCTACCTCCTGGCCTCCCGACCTCAAACATTTGCACCTGCTGTACCCTCCACCTGGAGTGCCTCCCGCCGTGATCGCAAATTAAAGGTGTCTGCGGACCCCTCCCTGCTGTGGGCAGAGTAGGGCTTGGGCAGGTCTGTGGGGGAGGGAGGAGGTTCACAGTGTGGCCTCTCCAACCAGCCCCAGGACCCTGCCAGGCTGGAAGGCTTGGTCCATGGAATCAGAGCCGCCTGTGTTCTCTTAAGAAACCCAGTTCCCAGGGGCGCCTGGGTGGCTCAGTCGGTTAAGCGACTGCCTTCGGCTCAGGTCATGATCCTGGAGTCCCGGGATCGAGTCCTGCATCGGGCTCCCTCTGACCCTCCTCCCTCTCATGCTGTCTCTCATTCTCTCTCTCGCAAATAAATAAAAAATTAAAAAAGAAAAAAAAAGAAACCCAGTTCCCAGGCCCAAGGGCGGGAGGAAGGGTGGGCTCCTTTGCAGAGGGTGGGGAGGGAGAGAGGAGACAGTAAGGAAATTTGCACATCTTTGGGCCATTGTCTTCAAGGCAAGGGTTTTTCTTTTGAGTTTATTAGGGTGTGTTATTACACAAGAAATCCATGTTTCATACAGAATGCAAAAACACACCAAAAGGAAGAGAAAAAACTCCCCACACCCTCAGCACCCAGAGATAAAAAGCACTAAGGTTTTGGTGTGGAGCCTTCCAAATGCATACATGTGTGTATGGTGGGTGTGACTTTTACTCCAGAAACTCCAGGTGCAAGAAGTATCACAGCACCTTGTTTTTCTAGAATGAAAACGAGAGCTCACTCCAGGCCCTGTCTCACCTGCAGCCCCGTGCCGTGGGATTCTCAGCCCCAAGCTTCCTCCTCTGTGTCCCCACAGCCACATCCAGTCCGGCCCACTCAGCAACCAGAGTCCTGGGCGCTCCTCTGTTCAAGCCCCATGGGTGGCTCCCCATTGCCCGGGGGCGGGTGGGGGGGGGGAGACGCTGGCCCTAGCCATGCCCATGAGGGATGGCCCCAGCCTCCCCCACATCGCCCACCTGCCCTGTTCCCGCCACTCCACCCAGAGAGCCTCCCTTCAAACCCCTCCACACATGCCCTTCCCTCTGCCTGAAACACTGTTCCCTTTTCTTCCCTTGCCCCTGGTTAAAGTCGCCCCCTTGTTCAGATCTTAGTGGAGCCGCTTTCCCTGCAGACTGCGGCCGGACCAGAGCAGCTCGTTGCCCCCCCAGACCTCCCGCCTTGCCCGCACCCCAGTCTGTCATTTCATACACCTGCGGTAGGTCACGTGTGAGGGCAGGGCCCGCCCCTCACTGCTCCGCCCCCAGGGCCCGGCGGGGGTGGGCATCAGCGAATCCCCTAGACTCTAGCTCCGCACCAAGCTCCAAATCCATCCCCTCTCTGTCCGCCCCTCCCTTCCCGGTCAGAGCCCTGTCCTCCCTCGGCGACAGCCTCCCACCGGTCTCCCCTCTTCCTCTCTTGGCCTCCCCCATACAGATTAGTCTCCGTGCGGATGAAAAGAGCAGCCAGGGGTCCTTTTAAAATATGTCATTCAGATTCTGCTGTGACCCCGCTTAAAGCTCCCTTAGTGGGCTTCCCGTTGTGCTTCAAGTAGCATCCAACTGCCTTCTGGTGGCTTCCCCAGCTCCACGGGGTCTCAACCGCCCCCTTCTCTGGCCCCTCTCCCACCCCACACTGCCCCATGGCTCTGCTTCAGCCACGCTGGCCTTTGGGCCTTCTCCAAACATGATCAACTGGTTCCCACCGGGAGCCTTGGCACTTGCCCTTCCCCCAGCCTGGCACCTTCTGCCCAGAACTCCACGGGCCTCGGCTCAGATGTCACCTCCAGGGAGAGGCTGATCTGGCCGCGTGTCCCCCTGTTTTATGGTCTTCACAGCCCTTATCATTTCCCCGACATCTTTGACGAGACTATCCGCCGCCCCTCACCCCTCTGCCAGGGACCCTGCCCTGACAGCTCACCACCGGGGCCCCCAGCACCTCCACAGGCTGGTGCTTAGTAGGTGCTCAATACCTATTTGTCAAGTAACTGGAAGGACCTGCATGCGCCTGCGCCTCTTGTACATCTGTTTGGAGTTGCCATATAGACCCAGATGTGTTATTTTCCCTTGTTAATTACTGCAGAGTAATTATAGTGAGAAGTGTAAGTACAGAATGCATTAATGGGGGAAAACATAAAAGATTTCATGCACTGGCTCACCGAACGCTCGAACCAGAGATGAGCTTCCCTGTAGCCCGCTAGAATTCTCACTTGGGTCATTTCCTCCTGGGTCCAGAGCCTGAGCCCTAACCCACGCCTGTTTCCCTCCCCTTCTCTGGAAAGTCACTCCCAAGCCTGTCTGTGCGTCAGTAGAGATAGGGGTGGAGCTGGGAGAGCCTGGGCCCTTCTGGGGTTAAAATCTAGCTTCTGTGTGTCCCCGAAGAACTGGGAGAGGGGGTGATGTTGGGCAGATGAGTTAACTCCTCTGAGCCTCAGTGTTTCCATCTGTAAAATGGGGATAGTGACAGCTCCCTCCCAGGATTGTTGTGGGTTCTAGAAGGGAGACATATGCAAAGTGCTTCTAACGGGTTTCAGCCACGTTGGCTCCCTCTGTCCCTCCCTCCTCAGTGTCAGAGAGAAGACATGCTCCCCACTTTCCCACCTCGGGCCCTTGTGACTCTCTTCTTCAGGAGAAATGGTGCCTTGCTTTTCCCTCCCCTACTCTGAAAAACCAGGCTGACTTTGACAAGGTTGGTTTAAAAAAATGCCTTTAATATGGTTGTTGCAGACCCAGAGCTTTGAAAAGGGGGTGGGAGCTCCATATCTTCCTGAAAGAACGCCCAGATGTACAGCCAGCTGTGCAGCTTACAGCAGCCTGTTTATGTCTCTGCTCGCCCCAGACGCTCGCTCGCTCGCTCGCTCACTCACTCACTCACTCACGCCCAGGCAAAGAGAAAACCACAAATGCCCCCAGGAGTGGAAATCGCTGGGAGGATGAGATCTGTGAGGCTCTAATAACAAGCGGAAGAGAAAGAGGCTAATGTCAAATGTAAAGTGCTGGAGAAGCAGGGTCACTGCTGAGATTCCAGAACCTGCTCTTTGGCCATTTACAGCTGAGGAGGTAGATCTCGGGCTTGAGTTTTGCGTCCTGATGACCCTGAGACGCCCTCTTGTGGGCATCAGCGGTAGCAGCAGGCTTTCCAACTTGCCCTGCCAGATGGAGTACTGCTTTCTTTCCTTTTTAAAAAAAGTACTCTCTAATTCAGTGCCACAATTCTTATGAATATGATACCCCCAAATAAACACTTTGCTGCTTTCCAGAGCACCGAACAATAAAGATCCAATCTCATTATTGATTCTACCTTTAAAAAAAATAAACATTTATTTTGCTTTTGAAAAATCATTATGGGGCGCCTGGGTGGCTCAGTCAGTGAAGTGTCCGCCTTCGGCTCAGGTCATGATCTTGGGGTCTTGGGATCGAGCCCCACACGGGGCTCCCTGCTCAGCGGGGAGTCTGCTTCTCCTTCTCCCTCTTCTCCTCCCCCCCATACTCCTCTCTCTCAAATAAATAAAATCTTTAAAAAATTAAAATCATTATATAAAATTTTCAAAATACTGAAAAGCACAAAGAAAAAGGTAAAACTCAAGAGTAAGCTTTTCTAACTACAACACAAACAGCAGGAGAAAGGATTTGAGGTTACTGTCTTGGTTCACCAAGGGTTCATTGAGAAAACATTTCGGCAAAACATTTTGCTGCTTTGAGCTCATTTCCCAGCTCGTGAAGGAAGGTGGGCATCTGGCGACTCAGTCCAAGCTGTTGATCCCATAACTGAAATCTCTTTCTGAGGTCCTCTCCCCAAACCCGCTTTCTTCCCTCCCACAGAGTGGGAGGTTAGCTGTGCAGTTAGCTCAGTGGAGAAATGGGCTCTGGAGTGTTGGGCTCATTCATTTATTCCACACTGTTTATTGACCATCTATTTGGGGCAACACTGTTTATGGACCATCTGTTTTGGGCCAGACCCCGTGCTGGCTCCTAGAGATACAGAGAACATGGTCCCTGACGCTCCAAACCCACGGTCTGGAGTGGACACAGCTAATCCCGAGATGATGGGGGGAGGAACAAGGTACTATGAGAACATGGAGGCTAATCCTGGTTCCACCAGCCCCAGCTGTGTTAACACAGCCCCTCTCCAAACTTCAGTTCCCATATCTGTAAAATAATAGCACCTCCCTCATTAAATTATGGTGCAGACTGAACAGAGATAAGGACAGAGAAGTCAATTGCGAAATGCTGCTTCTCTTCATCCATACCGTTGTCACTCTTTACTCTGGGAAGAGGAAACTTGACCACAATTCCCCGGCTGGACTTTGGGGAAAATCACAACATTTTAGTAGTTGGTGTTGGAAAGGATCCTAGACATCATTCAGCTAAGCCCCCTTATTTCAGAGAAGAGGACGCGGGGCCCAGAGAAGGGAGGGAAGAGACCGAGGTGACACAGCAGATCTGAAGATGCACTGTGCTTGGTCCTTAGGATCGCAGCCTCCAGAGGGAGGAGCCTGTCCCGAACCCAGGGCTCCACTGCGTGCTGGCGTGGGCAAATCAGGTCAACTCTCCAGGCCTCCGTACCTTCATCTATAAAACGGGTGTAACAACAACCTTCGTCCCAGGGCTTATGGGAGAACTACAGGAACTGACTCCCAATCCAGTGCTCCGTCTACTATTCCTAGAATTTACATAGCGCAGAATTTTAGGAAAGCACTGTTTCATCCTGACTCTGCACATCTTGCATCCAGAATTCCTGGGTCAGGACTTGGCTCAAAATCTTCCCGAAACATAAAGGCCTCTGGGTGGGAGCCTTGGGTGAAAGGAAGCAAGCTCCTCTTCCAGACAGCCTAGGGGTGAATTATGATCACACAGTTAAGATCAAAGCAGTACCTCCTCCCCACCCCCACCCCAGATGACCTCACTCGATTGACGTCACGTGGCTGGGTCATAATTTAAGAAAATAGGCAGCACCTTGGTCACTGCCTTTCTGCGCATGCCCAAGATAAATTATACCGGTTCAAGGTCAAAAACAAAATGCCAACAATTGCATCAAAACATCAGATTAAGTAAAAATAAACACAAGCAAACATTAGAATAAGTTAGCATCTGGGTGAACTATTGTTAATGGTGGTCAGCCCTCAGCGTTTCCTCTTTTCTTTCAAAAATAGCTATGTGCCCAGAAGCCTTTCAGGGGTCACCCAAATAGAAAAGAAATCCCTGGAGATTGGTTGCAAATTCCAGTTTATCCATTTCTCCTTCTATATCACAATGGAAAATCACCAAGGCCACATGGAGATTTGTAATGATTTTCTGTACACTCGTGTAAACAAAAGAACATACAATTTTCCTTTTCTTCCCGGTAGAGTGTTTTCTTATTTTCCTAGTTCAGGGAAAGTGTTAAGATCATTGAGGGGGGTTGTTGAAATGTCTTGAAATCAAACACACAATATTAAAGAAATATTTGGAGAAGAAAGAAGCCAGTTGAAGGGGCTGTTATTTGTTGTGAGGCCAGTTGTTTTATTTCATTATGAGGTTTTAGTGTTTTCATGAAGCAAGTACAAGAGGGAAGGGAGAGGTGGAAAGTTCCAGAAAGGGAAGGATGCCAGGCTCTGATGGAGGGCAGGTGCACCCACTTTAGGTGGGTAAGGCAGTTTATATTCTTAAATGGTTAGTTGATAGACCATTTTCAAGGAGAGTAATTGCCCACAACCTGAGCACTCTGGGCGGCGTGGCAGGCCACGTGTGGAAAGACTCAGCTTTC
Source organism: Halichoerus grypus (assembly GCF_964656455.1). NCBI lineage: Eukaryota > Metazoa > Chordata > Mammalia > Carnivora > Phocidae > Halichoerus > Halichoerus grypus. Next base: position 74,472,247 of record NC_135725.1, on the reverse strand, counting down.
AGCTCAAACTAAGGTCTCTCTCCAACGCTGCCATTATTGGCCAGTGACCTTGTGCGAGTGGTTTTACCCCCATGAGCCTCAGTTTCCTTGCCAGCAAAGTGCGATGTTTATTATCGCAATATCGTTTGAGAAGCACCCAGAACAGGGCCCGAGACGTAAGTTAATGCTGTTCCCCTTCACTCTATTGCTGTCAACATTCTCTGACAAATAGCGTCTTACTCGCTCCTCCGAAACATCTGAGGTCCTCAGAGTTGGAATCCTCATTCCTACTTCCCATCTCCTGAACACAGTTCACTTCTTAGTTAAGAGCGTGGGCATTTTGAGGGGCGCTTGGGGGGCTGAGTCACTTGTGCCTCTGGCTCTTGATTTCGGCTTGGGTCATCATCTCAGGGTTGTGGGATCGAGCCCCGTGTCAGGCTCTGCGCTCAGTGAGGAGTCAGTTTGAGGATTCTCTCTCTCCCTCTCCCTCTGCCCCTTCCCCCCGCTCTCGAGCTATAAATTAATTAATTAAATTTTAAAAAAAGTAGAGCATGGGTGTCTTGAAAGGACAGGGCGACCTGGGCTTTAGTCCCAACTCCACCAAGTGATGCCCTCACTCGATGACATCTTGTATGTGATTTTATGTCTGCGTACCAAGTTTCCCCCTCTGTGCTCACCCACTGCCCTGGTTCCTGCATGAACAACATCCTGGACACGGAAAGAACTTACCAGATTCTGTCCACTCCACATGGTCCCCATACGTCAGGGAATAGCTTGGGGGCCATCAGAGCACCCAAGGACGTCCACGGAGGACAGTCTGACCAAGAAAGCAGGCAGCTTCCCCAAGCTGCAAGCTGTGGGCCATACTTTTGTAGGATGGCCTTCCCCCTCATCGTCTCATTTGTCTTCCCATGTCCCAGTTTGCCTCTTTCCCCAAGGGACCCCCAAGGGTCCAGCTGCTCACATCAGCAGGGCTGAGCTCAGGGAGAGGTCAGGGAACGTGACTGATGTGGTTGGAGGTGTGACGTCTGTGCACGAGTCGGGCCCAGGAGGCCCCGTGGAGAGCATGGGAGCTCCCAGCTCCCAGCTCCCTTGATCCCAAGCGTCTGAGTTCATTTCAGCCTCCCAAATCTTGGCGCTCTGAAGCCAGGTTTGCAAGAAAGAGAAGGAAGGAGGGAGGGAGGAAGGATCTTCAAGATCAAGGGGAAAGGCTGTGGAAGAGCCCTGTGCAGCGAGTCAGGTGACCGCGGGTCCTATGCTTGCTCTGCCTGGGTGACCTTGAATATGACCTCAATTTCCCCATCTGTACAACAGGAGGTTGAACGGAGTTAGTGTTTCTCAAAGTCTACTTCAAAGAACATCAGTTCTTATTCCGGAGGTCCAATAACTCTGGGAAACGCTGTATGTCTTACCCGCTTTGGGTGATGCCTGTTAGTATATCAAAGGCTCTGAGAAATCCTGCAGAAAAGAAAACTCTGCAACCTTCTTACTAGACTATAAGCCCCAAGCGGGGTTTCTGTCTGTTTGGGGTTTGGTTTTGGATGTGCTCCCAGACCCTGAAACACTGGCACACCATACATGTTCCTCCCAAACTTATTTGCTCACAGAATCTTATTTTATTCCTCAGCACGCTCCCTATATCCCTGGAAGGTGGCCCTCCTAGGACCACACTGACTGGAGTCTAAGACAGTGACCAGGCCCCACTGAGATCCGCCGAACCTGGCTGGGATCAGAACTTCTGAGCTGCCCCAGAGCTTCATGAACGGGTGTGGTTGTTACTTTCAGCCACTTCATTTTGGGGTGATTTGCCGCATAGCAATAGAGAACTGATAGATACCATCAGAACTCTGCTGGTGGACCTCCTTCCTTTCTTCTTTTCTGTTTTTGTATTTTCCCCCCTGGTGGGTGGGGGCTAGGGATTTCCAGCCACCTTGCGGCCCAGCGGAGGGCAGTGCTGAGCCTTCTCCCCGCCCTGGGACTTCCCACCTCTGAGCATTCTGTGAGACACATGACACCTTTTCCTTACTCCAACCTGAGACAGTTTGTATTATTTCTTAGCCACACACATTCCCAAGACAGTGAATCAATAAATGACCTTGCTCGCTTAAGCTAGGTTGAGCTGGATTTCTGATCGTCACCAAAACGACCCCGTACGGTGTTCCTGTTCATTGATTTGTTTTGTTTTGTTTTGTAGCTTTATAAACACAGTTCTTATCAAATGGCAGGTTTATAAAATGCAATTTTTCATGGCCACTTCTGGTGACCTTTCAGGCCACAGACCAAAGGATCCCCTGGGGTTGGGGCCACGGGGAGACAGTGCCGTGAGGTTGGTTGTAACGTAGCTGCGCGCTTTGGAAACTTCTTGGGGAGGAAAAGTAACACCTGTGATCCTAGAGCCCGTCAAAGTGTCAGGAGGCAACTCTGGGTCCCCTATTTCTCGCATCGAAGGTGACCTCCTTGTGACCAGGCAGTAGCTTGGCCTGCCCTGCAGAGCGGAGAATCAAAACACTTCCCACAAAGGCTGGGCTCTGCGAATCCCCTACTCTTTTTTCCAAAAGACCACGTGACTGATGGTTTTATTTTAATCATCTGCTCTTTAGTTCATCGCTGGGAAATTTTCTCTGTATGCCCCAGAGTAGGAGCGGAGAAAATGTCTGTCAGGTGAAGGAACAGAAGAGTTGAGAAGGACTGTGTCCTCCCCTTCTCCCTCTCTCCCTGTCCCTCCTCTCCCTTGCCCTCTCCCTCTCCCCCTCCCCCCCACTCTCTCTCCCCCTCCCTCCCCACCCCCCTCCTTCTTCCTCCCTCTTCCCTCTCCCTCCACCTCTCTCCCTCTCTCTCCATCTCCCTCACTCTCCCCCCTCCCCCTCCCTCCACCTCTTCCTCCACCTCCCTGTCTCCGCCCACTGTTTTGTGACACCCCCTTTGCCATTCGCATCTTCCCCTCCCTCTCAGGAACACTGAGAAACAGAATGAGCCCCAGCCCCGTGGCTAGGTGATTACCCCATGCTTCTGAGAACTAAATATGACTCACCAAACAGAGATTCATCGGACCCGCCTTGGGGGGGGGGTGGACTGGAGCAGGACACAGCCCCTGCCTCAGAGAAGCCCCCAGTCTGGCAGGAACATGGGTGTGGACAGACGATGACCGTCCAGCGCTGAGGTCCTCAGTAGAGCACACAGGACTGTGGCAGTCCAAGAGAGCAGCACCAGACCCAATCCACGCCGGAGCCAGGATGGTCTCCCAGAACAAATCAGGAGTACTTGCTTCTTCTGGGTTAAGTAGGACTTCATGAGAAAGAAGCCCTTCCAAGAGAAAGAGAGACCATCTGCAGAGATGCACGTCCAGTTTGCCGCCCAGTGGTGCTACCTGTGGTCCCGAGGGGCTGGAAAGCCCGTGCGAGGAGAGGAGCAACTACAGAGGGTGGCTAGGGGCTGAGCACAGACAGGCTGACATTCCTGCTAACAGCCTTTAAAGAGAGACCTTCTTATACCTGCAGTGCAATCCCAGGAAGGGATGCTGATTGGCCCGCTTTGGTCCATCTGCCCATCCCTGGGTCAGGGGAGGAAGCAGTGGTTTTCAAACTTGGATACCTTCTAGAACCACTTGGAGCATTCTTAAAAAATCCTGATGCCCAAGCCATACCCCACACCAATCAAACCCTAACATCTGGGGATGCCCTACCTGAGCCACATCAAGTGAGGAAGGGGCAGCTCCCTGAAGACAAGGACCACGGGGACGAGGGAAGGAAAGCTGGGTTGACCAGATGCCCCCCACCACAAGGCCAGGTGGGGAGGGAACACTAGGAATGGAGCTGAGGAGCCCAACAGGACTGGCAGCTCATGGGCAGAGAGGGAGCTGGCCTACGTCTGGCCTTCTCTTCCTGCCCTGGGGGATGGCTGGGATGCAGTGTAGAGCCCTGGAGGAGTAAGGAGTAACTGCAAGCCCAAACCTGGCTCTACCCCAATGCAATGCCATGCTGCCCCTCCCCCGGCCTCAGTTTCTCTGCCCCTCTAAGGCTCGTCCAGCACCAACAACCTATGATTCGTGCTCTGTCTAGCTGGGCCCGGCCCCCTAGGCTGGATCTGCTTCCCAGTGTCTGGAAGAAGGACATGTGCACATCTCCCACCCCCACTCCCCACCCCCCACCCCCCACTAGCCCAGACAGTGACTCCGATGAAATCGCAGACAAATGGATAGGGATGATTTGCAAGGACAGGAGCAAAATAACCTAGCAAATGCTTTGGGGGGAAAATTCAAATTCCGTGTCATTGGAAAGTAACATTTATGCCAATCATTAACGGAACAGCAGCGATAGGTCAGGGCACACAGGTTTCCTTTCATAGGGGCGAAAAGGGATGAAACCAGGGCTGGCAGACCTCAGGGAGGGCGCAGAGGGTCTGGCCCTGCAGGCTTTTGTCTTGGGCGCTCCTCGCCGAACCCTACTGGCATTTTGGGGAGTCCCGAGGGGTGGGGGCCCTTGGCCTGGCTTTTTATAACCTTGCTAGGCTGAAGGAACAGGTCCTTTTGCTGATGGGGAACCGCTGAGGGGTCGGGGACCATCAGCCGCTGGCCGAGCGAACACTATTTGTTATTTAAATTAACCGTCAGGCCGCTCCGTTTCCTCCACCTGAAGGGGCACCTCGCGCACGTCGTTGTAATTAGCCAGAGGGAAACTGGGTGCCAGAAGCCTGTGTTGTTGGAGCATTTGTCTTGTTTCTATCTAACAGGACCTAACAAGGCCATCGTCGTGTGGAAATCAAGAAACACAAATGGGTGCTTCAAGGGAAATGGCAGAGAAAACAATTGCCATGGAGATGAGTTTGCGTCTATGAAAAGGCGAGCCTCGCGGTGAAAGATCTCCCCTCCCGACTGTCTGCTGCGGAAACACTAGAAACACTAATCGTACCTTCCAGCCTGGCACTTCAGGCTTTATTTTTCATCTTAATAAAGTCTCGGCGTTCGGATCAAGATCCAGAATTACGGGCGCCTGCCTGGCTCGCTCGGTAGAGCGTGTGACTCTTGATGTCGGGGTCGTGAGTTCGAGTCCTGCGTTGGGTGGAGAGATTACTTATAAAAAAAAAAATAAAAGATGCAGAATTAGGGACGCCTGGGTGGCTCAGTCGGTTAAGCACCTGCCTTCAGCTCAGGTCATGATCTCGGGCTCCCTGCTCAGCAGGGAGTCTGCTTCTCCCTCTGTGCCTCCCCGCTGCTTGTGCTCTCTCGCTCTCTCTTTGTCAAATAAATAAATAAGATCTTTTTAAAAAAAAGATGCAGAATTAGGTGGCCGACCCTGATGCCCCTTCATGGGATCTCTCTCTGTGGAAGAGCCATGGCTTTGCAGATTCACTCTGCAAAGCCCCAGACCTCATGCCATCACCCATAGGGGACGAATGCATCAGAAGATGACTTTTTCATTCTTTGGGAGAAGTTATACCTTCCAAGAACTACCAGTGTCTCCCCAGAATAACGCTGGACGAGACGTCTTCTCCAACGATGCAAGCCCATTGGTTCCCCTCATTGTTTGTTCATCGATTGGTTGATGCGTTTGCTCCACCCACATCTGTTCACGAGGACTGTCAGCGAGGCAGGGCTGGTGGTGGGTGTGGGGATCCCGCAAAAAGCCAGGCAGGCTTGGTCTTTCCATGGGGGGGGGAAGCTGACATTCAGGGGGAGAGACTCAAAACGAACCAGGACTCACAACCTGGAAGGAGGCTGTGAATGAAAGCAAGTGCACAGATAGGACTGGATAGGACGGAAGGGGGGTGGTCAGGACGCCGAGACCCCCGAGGGGAAAGTGGAAAGGCTCCCTGGTGTGCTCCCTGAAACGTGGGACAGGAAGTGGGAGAATAAACAGGGGCTGGTTCTTATAGGGCCTCGCAGGCATGAGCTCTTGAGCTTCATCCTGGGAACAACGGGGGATGATGAATGCATTTTCGGGGAAGAGGTACCAGCAGTCTTGCTCTTTCCAGACACCCCTTTGGTTCCAGGATAAGTGGCTTGTAGGAAGTAGATGCGGGGAGGACTCTGCATCTTTTTGGATACTCAGCCGCTATGTCAGTCTATTTAGCTACTTTTGAATAGGATAAAGAGTTGGATTGCAAAACATCGATTGGAAAAATGGAGGAGCATCATACAAATTAAGGCATTCTCAGGTGTCGTCTGGCTTGGGTCAAAAGGAAATGGGTAAGTCAGGAGGACACCGGGTGTAACAAACAACCCCAAGTGTCAATGTCAAAAACACAAGAAATGCTTAATTTTGCTCATTCAACTGTCCAGCGAGGGTGTTTCTGGTTATAAAACTTTTCTGGGTGTTTCTCCTACAAGAGGTGACTTGGGGACCTGGTTTCCTTCTCAACCGGGGCTCTGTGGGGTCCCCTGCAACCCACCAGCGCATAGGGTAAGAACATAGGAAATCATGCAGGGAGGTTTTCGTGGATCAGACCTGGGAGTGAAATATACCACTTCTGGGGTGCCAGGGTGGCTCAGTCGTTAAGCGTCTGCCTTTGGTTCAGGTCATGATCCCAGGCTCCTGGAATCGAGCCCCGGGAGCCTGCTTCTCCCTGTCCCACTCCCCCTGCTTGTGTTCCCTCTTTTGCTGTCTCTCTCTCTGTCAAATAAATAAATAAAATCTTTAAAAAAAAAAAGAAAAGAAATATACCACTTCCATCCACATTCCATTGGCCAGAACCCAATAGCTTGGCAGCACCTAACTTTAAAGGAAATGCAGGCAAACTGAGCCAGGAGGAAAGGGAAGTCATTGGAAGGAAATCCAGCCCATGTCTTCCACCGAGGAGCCACTCCTGGGAAACTGAGACCCCCGAGAGGAAAACTCCTTTTCGTAAGTTAACCCATCAGGTTGGTGATAGGAAGGAGACCAGAAACCTAAAATCTTGATTCTGAGGTCACACCACTTTCCCCTTCATTGCAATTGACAAATTTATTAATGTAGGGTGGTGTCATGCCACTCTCAAGTGCAAGATAATAGGAAATCAATTCAGCAGCTTTTATTAGGGCCTGCTGTTGGTGATCGGTAGAGAGAGAGATGACAAATAAGTGATTTTCCACCTTCTAGCCGCTCATGATTTCCCAAGTAGAGTGGGAAGTGTGCCAGGGGCGCTCGGAGGAGCAAAGAAATGGCTCCCAGTTCCTTGAAGGAGACAAGTGTGCGCTCAGCCTCAGAGGACAGGGAGGGTTTTACTTTTGCTTCTGTTCCCTTGTCTTTTCATTTTTACCGGCCCCAATGGCACCTCTGTGTGAACTAGCAAAGGCGCCCCCTCCTGGGTAGCAGGCAGGTGGTGATTTGTGTGAATGGGGGCGTTGGGGGGCTCCCCTTCCTTCTGGCATAACCAGCCCTAGGCCAGGGCTTGACGTCGTCGGGGAGAGCCTGGCTTTCAGGATGCCCTCAGCCCCTCCACTCAGGGCCACCATGCCGCGTCCTCAGCGTTGCTGGGAACAGCCCCCAAGGGCAGGGCCCCGGGCCCCAGCAAGCCTTCCTCTCTTGTCCCTGCATCCTTGGTGTCTCCTGCTTAAGTTCCGCCCTTCCGAGGTGGCGGAGGCGGCTTCCATGTGGAGTTTTCCCTTGCATATCTCGGATGTTAGTGCATGGGCGCATCTCTTCATGAGCTGTGGCCATTTGACCCTCTGCCTCTGGGAGCTCCCTGGTCTCAAGCTTCGGCATCTGCCTGCCCCCTTTGTCTCTGCTCTCCTGTGCCGGACAGAAACGCCTAATTTCGATGGAGTCCAATCTAGCCGTGTTTGGCCCCATGGTCTGTGCCTTTTTGGTCTTGGCTGGGAAGGCTTTTCCAACACCGCCTCCCAATCAAAAATCTAGGGTCCCCCGATTTTCTTCTATTCCCTGTAGGGTGTTAACTTTATGCCTGTAACCTGTTTGCCTGTTTGGGGGGGAGGGGCGGCGAGGCAGGTCAGCCTCCGGAGAGCAGGCCAGCTTTCCGCACACTAAGGATCTGTCCTTCCCCACCGCCTCACGCACCTCCTTCCCATCACACCTATCAAGTCTGTCCCACTGTCTAGGGACTTTTCTAGATCCTTCATCACCGGGGAAGGACACATCACCCCTGGGGATGGAGCATACAAGCTCTACCCACAATAACTGGAACATTCTGCCCCCTCCTCTTCACGTCACCAGCTCCTTCTTACCCTTCACCTCTTGAGCGAAACGTCACCTCCTCAGAGAAGTGGTCCGCACCCCCCCCGACATAAGAAGCCCCATCTCTCCGTATCACAGACCTTACTCACGTCCATATGTTAACACGCGACGTTGTGATTTGAAGAGAACTTGCTTATTTATAGACTGTTTCTCTCACCAGTCAGCAAACTCTTCAAGGACAGAAGCTTGGTCCTTCTTAAGGGGTGCCCAGCACACCAGGCCCACAGCTAGAGTTCTCATTTAATGAGTGCCTAGGCTCTATGCTAAGCACGTCACCTGTATGTTTATTCACCCCCTCCCCATCAATACCAACCCTATCAGTAGGTACTGTTATTACCTCCATTTTATAGACAGGGAAACTGGGGCACAGAGAGGTTCAGTGACTTGCCCAAGGCCACACAGCTGCAAAGTAGAGGAGTTTGGTTTTGAACTCAGACAGTCTGGCTCTAGAGTTCACGTTCACATCTACCAGCAGTCCCCCTCTCCATATACCACAGAGACAGTGAATGAATGGAAGAATTAATAAATGCAGGGGAGAGAGGGGAGGGTGGGCCAAATGATTACAAGAGCATTAGCAAACACACTTGGGCACAGCTTCTTTTTCCAAGTTATTATGCTAATAATGAGAGTTATTTTTCCTCTAAGATGATGATTTTCATAAATTATGGAAAATTCTTTGGCCATTGCTTTTTATGTTATGGCCTGGGGTGGAGCACGGGGCGGGGGGGGTGATGAATGACTTTTTAAATTCCTTCACATTGAGTTCTCTAAGACAAGACCGCATGTAGAATCTATAATTAATTATTATTCACACTTAATATAGTTAGATAATGTGAACACATACTTTCCATTAATTTATGTGGCTGACTCCTCATCATTTTCCCATAGGTATAGTTCACTGATTTCTCAAGTTATTAAAAATTAAAATTTATATTAGGGAATTAGAGGAGCCTGGTGTCCCTATACCTATTTTTAGTCTAAAGTCACAAGCTGGGTGGGGGGTTTATAGCAACTGCTTCCTTTGGACAATTTTACACTAAAATGGGTAGATGCATTTATTCTTTGACTTGTTAATTCCTTAGATGTTAATTCTGGACTACTTTGGCAGTTCTGGGCTATGTGCATGGGGGTCTCTGTTTCTAGTTCACCAGGACAAGAAACCAGCTAATAAGCACTATCAAGAGAGCTAGGCATTGAGGGTGCTTGGGCTTGCCTGGGGTTGGGGGCAGGAGGACGTAATATCTAAGCTGGCCTGTGAAGGGCCAGGAGTTAGGCAGAAGAGAGAAAAGGTTGCTGGAGCACAGAAACAGCATGTGCAAAATATGAGAAGAAAAGGCGGGGCAAACAATTCCAGGGGGTGGGGTGGGTGGCAAACGAGGGGTGGTGGGATTGAGTGCTGAAGAGGGCTTAGGGCCAGGGTCATCATCAGCAGAGTTTTGAAAAAAAAGAGGATGGTACTTTCCAGAAGCCTTAATATGGGATCCCAGAGACTCAGGTCATCACAGGGCCTTAAGCTCATTCATCTATTTTTTTTAGTTTAATTTTAATTTATTTGCTATTATTTTTTAAGTAAGCTCTACGCCCAATGTGGGGCTCAAACTCATGACCCCAAGATCAAGAGTCACATGCTCCACTGACTAAGTCCCCCAGCTGCCCCTCATCCACCCATTTTGGAGATGAGGAAATGAAGCCCACTTGTTTATAAAGTTTATTCTCTTTTAAATAATCTCTACACCCAACGTGGGGCTCAAACTCACAACCCCGAGATCGAGAGTCGTATATGCTCTTCCGACTGAGCCCACTGGGCGCCCCTGAAGCCCACCCTGCTTAAAAACAAAAACAAGAACTTTTCAGATCAACTAAATTCATCCCTGCCCAGATATGTGGCACTAAGATGGTCCATATGGCAGGGGCATTTACATTCCAGTTCCTGGGTACACAGAGGGGACTTGCAAGCGGGTGTGACCTTGTAGAAAGCTGCCCAGTACCCTTCCCGCTGCCCAAGCCACCAGGAAGCTCTGCAGGTAGAACTTTTCAGATCAGAGAAGCACAGGTGCTATCCTGGTTACAACACAACCAGGGCCACCCCTCATTTGCATATCCTGCATAGCTTTGCATAAAGCATTGACAAGTCTCTGAACCTGTAAAAGAAAACTAATTAGAGCATCTTTTTTTTTTTTTTTAAAGATTTTATTTATTTGACAGAGAGAGAGAGACAGCGAGAGAGGGAACACAAGCAGGGGGGAGTGGGAGAGGGAGAAGCAGGCTTCCTGCCGAGCAGGGAGCCCGATGTGGGGCTCGATCCCAGGACCCTGGGATCATGACCCAAGCCTAAGGCAGACGCTTAACGACTGAGCCACCCAGGTGCCCCTAGAGCAGCAACTTGCCCTGGTATCCAGACTTCACAACCAGGGGAAGGGGAGGGGGCGTTTTTGTCCCCCTAACTGCTCACTCAAGCATAGCTCTGGGGGCTGGTTTAGGATACTGGAATGAGAAGCTGGGTTCAAATCCTAATTCTGCTGCTTACTATCTGGGTAACTCTGGGCATATCATCTCACCCTCTGAAAGTAAGTAATCGGTGACCACCAATCCTAGATGCACAAAGGAGTGGGCACAGTCAGATGCTTGAGTGTGTCCATCACGCCTGCCACAGTGTCCAACACATATTCAACACTCAACAGATATTTAAGAACGTGGGTCTGATCCAGGTGCTGCAAAATTTTCCACTAAGATTCATTGCCAAAAATACGCTGATCGCACTTCTGAGCTGATTCCTTTATACCTCCCAGGACACAAAAACCTACCCCTAAAACGGAAGGGAAATCCCAGGTCCCCAGAAAATGACCTTCCACTGATGAGGTCATGGTATCAGAACCTTTGTACTGAAAATCAAATCCAACCCAGCGAGAGAACTGAAGCCCAGACGAGGGAAGTGAAAATCAGGGGCTAGAACCCAGATTTCCCGACTTCCTGCTGGAGTTCCTGCAACTGTCCCACATGCACCTGGATTTAGGACATTTTTTCTTCCTCGTCTGACTGTCCTCAGGATTCCAGCCCCGTAGGGATAAATCTGGCTGGAGTTTCCAAAGATCAATGCTGCTTCCGATACTCTCTCCCTGAGGCAAGCTCACGACATATTTTTTCACAAGTAATAATTAGCGACAGAAATATCTGACCTACTTACAACTCCACAAATACACACATTTGGCGGCTTCCACATCAGCTCTGAGGCCATCAGAAGGAGCCTGTTTGGGAATAGCTTTTTTTAACCTGGTTAAGTGACAATTCCACAGCGGGCAGTTCAGGATGCTAATTTCTGCCCACCTTAACGTGTGAGGCCGGCGCTGCCCCCTGCACTCCACCTCCTCCTGTCCAGGCGGCATTCAAACCCTAAAGCTGGTGATTAGTTTTACATTCTGTTCCCACGAGCAAAGGAGGATTGAGATTCTGTCTTTGGAAAGACACATTATGCCTAAGTCTTTGCAGATTTCTAAAGCAATTTAGGCAACGTGGTGTGTATTTCTTTTTAATGCTAAACAAAAAAGGGTAGTTTAGTGAATGTCCAGTTATCTGAGGTTGGTTCTGCCCTTGCATTTTCTAAACACAGACTTTGAGGCTTTGGGCAGAGCCCTCTACCTGTTATCACTGTTGGCGTGTACCGCGACCAGAAGTCCCCCCTTTTTCCTTTGCCCGCAAATGCTTTCCTGGATTCTACAATGTTCTTAATAAAATTGCACTAACAGGATGTGTGGTCCGGGGGCAGGCCAAGGGCAGAGCTGAAGGATTTGGTTCAGAAGACTGGGATATTCTAGAGCTGCCTTGCTGGAGAAGGTGGGCCCTTCTGACTGTTCTTCCCAGGAGCCCAGCACGTCGGGATTAGGTCTCCAGGGGACATTTGTACAGTGCTGCCTTCTAGTGGAGGCTCGGCTCGGGTAGGTTCGCCCGCAGTGATTGGGGCCCTGCTCCTGGGCCCTGGAGACCGTGAATAAGACCTGCCCCTCCGAGTCCAGTGCGGAAGGGATGCCAGAGTGTCTGAAACTCAACTGGATCCAGGAGGCATGGAGGGCACGAATGGATGAAGGAATGCAGCATGGGGTGGTGGTGGGGGGAACCTCACCCAGTCAGGGACATCAGAGACGGGTTCCTGGAAGAGATGCACCCGAGCCCTATCTTAGTCTCCTCCAGGTAGAGATGGGGCGGGAAGGGCAAGGCCATTGAGCCCAAGGAAGCAGCTTGTGTGAGGGCACAGAGGTCTGTGGAGAGCGTGGGCATTGAGGAATCGGCACCAAGTCCAAGGGCAGCGTGGGGAACTAAGGCTGGAGAGGAGGGAATGATGGATCCTCCACAGAACTCTGGGAAGCATAATAAGGGACTCAGACCCTCACTCGAGGGCAATGGGGGAGGGGATAAGTTGCTTCAAAAAGGGAGTCATATGATCAGCTTGGGTTTTTCTTTTTAAGACTATTTTTAAGTAATGTCTACACCCAACGTGAGGCTCAAACTTACAACCCCAAGATCAAGAGTCACATGTTCTACAGACTGAGGCAGCCAGGCGCCCCTCAGCTTTGTTTTTTTTTGTTTTTGTTTTTGTTTTAAGATTCCATTAATTTATTTGACAGAGAGAGACAAAGCGAGAGCAGGAACACAAGCAGGAGGAGTGGTAGAGGGAGAAGCAGGCTTCCCACCGAGCAGAGAGCCCAATGCGGGGCTCGATCCCAGGACCCTGGGATCATGATCTGAGCCAAAGGCAGATGCTTAACCACTGAGCCACCCAGGCGCCCCTCAGCTTGGGTTTTTAAAAGAATACTTCATAAGTACAAAGAGCCATCTGGAAGAGAAAAAAACAGGAAAATGCTTCACACCTTCTCCTCCTCCCACTCCCCATTCCCTGACCCAGGGCCCGCGCCAACCGGGACATGAGGAGTTGTCCTCTGTAACCTTCAAAAATTGAAGAGGAGAAAAAAAAAAAATTGAAGAGGAGAACGTTGGCAAGAAGGCAGCTCTTCTGAGACATGGAGTCCAGTCCAGAGGGAGGCATGAGAAAATGTCCGTGGTAATGCCCCCAGTGGGGACAATTCTGTCAACCAACGTCACTCAGAGGGATGGAGAAGCAGACGATGGAGGTGACAGGCAAGTCACAAAGACCCCGTGAAAATTTGCCAGAGACAGGAAATTGGACTGCTATGTGCAAACATCCACTTGCCCTCCTGCTGGAGGACCAGAGGTGCAGATCCCCAGCCCCGCAAAGGGAGAGCAAATCGGCCGTCCAGCCTCACTCAAGGATGAGTAAGGAGGGGAAAACCAACATGGAGGCTATGAGCAAAGCAACTGCAGGGCACCTGGATGGTGCAGTTGGTTAGGCGTCTGGCTCTTGGTTTCAGCTTAGGTCATGAGTGCGTCGGGCTCCACATTCAGTGGGGAGTCTGCTTAAGATTCTCTCTCCCTCTCCCTCTGCCCCTCTCTCTTGTGCTCTCTCTCAAATAAATAAATAATAATAATAAAAAAAGCAACTGTACTTTCTCTTATGAGAAACAGGGCCGTGTCCAGGAGGTGAGCAAACCTTCAAAAATGACCCGCCAAAGGTCATTTCAGGCATCCTCATGAAGCCCAAGAAGGCAGGGAGCCTCTGAAAAGCGACAAGATGAGATGCAAAAGGGGGGTGCATGAGATGTGGGGTGGGAAGGATGGCAAGGAAGCCGAGAGCACGAAGGCAGGACCCAAGCCACACTTAAACAGTAAACAGTAAACGGAAGCACAGATGCCGCAGATCATCGAATGGGTGGTTTGAAGGAAGAACGCGGAAGAAAAAGACAAATGAATAAAAATCACAATTGATAGCATGATTGTTTCAGAAAAATGGGGAAGAAGAGACAAGCAATGAATAAAAAAAAAATGATGTTCATGAACAAGAACCCACAAATGAAACAATCTCTATCATTAAAGAGGCAACACAAAGAACCTCTTCTGAGCTGCAGAAACAACTGTGTGTACAGATCAAAAGGACCCAGGACATTCTGGGTGATGTCAGGGCAACATTTTCAAAGCAAAAATAAAAGGAAAAGTCCTAAGAAGTATCCACGTAGAAAAGGCAGCTGCATACCGTGGGAAGCGGGATGGAGAACAAACAGAATTTCTGCAGTTCTAAATGCCAATGAGATAGGAGCTCATGTTTACAGTTGGTGCTGCACTCTAGACTTAATCCTGCTTTTAAGATCTGTTCCAAGGTGCCATCAGGTCACATACTTGGTAGCTGCTCTTTGCCAAATGGCATCCCTTATGGACGTCCTCCTCTGTGCTCACTGAGTCATTCCCCAGGCGCCAGGCTCCTGGGGTGCCTCTTACTTCCCGTTCATCCCAAACGGTGCTGCTCTGGGTAAGGATTTCTCCAGGTTGTAAAGTCAAAGAGTGGGTTTGCTGGTTCCAGATGGTTCTCCAGAATGACCATACTATTTGTGTTTGTATCTACAGCTGCCCTCCCCGACCCCCGCCTAACTGGTGGTGCATGATGGCTGTTTCCCACATTCATTCCTACATTTAATACCATCCAACTTGCTACTTTGCTAATCTTCTGGGTGGGTTGTGTTTTTTTTAAGATTTTATTTATTTATTTATTTATTTATTTATTTATTTATTTGAGAGAGAGAGAGCACACGAGTGGGAGGGACAGAGGGAAAGGGAGAGGGAGAATCTCAAGCAGATTCCATGCTGAATGTGGAGCATGACGTGGGGCTCGATCTCACAACTCATGACCTGAGGCGAAACCAAGAGTCAGACGCTCAACCAACTGAGCCACCCAGACACCCCTGGGTGGTGTTGAGTTTTGTTTTTGTTTTTGTTTTTTAAAGATTTTATTTATTTATTTGACAGAGAGAGAGCGAGAGAGCACAAGCAGGGGGAGAAGGAGAGGGAGAAGCAGGCTTCCAGCCGAGCAGGGAGCCCGATGCGGGGCTCGATCCCAGGACCCTGGGATCATGACCTGAGCCGAAGGCAGATGCTTAAGTGACTGAGCCACCCAGTTGCCCCTGGGTGGTGGTGTTTTAATGTGTACTTCTTGAACGTCACTTGAGCCCGAATACTTCTGACACTTATCTACAAGCGATCCAGTCTCTATGTTGGGAAATCGCCTGGTCATCTCTTTGGGGAAAGATTTAAGTGGCCTCAACGCAGCCACCACTTACATTGGGCTGGAATCCAGGCCCATAGCCTGTGTCTGCCGCTTCCCTTATGCCCCCCTCGTGTGGGAAGGTCAGCACTCGACCGGAGTGACAAACACGGAGTCCCAAGCAGCCAGGTAACAGGACCACAGGAGACAGGAACACCCAGGGCATGGTGGTCCCTTGGCTCAAACACGACAATCATACAGTAATTCCAAAGGACATTTCTCTCAGTCACAGTGATTCAGTCTTCAATCACGTCAAGTGTGAACACTCCATCCCAGGCGGGCGGATACCTGCAGCCAAAGGGATCGTGGGCATCTTTTTTTGTTTACTTGTACTTTCAAAAATTGTCTATACTAAAACTACATTACTTGTGTAATTTTTAAGAATTAAACCAATTAGGGGCGCCTTGGTGGCTCAGTCGTTAAGCGTCTGCCTTCGGCTCAGGTCATGATCCCAGGGTCCTGGGATCGAGCCCCGCATCGGGCTCCCTGCTTGGCGGGGAGCCTGCTTCTCCCTCCCCCACTCCCCCTGCTTGTGTTCCCTCTCTCGCTGTGTCTCTGTCAAATAAATAAATAAAATCTTAAATAAAAAAAAAAGAATTAAACCAATTAAAAGATCCTGTTCAGGGTACCCATCACAGGGTCCCGCCTCCTTGTCCGCTCGTTTTAGGGGGATTCACACGCGTCCCCTCATTCTTCTTCATGTCCTCATCACTGCCCGCATGATTTTATACAGCTCTGGGAACCTGCTTACTCTCGGCCCCCCTTCCCCAGCAGCAATTCCGTCTGCTGTCATTCCTGGCCCTGTCTCTGCACCTCGGAACAAGAACTGGCACATAATGCGTGTTCAAGTAACACCGACAAAATGAACTCCTGGTCACATATCAGACAAGATGCCCTTGCTCCTTGCCAGGCCTTTAAAAAGTCTAAATGCTTCTCTTTATAAGAGAAAGATTCAGAACTCCAAGAGGGAGACACCGATTGAAAGGGGTTTTCTGCGATCAACTCAAAACAGTACCAAGTTGTCATCCCAGGTCTTCAGGCCCCTACTACTGAGGTTTCTCTCATGGTTTTCAAAGTTTCAGCTGCAGAGATGGCCCCTCTCCTGCTACAGATTAGGCGGCCCCCAGCTCCCCCACTACACTGAGGAACAAGGGGACCTGCCCCCTCTTACATGGAGGTGACAACACACCCGCTCATAACTTTGGCCTTTTGGGGGCATTTAGAGAGGAGGACTCCCTCCGTCTCCTAATAAAAATAATAGCAAGCAGGGGTGCCTGGGTGGCTCAGTCGTTAAGCGTCTGCCTTCGGCTCAGGTCATGATCCCAGCGTCCTGGGATCGAGCCCCGCATCGGGCTCCCCGCTCCGCGGGAAGCCTGCTTCTCCCTCTGCCACTCCCCCTGCTTGTGTTCCCTCTCTCGCTGTGTCTCTCTCTGTCAAGTAAATAAATAAAATCTTTAAAAAAAAAATAATAATAGCAAGCAAGCAATAACTCAGAGCCAGATTAAAAGATTGTGAAAAAAATCTCACGCTTTTGTTCTCTCTCCTGGTTAAAACTTTGATCTCTTGGGATGCAGGGCCCACGGCCCCCTGGTGACACTTTATCAAGCCATCTTTTCCTCCTGCTGCCAGCCTTCTCCCATCCTCCCCTCCTCCCCTCCCTCTCTCTTCCTCCCTTCCTTCTCCCTCACTCCCTGACTCATTGAACACCTGTCTGGGTCAGAGGCCACATGAGGTCCCCAGATACTGAGCAGAGCACAGTTAAGTCTCCCCCAAAGAGCTCACAGAGAAAGGGGGGTGGCAGGTGTTCCAAGCAGAGGAAAGCACTGTGAAGGCCTGGAGGTGAGAGGGGACAAGAAGGGGTTGGGGGTAGTGGGGAGAGTGGGGACCCTCACCCTGTTCCAGGCCCCACGAATCACCCACAGCATTTGGCAAAACCAAGCACTCCAGGGTGGGCGAGGCTCCAGGGTGGCTGAGAGTTTCCCAGAACGGGGAACCAGGGAAAGACCTCGCCTCCTACATGCTGCCATCTGGGAAGTGGCCACAAGGTGGCAGCAAAGGATCGGTGGGGTCGTCTGGCCAGGGCCAGAGTCAGCAGATGCCCCAGGAGCCCTGGTCATCAGGCTGTGGCTATGCCAGGCCCTGGGGCAAGGCAGTCCTGCCCCAGCAGGATGGGGGGGGTCAGAGTCAGGGTGTCACAAGTGCATGTGCGTGCACATGCATGCGTGTATGCATGGCCGTCTGTGTGGACATTATGGTCGTGTGCACATGTGTGCGCATGGGTATGTATTGTATGCACACGTACGCATCCATGTCCATGCATGTGTACGTGTGCATGGGTGCGTGTGGGGGTGTGCATATGAGTTCATGTGTATACATAGGCATGTGTGCATGTCTACGTGTGCATATACATGTGCACTCACACCTGGTCACACACGTGTGCATATGTTTTAGCAAAAAATTCTGCTCAGCCTAGCACGAATCCCCCTACCCTTGATATCTACTAAGTTCTTGGCCTGCCTTTAGCAAGAATCCTATTAGGTCAGTTTAGCAAACACTTCCCTACCCTTCCTCCTCTTAGTCATTTCCCATCCACTGACAGCCCCCTCTGCTCCTTGCTATAAATCCCCTGCTATCTTTGCTGTATTCAGAGTTAAGCCCAACCTCTCTCCCCTATTGCAATAGTCTTAAATAAACTCTTTACTATGCTAGCAAGTGTCAGAAAAACTGTTCTTTAACAAAGCAAGAGCAGAGTGGAGTGATTGAGGGGAAACTGGAGGAAAGGAAGTGGTAGGTGGAGGAGGCAGATTCTGTGATTCCAAAACTCACCTTTGGCTTCAGCCTCTGAGTCTTCATCCCTGTTCCCTGGTTGTCCCTGCCCCTCCCACCTGGACACCTGCAACAGCCCCCATCTCGTCTCCCTGGTTCAGGTCTCACTTCCCCGCCCCCTGCCCACCCCTCCACTCTGCAGCCCAAGGCTCTTCCAAAGCCCCAACCTGACCACGTCCTTCCCCTGAAGGGCCCCCAGCACACAGGCAGCCCAGTTCCTCAGCCTGCTAGGGAAGCCTGAACCTCAGAGCCTGTAGTGAGCTTTATTTTTTCACCCTCCAGCAGCCGCACACCCCATTCCCTCTGCTTCTGCCCCTCCCACAGAATTGTGCATCCGAATCCTACTCATTTCTCTAGGCCCACCCCTCACCTCCTCTGAAAAGCCTTCCTTGGCTCTCTGCACCCTTGGCCCTCATCTCCCTCCTTAGCAGGGTTGGTTCTGGGTGGACCTGCCCACCTTTCTGTGGTTTGGGGGGACCTGCCCACCTTTCTGTGACCCAATCAAGGCTTGGTGAAGGAAGGAGTGATGTGTGTGAACAGACCTGTGAGAGGCAGGGGCCATTCATGGTACCCTCTCTTCCCCAATCTCTCCAAGCCATGGGACAGGATGCTACTCAGCCATCTTGGATGGTTTGGAGACAGGGGACCAGCCAGGATGAGCTCTTCTGATCCTTCTTGGCTAGGGAAGGAGGGGACGTGGCCCTGGATTTGTGGCCACCATCACTGAAGCCTTGGATGTCAAAGCTCCTAGAGTTCGCCCGTGTAGCACGGTGCTAAGGAGAGAGGTTCTGGAGCCAAAACACTTGGGTTCAAGTCCTGGTTCCACCATTTTGCAGCTAAGTGACCTTGGGCAAGTTACCTAGCCTCTCTGTGTCCTGTTTCCCCCTCTGCAGGTGGGATAACCACAGGGTTGTTGTCAGGATAAAACAAGTTAACACACATGTAGGGAACACTGAGTTTGGCACCTGGAACAGCGCTGGGGCTCATGTAGCTATCAGCTGTGATCATTACAACCGGACTCAGATCTGGGGGCATCTCTGTGACCTTGGATGAGTCAGTTAATGCCTGGTCCATCAACGTGCTGCTCTCTCTCTCTCTCTCTCTCTCTCACACACACACACACACACACACACATACACATTCTGTGTGTTCATGGCATTTACTGTCTTCCCTCCTCCTGGCAGACTAAATGGACTCTCCATTGGGGTAGAAAGTGAAGCACCAGCTCCCAGCAAAGTGCTTGGTAAATAATAGGTACTCGATGAATATTTTCCAGCTAAATGAGCAGATGAGGGCTTTCTTCATTGATTAAATGGGCAATAATAAGCCCGGTCTCACAGGGCTGTTGTCTGCAGTAACAACCCAGCGAAAGCTCCCAGGCGGTTTCCTCCATGGAGCGGGAGGGCCTGGGGCCGTTACCTTAGAAGTGGACACCAGGGGGCAGCACAGGACCAAGTCACTTAGGCCACACCTAGCCCTTGCCCAAGGGAGCTGGAAGAGGGACTTCCTGGGAGAAGGGGAGGGGAGAGGGGAGCTGGACACCTTTAAACTCCACCCCCCCCCCCAAGCCCAGGCTGTCAGGGAGCCTCTCACAGGTCTGTTCACACACATCACTCCTTCCTTCACCAAGCCTTGATTGGGTCACAGAAAGGTGGGCAGATTGTCACTTTCATGTTGCTCACAGCCTAGAGAGGAGACAGTCTCTGAACAAGTAGTGATTAAAGTAATGACTTTAATTAAAGTAATTAAAGCAAACAAATGTGAGCTCCGAAGGCGGCGTGCGGGCTGCTTTGAACACAATGACCCTGTGTTTCAGGCTGAGATGTGCCAAATAAGCAAGAGATAAGCCGGTAAAGAGGGAGGCCGGTGAGCGTGAGCGGTGAGCTGAGCGGTGAGCGCTGTTAGGCAGGGATAACCTGTGCAAAGGCCCTGGGGCAGGAAAAAGCAGGGCTCTTCAATCTTTGGCGGGAACGGAAGAGACTCCCTGAGGCCGCACAGTGAGAAGCAGAGCCAGGGCCGGAGCCCAGGCTTTCTGGCTCCCAGTCCAGGGCTCCTTCCCTCGCCCCTGGTTCCCTTCCAACAAGCTTCATGTTCGATGCCGCAGCGGCAGCTGGGCCCGAGGCAGAGGGATTTGGGCCCGGATACCGCCCAACCCAGCTTCCCTAGTACATGAGCTGATAAGAGATTTTCATTCTGATGTCTAGACTAAGACAATGACCAAACGTCCTGCAGCAGATTGGCTGATAAGAGCCTATATTTGGGGGGAGGGGCGGCCCTCTCTGTGCTCATGGGTCAGTGGCCCTCGGCCAGGGCAAGGGGACGGCCAGGGGCTGGGAGAGCCGAGCTCAGAGGCTCCTGGGGGGTGAGGGCATCGGCTCGGGTTGGAGACGCTTGGGAAGTGCCTGCTAAGACTGACCCTCCTCTAGATGAGCGTTCCAGGGAGCCTTGGCCAGGGACAGGGCAACCCTGCTTTATCGGTGGTATAGATAAGGTTGTACTGGAAACAAAACAATTCCCAAACCCAAGAGGCTTAAAGCCACAAAGACGTATTTCTCACTCATTCAGAGCCCACCCCGGGTGCAGGCAGGACCTCGTGTAGGCTCCGCACGGCCCCTGCCTGTCAACGTGGGAAGAGGGCTAGGGAAGCGGAGCATCTGTGGTTAAATGCCTCCACCTGGTGGCCACAGCAAGGCACGTGGCCATGCCCAGCCTCAAGGTGATGGTTCCCCGCAGCCATCCCATGGGCCAGAAGAGGAGACCTAGGAGGAGCAGTACTGATGTCCAGCCACCCACAGCGGAATGGACGGTCAGAGGTGCCTGGGAAGCCTCAGCTGGGGCCAGCCCTCACTTAGGTGAACATTCCAGAAAGGCTGGGGCTGGGGCGGGACAACCTGCCATGGGCAGTCATGTCATTTACTGAGCACTGGCCGTCAGCCCAGTGCCGCATTGGCATCCTGATATTTAATCCCCACAACCACACCGTCGGTGGGTACTCATGTTCTCTCCCATTGTACAGATGAGGAAGCCGAGGTACAGAACGCTTTAAGCAGCTTGGCCAAGTATAGGATGCCGGAGGGAACTGTCACACCCGGGCATCCTACCTGCAAAAAGGATTCTACAGGGAACAGTTTCCGTAACAAGTGAGACTCTGAATAGAAGATGGGTGGAGTGGATATTTAAGACATTTTTTCTGTCACAGGATGTAAGTCTTAAGTCTTATCTGTTTTTCTCTCGGAGAGATTTCAGTCAGGATTTATGGCTTTTCAGTGCCTTTTTTTATTTTGAAAATGTTCTAACCCACTGGGTGGTTGAGAGAATACCCTTCACCGAGATGACCTGTGTGTGTGCTCGAGTCTGTCTGTCTCTGTCTCTCCCTCTCCACACACACATTTCCCTTTTGCCAAACCACCCAAAAGGAAGGTGGGACATCATGATACTTCATCCCCAAACACTTGAGGGTGCATCTCCCCAGAAGGAGGACATTCCCGTCCACAATCCCACACCAGCACCACACCAACAATAATCAGCATTAACACGGCAACATCACCCAACATCACCCAAAGTCCATGCTCACGTTTCCCCGGTGGCCTCCCAAATGTGCCTTGTGGCTGTTTTTCCTAGTCCGGGATCCAATCAAGCGTCATGTACGGCCTTGGGCAGTTATGTCACCCCTACTCTGTTCCTCATGATACTAGACCCTTTGAAGAACCCAGGCCAGAAGCCCTGCAGAACGTCCCACAGGATTCCCATGTTCGCCTCAGGCCAACTGTCTCCAGCAAGGGTGGTATCTCGGCATGGCCAAGGTCCCGCTAATGGCCCGTGTAGGCGGTCACTGCCAGACCTCCCAGCACCAAAGCACACTCCCCTCTGTAGTTAACAAGTAATCTTTGGGGTGACACTTCCAAGACTGATGGTATCCTGTTACAACACTTCCCACCCTGCGGCCCCAGTGCACACTGATGATTCTTGCCTGAGTCACTTATCACACTGGAGGTTATGATATGTTCATCTCCTAATTCTTCAGGTGGACAGAGAAGACCTGGTTTCTTGGGGATACAGCACGACCTGAGCCTGGTGTCAGGCACTCTGTGCCCTCCAGGTCCACTGACGGCAGGTGCAGGGAGGGTGGGCAGGTGCAGTGGGGCAGAGGAGGCTGGTGGCAGCCCCAGTGCCATTACTAAATAAACGGCTGTGGGGTCCAAGGGTGACCTTGAACCAGCAACATTGGATCGCCTGGGAGATGCCTGGAAATGCAGGTTCCTGCATCGGAACCCACAGCCAGACTCCCCCCGGGAGTCTGTGTGCCCGGGACTGTCAGAGCAATGGGCTGAGGAACACCCCGAGTCTCTCTGAGCCTCAGCTTTCCCAGGTGAGACCATGGGGTCTGGCTTTGTCAGAAAAGAGGATTCTAACAGCTGCTCGTGGGAGAAGATGGTGATGGTGGTAATGACGACCACTTCTAAGGACGGGAAATGAGCTCAGACATTTCATCAAGATTTCTGAATGGCAAGTTTGTAATAAATAAGAGCAGAGTTTGCCAAAGGAGGGGTCCAGGAGTGTGTGGGGGGGTTTGACCTGTGCAGTCACGGGACCACACAAACTTTCTCCCTAAAGTTCCTCTCCTACAGAAAGAGAATGGGACAGGCACAAGCAGGGGATGGTGGTGGGCACTGGAAGGGAGCAGGGCAGAGCCGGGGAGGGCAAAGCCTGCCCTCGGCTTGGGGTCTCTCCAGCCTGGTGTTTTACCTTCAGTCCGTACGCCACATTGTCCTTCTGTTTCAGAATGTATTCATGTTTGCTTCAATATGTTCAAAAACGTCTTGAGTTGCCATCAGAAGAGAATAAGCTTCCTACCCTATCGGCCCCATGTCCCTTGTCCCATGGCGCAGCCCCAGGACCCAGCAGTTTGTGGAGTCCGAGAAGCAGGCATGCCGAGGTCACAGGCACACCTGCCCGAGGCCCCGCCCACAGCCGCAGGAGGGCCGGCGAGA
Source organism: Halichoerus grypus (assembly GCF_964656455.1). Classification (NCBI taxonomy): domain Eukaryota; kingdom Metazoa; phylum Chordata; class Mammalia; order Carnivora; family Phocidae; genus Halichoerus; species Halichoerus grypus. Next base: position 74,449,121 of record NC_135725.1, on the reverse strand, counting down.
CTGATTTGTCCGGAGTCACACCTGAAGATGATTTCTCTCTGCACAATCCTCACCTGTGTCCAGTGCTTGACTTTGGGAAGGTCTCACTTCCCACCACCCCTCCCAGCAGGTTTTATACAAGCCCCATGGGCCCTGCAGGGGTTATGAACATCTCCATCCTACAGATGAGAAAACTAAGGCCAAGAGAAGCAAAACAACTCACCCAAGATGACATAGTAAGTACTGGTAGACTCGATGTGGTGCAGACTCAGGTGTTCTCATTCCCAGACCGCGAATCTTCTGCTGGCCTGTCCCAGAACTCTCGTCCCTCCCGCCATGAGGTCCAGGCAAGGGGCTCGCAAGCTCCTCTCCTGCCTCGGGGGGCGGGCGGGGAGAGAGGCCGGTTCCCTCCTGCCGGCCCACAGGGCAGTCCCAGCCTCAGCGGGAGCCAGGTGAGGGGGCTGCGGGGAGATCCGTCAGCGCTCGGAGCAAGAGAGCAGCCAACGGGCCCACTTCCAGGAGGGATCTTGACTAGGAGTCAGGTGGAGGGTACTTTCTCATAATCCGAGCTAACCTGCCCCAGGAAGTAGTGAGCTTCCTGTCTGGGAGTGGTCCAAGCAGAGGCTAGTTGACCTCACTCTCCCACAGGGATGCCGAAGAGGGTCTAGGGCCAAGAACTGTGTTGAGCCTCTGAAGCCCCTTCCATTAGGAAGGTGAAGTAAGCCTCCGTGCTTTGATCCTTGCCATCATTTTCAGCTCCCCCATGAGGGGTGATGGAGGCCCTTAGCGCGGAAGGCCATACCTGCTGTCCCCACATGGTCTGGCAGAGAGAACAGTGGTCTCCTGGGGAGGAGATGACCGCAGAGCTAGAAATCAAAAAACCTCCATCCAATCCCACAGCTTTGTGGATGCTGTGTGTCATTGAGCAAGTCACTGCACCTCTCTGAGCTGTCAATTCCCTTCCAGGGAGTGATAATACTGCTCTTCCTATCTCAGAGGGCAGGCTTTGGAAGCTCTCAAGAAATGGACAGATTTTCAAAATAGACTCTCTGCTGTCTAGAAGGCCTTAGCATACTATTACCCCATTTTTCAGAGGGAAAAACTAAGGCCCAGAGAAAAGCAGCAGCTTGTCAAGGTCACACAGCATGTCAGAGACAGACTTAGGACTTGAACCTGGGATTCCCAGTTGCAGTGTGGAGTTTTCTCTCTCAAAAGACCCCACGAGCAGGGTCACCGAAGACAGGCAGGCTCTCCTCTCCCCTGGGGATGCATCTCTTTGCCAGTAAAGGGTTTAGGAGCCCAGTGTGGCCTTGCAGCAGGAATTAACCTGACTGAACAGGTGGACGCTGGCTATCTTTCCCCTTCCTAGAATGGTGGGTGTCCCTTCTGGAAAACCTCATGGCTCTGAGGCCCACACTCAGGCCAGATAAGAAAGATGATCACACGTACCTTGCCAGAGGAAGGCTGGGGACCCCAAGCATCACCCTAATCTGTGTAAGGTGTCCTAGTTCCTAAAGAGCGGGGTGACCTTGGGCAAGTCCCTGCCATCCATCAGTTTTCCCCATCTGTAAGTTGAACCAGGCGTTGGGGTCAATCTCGAATTCCCTTTGGCTCAGAACCAGCTCTGGTGTATACTACAAAAATGAAGATTCGATTTCTTTCTTAAACCGGACAGATTAAAATATTTGGCTCTGAGGCAGCTTTGTTCTGTGTTCAGCCACCCCTTGGCTCTAAAAACCGAGCATCCTCCCAGGTCCGACAGGTCCGAGGGCTCCTCTGGCTGCCACCCCCCCCCCCCACCGCCGGCACCAGGCCAGATACGGCCCCGGGCACATCTGCTTCCACTCAGCTCAGCCAGCTGCTCTGCCAAGGGCTTGGCCCACGGCCTCCCAGGTCTGCGGGGCCTGCAGAGACGGCTGGGACCCAATTATGGGAGAGACAAAGGCCCCTGACGGGGCAGCACCTGCAGCTCTCACAAGGCCCTCCCCACCCTGAGCCAGCAGCCAGCCGGGACGGTCGCTGAGTGACTGGGGGGGCAGCTCGTGGGGACAAAGGAGATGCTAAGATAGGCCTCGAGTGGTTTACTCAGACACTGACCCTAGGGGGCCAAGGGGCAGGGAAGGAGGGCAGGACCCAGAGGTCTAGTCCAGGCCCTGGGTGCCGGAGGGAGGACTGAGGGGCAGCCTGGGCCTGGTGGTGGATGAGGGCATCGGCTTCAATGTTGGTGGGACCTGAGTTCAAATCTCTGAGACCTCAGATCTCAAATCTAAGACCTCAGGCACACCCCTCGCTCTCTCTGGTTCCTTATCTGTAAAACGGGATGGTGAAGTCACCAAATCATACAGCCACTGTGAGCAATGAACAAGCCAAGATACACAAAGTATCTTACGCATAGTACGTGCCAAGTGAATTGCAGTTGCTAGTATTACTGCTAGTACTAGTATTGACATTAACGTTGCAGAGGACGAAGAAGGTCCCGGTTCAACAACATGCTTCGAATACGCTGACCCAAATGGTGAGTTGGGCAGGCTTGCCCCTTGGGCCACAACACAGGGGGACGGAGCAGGAGATCCCATGGGGACTCAGTGGGTAGAATCAGACCCGGGAGGCAGAGGCCGGCCTGTTCCACTGATGCGACCCCACCTGGCGGCCTCGGCCCACCGACCCCACAGGGGCTCAGGACTCGCAGGCTCTGATCTTTGAGTTCTGAAACTCCAGAGGTCCTCCCTCACAGGGTGGCCTTTAATCTATTTTAAGATCGAAGGACAGTGGAGCAAGGCCTACACGTCCCCTGGGGCAGAATGGCCTGACCCTGGGTGCAGGGCGGTGTCACTTCCAGCGGGGGCGTGGCTGCCGGCCGCAAGCATTCAGGCTGTCCTGTGAACCTCATTCTAATGACAAGGGCAGCCTTGGGGCTCGGGCTAGTGTGGGAGCTGCTTTCTCTAGGACCCCCCTTCTGGGATATGGCAGCTCAGGGAAGGGGACTGACCTCCCAGAGGCACAGCGTAACATGTTCTCCTTTCTCCAAGAATGCAGCCCTGATGGGTCATTAGCTGATGCACAAATGTTTCTTGAGCAATTTCTATGTGTCAAGCCCTGGGCTGAGCCTGGAGGCACAAAGAACGCACAGAGTGGTCCCTGCCTCCTGCCAAGCCCTGGGACCACACACACACACACACACACACACACACACACACAAGAGGATTACAGGTTGTGCCGGGGGCTGTGAAGAAAGCAGACCGGGGCTGTCCCCGAAAAGAACTGGGGGAGGACCATTGTCCCCCAGGATGGTCAGGGGAAGGTATCCAAGGAAAAGGCAGAGTATAAGAAGGTACTAGACAGAAAGAAGGGGCAGGGATGAAGATGCCCCTATTTTGCTCCTTTCTCTGTGTCTAGACTTTGCCCTGAGACCTTACACTTCTTCTCGCTCAAGAGACAGAGTCTATTTATTTCCCCACCCTTGAATCTGGGCTTGACCATGGACTTGCTTTAGCAATAGGCCATTAGGAGTCTTGACCAGAGCAGAGGCTTGAAAACATGCTTGCCAGAGCATACCTTCCTTTGGGCTTCTGCCTTCACCCCTAACAAGCCTGCTGGAGAGGTGGCAGAGGCACATGGAGGAGAGCCACGGTGTCTCAGCCATCCCAGCCAATGCCAGCCTAGAGCAGCCAACAGCCCTTGGATCACCAGTGTGTGAGGGAGCCCAACCAAGATCAACCAAGTCCCACCCAGACCAGCAGAACCATTTGGCTGACCCACTGGCTCCTAAGAAATCATGAATGGTTGTTGTTTTAAATTTTTTTTTAAAGATTTTTATTTATTTATTTGACACACAGAGAGAAACAGCGAGAGAGGGAACACAAGCAGGGGGAGTGGGAGAGGGAGAAGCAGGCTTCCCGCCGAGCAGGGAGCCCAATGCAGGGCTCGATCCCAGGACCCTGGGATCATGACCTGAGCCAAAAGCAGACGCTTAACGACTGAGCCACCTAGGCGCCCCTGGTTGTTGTTTTAAGACACTAGGTTTGGGGGTGGTTTGTTACCCAGCAATAGTTAACTGATACAAGGAAGAGCATTCCTGACAGTGGGAACAGCATTTGCAAAGGCTCAGAGGCAAGAGAGAGCCTTGTGGGTTGAGAGAAACAGAAAAAGACAGCATGGCTGGAATGCAGCAAGAAATCGGGAGGGAGAGAGAAAATGAGATCCAGGGGGTGGACAGGACTGGGTCAGGCAGGGCTTTGAAGGCTATGGTAGGTGCTTGCTTATTTTCATAAGCTGAGTGGGAGCCAGTGGAAGGTTTTAAGAATGTGAGGGAGCAAGGGCAGGGCAGTCATCAGATGCATTTACTATAAAAACTCCCTCCGGCCACCCTGGGGAAATGAACTGGAAGGAGCGTTTGTGGAAGTTAGAGGGCCACTTACATACACATTTGTCAAAACATACATTTAAATGGATACGTTTTATTGCCATGTAAGCTATATTTCAATAAATCTGCTTTTTGAAAGCATTCTTTAAACAAAAAATTTGTGGAACGCAGGTAGAATGGAAGAATCAACAGCATTTACTAATCATAACTCCAGCATTTACTGAGGACCTACGATGTGCCAAGGTCCTCTTGGAAGAACTTTGGGGAGAAGGCAGACAGACGATGCTTTCAAGGAGCTTGCAAAATTGTTACCAGGGAGGTTGGTGCCATAGAGGGTAAGTGGAATCCTGTCATATTCGAAAGTTGGTTCTTAATTAAGTCAGCATATAAAAACACTGGGCATCATTAAAATCATCCTTGAAAATTCTTTACAGAGGTGCCATGTTGGAGAACAATATTCTAGAACATCTCTCAGTGCATCCAACACAGCCAGCTCCCCTCCAGCATGGATCTGACTGCAGTTTCATTGATTGAATGCAAGATGAGATGAGATAACTGGCTTGCTGGGGCTTTGTTGCACACATGTTTTCAAACACCAGATTCACACCCAGCCTGGAAAGATGCTCAAGCCTCGAGTGGCTTGTAGGAACTGATACCTTTAGGGAGAACCAGGGATCAGGGCCGGGGAAGGGGGTGGGGTGGGCAGACACAGAAACATCTATAATCCAGTGCTAAGTGCTTCGAAGGCTGAGTGCAGAAGTTCAGAGGTGTGTGTGTGTGTGTGTGTGTGTGTGTGTGTGTGTGTGTTAGCAGAACTTGAAAGGTTGATTCTAAAATGCATATGGAGGGGCGCCTGGGTGCTCAGTTGGTTAAGCATCTGCCTTCAGCTTGGGTTGTGATCCCGGGGGTCCTGGGATCGAGCCCCCCCCATCGGGCTCCCTGCTTCTCCTTCTCCCTCTACCTCTCCTGCTGGTGTGCTCTCTCTCTCTCTTTCGTGCTCACTGTCCCCCTCTCTCTCAAATAAATAAATAGAATCTTTAAAAAAAATAAAATGCATATGGAAATTCAAAGGGACAAGACACTCTTTTTTTTTTTTTTTTAAGACTTTATTTTTAAGTAATCTCTACACCCAATACGGGGCTTGAACTCAGGATCCCAACATCAAGAGTCACATGCTCTTCTGACCGAGCCTGCCAGGTGGCCCAGGACAAGACACTCTTAGAGAAGAGTAACAAGATGGAAGACTTGCTCTACCAGCTGTCAAGACTTAGTATAAAGCTATAGCATAGGGGCACCTGGGTGGCTCAGTTGTTAAGCGTCTGCCTTCGGCTCAGGTCATGATCCCAGGGTCCTGGGATCGAGCCCCGCATCGGGCTCCCAGCTGGGCGGGAAGCCTGCTTCTCCCTCTCCCACTCCCCCTGCTTGTGTTCCCTCTCTCGCTGTGTCTCTCTGTCAAATAAACAAATAAAATCTTTTAAAATAAAATAAATAAATAAATCTTTAAAAAAGAAAAAAAAAAGCTACCGAATAGTAAAGTAAAGCTACAGAAAGGTGTGATGTTGGGACAAGAATGGACACACAGTCCAGTGAAACAGAATCTAGAAACAGACCTAGGCACAGGTAGACACCTGATTTATGAAAAGGGGATGTAGTCAGGAAAGAACATTTTTTTCAACAAGTGATGCTGAGTCTATTGGATATTCATGTGGAAGAAAAAAAATGAACCTCGATCTCCACCTCACACCATACCAAAAAACCACACACAAAAAAAACCAAAATAAAAACCCAAGCCCGTGTAGATTGCAGATCTAAACATGAAAAGCAACTATAAAGTTTTAAAAAGATGTTATGAACCCAAGGTAGGGAAGGATTTCTTAAAAAGCACTAAACATAAAGGAAAAGTTTGATACATTTTATTACATTAAAATTTCCCATGTCTGGTCACCAAAACATGCAATTAAGGGAGTGAAAGGACAAAACTCAGGGTGGGAGAGGATATTCACAACACATGTCTGACAAAGAACTCGTGTCCAGAATAAATTCCAATAATCAATAAGAAAAAGAAACAACAAAAGTCTTGGAAAGACCCTTCCCAAAAAAAGGAAATCCAAATGGCTTATAACAATATGAAATGATCCTTAAGCTTACCGGTCCAGAGGGAAATGCAAACGAAGATCATGAGATGCAATAATATACCCACCAGGTGGGCCAAAATTTAAAATCTGGCAATAGCAAGTGTCGGCAAGACCATGGAGCAACGGAACTCTCGTTCACAGCTAAGGGAGTGTAAATTGCTACCCTTTAGAAAATAGTTTGGCATTACTTAATAAAACTGATGCAGTGTATAGTGTATATCCTCTGACCCAAGGGTTCCACTCCTAGGTATATACCCTAAAATTTGAAGGCACGTGTGTTTTAGGAGACAAAAGAGAAAGCCTATAGCAGCACAGTTAAACTCTAATGACTAAATAAATGGTGTCACACTACAGAATATTCTATCTACAGCAAAGGAAATGAACTGCCATCACATGCTGCACATGAATGAGCCTCACAAACATAATATTGAGCCAAAGAAGCCAAACACATACAAAAAATATGTGCAGTATGATTCTGTGCACATAAATCTCCAAAAATGGGCAACATTAAACTCTGTGGTTTAGGAATGCCTATGTAGATAACAAAACTATAAAAGAAAGCAAGAAAATGATCAAAAAGCAAGGTCATAGGTAACTCTTGTGGGGAGGGACAGGCACACTGGGGGTTTGAGTTGCAGATTATGTTCTTTATCTTGACCTGGGTGGTAGTTAAGTGGGTGTTTGCTTGAAGATTATTTTTTTTTAACCTGTACACACACTTTATATACTTTTCTGTATGCATAAAGTATTTCAGAAGAAAATTCATAAGCAAAGTCAGACAAGAAAGAAAGTAATAAGAGATGTGCAGATGGGAGAGAAACTACCTGAGGAAATCAGGGAAGACTTCACGGAAGAGCAGATTCGCTCTTCAGATGCATACTGAGAGTTCTCCCCATACTAGACTCTGAGATGACAAAAGTGATCAAACACCAGGCTCTCTGCCCTTGTAGAATTTACATTCTAGGGACAGAGGCATGTAGGAATCATACAAACACACTATAAATGCTTAATTTACAGACCATGATAATGACCTTGAGGGTGAAGCCCTTACTCTGTGTGAGGTGCCATCTGAGCTGAGATCTGAAGGGTGAGTATGGGTTGCTCAGAAATGGTGGGTGGGAGAATCTGGAGGGAAGCAGGGCCGTGAAGGTTCTCAATAGGCAAGCTGGCCCCAAAGAGCCCCTGGAAAGCTCTTGTGGCCACATGCAGAGAACCACTGAGGAAGTGGCATGAGATGCGTAGCCCGAAGAGGATATTTGAAACTGGGCTTTGAAGGTTGAATAAGAGTTCATCAGGCAGAAACTGTAAAATCCTCAAAGGCTGGGATCCTACGTCTCGCTTACCTATGCTCAGTCCATAGTTGCACTCAGTAAATACGTGATTTCTCTCGGAAAGTGAAAAGCCAGAGAACAGAAGACAAATTTAGAGGTTACCAAACTGAGGCCACAAAGAAATGGGGGTGCAGCACGTTCAGGGCTGGGGGAGGGAGTTTCCTTAGCATCCTGGGCTCAGTCTCCTCCAGGAGCAGCTTTAGTGGGCCGGTGAAGTCACCGACAGAGGGAGGAGGGAGCTGGAAAGGAAAACGCCAAGAGAAAAGCCATCTGCTCCTGGAAGCAGCTGATGCCCCACCCCAGCCCAAACCCCAGGGTCTCATGAGAGTGACAGCAGCAGGGCCTGGGGACACCGGAGCCAGATGCACTGGGAGTGAGCAGCCGCGGCTGCGGTGGCCTCGGGAATCTGGTTGTTAGCGGGCAGCTGAGGGAGTCACGCTGTCTCCCCTGTGTTTACTTGGCTTCACTGAGGGGCTGGAAATTTGATCTCCATGGGGACTGTGCCTGGTCAGCCCCTGCCCAGAGTCTCCGGCAGAGCCCTGGCCTCTCAGAGCTGCTCAGAAGAAGACGTCCTGTTATCTGGAGAAAGTGAGACCAGAGAGCAAAGCAGAGACAGGACTTGGCCCAGTCACAATCTGAGTGAAAGCAGCCCCCATTTGTGGGGATGCTTACGATGTGCCAAGCACTGGGCTAAATGCTCCACACGCAACATCCCTGCAAAGAAAGTGTTCTTGTTAAATGGTTGGGGAAACGGAGCCTCAGAGAGGGCAAGGAACTTGTCCAAGGTCACACAGAGCTGGAGCTGGGGTGGAGTCCAGATACGCCCAATTCCAAAGTCAGTGCTCCTAACCGTCCTACCCTCCTGCTTCCAAGGGGCATTCACTATACAATTGGGACGCGAAAACCCAGGCACTCCAGTGAGGGACTCCAAGAACATCTCCATCCACTGCGAACCTCCCTCTGTGACTGATCCTGGAGCTAGGGACATCTGTCCTCACCTAGCCTGACCTCTGGGTGCCCTCTCTGATCCCACCTTTCTCAAGCACCTGCATCCCTAATGAGGCTTCTTGCTCCCTTGAATGCCTCTGGAATGGGTCTACAGACTTTGAGTTTCCAACAGCAGAAATTCCTCCTCTGAACCAGCCATAGAGGGTAAAACCAGGAGGATGGGGTCTGACCTGTTGTCCCTAGAACCCCCACCATGTGGCACAGTGCCTGGTAGAGAAGGAATGAGATAAGGCCCCAGCTGGGGCATCCAGCGTGGACATCGGTGGCACACTGGGGAAAGCCCGGCCTACCCCTGGCAGCTGTGTGGCCCTGAACATGGAATGCAGCCTCTCTGAGCACACTGCCTCTCCACGATATAGGGACCTTTAATACTATTTTCTCCACGTATTCCCCAATCTCTTGTATACAAAGTACTTAGCGCCCAGCAAGCGCTCAATAAATACTACATCCTGGATTTGAACTTTTATTGTTTTTTACTTTTGACTGGTTTTCAGACCCGTTCCAGCAATGTGCTGCAAGTTTCTGAGAAACAGACCATGTACCCATTACCAAGACACCCAACACAGTACCAGGAATATGACCGATACTAAGAACTCCACTGTTGATTTGAAAGCTCATCTTCCCCATTCTTCTCCGTTTTTGCTCAGTTCCTGTGGGTTTCTGTAAGCCGTGTTGAACCTGTTTACAACTTCCGACTGAAGCCCATATGGAGTAAGAGACCCTAGTGATTGCTTTATCAGGTGGAACTGAGTGTCTAACCTGAATCCCTCTTGCTGTAATTCCAGCCCATTTTCTCACACTCAGCCCTGAGGTGATGGGAACAGCTGTTCTTTTTCCTCCGTGAGGTCACTGCCCTAAGCAGGAAGAAAGCACCCCCCACCCCCACCCCCACCCAAGAATGTCCCCCGTACCTTTCCTACCGGAAATTTCTGCACCAAATTGCTTTCCTTTTCTTTGATGCAATAATAATGTTTCTTTGGGCCAGTCATTCACCCACCAGGCCTTTTAGGGGAATACTCCTGCATTTTCCCAGCTTGGGGAATTCCAAGGAATTCCAATCAGGCATCCAGGACCCTGCTCACCCCACAGGAGTGGCCCAGGCCATTTCCAGATAGAAAGGAAAGAAAGGATGATGGAAAAGAAGGTCACCCAATGAGTTAGTGGCGCAGCAGCTTCGTGACTCAGTGTCTCCTACTCCCAGGCCACCGGACCCACCTGTGGGGCTCTCAATCCCCCTGTCTCCTGAGGCCGGGCACCCTCTGGCCAGCCCCAGGGAACAGAAGCCAGGCTTGCTGCATAAAGAACGTCAGGGACACAGTGGTCGCCAAGCCTTCAGCTCTCCCCTGTCAACTTCCTCCCGGAATTTTGTGCCCATATCCTGTGTCAGCACCTGTGACCTTGAGCGCAGACTGTTCCTTGTGAGGTGACCTCACCAGGAAGGCTGGGGCTCTTGGTGAGGGAAATAAAGCAATGTTGATTCAGCACACGCACGCACACACACGTGCACGCACGCATACCACCTCCGCGTGTGTTAAGGGCCACAGTGGCCTCTTGGGTCTGCAGGCTTTCTTGGCACCCCCTGGCCCTCTAACCTCATGACCCAGGCCTGGAAACTCACCAGTAAATTCCCACAGCCCTTCCCAAGGCCTGAAACTAGTCACAGAATTGAATCCTAGAGCGAGGACCCTTCTGTGCTCCTGCCCAGGGCAGCAACCCCCTACCAGTTTGCCTAGGGACGGGGAGCTCATGACCTGTCAAGGGACCTCACCCCACTGTCAGCCTCAGCCCCTGAAGGCTGCCCGGAGGAGCAGCGGGACTGGGGCTCTGGGGTCAGAGAGACCTGAGTTCAAACCTGACTCCAGGGCTGGCTAGCTGCGTGGCCTCAAGGGAAGTTGCTCTCCCTCTCTGTGCCTCCACTTCTCATCTGCACAGCGGGGAGCTGAATATTTGCCTAATGGAACTTGTGTGAGGACGAAAGGAGAGAACATATGGGAACCCAAATGTCAGCCGCAGTCCCCCTGTCCCTGAAGATACGGAACATAGTGACTATCATCATGATAACCACGGGTTTACCATGGACTGCGTTCTGTGCCTTACGTGCATTATACTATCTAATCTTCACAACGAGCTCCACGGGGAGCGCTGACGTTGCCCCCATTTTACAGATGAGCAAGCCAGCACTTAGAGAAGTGTGTGTAACTTGCCAAGACCACACAGCTAACCGGAACTGACAACCTGCTTGCTTACCCCCCCCCCCCATTACATATGCCTCTCCGAACCTGCTCTGTGTGGGTAAGCAGTCAATAAATGCCAGTCGTCCTCGAGATTGGAGTTACTGGATTGCCATGAGCCCCTGGCTCCCAGTCCCAAGCCCTCCCCACGATTTCGACGTGAGAGGTTTTCTTTCTCGTGGTTTCTCTGCTTCTCCTCTGCAACCTGCTCAGAGTTAACTCAGTGGGGATGATTCAGGAGCCCCCGGAGCACTGTCTCAGTTCCTTGGTGCATCTGCTGGGAGCCATACTCAGCCCCTTCCTCCACTACCAGGAAAAACCCATTCCCCGAAGGCATCTGTGGGGGTGCTCTAGATTTAGCTAAAGAAGGAATGTGGGAAAATGTTTACACTGCAGAACACAACTTTATATTGAACATTTGACATCCCTGTTTTAAGGCATCCTTTTTTTCTCACCAATTCCACACCTCCAAGAATTTTGCCCTGCTCAATTTGCCTCATGGGGCCCCCACCTCCCAAGGACCCAGCATTCTGCCCCCTGAGGGTCTCTACCCCCATCCTACCTCTCCTCCCAGGCCCCAACTCCAGCCTGTTAGGGACAGGACTGCTGCTGCCAGCCCTTAATCCCAAAACTTCCCTCAGTGACACCCACCAAGGGGCCTTCCAATTAACTAGAGTCACCCTCTTACAGGGCAATGCGGTCTTTGACGGCTTCCTCATTCCTTGGCACTGTGCCTGATGCTCAGTGGGCTCAGTGATGGTAACTATAATAGCGTGAGAAAATTCTTCCTCAGATTAAGCAGCAACAGGCTTTTTTCCGCCATTAATGATCCTAAAATACCAAAAGTCTCAAACCTTGAAAAATTATCTTATCCAGAATTCCTCAATGAGACATGACCAGCCCTCACTGTGTGGGACTGGCCCACACAGTGGGACGTTTAGAATCCCTGGCTTTCCCCTGTTCTGTGTCAACAGCACCCCACCTCCGTCTCTGTGACAACCCCAAATGCCCCCCATTTCCCAAGCCCCCATCTCTCCCTCACACACACCTGTACATACAAGCACATGCGTACACGCACATGAGCACACACACACACACACACACACACACACGGTGGAGAACCACTCCTCCCATTTTCACATGAAGGGTAGCAGAAGGTCACCCCACAATATGCCGCTTTGGTCTATTCATTATTTTGAGCTGTCCGCTCCTGAAAAGCAGCAGATGCAGGAAAGGCTTTCTCTGAACTCCCCTATTTGCCTAAAGACAGGTCCTCCTAAAGGAACTCAACAGTCCTAGATCCCCTGGTGTGTGTGTGGGGGGGGGGGGGCGGGGGTTGACTCTAGACTCAGGAGAGGATCCTAGAAAGTGAATGCCACACCCAGACACACAGTGTCACAAACTATCACACCTCCCGTCTATTCTTCTAAGACCCCATTCGTCTTTCCGAAAACCCACTTCCTCTCCCCTAGAGGTCTCCATCCCCCTCCCCCCTTTCCTATTAAGATGGTGCTTAAGCCTGAATTCTAAGGGGGGGGTTACTCTTCCTGGAAATCTCCCCTGGATCCATGACGTATACGTGGTAATAAACTGCTGCTTGGTTTTCTCTTGTAAATTTGTCCTGTATCTCAGTTAAGAGCTCAAAAGGGTAGAGGGAAAATTACGAGTCCTCCCTACATCTGCATGGGCTCAGGAGGCCCTGAGGGCAGCCTGCTGTGCCTGAGATCACAGGGCAAGTGAGGCGGGGGCGCAGGACTCTTGCCTCTGGGGGCGGGCGGGGGGGGGCAGCCCAAGAGAACTGCCCCCCCACTTATCCTTCATCTCCTTGGGCTCCAGGTCTCTGTAAACCCAATTCCTTGGCCCTCCCTGGAAGGGCCAGGAGGGTGCCAGGCAGACACCAGCAGAAAAAACCTCAGCATCTCATATTTTGAGGACTCCACGGATTCTGCCTGGTTCCCAGTAAACCAGAAACATCGACGTCAAGTGAGGTTAGCATGGAGCTCTGCCTGAGAAAGGCTGAGGCAGCCAGACCTCCCCCCTGGCAGCTCTCCGGAGAGGAGGCAGCGATCCTTCCCAGAGCCTGGCCCCCTCCAGCCTGGCAGCAGGGCTCCTGCTGTCAGCTGCTCAGAGATGGAGGGTGGGGGACAGAAGGGGGGATTTCCAAATCTAAAAGCCAAACGTGCCAGCAAGCCATGCTTTCCAGACACGAGGACCCACAGGCCAAACACACAGCTCCAGTCCCTGCCAGAGACAGCGCCTGGGGGGGGGGGGGCAGGCCCAAGGAGAAGGGCGTGACCTTGACCGCACCCCTGACTGTGCACAGAGCACCTCTACTCACCCTCGAAAGGCTCCGAAGACCCTGCAGGGTAACCCACCACACCCCCGTTCCCCAGATGGGGAGACAGAGACTCTAAGGCAGGCCTGTCCCTCACAGACGCCCGCACATCTGTCACTTACATGCTGTGTGACCGAGGACAAGCACTCTCATGGCTCTGGGCTTTGGTTTCTCCTTCCGGATCATCAGGAGGGCGCTGCCTGCTTCTAGGAGCGTCGTGAGGCCACATGAGGCTCGCGCTCCTTGCAGCAGGTGAAGGCCTGGCTCACGGCGGCTGCTGCAAAGGCAGCTACTGGAGCCAGCAGGTTGAACAGGCCGGGCGGGTGAGAGAATCGAAAACAGAACTTGATTTTTATGTCTCCCTATCTCTTTGAAATGCACTCGATGGGGGCGGCTCTGGGTTCGAGCAACTTTTCGGCTTGGCCCTAGGTAAGGACAGTCCTTCTGAGACAAATCATGAGAATCGGAATGCCCGGAACCAAGCAGAATTTTCTGGTCCAGAAATAGGGGCAGGAGTTAGCATCTTCTCTCCCCACTGCCACAGCCCAGAGTCCAGGCTGCAGTTTGAAGCCAGCCAGGGTTGAGCAGCAGTAGGGAAGACAGCAAAAGGAAGGAACGGGGAACTTCTTCCCCGGCTGCTTCTGTGTGAGGCTCCCACTTGGGCCAGCGTTCTCCCTCTGCCTTCCCACACACAGTCCCCCCCACCCCCACCCCATGAAGGCTCCTCCCCATAAACACTCCCCCAGGAAGACCCCTCCCCTTTCCAGAAGATTCTCTTGTGCGGGTCTACTCTCCTGGCCCACAGAGGCTTCAGGGAAGACCCTCTGGGAGGAGGGTCACTCATCCCTGACTCAGTGCGCCCCCCTTCCCTGACAGAGGCTACTTGCACTTTCTCCAGTCCCCAGTGACCCCCGCCTTCAGGGAATGCATGTCAAGCTCTCTTCAGCTGGTTCATTAAGACACAGGAGGTAGAAGCCCCCTCACACCCCTGCCCCCCTCGTGCCCCAGCCCCCACACAAAACCTTCCTTCAAGGAGTTTCTCACAAATCTTCTCTCCCTTTCCCTTTTCTCAATGGTTTAGATTCAAGGGTCAGGGCGTTCTCTGCCCAATTTTTTGCAAATTCCATATTGAGTGACCTAGCCCAGCCCTCCTGGGCTCTGATAGCTTTTTTTTTTTTTTTTTTTTGCTTTTTTAAAAATTGTATTTATTTATCTGTCAGAGAGAAAGAGAGAACACAAGCCAGGGGGAGCGGCAGGCAGAGGGAGAAGCAGGCTCCCCACTGAGGAAGGAGCCCGATTGATTTAAAATCCTATTTTAAATCAATAAAGGAATATGTGTTCATTGCAGAAAATTCAAACAACCTTAAAGAAAAAGAATGAAAACCACCTATAATTCCACCCACAGAGACAAATGCTATAAAAATGTCAAGTCTTGTGCTAAGTGTCCTAGAAGAAGAGGGGTAGAGGGGCTTTAGGATCAGAGAGGAAGGAAGAGAGGGAGGGGTGAGGAGGGGAATGGAGGGGAGCCTGGAGGGGGTGGCTTTGAAGAGGTCCAGGGAGGCTGAACCCCAAACACACCCCACTCCCCCAATCCCCCTCCATACCCCAAGGAAGCATCTGGCCAGATTGAAGAGAACCTGAAAGGCCCACCTCCCCTGCTGGTGAGGACAGAGAGGAGAGGAACGAGGCCCCAAGTGACTGAGACTGAATTTCCTACTGGTTCAGTGGGCCAGGGTCTGAGTCAGATCTAAGGTCATTTTAAAAATTGAGACAGACATGACATTTCTTACATGTTTGAGTTTGTGGTTGCATATATGTACTTCCTACTCTCTGTCTCTCTAATAATTTTTAGAAATTGTGGTCTGTATAGATTATAGCACATACTGCAGCTAGATTATGTACCTGCTGTTATCCCTTTAATAAATCATGAGCACTCTCTATCATTGAAGACGCTTTTAATTAATTTCCTGAGATGTAATTCACATAACCTAAAATTTACCATTTAAAATATACAGCTCGAGGGGCGCCTGGCTGGCTCAGTGGGTAGAGCATGTGACTCTTGATCTCCAGGTTGTGAGTTCGAGTCCCACACTGGGGGTAGAGTTTACTTAAAAATTTTTTTTCTTAAAATAATAAAGTGTACAACTCAGTGGCTTTTGGTGTATTTGCTAGGTTGTACAGCGATCCCTACTAATTCCAGAACATTTCCAATCTTCCCCAAAAGAAACTGGTACCTATTACCAGTCAGCCCCAAATCTTCCCTCTCCCTACCGCCTGACAACCACTAATCCACTTTCTATCTATGGATTTGCCATTCTGGAGAGGTCATCAATGGAATCATGTCTGACTTCTTTCTCTTAGCATGTTTTCAAGGCTGAGCCGTGTTGTGGCATGAATATTGGCTGAATATTATTCCACTGTGTGGATTTACCATGTTTTGTTTATCCCCTCATTAGTTGATCGACATTTGGATGTTTCCCCTCTTTGGATATTATGAAGGATGCGGCTGTGAACATTCACATATGAGTTTTTGTGTGGACAAATGTTTTCATTTCTCTTGGTTATATACCTAGGCGTTGAATTGCTGGGTCATATGGTAATTCTATGTTTAGCTCTTTGAGAAACGGCCAGACTTTTTTTTCCACAGCGGCCACACCATTTCACATTCCCATCAGCAATGTTTGAGAATTCCAATTTCTCCACATCCTAACCAACACTGCTTATTTCCCCTCACCCTTCTTTTTTAAATTATAGCCATTCTATTGAGTGCGAAGTAGTATCTCATTATGGTTTTGATTTGTATTTCCCTAATGACTAATGATGTTGGGTATGAATATGCTTTTAAACAGTGATTTTAGGGGCGCCTGGGTGGCTCAGTTGTTGGGTGTCTGCCTTCGGCTAAGGTCATGATCTCAGGATCCTGGGATCGAGCCCCACATCCGGCTCCCTGCTCAGCGGGAAGCCTGCTTCTCCCTCTCCCACTCCCCTTGCTTGTATTCCCTCTCTCGCTGTGTCTCTCTCTGTCAAATAAATAAATAAATAAAATCTTTAAAAATAATAATAATAAAAAAATTAACAGTGATTTTAGTGACCATGTAAATTCCATGGTAGATTACTAAATGTATTTTTCATTGGCTATTCTTGAATATTCAAGTTGTTTCATTTTCCTAATTCACTCATACATATAAGCCTTTGTATATTATAATTATCTCTGATTCAACCTCATTCATTCATTCATTCATTCAATCATTCATTCAGCAGCTGTTACTAAGCCAGACCTACTCCAGGTGCTTCTGCACGGCACTGAACACAACAGGATTGATCCCTGCCTTCCTGGAGCTTAGGTCTAGTGATTTAGTAAACAATCCTGCAAAGAAGTCTATCATTAGAAAGCCTAATGAGTATGATTAAGGAAATGTACAGGGAGGAGTGTGTCACTCAGAG